>NW_026521900.1:12122911-12814715 GCF_021234435.1 Artibeus jamaicensis
TCTGATTCTCTCCTTTGTAGCTCTATTTCTAGCCACAGAATATGTAGCTGTTCCTGGGGTCTCCAACTTACATCAAATTCTGTCACACCTCAGATTTGAATTGTAGCGAATAGATCTTTGAAATATTCACACAGAGAGTCTCTGTGTGAATATTTACTTATATCACTAGGTATCTAATTTTGACAACAAATCATCATTTGAATGTTTTACTGATGTTTTTTCTTCCCCTCAGTGATTCTGCATGTGTCTTTCTTTCACCTTGAGGACTGTGCAATTCTTTCTTTCCCTGTGAGACTCTGACACAGAATAGAAAAGAAAATGTCAACATCTGAATCCCACATTTAATGTTTTTCTATTATTCCCTTACAGATTGTTGCATCTTTCCTCTTCTCTCTATCCTCCTCCACCCCTAATTATTCCCACATCCAGTGGTTTGTCTTTTGCTCTCCCTACTCCATAGCTCCAGCAGCTATAGCCACATTTCTGCTCAGTGAGGTCCTTAATATGCTCACTGATCTGGTGATTTCCCAGAGGAAAAAAAAAAACCCTTCCAGATATCTCATCTCTGTATTATGGGTCTTGATCAGCAGCTATGGCATCCTTCACCTTCTCTCTGGTATTGGCTATCCAGTATTGCACTCATTTCTCACCCTCTTATTGTACTCATTCTACATTCCTCTTATTTCCCTTCCCCTCCCTCCTGCTTCTCCCTCTTTTCTTTCCCACAACAGTTGCTACAGGCTTGGTTTCAGCCAATACTTCTCTCTGTCCATAGGCTGGGGAAGCCTTTTATTCCCTTGGAAATCCTCTGAGCTAATCACTTTTTAATCACCTCTGCTGGGGGTTGGTGTCATGATATTCATTTAATTAAAGACATAAAGATAATTTGACTTTGTGTGATGGGTGCAAATGCAAATATATAGATCATGCATCATAGGAATGTGTACTTGAAAGCTATATAATCTTGTTAACCAATGTCACCCCAATAAATTTAATTAAAAGTAGAGGCGTAATAAAGTCAAACTGCAGAAAACACGTAGAATGGAAATCCTGTCTTGTTACAAACCATTCTCTGCACTGCCTTGCAGATTGGAAATGACAAGGTCAAGTATATGCTTCATTTCTTATTCATAATAGAATGGGGGTACCTACTTCAACTGTTGTATGCTTTTCTGTAAGCAGGGGTGTCTTAGCCATCTCAGTGGAGGCCCTGGTATGATACATTCAAATCCAAATATATGAAGCGGCCTGAATTGAAGTTCACTGAGTGGAATGCAGTGAGGTATTGGTATGTCTAATAAAAGTGCTTGGGAGATGCAGTGTGGACCAGGCTCCTCTCTGCTTTACTTGGCTGTCCACTTAAAACAACTAACAAACATTACTGAAACTCTTCACTGTTGGGGACTGCTCCCTATAATCCTACAGGTCAAGCAATTGTTGAAAGAGCTCACCAGACTTTTAAAACATTATTAAACAAACAAAAAAGGGGGAGCCAGGAAACATCCCCCAGGAATTTAACCATGCTAGCAATATATATGTACATTTTTTGAATTGTGATGATAATCTGAAGTCACCCATAGACAAACACTTTGTACAAAACAGGCCTACAGGCCCATACCCTTTGGTCTTATACAAAGACCCATTAGGGGAAGGAAAATGGGAAGGCCCAGTTGAGCTATTAACATGGGGAAGAGGATATGCTTGTGTTTCAATTCCCTCAGGTCTACTACTGTGGCTCCCGGCAAAAAAGAGTGAAACCATACCATACCAGACCCACCACAGCAACAGATCAGGATTTGACAGATCGAACAGAAAGCAGACTGGCTGAAGGAACAGGTGGAGCAGATGTCCCCAAGGACCATGGCAGACGAATCCCGCCACCAGAAAACACAGACTCACAGGAGCAACTCCCCAGATCGACCTCAGGGAGTAATTTGGGGTGACCTAAAAACCCTTAAGATGAGAGCAGGGCAGATTATCTAACAAGTGAGAGTCAGGGATGTTCCAAAGAACAGGTTCCTAGCTTATTTTTCAGTTGCTTTTTCAAACTTCACCAAGGTAGCCCTAATCTTGGGCCTGCTCACCTGCCTTGGAGAGCTAAGTTTAGCCTCTGAAACTGAACATATATATTGGAGCCATGTTATAGACCCACCTATGTTTAAACTCCATGTTTGGTGGAATCCTGAGCCTCCTCTAGTAATGATACTGAGTGAACTGGAGGCACCTGGCTCCTTCCAGATGAA
This sequence comes from Artibeus jamaicensis, assembly GCF_021234435.1. Classification (NCBI taxonomy): domain Eukaryota; kingdom Metazoa; phylum Chordata; class Mammalia; order Chiroptera; family Phyllostomidae; genus Artibeus; species Artibeus jamaicensis. The sequence continues at coordinate 12,125,155 of NW_026521900.1, forward strand.
CCCCTGGAGGAAAAGCATCATTGGCTGTCCACTCTGGAAGGCACTGTATATGTCTCTGACCATTTGTCTGCTTGCTTTTCTGTGCTAACCAATACCCTATGCTTGCCTACTATGTCTAAATGGTATGCTTATGCAATAACTAATTATACCACTCAGTGGTCTCTTCCTGCAGTAAATGTTTCCTTAGTTGGAGCAATAGGATTTATAGGAGAAAAGCAAGGAAATAGTACCAAACCACCCAATCTTCCTTTGTGTCAAATAGATGGTGGATCAACCAAGTCAGTCATCTGGAAACTATGCCATGATCAAACACCATCATTAATTAATATCACTAGCACCCCTCTAGTAGCAGAAAACTGGGGTGTGAAATGGAAGATTTATGCCATGGCAGACTCAGCAATTATAGACTCTATGCCCCTCACATTGGATAATAAACTTAGTTGGCATAGCGGAGGTGCAGGAGCCGCTATTCTCAGAATAAAGGGTCTTAATCATACTAGCCCTTGGCATACTTCTACTTGGAAGATGGGGATCCCTTTTATTGATCATCAGACAGGACAATTTCAACTCATCTGAAAGAAAAATAATGCCTTTCTTTGGTTACTTTAATATTTGGAATATTGAATGTACCTGGGTTACTGTATGTACTTCTCATCTTTATCTATTTGTAGCCATACCTGGTACACCTCAACTTGTATATAATGAAACTTCTACTGTATACATTTTTACCATTACTCCTGGCATTGTATATACCAGCTGTTTAACCCATGTGAATGTCACTCAATTAAATCTTACTACCATATTCATCATTTGCCGACAGGCCCAGGCCTGGGTTCCTGTTAAACTTACTTGAGAGTGGGCTGATCCAGGAGGAATAAGTGCCCTTAATAAGGCTCTTGCTCAGGTCAGAACCCGCTGATTTATAGGCATGCTTATTGCCTCCATAGTTTCTGCTATCTTAATAATTGGGGCCAAGGCTACTGCATCTATAGCCCTTACTGAATCCATTCAAACCGCACATGCAGTTGATGTTCTTCTCACTAATACTACTCAGCAAATGATTCAACAAAACCAAATTGATCAGGAGATTCTTACTCAGCTCTCTGCCATAGGATCTGCCATTGTTTGGATTTGGAGAGAGACAGGATGCTCTCGCATCCTATATATGTCTGTGACCATTTGTTTGCTTGCTTTAAGGCAGCAGTTTACTTGTGATCCTGGTTTTTATGAACTTTGTGTTACTCCATTAAGGTGGAATTCCAGTCAGGATTCCTGGGCAGATATTCATCATTGCCTGAAGGGAGAATTTTCTACCAATCTTAAAGGACAGATTGATCAACTCCAGCTTGAACTCCACCAGCAGCTCAGTGACATCAAATGCCTAACTGAACAAAAGGTGTTCCAGACTCTCAACAACAATCTAAAATGGATAAACCCTAAGAACCGGTTTGATGGACTGAATTTACAAGTTTGGGTTATGGCAGTCCTCTGATGTCTCCTTGTTTTAATCCTTGTTTGTGCTTTACAATGTATATGGAAGTTATTTTTCCGTAACTGCATTTAAGAACAGCAAATAGTGGGTTTCACGGGCCTAACAGCTTCAATTGATTTAACAAACAAAAATGGGGGAGAAGTTGGGGACCACTCTGCCTGGTTTTAGGAATTGTAACTCTACTCCTCTGTGGCTAAGGATGAGTGAGTGACCTCCGGAGTGCGTGCCACAAGAGACAAAGTTTGTCTCTGGTAGCAAACACTGCCTCGGTTTCCTGTCCCTGCCCCCAAAGCTTGGTCAGAAGTCAATGACGGTTAAGACCCCCTCACTGTGGGGGGCAACCTAAGCCAGACTTGATCACTCAGGAGGCCATCATGGAAGGACTGGGGGGGGGCTGCGATAAAGAGCAAGCAATGGACTCTTGCCCCCTGGCTATGTGACATAGGCGGAGTCCCCAGGTCCTCTGGGAGAAGCGCTTCCTGGTTCTAATCAACTTAAGCCTGAATACCTGATGGGGAGGGGTGCAGCTCCTTGCCTTGCTAGAGCTTGTCCTGGGGGAAAATCTGGCATCACAAAGACTTCCTGATAAACCTGTAAATCTGCTCTGCTAAGAGTGCTTTCATTCATATGATAAGGCTCTGAGAGGAAATGGGTATGTCTCCCAAAGTTTCTGCAACTCTCTTCCTGACAGACACTGACTCAGACTCTGAAGCCCTCAGATTTCTTTGAAATGTTATCTACTGTTTGATCCTTGCTGCCCTGTATTCCTGTGTATTATAACCCAATAAAAGCCCCTGGAGGAAGGGGCTTAAGACTTTTTTTTTTTTTCCCTTGGAGAAACTGGCCACCTCTACTCCTCAAGCAGATCATGTCTTGGTAGTGTTTACTTTCATCCTTGGAGAATGGGGGGACTTGTGGGAAAAGTCACCCCACACTTCACTGAAGTGACAGGACAAATGTTGATATCATCATCTAACTTGTAAAAAATATTCAGGCAACAGAAGTGAATGTTAAGTTGGATAGCAAGAGTGTAAGGGGATATATTTATTTTGATAACTCAGGGTAAATCAGCAGGTTTGTTGCTGTAAGGAAAGGACATTTTCATGGAGTTTGCTTTGGTCTAGAATAATCTTTCGCTCCTTCACTTGGGTCCCTGTAGTTGAGAACTAGAAAATGTCATGCTTCTCTTCTACTAACCCTACCACACAAACAAATAGGTAACAGGAATCTATATAAGTTCAAAGTTCCTTAAAGAGGAAAACCCCACCATGAGTTTACTCTGGTATTCCTCATTGGCATGGTACTCATCTCGGGCAGTAAATAGGGCAAACTGAGGAGAAATTTAGGGCTCTAGGACCAATCATTGTGCATTTCTCTAGGATGAGGTTGGGGAAATTAGTTATGAGGTGTCTCTGAGAAGATTGACTCTGCCCTTGTCAGATATAGAGACAGAGATGAAGAAGCAGTTTGTGACCTCTATGCTCTTGGGCTGCTGTAAATCCATTCCTCTCATGTCAGGATAAAGCAGGAGAACAAAAAGTATAGTAAGAAATTCTGATTTCCTTTGTTGGCTCCAGATCTATCTTTTTTCCTACACTCTATCATATCTACCCCATCAGTCACCTTTACAGGAAAAATTTGTGCTAATGGTCTGGAAGAATTGGAAAGGCAAATGCCTCCTTCTAGCTAACTAGACCTAACATGGTCTAGTGTACATACAGAGTTTAAGAGACAGATGACTTATGTTTAAATTCAAACTCCGTCATTTTCTTTGCTGTTTGATCTAGGACAAATTGCTTAATTCCTGGTGTTTCAATGTCATTATCTGTAAAATAATATGGTAATATAAGTGCCTACTCACTGGAGGTGTTGAGAGAATTAAATAACTTAAACCATGCAACACCCTGAGAAACATGCTTTGTAATTTAGAAGTACCAAATGACAGTTTGCTACCATTATTCCTGGAAAGAGCACTAGAACTGAAGTCAAACAGATTTTCACAATCTGTAAGTCAATTCACCTTCCTGTCCTCAGCATTATTACCATAAAATGGGAGAAAAGACTTGTCTTACATAATCCCTTTGGGGACTAAATGAAAGAATATGTATCAAACACGCAGTGATTAAAAGGCACTCACTCAATAACTGAGGGTTCTTTTTTTATTCCCCCATCTTTTACTTCTTACCAAAAAGCTATGCTTTAAGCCCTGGCAAATCTTATGCCCTTAAGTTTCAAGATCCTTTCCATAACTTGCTTTCACTAAGAATTCTGAAATAAAGTGGTCTCTGCCCACATTATTCCATTTCCATTATTTGTTTAGGTAATGCTATTATTGCCATAATTTATCATGCATACATTGAAATGCTAGTACGGTGGCTGCTCAATGGGGCTATGCCACCTGCTCTGAGAAACCTTTTCCAATACCCTCTCCTGCCCACTCCACTTCAGAGTCAACTTTTTTCTTCATGTTACCACAGCACCTTATGCAATATTTTACCTATATTACAGTTTGTTGAATGAGTGAGTAATGAAAGAAAGACCAAAAAAAAAGCTTATCTCAGGTTCCAGAATATGCAGATATCACTGGCCACTAATGACTAATGGATTTGATGATGAAGTCACACTACCTTGCCTAATTTCATCTATAAATATGATTCATGTTTGTTTATGTTTGATTTTCAAGGTGAAATTGTGGATTAAGTTGGAAGCTGATTCTTATTAAATAGATATTTATGATACCTATTCCTTGCCAAGCACTATGTTACTAGGCACACTGAAACTATAAAGATAAATAAGACTCAGTTGTTCCCCTCAATTAGCTCAGATTCAAGCTGGGAAGCTGAGAGAAACAGGTGAAGAAAAACCTAAGGACACTGGCCACTAGAATGTTGTGGGTAAGACCACAGTCTTGGGGATCACATGGAACCCTGTCTCTTCCACTTACTAGCTATGAACAAAGTACTTAGCCTTGCTGAGCCTCAGTTTCCTCATGTATAAAATAAGGCTCCTAATAAAAGTACTTAACTCTGGGCTTCTTGAAGGATTAAATGAGATTATTCATTGATACCTAGCACGATACCTAGGTACATCGTAGGCACTCAGTATCAGTCACTAGTGGTAATGTCAAGGGTTTGATTTAGACACTGAGAATTTCAGAATCAAGAGGCAAAGGTATCAATGTGGGCTGGAGATCAAGTTGGTGAGACTCAATTTTGCAAGTTGGAATTTCATTTAGGCCTTGATTAAGAGATGTATAAAGGAATAGGAAAAGACATTCCAAGTAAGGGTATGGTGTATGGAAAGGTGTGTTGACACAAGGTACATCTGAAGACCAGTGAATATACTACTGTGAAGTAGTTAGTTCATACCAGGGAGAATTGGGCAATAAGAGAAGGGGGAAAACTCTAGAAAAAAAGTACATTATCCTGGGTCCACCTAGCTGAAATCCTTGGTCCACCTAACTGAAAGATTTTAGACAAGTTACTTAAGCTCTTTGTGTCCCAGTTTTCTCATTTTAAAAAGTAACTTTCTCTGGCTTTCTTTGATCTTGTCCTAGTCCCATTCAGTCCTTCTAGAAGTCATTGTTTTAAAGATTTTAGTGAAATAACCCATTTAATCCTCACGATGAACTGATAATAAAGGTGCTATTATTGTACTCTTTTTGTAAGTGAAGAAACTGAGACAATGAATATTACACAGATAGTATAAGTGGTAGAGACAAAATTTTTGAGCACAAGCATTTTTTTTGTTTTTTTTTGTTTTGTTGTTGTTTTAATTTTGAAGCCAAGGGGAATGCAAACAAAATGTCGGTTTACTGAAAGAAAAAAAGCCTACAAGTCATGGCTGGCAGTTTAGGCCTAGTTTGTCTTGGCTGATGCAACTGACAAATTGCCCTATCCCTTAGCTAACTGAAATAATAATAATAATAATATTAATAATAATAATAACTGCTCTTTACTGAACATTAAAGTACTATCAGCTAGACACTGTATTAAGTTCTTTATAAGCATACTTTCTTGACACAAAAACCCTAAGAGGTAGGTACTGTTATTCTCCCCAGTTTACAGGAGAGGAAGCGAGGAAGCAGAGATAAGAGTTGATTCATTTGCCCAAGGCTCATGTGGCAGAAATGAGATTTGAAATGAAACAGGCTCGTTCCAGATACTGCTAATTTAGTCATAAGATAGGAGTGTTAACAACAGAGGGGTTGGGCTTTGGGAATATCTTTGAGGAAACAAAACAAAAAATACTGTTATGAAAGATGACAAAGCTGGTTTCTTGTTTTATCTGTTTGTTCTGGTTTCATAGTCCATTTCCCTTCCCCGATTACACATCTGACATCCCCTTTAAACCTAGGGGAATTTTAACATGTGTCTCACATGAATAGTCTTATAGGAGACAAGCATGTGATAGGGGATCATCTCTACAGGAGACTGGAAGCTGCAAAAAAATCAAATCACAGTGCCATGGTAGGCTCCTACCTGGCACCTCTTTCATATATACACATTAGGGTTATTGTAAATGGGGCTTGTAGGTCAAAGGTTCTGAAAGCTGTATATTGTGGTGTTTGTTTTTTTTTCCCTAGTGTACCTGCTTGTTGGCTCTATAAAGACAGCCTGGCAATATCCAGTTGGTATCTTAATCTTTACAAAAATAAATGAAAAGACATCCACTGCTTTTCCTCTTGTTGGAATTATTAGGAAGAATACTTGTGGGGTAGTTTGAGGTTAATATTCATCCAAGAACCTTAAAGTCTGGCTATTTGCATTCCATGTTCTTGTTCTGTTATATTCTGTTTGAGAAACTTTAAAAAACACACAGTCCATGGAAGAACAAATAAACAATAATCTTATGTTAGTTGACTAGTAACCTCAGGAAAGCTGAAAACTTTCTTTTAGTCCATTTTGTATTTGGTCTCTGATGTTTGAACCATACTCAGGGCCCCATGACACTGATTAGATGACTCTGACAGTCCCCTCTTTCAGTGACGTGAATTATGACTCTTGCTATGAAATTGTGAATTGGTTCCATTATTTGTTTCCAGAAAATGATTTTAGTTTTGAAGTCCATTATCATTTAGATCCATTAAACAGAAGCTATAGCTCTTTTAACTATTCAGTTATGTATCACTTAATGACAGTAATACGTTTTGAGAAATGTGTCATTAGGTGATTTTATCATTGTGGAAACACAATAGATTGCATTTACAGAAACCTAGATGGTTATAGCCTATTGCTCCTAGGCTACAAACTTGTATGGCATGTTACTGTACTGAATACTGTAGGCAATTATAGCACAATGGTATTTGTGTATCTAACAACATATTTAAACACAAACAGTTTAAAAAATATATAGTATAAAAAATTTAAAAATTTGTACATATATAGGGCACTTAGCATGAATGCAGCTGGCAGGACTGGAGGTTGGTTTGGGTGAGTGAATGAGTAAGTAGTGAGTGAATGTGAAGGCCTAGGATATTACTGCATACTAATGTAAACTTTATAAACACTGCACACTTAGGCTATACTAAATTTATAAAAACATTTTATTTCTTGGGCCCTGGCTAGTGTAGCTCAGTGGATTGAGTGCAGGCCTGTGAACCAGACAATTGTGGTTCGATTTCCAGTCAGGGCACATGCCTGGGTTGCAGGCTGTTTCGCTGCAGGCCAGTTCCCAGCAGGGGATGCACGAAAGGCAACCATACATTGATATCTCTCTCCCTCTCTCCTTCCCTTCCCCTCTAAAGATAAATAAATAAAATCTTTAAAAAACATTTTATTTCTTAAATAATAAATTAACCTTAGCCTCTTGTAACTTTTGTACTTTTTCAACTTTAAAATGTTTTAAAGTTTTGACTCTTTTGTAATAACACTTATCTTAAAACACACATTGTACAGCTGTACAAAAATATTTTAATTTATATCCTTATTCTATAAGATTTCTTCTACTTAAAATTATTTCATCTTATTTTTTACTTTTTAAACAATTTTGTTAAAAGCTAAGATACAAATATACATATTAGTCTAGGTCTACACAGGGTCAGGATCATTAATATCAATATCTTCCACTTCTACATCTTGTTCCACTGGAAAGTATTCAAGGGCAATAAAACACATGGAACTGTCATCTCCTATGATAACAATACCTTCTTCTGGAACACTTCCTGAATAATTTGCCTGAGGCTCTCCTTGAGGAGGTTTCACTTTTCATAAGTATGGTATTTTGCTGTGTATAATGAACACCCACATTTTTGTGTACATTACACACACAGGATTATTATACCCATGGTATGTAATCATTATACCCCTGTATAATGCACATCCTTATTTTCTCTTCAAAAATTTAAGCAAAAAGTGTGCATTATACATGGCAAAATACAGGTATGCCTATGCTGGTTTGCTTGATTTTTTTTCATCGTAGGTTTGCTTGTAAGCAGTTAAAGCACCATTAAAGTCTTTTTTATTAATGAAAATTTTCAGTATTTGAATCCATATTTTCTTTTTTTTTAAAATTTTATTTAGTTATTTTTCAAGTACAGTTTTTTGTCTATTTTTCCCATCCCAGCCTCCCCTGCCCCTTGCTCCCCACCCCCTCCCATTTCCTCCCCCCCCCTTAGTTCTCGTCCCTGTGTCCTTCCTATTTGTTCCTCCAAATCCCTCCCCCTTTTTCCCCTTAACTTCCCTTCCTTCTCCCCCTCTGGTCACTATCCCCTTGTTCTCTATTTCAGTGTCTTTGTTTTTTGGGTTTTTTTTTTCTGCTTACTTGTTTGTTTTGTTGTTTAGCTTCCTGTTAAAGGTGAGATCATATGGTATTTGTCTTTCAGCACCTGGCCTATTTCACTCAGCATAATGCTTTCCAGTTCCATCCATGTTGTTGCAAAGGGTAGTAGCTCCTTCTTTCTCTCTGCAGCATAGGATTCCATTGTGTATATGTACCACAATTTTTGGATCCATTCATTTACTGATGGGCACCTAGGTTGCTTCCAACTCTTGGCTATTGTAAATTGTGCTGCTATGAACATTGTGGTGCATAGGTTCTTTGATATTGATGTTTTAGGATTCTTAGGATATAATCCTAGCAGTGGAATTGCTGGGTCAAAAGGCAGGTCGATTTTTATTTTTCTGAGAAAATTCCATACTGTTTTCCATAATGGTTGTACCAGTCTGCACTCCCACCAACAGTGAACTAAGGACCCCTTTTCCCCACAACCCCTCCAACATTTGTTGTTTGTTGCTTTGTTTATGATAGCCATCCTGACTGGTGTAAAGTGGTATCTCATTGTGGTTTTAATTTGCATCTCTCTGATAGCTAATGATATTGAGCATCTCTTCATGTGTCTCTGAATGTTCTGTATGTCCTCCTTGGAGAAGTGTTTGTTCAAGTCCTTTTCCCATTTTCTAATTGGGTTGGGTGTCTTCTTAGAGTGGAGTCTTGTAAGTTCTTTGTATATTTTAGAGATTAAACCTTTGTCTGAGGTATCATTGGCAAATATGTTTTCCCATACAGTTGGTGGTATTGCTAATTTAATACTGTTTTCTTTAGCCATGCAGAAGCTTTTTATTTTGATGAGATCCCATTTGTTTATTCTTTCCTTTACATTCCTTGCTCTAGGGGACATATCAGTAAAGAAGTTGCTGCGTGAAATATCTGAGATTTTCTTGCCAATGTTCTCCTCTAGGACTTTAATGGTGTTATGACTTACATTTAAGTCTTTTTATCCACCTTGAATTTATTTTGGTGTATGGTGTAAGTCTGTGCTCAAGTTTCATTTTTTTGCATGTAGCTGTCCAGTTCTCCCAACACCATTTGTTGAAGAGGCTATCTTTACTCCATTTTATGTTACTGCCCCCTTTGTCGAATATTAATTGACTGTAGAGAGTTGGGTTGATTTCTGGGCTCTCTGTTCTGTTCCATTGGTCTATGTGCCTGTTTTTATGCCAGTACCAGGCTGTTTTGATTACAGTGGCCTTGTAATACAGTTTGATATCAGGTATTGTGATCCCCCCCTACTTTGTTCTTCTTTCTCAAAAGAGCAGCTGCTATTCGAGCTCGTTTATGGTTCCATATAAATTTTCGAAGTGTTTGTTCTATGTCTGTGAAATATGCCATTGGTACTTTAATAGGTATTGCATTGAATCTGTATATTGCTTTGGGTAGTATGGACATTTTGATAATGTTAATTCTTCCAATCCATGAACAAGGTATATGTTTCCATTTGTTTGTGTCTTCCTTGATTTCGTTCTTCAGGGCTGTGTAGTTTTCTGCATACAGGTTTTTTACCTCCTTGGTTAGGTTTATTCCCAGATATTTTATTTTTCTTTTTGCTATATCAAATGGGATTTTTCTCTTTATTTCTGCTTCTGCTGATTCACTGTTGGTATACAAAAATGCCTTTGATTTCTGGATATTGACTTTATAACCAGCTGTTTTGCCAAACTCATCAATTAGTTTGAGGAGTTTTTGGGTAGAGTCTATAGGATTTTCCATGTACACTATCATGTCATCTGCAAACAGTGATAGTTTTGTTTCCTCCTTTCCTATTTGGATGCCTTTTATTTCCTTTTCTTGCCTGATCGCTGTGGCTAAAACTTCCAATACTATATTAAATAGAAGTGGTGAAAGTGGACAACCTTGTCTTGTTCCTGATCTTAGTGGAAAAGCTTTTAGTTTTTTTCCCGTTGAGTATGATATTGGCTGTAGGTCTCTCATATATGGCCTTTATTATTTTGAGAAATGCTCCTTGTATTCCCACTTTGCTGAGTGTTTTTATCATAAATGGGTGTTGTACCTTATCGAAAGCTTTTTCTGCATCTATTGATATGATCATGTGATTTTTGTCTTTGCTTTTGTTTATATGATGTATTACATTTACTGATTTGCGAATATTGAACCATCCTTGCATTGCTGGGATGAATCCTACTTGATCATGGTGTATGATCTTTTTGATATGTTGTTGGATGCGATTTGCCAATATTTTGTTGAGGATTTTAGCATCTATGTTCATCAGCGATATTGGCCTGAAGTTTTCTTTCTTTGTTGTGTCTCTATCTGGTTTTGGAATTAAGATGATGCTGGCTTCATAAAAAGAATTTGGGAGTTTTCCATTCTTCTGAATTTTTTGAAATAGTCTGTGGAGAATAGGGGTTAGCTCTTCCTTAAATGCTTTGTAGAATTCTCCTGTGAAACCATCTGGTCCGGGGCTTTTGTGTGATGGGAGTTTTTTGATTACTGCTTCAATTTCTTTTGCTGTTATTGGTGAATTTAGATTTTCTGCTTCTTTTTCACTGAGTTTTGGAAGATTGTATTTTTCTAGAAATGTGTCCATTTCCCCTAGGTTTTCAAATTTCTTGGCATACAGTTCTTCATAGTAATTTCTTACAATCTCTTCTATTTCTGTGGTATCAGTTGTAATCTCTCCTTTTTCATTTCTGATTGTGTTTATTTGTGTCCTCTCTCTTCTTTTCTTGATGAGCCTACTTAAAGGCTTGTCTATTTTGTTTATCTTCTCAAAGAACCAACTCCTGGATTCATTGATCCTTAAAATTGTGCTTTTAGTTTCTATGTCATTTAATTCTGCTCTAATCTTGGTTATTTCCTTCCTTCTGCTTGCTCTGGGCTGTCTTTGTTGTTGTTCCTCAAGTTCTTGCAGGCGTAGGGTTAGGTTGTTTGTTTGAAATGTTTCTATATTCTTTAGGTAGGCCTGTATTGCTATAAACTTCCCTCTCAGGACTGCCTTCGCTGTGTCCCATAAGTTTTGGGTTGTTGTGCGATCATTTTCATTTGTTTCCAGAAATGTTTTGATTTCTTCCTAATTTCATTCTTGACCCATTCATTGTTTAATAGCATACCATTCAGTCTCCATGTTTTTGGGTGCTTTGGGTTTTTTTTCTTTGGGGTTGGTTTCTAATTTTAGTGCCTTGTGGTCAGAGAAGATGCTTGGTATGATTTCAATTTTCTTGAATTTGTTGAGGCTCCTTTTGTGTCCTATCATGTGGTCTATCTTTGAGAATGTTCCATGTACATTTGAAAAGAATGTGTATTTAGCTTCTTTGGGATGAAGGGCTCTATATATATCAGTTAAGTCCATTTCATCTAGGGTGTTGTTTAATGCCACAATATCTTTTTTGATACTTTGTTTGGAAGATCTGTCCATTTTTGATAGTGGGGTGTTCAAATCCCCTACTATGATTGTGTTGCTGTCAATATCTTTCTTGAAGTCCTCTAAGATTTTCTTGATATATTTGGGTGCCCCTATGTTTGGTGCATATATGTTTACAATGTTAATGTCTTCTTGATGGATTCTTCCCTTGAGTATAATGAAATGACCTTCTGGGTCTCTCTTTACAGCCTTTTTTCTGAAGTCTATTTTGTCTGATATGAGAATTGCTACCCCAGCTTTTTTTTCTTGTCCGTTTGCTTGGAAAACTTGTTTCCAGCCTTTCACTTTTTAGTCTGTGATGGTCTTTTGTCCTGAGGTGAGTCTCTTGTAGGCAGCATATGTGTGGGTCATGCTTTCTTATCCATTGAGCTATTCTGTGTCTTTTGATTGGAGAATTTAATCCATTTACGTTTAAGGTTATTATTGATAGGTACTTATTCATTGCCATTTTTGTACCTGTGTTCCTCTCTGTCTCCCTCTTGTCCTTCCTTCCCTTAAAGCAGTCCTTTTAGTATTTCTTGTAGAGCTGGTTTGGTGGAGGCATATTCTTTTAGACTTCTTTTGTCTTGGAAGCTCTTTATTTGGCCTTCTATCTTGATTGAGAGCCTTGCTGGGTAAAGTAGCCTTGGTTGTAGGCCTCTGGTTCTCATTACTTGAAATATTTCTTGCCATTCTCTTCTTGCTTGAAGTGTTTCCATTGAGAAGTCGGTAGCTAACCTTATTGGGGCCCCCTTGTATGTTATTTCTTTTTTCTCCCTTGCTGCCTTTAAGATTCTCTCTTTGTCTTGGAATTTTGCCATTTTGATGATGATGTGTCTTGAGGTGGGCCTCCTTGGGTTCCTCTTGATTGGGACTCTCTGTGATTCCTGGATTTGTGAGACTTTTTCTCTTATCAAATTAGGAAAATTTTCTCTCATTACTCGTTCAAATACGTTTTCTATTCCTTGTTCTTCTTCTTCTCCTTCTGGTATTCCTATTATTCGGATATTATTACGTTTCATATTGTCTTGCATTTCTCTTAATCCCTCTTCATTCTTTCTGAGCCTCTTTTCATTTTCTTGCTCTTTCTGTGAGATGCTTTCTACCCTGTCCTCCAACTCACTAATCCTATCCTCCGCTTCATCTATCCTACTTTGGAAACTTTCTACTGTGTACTTCAATTCGGAAATTGTATTCTTCATTTCCTCTTGTCTCTTGCTGATGGTTTCCATTTCCTTTTTGATGTTGCTGTAGTTTGCAGAGAGATCATTATAATTTCCCTGTAGTTTCTGGTAGCTCACTGTGAGCTCTTTGAGCTCTTTGAACTTCGTAATAACCAGTGCTTTGAATTCACTGTCTGATAGTTGATCAGCGTCTATTTCATCTAACATTCTTTCTGAAGTTTCTGCTTTTTCTTTCATTTGGGGATTGTTTCTTTGTCTTCCCATTGTTTGAGACTCTTCTTGGTAGTCTCCGCTTCCAAAATTGATCTGTTCTGAAACACTGGTTTTATGGTGTAAACTTCTGTGGTATGTTCCTTGTGAAGTTCAGTGGTACAGACTCCTTGAAGTTTCTTGATGTTCTTTGTCTCCACCTACACTCACGCTGGTCCTCGCACTGGTCTCTGCGTTGGTCGCCTACCACTGCTGAATGTCCCGGCTCTAGTAGCCGCCTCCTCAAGCACCCAGGCCCGTTACTAGGGCAGTGGCACAGAGGCTGGGAATGTCCTGGCTCCCGTATCTGGCTCTCTCTGCCGCCCAGGGCCGTCACAGGGGCTTGGAGTGTCCCGGTTTCCGTACCTGACTCCCCGGCGGCTAGTCCTGTCTCTATGGCAGTGGCACAGAGGCTTAGAAAGTCCCAACTCCCGTACCTGATTCCCCAGTGTCCAATCCCCTTGCTATGGCAGCAGCACAGGGGTTGTGACCCTCCCAGTTCCCGTAGAGGGATCCTCTGCCACCCCGGGCTGTCTCAGGGGTTTGGAGTGTCCAGGCTTCCGTACCTGACTCCCCGACGTCCAGTCCCGTCGCTACGGCAGCGGCACAGGATTTGAGAGCTTCCCGGCTCCCGTAGCTGGCTCCTCAGCTGCGTCACTGAATCCATATTTTCAAACATTTTAAAGAGCTTGTTGAGGTCTGTCAAAGCTTCTGCTAAATCCTTCACCATGAATTATTTTGAGGGTTCTTCTTTTTCTTCTCTGAAGTTTCCTTTTTTCTTGCCTCTTCTTCAGCTATGTGTTCCTGTTCTAGTTCTAACAACTCATTAGTCAATTCCTCAAAAACCACCTCTAGGAGTTCCTCAATGTCATTCTCATCCACACCTAAGTTTGGTTTTCACCACAACCATAGTTTGGTTGATTTTTGCAACCTCCTCATCCTTGGCAAATCATTTGCAGGCATGGACAAATCTCTTAATTGTTTTCTTCCAGATGCCATTTATACACTCCTTGGTAACACTGTCCCAGACTCAAGTAATGTTCTTGATACAGTTAGAGATGTTGTAATCCTACCAGAATTGCATTAGTGTTTTCTCAGTGGTTTTCCTCAGTTGCAGCAATAGCCTGGGCAAAGGTCCTTCTCAGGTAGGAAGCCTTAAAATATGCTATAACTCCTTTATCCACTGGTTGAATAAAAGAGGTAGTTTTCAGCCCTGGCTGGTGTAGCTCAGTGGATTGTGCATGGGCCTGCGAACCAAATGATCGAAGTTCGATTCCCAGTCAGGGCACATGCCTGGGTTGCAGGGCAGTTCCCAGCAGGGGCCAGTTCCCAGGAGGGGACGCATGAGAAGTAACCATACATTGATATTTCTCTCCCACTCTCCTTCCCTTCCTTTCTAAAGATAAATAAATAAATTTAAAAATATTGTCATATATACTTAAAAAAAGAGGTAGTTTTGGAGAAGTAAACACCACTTTGATGTTGGGATGTAGATCACCAATAAAAGGAGGTTATCTGGGAGCATTATCAACAACAAACGAAATCTTGAAAGGTATGTTATTCTCCAAACAGTACTTCTTTGTTTTGCTAACCTAACAACTCAGGAAGGCATCTGAGAAGAGGAGTGGGGTCATCTATGACTTGTTATTGCTCCTGATGTACACCAGTAGCTTGTGCTTATTGATATACTTGAAGGCCCTGAGTTCTCACTTTGCCAGGTCACAAAGGGTTTCAATTTGTAGCCTGAGCCATTGCTCCCAAGCAGGCCTGTAATCTTGTCCTTAAAAACCCTGAAACCTAGAATTGATTTGGCCTCCTTATGGATGAAAGTCCTTTCAGGCATCTGTTTCCAGAATAGGAAAGTTTCATCTATATTATTAAAAATTTGCTCTGGCAAGTAATTCTTGTCCACAATCAGCTTATCTACAGTTTCCATAAAAACCTTCAGCTACCTTCATATCAGCACTCACAAACTCACCACTCACTTTCACATTATGTAATGAAGCATAATTCTTGAATTTTTAAGCCACCCATAACAGTAAATTCAACATCATAGTTGGGTCTAACCTTTTTTTTCAACATCACAAACTTTTTGGTTTGGCTGTAATCATCATGATGCAGAGAGGAGTATGCTTCTGTGTGTAGTCTTCAATCCAAGTCACGAGCAGTTTCTCCATGCCTGATATAAGCCCTTGTATTTTTGATAGTTTCATTGCCTTCAACGAAGCAGATGCTTTAACACTTCCATTGTTCTTCAAGATTGTAACTACTGGTGGCATGGGACATGCTTAACTGTTGAGCAATAACCATCACTGATTTTCCACCTTGTAGTTCTTAATCCCTTTTAATTTTGTTTGCAGGTCAATCACTTGACATTGCCTCTTACTGGCAACATTAGCAGTGGCTTTGCATGTTGAGGGACTATGGTGACCCAGACAACAAGAGATTAAATCAAGCACAGGAGACAATGTTGCAATTAAGAGATACAGTTAGGGCTGCTGCTGGTGTAACATGGCATACTGTTTTACTTTTTTTAATAAACAGAAAGAGTACATTTTAAAATAGTGATAAAAGTATAGAATAATAAATACATGAACCAGCAACATAGTCATTTATAATATGTCATTATTCAGTATTAGATGCTGTACATAAATGTATTGTTATACTTTTATATGACTGCTAGCATAGTAGATTTGTTCACACCACTACAAACATGTGAGTTGTCTGTTGTGCTATAACATTACAATGGCAATGACATCACTAGGTGATAGGAATTTTTCAGCTCTATTGTAATCTTACATGACTACCACCATATATATGGGGCCTATCATCAACTAAAGTGTCATTATGTGGTGCGTGTGTTTTAAGAAATACAGGTCTATTTTATTTCTCTACTATATTAATTTTCTCATATGTGAAGAAAAAGCAGTATTCTTCTTTACCTGAGAACACTCAAGAATTCTTTTTAAAAAATAGTAGCAGTATGGTTTATTAATCTGTGCCTTAATACAGGCACTGGGACCTGCCCATGGTGCTCTAATGTATAAAGCCAAGATATGCTGCCAGTTTTTTGAGCAATGATATCAGGAAATTGACAGCTAAGTGGATGTTGTACATAGCTCATCATCTGTCTTCTTCACATGGCCAATAGCCACCACCAGATACAGCCCCTTTTTCATCTGGAACTTGATTGTGGATTTCATTTCACTGACCTTGGCCACCACATTCTTATTGTGGGTCAGCAAGGAAGGGAACTTGGTAGCTTCTTGACCAGTTTCTTATTCTTGTTGAGTTTCTTCAGTGCCTCAATGTCCATGTGGAGGATATTCATGGCCTTGGCCTTGTGACAGTGCTGCTGGTCCCCCAGAACACAGATGGGGAACTTGGGGCAAGGTATGGACTTAAGTCTGACAGTACTTGAGAAGCATTTGTTCTGAGAATCATAGTTTTCAACCTGATTTGCAGGTCCACCATCTCCTAAACCTTCTAGCACTTGCACTGGTTCCTAGGCAGGACTTCCCACACCACGTCAAACAGCATGCTGCAGGAGATTTTGCTGCTCATGATTCTTCATGACACAAAACCCAGAAGAGTCAAAGATTATTTCTGTAGCAATCATTACAGCTTTCTTCCTCCTCTGCCTTGAGTTCCAGTATTTCTGGGAAAAGGGAGAAAAAGGATAAGGAACACTGGAAAGAAAGACAAATATGGTCCCTGCCCCCTCCCCAGAGTTTGCAGTCTAATAACAGAGACAGATATTAATTAATCACACAGGCACATCTAAAGGTCCAACTTTGAAAAGTGCTGGGAAAGAAAACGTCCATGTGCTATGAGAGAATAATATGAGGGCCATATTTAGACTGGTAGATCGAATAAGGCTTCTCAGGGAAAATGCTATGTAGTAGAAACCTGAAGAATCAATAGTAGTTAAGTAGGTGAAGAGTTAAAAAAAGGAAGAACATTTCAAGTTGAGTGAACGGTGCGTTCAAAGTACCCCTGGCAGCAGAGACATGGGAAGCAGGAAGGACTGAAGGAAGGTTAGTGTGGCTGAATGTTGAGAGTAGGGGGTGTATGATTTCAGAGGTAATTAGAGTTATAGTAGGGGACAAACCATGAAAGGCTATGTTAAGAAATTTTGTTTTCTAAAAACATGGAAAACCACTGAGGAGTTTAAAGCATTGGTAACCTAGTTAGACTGGCTTTCAGTAAGGTCACTTACTGCAGTGTGGAGTGAACTGATTGAAGGTGGAAAGTATGGATGCAGGAGGATATCGAGTCCAGATGAGAGACATTAGTGGCTCATACTATGGAGATAGCAGTGGAGGTTAGTATGGTAGGAGAGAAGTGGGTGGATTCAGGATATGTTTATGGCCTAGAGCTCACAGGATTTATTGATGGCTTGTATGTGGGAATAAAGAGGTAAGATGTGTCAAAGAAATTTTCCCAGGTTTTCATCTGGTGCAAATGAGTAGATGGTGTTGTCATTCACTGAGATTAGGAGTACAGTAAAAGTAATTTGGAGGGGAAGGCAATGATTTCTATGCAAACATATACAGAACTGTGTATTACTTTACATTCAAAGTTGATTGAGAGTACTAACAAGGGAAGTCGTATAAACACTAAATACTTCTTCACTTACAGCCATAGACCCTTCATGCATTTGTATAATATGGTTCTGTCTAACATTTTCCATCCAAGCTATTCACTCAAGCAATTGCCCTTAAACATATGCTGGGCAACTTGCTTTAACGCCCCAGCTCCTACTGCCTAGCATGCTTTCTTGTCTCATCTGTAAAACTCTTCCTAGAATCTTTAATGCAGAGGGCTGTTTCTATCTGAATTCTAATAGTATTTATTTTCTACAATACTCACCTGACAATTATTGACCACAAAGAGGTCATTGCTAATTTAAAAATGGTTCGAGTTGCAAAGTTTATTTGTATGTCAGTTCTGTGAAGTACATAATTCATTTTTCTATGTAAAATCTTTTATAAACAAAAATATTATCTTTTTTGGTTGTCAAATGATCTTTAATTGAAATATTTCCCTTTGTAGCTCTTACCTAGCTGAGCATTCTGCTGAACTGCTGCTGATGTCCTCTATGATGTCATGAGTGTGGTGGTCATCAACATCACAGCTCACAGACTGGGCAGTCTCCAGAATCTCTTTAATGGTTCCAGAGAGTTCTTTAGATAATGATCGGTCTGCATCTGTCAGGCAATGTTGACAATCTCATCAAAAGTTGTATTTTCCACTGTGCTTGATGTTTCTTTACTTCTTTCTGTCTCCTGGCAGTACTTTCAGGGCTTTGATGATCAGAACAGAGACAAAAGTTACATGGGCCTGTATGCTCTGAATGGTCAGTTTCACTGTAATCCTCAGACTCTCCCAATTACAGTTTGCTTTGGTGATATTATCACCAATCTTTTTTGGGGACAGACCCAGGGGGCTGATCTTGGGGGCAAGGGCAGATGTGGCACCAACTTCCTCACTGGTGCATCTCAGATATACAACTTTAAAAAAACTTTTTTTTTTAATTTTTAGAGAGAGGGGAAGGGAGGGAGAGAAGGAAAGAAGCATCAATGTGAGAGAAACATGGATTGGCTGCCTTTTGCTGTAGTGAAGGACTGAATCCATGACCCAGGCATGTGCCCTGACTGGGAGTCAAACGTTTACCTTTGCAAGACCACGCCCAACCAACTGAGCCACACAGGTCAGATTGGTTGGGTGTGGAGTCAGAGTTTTGATCTCACTGGAGTCGATTTCAGTGGCATGGTGGAGGCAGCTGGTGTCAGATAAACCTGGATTCGGAACAACAAAGAAAGTTGCACCTAGACCTCCTCCAATCCAAAAGATGAAAGCCAAAATTCAAGATTATTACCTTGAAGAAATATCTGTACTCCTATGTTTATAGTAGCATTATTTGAATTATTCATAATAGTCGAGGTATGGAAAAAAACTAAATATTAGTCAAAGGATAAATGGATAAAGAAAATGTTATATATCTATAGCTACATCTTTTTTATAAAACCCTATATATAATGTATGTTATATATACATAATAGTGTGTGTATATATAGTGAAATATTATTCAGCCATAAGAAAGAATGAAATCTTACCATTGTCACAACATGGATGGACCTTGAGGACATTGTACTTAATGAAATAATTCAGACAGAGAAAGACATAGGTTGCATGATATCATTTATATGGGTGTCTTGCAGCCTTTCAAGGCCAGGCAGGTTTACTCAGGATTCGGGCAGATGGAAGAAAATTTGTGAAGCTGTGGGGATGACTGACATACCTTTATTCAAGGGTGGGGAGATCCATGCATGCTGCAAGCTGCATGTTGTACCAGCAGGGGTTCCCAACTCTCTTAAGTACTAATGCACACAAAGCCGGCATGGTGCCAAGATATTGTATAACAGAGTGTGATTGTGCACATGTGGGCCCACTCAAGGTTATGAAAATATTTCTTCTCTTAGTTGCCCAGACATCTGGGTAAGGGAGCCTGACTGACTCTATTAACCCTACAATGTGGAATATGAAAAAATGTTGAACTCATAGAAATAGAGAGTACACTTGTGATTGCCAGGGGTGGGGATGTGACTAGGGAGAGGTTGGTAAAAGGGTACAAATTTCAGTTATAAGTTCTGGGGATCTAATGTACAACATGGTGAAAATAGCTGATAATACTGTATTATATAATTGAAATTTGTTAAGACAGTAGAACTTAAATGTTCTCTTTTTTTAAAAAAAAGTGAATATATGAGATGACAGACATGTTATGTAAACTAGATGTGGGAATTATTTTACTAAATATATGTATATAAAGTCATCATTTTCTAGACTTTCAATACCTTACCATTTTTTCAATTATAGCTCAACAAAGTTGGGGAAAAACACTAAAAGTACTGAATTAAAAAAATAATATTAGTGTGTGGATTAGAATTTTGAATGTAACTGTATACATATAAAAGCATTTGATCAAAAACTATGTAACCTAGAATTGTTTGATGATGCTTTTGTAAATGCACAGGACACCATGGTATACCTACTAAGGCATAACACATGTTCTTTTGTGGCCTCAGGCCCCACAGCAACATTTGAAGATAACTCCAGAGAAATTGATAACCATGAGGATGTGTTTAGGCTAAATAGCCCTCCATTAAGAACACATACTTTGAGCAATAAATTTACTCATAGTTTAATCAATGAACAAATAGTTGGAACATATACAAGGAGAAACTACTTGGTGTGGGCATCAAGTGGAAGTAATGGATATTATATAAAGAGAAATAATTTTACAAAATTAAAAAAATATAATATGTTCGTTGTACTACCTTGAACACCTTGGAATGCCTTTTGCCTAATTCAATCTTCTTATAATTTTTCTATTCAAACACACCTCATATTGTTGGGAACACTTGAAATATTTTTTTACTTAGTATTCTTATTTTATTTTTTTATTGTTGTTAAACTACACTGGTCTCTATTTTCTCCCCACTACTCTCTCTGCCCCACCCACCCCCACCTCACACCCTGGATCCTACCCCTCTTTGGCTTTGCCCATATGTCCTTTATACATGTTCCTTGATGACCCTTTCCCCTGTTATCCCTTCCCCCCTCGCATCTGGTTATCAGTTTGTTCTTTTTTCAATGGCTCTGGTTATATATTGTTTGCTTGTTTGTTTTGTTGATTAGGTTCTGCTTATAGGTGAGATCATATGGTATTTGTCTTTCACCACCTGGCTTATTTTACTCATAATGCTCTCCAGATACATCCACGCTGTCATGAATGATAGGAGCTCCTTCTTTCTCTCTGCAGCATAGAATTCCATTGTGTAAATGTACCATAGTTTTTAGATTCAATCATTCACTGATACACATTTAGGTTGTTTTAAACACTTCACTATTGTAAATTGTCTTGCTATGAACATTGGGGTTCATAGGTTCTTTTGGATTGGTGTTTCAGGGTTCTTAGGGTATGATCCCAGCACTGGAATTGCAAGGTAAAAATCAGTTCCATTTTTCTGGAGAAATTCCATACTGTTTTCCACAGTGGCTACACAAGTCTGCATTCCTACCAACAGTATACTAGGGTTTCCTTTCCTCCACAACCACTCCAGCACTTGTTGTTTGTTGATTTGTTTATGATGGCCATTTTGACCAGTGTGAAGTGGTATCTCATTGTGGTTTTAATTTGCATCTGTCTGATGACTAGTGATGCTGAGTATCCTTTCATGTCTCTGGGCCCTCTGTATGTCCTCCTTGGAGAAGTGTCTGTTCAGGTCCTTTGCCCATTTTTTAATTGGGTTGTTTGTCTTCCTGCAGTGGAGTTGTGTGAACTCTTTATATATTTTGGAGATCGAAACCTTATCCAAGGTATCATTGGCAAATATGTTTTCCCTTATGGTTGGTTCTCTTTTCATTTTAATGCTGTTTTCTTTAGCTGTGCAGGTGTTTTTTATTTTGATGATATCCCATTTGTTTATTCTTTCCTTTATGTTCCTTGCTCAAGGGAACATATTGGTGAAAATATTGTTGCATGAAATATCTGAGATTTTCCTCCCTATATTCTCTTCTAAGACTTTTATGGTGTCACAACTTATATTTAAGTGTTTCATCCACCTTGAATTTATTTTTTTGTATGTTGTAAGTTGGTGGTCAAGTTTCATATTTTTTTGCATGTAGCTGTCCAGATCTCCCAACACAATTTGTTGAAGAGGCTATTTTGTACTCCATTTTATGCTTTTGCCCCCTTTATCAAATTGTAATTGACAGTAGAGACTTGGGTTTATTTCTGGGCTCTCTGTTCTGTTGCAATAATCTGTGTGTCTCTTCTTATGCCAATACCAGACTGTTTTGATTACAGGGGCCTTGTAATATAGTTTGATGTCAGGTATTGTGATCCCTCCTACTTTGTTCTTCTTTCTCAAAATTGCTGCAGCTATTACTGCAGCCTATTTGAGGTCTCTTGTGGTTGCATATAAATTTTTGAAATATTTGGAATGCTTGAAATATTGTATGCACAAAGATTTGTAGACATATGACCAATATAGGTAAGAAATATACAGCTCTGTATATTTTTAAAAACACATTATGAGAAATAATAGTTTAAAATATTTTTGAATTATAAATATCTATGTAAAAAAATAAAGAAAATCCTTTATAAATTGTTATTAGGTTCCTAGGATAGCCAATCAAACCAATTTACTTTATAATGTAGCTGAAATATGGAAATACCTGTGAAGCAGAAGAAGAGAAAGTCATGTTTAAAATGAGTAAATGAGAAAACAATAAAATGTAATAAGAAATTATTTTATGTATTTGGAATGCTGGTACTTGAGGAAAATCAGATTTAAATAGGGAAGGATCAGGAATTAGATTGAGAGTTTTGTGGGAATTTTGAAAAGGACTTTAGAACCTGATGATACTAGTTCTTCTTTTTTATGGATTGTATAAGAAATATAATTGCTATTGCATTTTATTGATTATGCTATTACAATTGTTCTGATTTTCTCCCTTTGCCTCCTTCCATTCTCTTCTCAGGCAATCACTCCACTATTGTTCATATCCATAGGTCACGCATATAATTTCTCTGGCTACTTCATTTTCTGTGCTGTACTTTACATCCCCATGGCTATTCTTTAACTATCTATTTGTAATTATCAATCCCCTCACCTCTTCACCCATTTCCTCATATCCCCCTTTCATCTGACAACCATCAAAATTCTCTCCATATCCATGATTCTGTCTCTGTTCTTCTTGTTTGCTTAGCTTGGTTTTTAGATTAAATTGCTGATAGATTTTTTTTTGCCATTTTATTGTTCATAGTTTTGATCTTGTTTTTCTTAAATAAGTCCTTTTAATATTTTATATAATAATGGTTTGGTGATGATGAACTCCTTTAGGTTTTTCTTGTCTTGGAAGCTCTTTATCTGCCCTTCAATTCTAAATGATAGCTTTTCTGTGTAGAGCAATCTTGACTGCAGGTCCCCACTTTTCATAACTTTGACTATTTGTTGCCAACCCCTTCTGGCCTGCAAAGTTTCTTTTGAGAAATCAGCTGACAGTCTTATGGGAACTCCTCTGTAGGTAACTAACTTTTTTTCTCTTCCTGCTTTTAAGATTATCTCTTGATCTTTGACCTTGGGCATTTTAATTATGATGTGTGTTAGAGTGGGCCTCTTTGCATCCATCTTGTTTGGGACTCTCTGTACTTCCTGTACTTCTTTCTGCATGTCTATTTTCTTCACCAAATTAGGGGAGTTTTCTTTCATTATTTTTTTCAAATGGATTTCCAATTTTTTTTCTCTTCTCCTTCTGACACCCCTATGATGTGAATGTTGGACCACTTGAAGTTATCCTAGAGGCTGCTTATACTACCCTCATTTTTAAAAATTCTTTTTTATTCTTGTTCTTCTTCTTAGTTGTTTTTTACTTCCTTATGTTCCATATCATTGATTTGATTCTCAGCCTCAACCACTCTCCTCTTGTTTCCCAGTAAATTGTTCTTTAAAAAAATATTCATTTATTTATTTTTAGATATGGGGAAGTGGGGAGAAACAGAAGGAGAGAAACATTGATGTGCGAGAGCTACAGCAATTAGTTGCCTCTTGCACATCCCCAAATAGGGACCCTGCCCATAACTTAGGCATATGCCTTGACTGGGAATTGAACCAGTGACTTTTCAGTTAGCAGGCTGGTAAATCCACTGAGGCACACTATCCAGAGCCCCTGTAAATTGTTCTTTATTTTAGTTAGCGTAGCCTTCATTTCTGACTTTTTTATTCTCTGGAGGTCCTCACTAAGTTCTTTGACCATCCTTATAAAAAGTGTTTTGAACTGTGCATTTGCTAGATTTCTTATCTCCATTTTATTTAGCTCTTTTTTTTAGTTTAAAAAAATTTTAAATGTTATTTATTTTTAGAGAAAGGAGAAAGAAAGGGAAGGAAACATCAATGTGTAGTTGCCTCCTGCATGCCCCTGACTGGGGACCTGGCCTGCAGCCCAGGCATGTGCCTTGACTGGGGATCAAACCAGCAACACTTTGGTTCACAGGCCCATGCTCAATCCACTGAGCTATACCAGCCAGGGCTAGAGTTTTGATCTGGAGCACTTTTCCTGGAGTTTTGGCCATGTTTCTTTGTCTCCTAATTTTGGCAGTCTCCCTGTATTTATTTCTATATATCAGAGCTGCTTTGACTCTGTGTCTTGGTAGTGTAGCCTAATGTATTAGGTATCCTGTAGGGTCCAGTGGCACAGCCTCCCCTATCACCGAAGCTGGGTACTCAAGGTGTGCCCTTCATGTAGGCTGAGTATAACCTCCTCTTGTAATTGAGCCTTGATTGTTGTTGGTACATCAATGCTACGAATTTACCCAGGCCAGTCAGCTGCAAGGACTGGCTGTGACCACTGACCATCAACCTCTGCTATTCATGGGGGATCATTTGTGCAACAGCAGGGTGGTGGTGCTCTCACATGGTCTGTAGATGCCCACTGGGTGTGTAGGATCTGGGGTTTCCAAGGTGGGGCAGGCCAAGGTCAGCCCCAACTTTGTTTCTACCAAGGCCATCTGCCTGAGCTATAAAGCAATCTGAGATGGCTGCTACTTGTGCTGTGCTCAGAGATTCCCAGATGAGGCCAAGTTGTGAATATAGGTGGATTGCTGCTAGTGCTAGGCCTCAGTGGGGATCACTGAAGCCAGTTATTGCTTGTTTGGTAGGATTTAGGAGGTTGTGAAGCATAAGCTGAGACCAGCCATTCATTTGGAAAAGCATTTGGGTTGGCCTGTAAGTTGGGTGGGACAGAATATCTGAGGATCTCCAAGGTGCATTAAACAGTGTTACCCAGGTTTACGGAGTCTCAGATATGGCACCAGCTTGTTGGCTTTGTCGGAGGAGGGTTTAGAATAAGGACAATGGCTTCTTCTCACCTTGATGCCAGACACTTCAGTCCCTCCCTGTATGCCACTGGTGCCTTTGAAACTGCTACCCTAGTGATGGAGCTCAGAGGGAGTGCATCTGTGTAGGTGACTCCATGTGTGGGTTCTCTAAGAGGAACTGCTTGGAGTTCCAGCAGTTTCTTCCACTGACTCAATCCCCTCAGTTTTTTTGCACCCAGAAGTTATGGGGACTTGTCTTCCTGGCACTGGAACCCTGGGCTGGGGGGCCTGGTGTGGGGCTGGGACTCCTCACTTCCAAGCTATCCCTGCCAAACTTTTTTCTACCACATGTGGGTGAGGGACCAGCAAATTCCACATCTCCTATTAGCCTGGATGAATGTGGTTTCTTTAATTCCATATTTGTCAGACTTCCTTTCGACTCAAGTTCTGATGGTTCTCAGTGATGGTTGTTCTATATTTTAGTTGTAATTTTGATGTTATGCAAAGAGGTGAGCCATGTCTGTCTATACTGCCATCTTGATCAGAAGTCCTTGATACTAGTTCTTTATTATGTTTAATTTCACTTCAAAATGTATTCAAAAGTTATCCTAGTACAGGTATGTTTTAATACTACATTTCTGAAACTTTGCAGGCTAGAAGGGATTGGCAAGAAATATTCAAAGTCATGGAAATTGGGGTCCTACAGTCAAGATTGCTCTACCCAGCAAAGCTTCATTTAGACTTGAAGGGAAGATAAAGAGCTTCTCAGAGAAGAAAAAAATTAAAGGAAGTTCATCATCACCAAACCAATATTATTGAAATGTTAAATGGAGTTATCTAAGAAAAATAGAAGATCAAAACTATGAACAATAAAATGGCAACAAACACGTATCTATCAACAATTAAATCTAAAACCAAACTAAGCAAACAAGAACAGAGACAGAATCATGCATACAGAGAGTGTTTTGATGGTTGCCAGGTCAGAGCAGGATGTGGGGGAATGGGTGAAGAGGTGAGAGAATTAAGAAGTACAAATAGGTAGTTACAGAATAGTCATATGCAGAATGCTTCACCCATTATTCAATGGGTGAAGAGGTAGAATTAAGAAGTACCAATTAGTAGTTACAGAATAGTCACTGAACAGCACCCATTTATGATAAAAACACTCAGCAAAGTGGGAATAGAGGGAGCATTCCTCAATATAATAAAAGCCATATATGAAAGACCTACAGCCAACATCATACTCAATGGGCAGAAACTAAAAGCTTTTCCACTAAGATCAGGAACAAGACAAGGATATCCACTTTCACCGCTTCTATTCAATATAGTTTTGGAAGTTTTAGGCACAGCGATCAGGCAAGAAAAAGACATAAGAGGCATCCACATCGAAAAGGAGGAAACAAAACTGTCACTGTTCACAGATGACATGATAGTGAACATGAAAAATCCTATAGACTCTACCAAAAAACTGCTCGAACTAATTAATGAATTTGGCAAAACAGCGGGTTACAAAGTCAATATCCAGAAATGAAAGGCATTTTTGTATACCAACAATGAATCAGCAAAAGCAGAAATCAAGGAAAAAATCCCATTCGATATAGCAAAAACAAAAATAAAATATCTGGGAATAAACTTAACCAAGGAGGTAAAAGACCTGTATGCAGAAAACTACACAACACTGAAGAAAGAAATCAAGGAAGACACAAACAAATGGAAACATATACCGTGTTCATGGATTGGAAGAATTAATATCTTCAAAATGTCCATACTACCCAAAGCAATATTCAGATTCAGTGCAATACCTATTAAAGTACCAATGGCATATTTCACAGACATAGAACAAACACTTCAAAAATGTATATGGAACCATAAACAAGCCCGAATAGCAGCTGCTCTTTTGAGAAAGAAGAACAAAGTAGGAGGGATTACAATACCTGATATCAAACTGTATTACAAGGCCACTGTCATCAAAACAGCCTGATACTGGCATAAAAACAGACACATAGACCAATGGAACAGAACAGAGAGCCCAGAAATCAACCCAACTCTCTACAGTCAATTAATATTTGACAAAGGGGGCAATAACATAAAATGGAATAAAGATAGCCTCTTCAACAAATGGTGTTGGGAGAACTGGACAGCTACATGCAAAAAAATGAAACTTGAGCACCAACTTACACCATACACCAAAACAAATTCAAAGTGGATAAAAGACTTAAATATAGGCCGTGACACTATTAAAGTTCTAGAGGAAAACATCGGCAAGAAAATCTCAGATATTTCATGGAGCAACATTTTTACTGATATGTCCCCTAGAGCAAGGAATATAAAGGAAAGAATAAACAAATGGGATCTCATCAAAATAAAAAGCTTCTGCATGGCTAAGGAAAACAGTATTAAATTAGCAAGACAACCAACTCTATGGGAAAATATATTTGCCAATGATACCTCAGACAAAGGTTTAATCTCCAAAATATACAAAGAACTTACATGACTCCACTCTAGGAAGACATCGAACCCAATTAAAAATGGGAAAAGGACTTGAACAGACACTTCTCCAAGGAGGACATACAGAAGATCCAGAGACACATGAAGAAATGCTCAATATCGTTAGCTATCAGAGAGATGCAAATTAAAACCACAATGAGACACCACTTTACACCAGTCAGGATGGCTATCATAAATAAAGCAACGAACAACAGATGTTGGAGAGGGTGTGGGGAAAAGGGGTCCTTGGTTCACTGTTGGTGGGATTGCAGACTGGTACAGCCATTATGGAAAACAGTATGGAATTTTCTCAGAAAAATAAAAACCGACCTGCCTTTTGACCCAGCAATTCCACTGCTAGGATTATATCCCAAGAATCCTAAAACATCAATTTCAAAGAACCTATGCACCCCAATGTTCATAGCAGCACAATTTACAATAGCCAAGAGTTGGAAAGAACCTAGGTGCCCATCAGTAAATGAATGGATCAAAAAATTGTGGTACATATACACAATGGAATTCTATGCAGCAGAGAGAAAGAAGGAGCTCCAACCCTTTGCAACAACATGGATGGAACTGGAAAGCATTATGCTGAGTGAAATAACCCAGGTGTTGAAAGACAAATACCATATGATCTCACCTTTAACAGGAAGCTAAACAACAGAATAAACAAGCAAGCAGAATAAAAATAAAGACATTGAAATAGAGAATAGGGGGACAGTGACCAGAGGGGAGAGGGAAGGAAATTTAAGGGGGAAGGGGGGAGGGATTTGGGGGAACGAATGTGAGGGACGTAGGGATGAGGGCTGGGGGGGTGGGGGGAGGTGGGGGGAGGTGGGGAGCATGGTATGGGGGGGCTTGGATGGGAGAAATAGACAAAAAACTGTACTTAATAACTAAATTAAAAAATGACAAAAAATAAATAAAGTGAAAAAAAGAAAGAAATCAAGGAAGACACAAACAAATGGAAACATATACCGTGTTCATGGATTGGAAGAATTAATATCTTCAAAATGTCCATACTACCCAAAGCAATTTACATATTCAATGCTATACCTATTAAAGTACCAATGGCATATTTCACAGACATAGAACAAACACTTCAAAAATGTATATGGAACCATAAACGAGCCCGAATAGCAGCTGCTCTTTTGAGAAAGAAGAACAAAGTAGGGGGGATCACAATACCTGATATCAAACTGTATTACAAGGCCACTGTCATCAAAACAGCCTGGTACTGGCATAAAAACAGGCACATAGACCAATGGAACAGAACAGAGAGCCCAGAAATCAACCCAACTCTCTACAGTCAATTAATATTCAAAAAAGGGGGCAGTCACATAAAATGGAGCAAAGATAGCCTCTTTAACAAATCGTGTTGGGAGAACTGGACAGCTACATGCAAAAAAATGAAACTTGAGCACCCACTTACACCATACACCAAAATAAATTCAAGGTGGATAAAAGACTTAAATATAAGCCATGAAACCATTAAAGTCCTAGAGGAGAACATAGGCAGGAAAATCTCAGATATTTCACACAGCAACATATTTATTGATATGTCCCTTAGAGCAAGGGACATAAAGGAAAGAATAAACAAATGGGATCTCATCAAAATAAAAAGCTTCTGCATGGCTAAAGAAAACAGTATGAAATTAAAAAGACAACCAACTGTATGGAAAAACATATTTCCCAATGATACCTCAGAAAAAGATTTAATATCCAAAATATACAAAGAACTCACATGACTGCACTCTAAGGCAACTAACCCAATTAAAAAATGGGAAAAGGACTTGAACAGACACTTCTCCAAGGAGGACATACAGAAGATCCAGAGACACATGAAAAGATGCTCAATATCACTAGCCATCAGAGAGATGCAAATTAAAACCACAATGAGATACCACTTTACACCAGTCTGGATGGCTATCATAAACAAAGCAACAAACAACAAATGTTGGAGGGGTTGTGGGGAAAAGGGGTCCTTAGTTCACTGTTGGTGGGAGTGCAGACTGGTACAACCATTATGGAAAACAGTATGGAATTTTCTCAGAAAAATAAAAATTGACCTGCCTTTTGACCCAGCAATTCCACTGCTAGGATTATACCCCAAGAATCCTAAAACATCAATATCAAAGAACCTATGCACCCCAATGTTCATAGCAGCACAATTTACAATAGCCAAGAGTTGGAAGCAACCTAGGTGCCCATCAGTAAATGAATGGATCAAAACATTGTGGTACATATACACAATGGAATTCTATGCAGCAGAGAGAAAGAAGGAGCTACTACCCTTTGCAACAACATGGATGGAACTGGAAAGCATTATGCTGAGTGAAATAAGACAGGCGGTGAAAGACAAATACCATATGCTCTTACCTTTAACAGGAACTAAAGAACAAAATAAACAAACAAGCAAAATATAAACAAAAACACTGAAATAGAGAACAGGCTGACAGCGAACAGAGGGGAGAGAGGAGGGAATTTAAGGGGAGAAATGGGAGGGATTTAGAGGAACAAGTATAAAGGACACTGGGACAGTAACTAAGGGGGGTGGAAATGGGAGGGAGGTGGAGAGCACTGGGGGTTGGACTGGGATGGTAGTAAAAGACAGAAAACTATACTTGAACAACAATTAAAATAATTAAAGAAATTTTATTGAAAAATAACTAAATAAAATTAATTAAAAGGAAAAAAAGAAATTTTATCATTAATTTAAGATTCTACATTTTCCTCCAATAGCTTTTATATCTCAGTTGCTTCCTTATTTGCCTTATTAGGTGTCACTGAAGCACGGTATTTTACTTCCACAGACATTTGTCTTCACATATAAATATTAATGTGAATCAGAACACTTTTGCATATTTATTGCATTTTTTGTAATTCTAGTATGAAGTAAAAAGGAGACTGTTTTCTAACCACAGTTAGTTGAATAAGAAGTGTTTTTTTTTATGTCAAAGGTCCATTTTCTTGCACCATAAACTCATGCTCAGTCCAACACCCATAACATCAAGGTATGAGACAGGAACTTATCAATTACATCCTTGTACATTTTGGGGTCCTTTATTTCAACAAGTAGTTTTTAGCAAATATTTTTTTTTCAAAACCAAAATTGAGTATTGATGATTTGTCTTAAAGCATTATTAAAGCATTTCTCTTTTTTCTCAATAATTTTATTTAGTTATTTTTCAAATACAGTTTTTTGCCTGTTTCTCCCATCCCAGCCGCCCACCCTGTGCTCCCCACCTCCCTCCCATTTCCACTCCCCCCAGTTCTCATCCCTGTGTCCTTCATAATAAAAACAAAGACACTGAAATAGAGAACAAGCCGACAGTGACCAGAGGGGAGAGGGAAGGGAATTTAAGGGGGAAAAAGGGGAGGGATTTGGAAAAGCATTTCTTCTCTCATTCTGTTATTTCATAATAACCTCAGTCTTACCTTGTATATGAAGTTGGCTTTGATTTAGTTTATATTTAATTTGGAGGTGAGCAATAAATAATATTTGCTTTTTGTTTGAGTAGAGTATTTATAATCAAGTTGTGAATATCTGTTACATTTATCCATAAGATTTATACATATGCATACATATACAGAATGGGACAAAAATAGGTTTACAGTTGTGAGTACATGAAATGCAGAATTTATTCTTATTTTTAAAGACTAGTCTGTTTTTAAAGATTTTATTTATTTTTAGAGAGAGGGGAAAGGAGGGAGAAAAAGAGAGAGAGCAATATCAATGTGAGACAGAAACATCAACCAGTTTCCTCACGTGTTTCCTGACCAGGTACCTAACATGCAACCCAGGCATGTTCCCTGACCAGGAATCAAACTGGTGACCTATAACTTTGCAGGATGACACCCAACTAATTGAGCCACATCAGTCAGGGCTAGAGTTTATTGTTGTATTATTATTGATTAATTATTGTATTATTATTTATACCAACAATTTTGAACCCACATATACATTTATACATACATATACAGAAGATTTACAGCAAAGTTGCTGGTTGACTGAATCTGAATAAGTTGATGCACATTCCACAGATTGAATGGAAATGGATTATCCCTTGCTAATTTAATGGTAAGAGGTACGCTGGTAAAAAAAAAAAATAGTAAAAGAAAGGTGAGGATTCAAAGAAACAAGAGTCCTGTTAAGATAGTTAAAGGTATGCACCAGATTTTTCTCTAAATAGCAGGTTTTCAACTGTTTACAGTAATGTACAGCTACTGTTTAGTTAGGTCCCAAAATCTTCCAGCCACTTTTAGCTACATGATTAGTTTTTCTGTAATTTTGAATTTATTCCCTTGCTTTATTCCACTTTACTTCAAGTCTCCAAATAAATGGGCAAGGGTACCTTTTATTCAATCTCTAGCAATAGCCTGCCTGGACTCATAAAAATCAGGAAGATTCTGAACTTCCAGCCAAGATGGAAGCATAGGTAGACACACTGTGCTTCCTCACACAATCAAAAGAAGGACAACAACAATTTTAAAACAAAAAACAACCAGAACTGACAGAAAATTGAACTCTATAGAAGTCCGACAACCAATGAATTAAAGAAGACACATCCCTCCAGACCAGTGGGAGGGGCAGAGACAGTCAGCAGGGTGGAGAGGACTTGTGGCCAAGCAGTGGTGGAGGACTGGGGTGGGCAAGGCAGCAGCTGGTGAACTCAGTGAGGCGGTGGATTGTGGAGTGGGGTGGGCAAGGCAGCAGCTGACAGACCCGCGAGGTGGTGGCTAGTGGAGTGGGTGGTCCCACATTCATGTACAGATAAATTGAGAGGAACACCTGGAGAGCGAGACAGACCTTGCAACCTGGGGTCCTAGTGCAGGGAAATAAAGCCTCAAACTACTGATTGAAAACACCTGTGGGTATTGCGGTGGCAGCCGCAGAAACTCCCAGCCTCACAGGAGAGTTTGTTGGAGAGACCCACAAGGTCCTACAATGTACACAAGCCAACCCACCCAGGAATCAGCACCACAAGGGCCGACTTTGCTTGTGGGTAGTGGGGGAAGTGACTGAAATCCAGCAGAGAGCAGAGCAAGCACCATTGTTCCCTCTCAGACCCTTTCCCCACCTACAGTGTCACAAAGTAGAGACATGGGTTTCCCTGACCTGGTGAACATCTAAGGATCTACCCCTTATATGTAGCAGGCACGACGAGATAAAAGAAAAAATGGCCCAAATGAAAGAATAGATCAAAGCTCCAGAAAAAATACAACTAAGTGAAGAAGAGATAGCCAACCTATCAGATACACAGTTCAAAACACTGGTAATCAGGATGCTCACAGAATTGGTTTCATTTGGTCACAAATTAGGTGAAAAAATGAAGGCTACACTAAGTGAAATGAAGGAAAATATACAGGGAATCAGTAGTGATGGGAAGGAAACTGGGACTCAAATCAATGGAGTGGACAAGAAGGAACAGCCAACCAGAAAAGAATGAAGAAACAAGAATTCAAAACCATGAGGACAGGCTTAGGAACCTCCAGGACATCTTTAAACGTTCCAACATCCAAATTATAGGGGTGCCAGAAGGGGAAGAGGAACACCCACGAGTGGAAAACTTATTCAAAGAAATAATAAAGGAGAATTTCCCCAATCTGGCAAAGAAAATAGACTTCCAGGAAATCCAGGAAGCTCAGAGAGTCCCAAAGAAGTTGGACCCAAGAAGGAACACACCAAGGCACATCATCATTATATTAGCCAAGATTAAAATGAAGGAGAGAATTCTAGAAGCAGCAAGAGCTAAGGGGACAGTCACCTACAAAGGAGTTCCCATCAGACTGTCAGCGGATTTCTCAAAAGAGACCTTCCAGACCAGAAGGGGCTGGAAAGAAGTATTCCAAGTCATGAAAGGCAAAGACCTACATCCAAGATTGCTCTATCCAGGAAAGCTTTCATTTAGAATGGAAGGGCAGATAAAGTGCTTCCTATATAAGGCCAAGTTCAAGGAGTTCATCATCACCAAGCCCTTATTATATGAAATGTTAAAGGGATTTATCTAAGAAAAAGGAGATGATAAATATGAACAGTAAAATGACAGCAAACTCACAGTTATTAACAACCACAACTAAAACAAAAACAAAAGCAAACTAAGCAAACAACTAGAAGAGGAACAGAACCACAGAAATGGAGAGCACATGGAGGCTTATCAACAGGGGAGTGGGAAGTGGAGAGAGGGGGGAAAGGTACAGAGAATAAGTAGCATAAATGGTAGGTAGAAAATAGACAGGGGAGGTTAAGAATAGTATAGAAAATGTAGAAGCCAAAGAACTTATATGTATGACCCATGGACATGAACTAAAGTGGGGGAATATGGGTGGGAGGGGGCGTGTAGGGCAGAGGGGAGTAAAGTGGGGGGAAGGGACAATTGTAATAGCATAATCAATAAAATATATTTTAAAAAAGAATCAGGAAGATTCTTTAACAGTACTGCACTGACTAGGTGAAAAACATGGTACTCATTTATGCACTCAACAGAGTAGCAAAAGTATTGTGTGGGCAGTCATTTATCAAGCTGACCACTCAAACCTCTGACCAAGGATATACCCAAATCACTTAGGAATGTTCCTACTTTTAAATTCTTACCATGTTTATGTTTTCTAATTATGAAGACAATTACTGATCATTATAAAAGAAGGAAAGCACAAAGAGGGTAATTTATGCAGCTTTGGCTTACACACATTACCTCACTTTTTGTCTTTCATGAGTGTAAAGCCTTACTTCAGTCACCGCTACAACATTGGCTGGCTTAAAACAACAATGGCTTATTATTTTTCATGATTGCCTGTATTGATTTGATTTGGCAGTTCTGCTTCATGTGCTATTATTTGAGTTTCTGGTATGGCTGAAAGGTCCAAAATGGTATCATTCATATGGTCAGTGGGTTGGTGCTAGCTGTTGGCTGGGAAATCAGCTAGACTGTTGGCTGAGTACTTGATTTTCTTTCATGCAGGCCTCTTTACATGGTTGCTTGGGCTTTCTTACAGACAAATAGCCGGGTTCAAGAAGGACTGTACTAAGTGAAAAGAGAAACTTCAGATCCCTTATGACCTAACTTCAGAAACTAGGTAACATTATTTCTGCCATATAGCATTGGTGAAAATTAGTCATAGGGCCAGCCCAAAGTCATTGAAGTGTAGGGAATTATAAAAAAGTGTAAACACTGAGAAGTATGGCTCATTGGAGGTCATCTTTGAAGACTAGTTACCACAGAGTCCTTCCTATCCCCTGATCCCAACAGTCTTTGCTCTTCTCTAGCCATAAATGGGTAGATTTGTGGGAATGGGTGGTAGTGGTGTGTATATACATGGGAGTCAGCATGAAAAGATCAATTGGATATGCAGCTAAGCTCCCCAACATTGAATGGCTCCTAATTTATACTAATTTATATTTTTGGCCCTATTTCTAAGTAATTTGCCATTAGGAAGGTTAAACATCAAAGTCTCAGCTTAAATATCACATCCTTAAATAATTCTTGAGCATTCCCCCAATTATTCTCTACTTTTACTTTATCATGGTTTTCATAATTTCTAACATTATTTCTTTTTACATATGTTCATGTGATTATTTGTTTCATGGTGTTTTGTTCACAATCCCATGCATCACATTAATGCAGGGACTTTGTCTTCCTTAGACCAGCACCTAGCACTGAGTGTGGTAGAGAATAGGTGCTTGTGGAATTTGTTGAATGAATGAATGGGTGGATGAAAGGAAACCTGAATGTCCTCAACTCTTATTTACTCACAGAAATTCAATCACGGTAATGTAGCCCTGGCTTATAAATAGGAAAATCTTCATAACTATCTTCATCAAATCTATGGTAGGTAAGAAAGTGATGCAGGGGAATTTCAATCAAAATAAGACCTGTTGGGACAACTGTTTTCTTTAAGTGAAGACCATTTCCAGTTTCTTCTTTTTTAAGTATATTTTACTGATTATGCTATTACAGTTTTCTCAATTTTCCTCCTTTATTCCCCCTCTACCCTGTACCCCCCAACCCTCCAGCATTCCCTGCTTTAGTTCATGTTGATGTGCTGTACACATAAGTTCTCTGAGTCCTCTGTTTCCTATACCATTTTTGATCTTCCCCCATCTATTTCATGCCTACCAATTATGCTTCTTCCCTGTACCATTTCCTCCTATTCCTCCCTTCCCCCTCTCCACTGAAAACCCTCCACATAATATCCATTTCTCTGATCCTGTTCGTGTTCTGGTTGTTTTGTTAGTTTTTGTTTCATTGTTTTTCTTTTATTTTTTAGGTTAATTTGTCGATAGTTGTGAGTTTGTTGTTATTATATTATTCATACTTTTTAACTTCCTTTTCTTAGATAAGTCTCTTTAACATTTCATATTATAAGGGCTTGGTGATGATGAACTCCTTGAACTTGACCTTATCTAGGAAGTGCTTTATCTGCCCTTCCATTCTAAATGATAGCTTTGCTAGATAGAACAATCATGGATGTAGGTTCTTGCGTTTCATGACTTCGAATACTTCTTTCCAGCCCCTTCTTGCCTGCAAGGTTTCTTTTGAGAAATCAGCTGATATTCTTATGGGCACTCCTTTGTAGGTACCTCTTCCCTTTCCTTTTTCTGCTTTTAAGATTTTCTCTTTGTTTTTAATCTTGAGTAACTTAATGATGATGTGCCTTGGTGTATTCCTTTTCGGGTCCAACTTCTTTGGGACTCTCTGGACTTCCTGGAAGTCTATTTCCTTTGCCAGCTTGGGGAAGTTTTTCTTCATTATTTTTTCAAATAACTTTTCAATTTCTTGCTCTTGTTTTTATCCTTCTGACACCTCTATAATTCGAATATTGGAATGTTTCAAGTTGTCAAAGAGGTTCCAAAGTTTCTCTGCATTTTTTTTTCAATTCTTGTTTCTTCATTCTGTTTTGGCTGGATATTTATTTCTTCCTTTTGTTCCTGATCATTGCTTTGAGTCCTGGTTTCCTTCCTGTCACTGTTGGTTCCCTGAATATTTTGCTTTATTTCATTTTGGGTATCTTTCATTTGTTCTTTCCTTTTTTGATGAAGGTCAATCAGTTCTGTGAGCATTTTGATTACCAGGGCTTTAAATTCTCCATCAGATAGGTTGGCTATCTCCTCACTGTTTAGCTTTCTTCCTAAGGTTTTGCTCTGCTCTTTCATTTGAGCCATATTGCTTTGTCTTGGTGCACCTGATAAATTGTAAGGGAGAAGGGCCTTAGGTATTCACCTCGGCAGGGTAACCCTCCTTGCTGCACGGAGGCACTGCCTGTGGGAGAGGGGCCAGGGAGGAACAATGCAGCTTGCCTCCTTGTCTCTAGTGCATTTTCCAACGGACTCTCATATGAGACTGGGAGTTTCTCACACCACGGCAAGTGCTATATTCTACAGTCAATTCTGAGTCTCAGTTTCTCCTTAAGTAAGCCCTTTCCCCGCAGCCAGTCCTGCCCATGTGGTCCACCACCTTGCTGTGGTTTCTCTATGTCCACTGCCTTACCAGTCTGGTTGTTCTAGTTGATTTTTTCTTTAATTCCTTGGTTGTCAAAGTTCCATGCAGTTTGATTTTCTGGTGCTTCTGCTTGTTTATTGATTTTAGATTGCTCGTTATCCTCCTTTTGGTTGTGCAAAGAAATGAAGGATTTCTACCTATGCTTCCATCTTGGCTGGAACTCCCATGTCCAGCTTCTATGTTGGAAAGCTCAACTCCATCAAGCATTGTGCTTCTGTTTTCAATAGCTCAAAGTTGCTACTTGAATATCCCATGTTTACATTCAATATAACAAATTCTATGTCAGAATTTTTGCTTCAAGCCTATTAGCTTTCCATTTTCTGCCATTCATACCAACATCCCCAAGCATCTTTGCTGCTTTGTTCATCTTTTCTTTAACAAACCTAGTCAAGGCTTGTTGTCTCTTTTATTTTATATTCTTATGACTGCTACCATAGGTCAGGTCTCTGTTATTTCATACATGGAAAAACTTAACAGCATCATTCATTTATTCTTTAAGTTCAACAAACATTAACTGACCACCTATTATGTGCCAGGCACTAAAGATATAAAAATGTTTATGAGCCCTGGCTGGAGTAGCTCAGTGGATTGAGTGCTGGCCCATGAACCAAAGGGTTGCAGGTTTGATTCACAGTCAGGACACATGCCTGACTTGTAGGCCAGGTGGCCAGTAGGGGACCTGGCTCAACAAATGGCAACCACACACTGGTGTTTCTCTCCCTCTCTTTCTCCTTCCCTTACCCTCTCTCTAAAAAGAAATAAATAAAATATTTTTAAATTAAAAATGTTTATGAGCCAGTTTCTGTTTTTGAGGAATTGATAGTCTCTTGGGGGCATATAATGATCGTTGGTAGAACTTATTAGTGCTATTAGAGGCACTGTGTTAAAATTAGAAGGCAGAGAATCAAACTTTCTGAGGGATTTGGGCCTGCGAAAGAGTCAGGAGTGGAGAGGTTGCAGTGAGGTGAGTCAGCAATGGTAGAACATAAGAGATTACATTTGAAAGAGTCTTGAAGGAAGTTCAACCGGTGGCCAAGGAAAAGAAATGTATAAAACAGAGGGAACAAAACATGTGTAGAGGCAAAAGCATATGAGAAAGAAGGCACTCAATATGTCCAGAACACAGGTTTCATAAGAAAAAGAGGGGGAAGATGAGACTAGAAGACTGAAGAAGGAACATAAGTCTATAAGACCTATGTATAAAATACTATGTAGTTCTGTGTTTGAATTGAAGAATTTTAAACAGGGCAATAACATAGTTAGATTTACACTTTAGAAAGGTCACTCTTGCCATGGCTGGTGTAGCTCAGTGGATTGAGCATGGGTCTCTGAACCAAAGTGTTACTGGTTCGATTCCCAGTTAGGGCACATGCTGGGTTGCGGGCCAGGTCCCCAGTATGGGGGCATAAGAGGCAACCACACATTGATATTTCATTCCCCCTCTTTCTCCTTTCCTTTCCCTCTCTCTAAAAATAAATAAATAAAATCTTTTTTAAAAGTCACTTTTTTTTTTCTTGAAAGTTCACTCTTATACCAGTATAGAGAATGGATTAGACATGGTAAGTGTGGAGAAAGGAGATTTATCTAGACAAACAATGATGAGGATCTGAAGTAAAATAGTGGTGCGGAAGCTGAGAAAAGAGGCCATAATGGCACAGGCTCAAGGAGGAGAAGACTGGAAATAGATTAGATAATATGGGGACTGAAGTAGAATTTGTCAATTTGGTGGCTTTAGCAAAAGTGACATCGTGTAATAGCAGAGATTGAAACCAGATTTCAGTGTGAGAAGTGAGGAAGTAAAGACAGGGTAGATAAATATTTACAGACACACGGAATGAAGAGTAAAAACTAGGATGATGATTATAGATGAAAATGAGTGAAATTGACTTGTTAGTTTAATTTGTTTTTTAGTAGATGAGACTTCAGGGTATATATTCACTGAGAGGAAAATGTTAATGAAAACACAGAGGCTGACTTTACAGGAGAAAGACAAAAGATAGTTGCTGGAGATTGACCTCAAGGAGGTGGATAGAATGAAGCCCAAGAGGGAAATGGTGCAGATACCTGTCACTCTTGGACTGTGGTACTTATTAGGTCATCTTGAAATCAAATAGCATTAGGTTCAAGTCCCAAATCTGTCATTTGCTATCTGGGTGAACTTGACAATCACTTAACCACTCCAAGACTCAATTTTCTTAGTTATAACTTGGGGATAACTAAACCTTTTCACAGTGTAGTTGTAGTTTACTCAGACAGTAAGTGCATAAAATGGTAGCTATTATTACC
The DNA here is from genome assembly GCF_021234435.1 of Artibeus jamaicensis. NCBI lineage: Eukaryota > Metazoa > Chordata > Mammalia > Chiroptera > Phyllostomidae > Artibeus > Artibeus jamaicensis. The sequence continues at coordinate 12,164,378 of NW_026521900.1, forward strand.
GAGAATAGAATGGGGGCAAGCTAGAGATAAGTTTGGCAGTAAAGAGTTGAGAATGGAAGGCATTTGCAACCTAAATCCTCTAACTTTCTCTCAGTAAAGGTCAGTTTCTGAAAGTGCAAAAAATAGGGGTGGGAAAATAAGGAGCTAAAAAAAGTGTTAAAAAGCTTGGAACCTGCTCAGATAGGGGAGAGAAGACATGCTGAGGCATAAGATTATTGAGCAACATCAAGGGACCTGATTTTTTTCCTGTCCCTTAGTCTCTTGCCTTGAAATCCTTTTTGCACAGTGACACATGATTAATATTCCCAAAATGACACATTTATCATGTCACTCCTATCTATGTTTTCTGAATGAAGCTCATGCTTCTATGTTTGGCATTTTAGGCTATCTGCATTCAGATGTCTTTCTAATGTATCAGCTTCTCAAATTTACAAACAAGATGAACTCTTTACTCTTTTCCTTATATATCTCCTGTTTTTTTAATTTTGCATCTTTGTTTACACTTCTCTCTATACCCACAGCCTGAGGCTCATTCCAGAAGTTTTTACATTGTAGGCTTCAGGGTTCTAATTTGGACTCTGCCACTGAGCAGTCTTTGACTTTGGGCAAAGGGCTTTGCTTCTCTGTTCCTCAGTTTTCTTACACATAAATAGAGATAAAATAATACAAATTGTGTAGGATTATTGATATTTTTCACTAACAAATGTACAAAAAGCAATAGTAGGGCACCCCGAACATAATGGAAACTCAGTAAGTGACTCATTAAATATTCACAGAATACCCATTATGTAGTAGGCACTGTGCTAGGTCTTGTGGATACAGAGATGAACAAATGTACTTGGAAACCCACAGATTTAGTGAAGAAGAAATATTTTATTTAATTTGGGGGTGTCAAGGATAGCCTCATGGAGGAGTTGTTACTGAAAATGAATCTTTAAGAACTTATATATGTTGTCAGACAGTCAAGATATGAAAGTGGAATGTGCTTACATTTTAAAAAGCTTCTGAAAAGATGAGGAAGCAGTTAAAAAAAAACCCTCATCCATTTGCTGAGTAACACAAAAAAATCATGAATAGGTTGGAATTGTTATTATAAGCAACAGAGGCCTAATCTACATCAGAAAGGATGTTTATTAAAAGGACATTGGGTGTCTTTGGATGCATAATGGAAATGGTTAGAGCAGGGCAGAAACTGGTGGGAGATGCAACCAGTCAGGGGCCGGGTCATGAAGGGCTTTATTAGGACATGAGAATTTGTGCGTTATCTTGGCGATAGGGTGCTGTCAGTGTTTTTACAAAGGTAATGATCACATCATTTGTGTGTTATATATATGTAGTTTTGGCTGCTGTGTGAAGAATTGGGAGATGATGGGCTAGACTAGAACATGGAGACCATCAAGTCAAGGCCAGACATGATAGTTGCTGAATTAAGGTAGGGAGAGAAAGACTAGAGACAAAAGGATACATTTGGGGATTAAAGTCAATAGGACCTGGTGACTGGACTAGATTGGAGGTTAATAAAGGAGAATAATTAAGGCTGATTTACAGATTTCTGTCTTGGGGGTCTAGGGGGATAGTGGTGTAGTTCATTAAGACTGGGAATAGACAAGAAAGAGTGAGCAGGTTTGAGGTGAAGTAAATGATAAGGCCTGTTTTGTGGATATTAAATTTGAAGAGCCCAAGAAATTGCTGTATAAAGATTTTCATCAGGCTTATGGATATCCAAGTATCAAGTTCCAGGTAAGGTTCTATGGAAGTAAATTTGGAGACACTTTAATATTGGTAGTACTTGAAACCAACAGGGGGAAGAAGCAACAAGGAGTTAAGTTCAGGAAAACCCAACATTTAAGGGACAGGTAGATAAGAAGACTCTAAAAGATAGGTATTAAAACACCATTTGAGAAAAGGAGACTCAAGGGAATATCATCATAAAAATCAAGATGGGAGAGAATTTGAAAGGAGTATTAGTCCACTTTGTTAAATTCTGCCCAGTTTCAGGTGAATTAGAACTGAAAAGTGTCCATTAATTTGACAGGAGTTTATCAGGAAACTTACTGCATGGGAAAAGTAGGGACAGGAGCCAGACTTTAATAGGTTGAGGAGAGAATAAAAAGAGGGAGGGGGTGGAGAGACTAATTGTAAACAATTTATTCTACAAGAAGAACAAACAACAAAGCTGTAAGATATGTGAAGCAAAAACTGATAGAACTGAAAGAGGAATTAGATAAATCCACAATTATAATCGGAGACTTTATCAGCCTTCTTTCAACAAATAATTTGGCATTTAAAAATACTAAACATACAGTTAAACAACCCACAATTTTTTTCTGGGTATTTATTGCAGAGAAATAAAAACTTATATCCACACACAGAAAACTACTTAATTGTTCATCCAAGCTTCATTTGTAATAACCTCTCCTCCCCGCCCAAAATGGAAAGAAATGTTCAGATAGGTGAATTGTTCAACAAATGGCACATTGATAGCATGGAATATTATATGGTAACAAGAAGTAATAAGTTACTGATATATGCAGTAAGTTGGATGGATCTCAAAAGCATTCCACTGAGTAAAACAAGATAGTTTCAAAAGATAACACTGTATTATTCTATTGATACAACATTCTTGAAATTGAAAAATTATAGAGATGGAAAATGTATTACTGGTTACCAGAGAATAAGAATTTGGGGGATAGAGGAGGTAGGTATAATTATAAAGGGGTAGCAAGAGGGAGCTATTTGTAGTGATAGGATAGTTTTGTATCTTGATTGTGGTAGTTTTTACAAGAATCTGCACATGTCATGAAATGACACAGAATTATATACACTAACATTGCTATACACACTAACTACTATATGACTATATAGGCTAACTTTGTGGCAATGTTCATTTCCTGGTTTTGATATTGAACTATAATTATGTAAGTTGTAAATCTCAGAAAAACTGGGTGAAGGGTACATAGGACATCTTTGTACTATCTTTGCAACTTCCTGTGAATCTACAGTGATTTTTCAGTTTTATATTAAAAATGAACACTACATATGTTAGCGGTTACTGCTCATCTGCCAGTTGTCTCCCCAGCACTAGTCTACATAAATTACTGTCTTTATATATTTGTTTATTTGCAACACTTCATTAAATGTAATCATAAAATATGTGGACTTTTGTGACTAGCTTTTTTCACATAGCATGTTTTAAAGGTCCATCTATGTTGTACTATGTACCAACAATTCATTCCCTTTTATTGCCAAATATTCCATTGAACACATGCAATTTTTTTCATTCACCAGTTGGTTTGTTTCTATCTTTTGGCTATTACACATAATGCTGCTATGAACATTCATGTACAAGTTTTTGTGTGGACTTAAGTTTTCAATTCTCTTAAGTAAATACCTAGGAACACTTGCTGGGCCATATGATAACTCTACATTTAACATTTTGAGGAATTGTATTATATTTTTATAATATTTGGATAATATTTTTAAAGTGGTCAAACCATTTTACATTTTCACTAGTAATGTATGAAGTTTCCAATTTTTCACATTCTCATTAACACTTAATATTTTTTGTCTTTTTTATTATTGGTAGCTTGTGGGTATGAAATGGTATTTTATTATGGCTTTGATTTACATTTACCTAATAAGTAGTGAGGGTTAAATCTTTGTATATGCTTATTTGGCATCTGTACAACCTTTTAAGAGAAATGTCTATTCAAATCCGTTGCCTGTTTTAAAATTAAATTACCTGCCTTTTTATTGTTGAATTTTAAAAATTTATTGTGTATTCTTCATGCCAGTTCTCTCTTGGGTACATGATTTATGAATGCTTTCCCCCATTCTGTAGGTTGTCTTTTCATCTTATTGATAGTGTACTTTGATGTATGTAGACCATTTATATTTAAAGTGCTTATTTACATAGATTAGCTATAATATTTGTAACTCTTTGGTATTTTTTTTACTTGTTCTTTGTTTCTCTTTTTAGTCAATGTGTTTCTTCAATGTCATTTTATTGACCATTGGATAAAGTTAAGAATCCTTGGCTCAGTACCCAAGATCCTTGACTTTGTGATCCCATTAATAATTTTTGGGAAGTTTTCATTTAAAACAAAGTAGCATATTTCACCTGCCTCTTATAAATTCATTTTTCTGCACTTACGCCACTGTTCATGCTTCCTCTAGAGTCCCCCTTTCACCACAACATATAAAATAAATCATGTCTCATTTTCTTTAATTCTATATACCTTGAAGGCATTGTCTGGTATACGTTTAATATATATTTATTTATACCAGGTATATATAAGAGCAGCTACCATGTATTGGGGATTTTCTACGTGTGTACTGGCTGGTGTGGGTCAGTGGATTGAGCTCGGGCCTGTGAACCAAAGGGTCACTGGTTCGATTAAGTTCAAAGTCAGAATGATAGCACAAATGTCAGGGGGCTGCTAGCACATCATAATACTTATCAATAAATATTTGTTGAACGAATGAATGAGGCTTTGTCAAGCACCATTTTCTCCATGAGGTCTTCCAAGGCCAGTCCAGGTCACAGGGCTCTACTACTTGTGCAACTTCCTATAGAATTATGTCTGAGCTTATTTATCCAGCATCCACCTGTTTCTCCTTGGAAAAAATCTGGTCTCATTTCTCATTTTCATTTAGTTTTACCATATGTCTTTCTTCTGTCCTCCTTCTACTTGAAATCAGAGGCCGTATCATGTGAACAGCAAGTATTAATATGTGTTGATATTCCTTTTGTTGATTGGGGTTGATATTGATATACATGGAATGAAGTTTCTGTTTGTTCCTACATTGCATTTTGGAAAAACAGCTGGATGGATTGTCACTACATTTTAGAAGTATATGTTTTAAATTTATTTGAAATGTGTAGGTTCAGAGTAGGGGAGTGACAATGTGATTTATGTTTGAAAATTTTTCCTCTAGAAGTTCTGGTTTCAGTAAAGATGGAATATATTCCAGCCTTTCTCTCCCACTGAATATGACAATAAAGCCTGGAAATGTGCAGCTATTTTAGAACCATGAAAAGTAAATATCAGCAGAGGAAGAACACCAGAAATCAGAAATAAAAGTATTACTGAACCAGCTGTAAATTTACCATTTCCCCTTCTCTGGAAACCTCTGGTCTAAAGTCAGTGCAACTCAAAGCGTGAAAGTGAGCACTGTTATTGCAGACAGAGAGATAAAGGAAAACCACTCTGATTCTGGATCAAAGGTCAAAGAAAGAAAAAAGGAACACTTAGAGCTCAGAGAGAGTAGATGAAATCCCACAGTTTTCACCCCTGCTTCTTCCATTCTTTCATATCCCAGCCCACAAGTGGTTTCTCACTGGGAAAAGGTAGCCATGAATGTGAGTGGCAAAAGGAAACCGTAGGAGCCAAATCCATGAGATAGAGAAACTTTCCACTCTGTTTAATGGAGCAATGGCTGTAAAAAAAAAAAAAAAAAAAAAAAAAAAAGCAGGCCAAACTCCATTGCTTATTTTACACTCTTTCTTGATCTTCCTGTTGCTTGGACTCTGGATACAACACAATTACACACAGGGACGAGAACTAATGGGGGTGGAAATGGGAGGGAGGTGGGGAGCAAGGGGCAGGGGAGGCTGGGATGGGAAAAATAGACAAAAAACTGTACTTAAAAAATAACTAAATAAAATTAATTAAAAAAAGAAGTGATCAGTTTATGGACAAACAAAAGATAGCCCAGGGAACCAGAAAGTACCAAAGGGATAGCAGAGATGGACCATAGGAAAATCATCCCCTAAAGAAGTTTTTGCATTCCTGGGCTCAATCCTGACTTGTGCAAAAGCAGGTCTAATTATCCTTAACATAACAAATATGAGAACTGAGATAATGTACAGATCTTACTTAGTCCAGGTCCTATACTGACCATTGTGTGGTACACATACAAGATAGATCCAAATAACACTGCAAAGTCTTTGAAAACTGAACTGACATTAGAATCATAGCCTACAGAAAGTGGGTTGGAACTTGTGGCTTGAACTAAGCAAGGTCAAGTGTCTGCTAAAACAAAATACGGTCTTTCCCATAAGACTTAAATAAGATCCAGAGTCCCATAATGGAATATTCAAAATGTCCTGGTTATAATCCAAAATTACCAGCATACAAAGTACCATGAAAATCTCAACTTGCATGAAAAAAGAGTTAAACAAGATAGCACAGAGGATGGAATATGTAACAAAGCATATATTATAAAAATGCTTGAATGGAGAACTTCTGGTTTCAATTCCAACATGCAAAGAGCTTAGAAGTTGTCGCTTTCACACTCAGAAGAAAAGTTGAACAAGCTAAAAAGCAATAATTTTCTTAGATCCATCAGAGAGTTGAAGTGACACAACAAATTGCCACCCCAAAAGCTGGAGAGACAAGGAAATACAGAGAATCACAGACTACCTAAATCACAGCCTACCTAGGGGCAGAAGCTTCTGGAGTAGGGAAATGGGTAGGGCACCTAAATGGTCATTTCAATGAGTTGTTAGAGGCTCAGTATAGATTATCTTGATAATTAAAACCTGGGAGATATCCAAAACATACCCAGAACTCTTAAAATTCAACAGTTAAAAAACTTGAATAAAATATGGGCCAAAGACCTTAACAGACACCCCACCAAAGAAGAGAAAATCATAGCAAATACGCATATAAAAATATGCTTCACATATGTCATCAGGTAAATGTAAATTAAAACAGCAATGAGGTACCACTACACACCTGTTAGAATGGCCAACGTCCAGACGCTGACAATAGCAAATGCTGAAGAGGATGTGAATCAACAGGAACTCTCATTCATTGCTAGTTGGAATGCAAAATAGTACAGGTGGTTTAGTGGAAGATAACTTGGTGGTTTCTCACAAAATTAAACACACTCTTTACCATATGATTTAGTAATTGTGCTCCTTGGTATTTACCCAAAGAAGCTGAAAACTTAACCTGCACATGAATGTTTATAGCAGCTTAATTCATAATTGCCCAAACTTGAAAGCAATCAAGATGTCCCTTAGTAGATGAATGGATAAACAAACTGTGGTACATCCAATGGAATGTTGTTCAACATAGATATTATTACTCCTATTTTATGCATGAGGAAACTGAAGATTGATGAAGTGACCTGTTTAATATCATACACAATTATCTAGAAGAATTTGGATTCTATCTCAGGTCTGTCAGGTGCCAAAAGCCCGTGCTCATTTTACTATACCTAGCTCAGAAAAAGAGTGATACAATCGAATCTATTTAAAAATATACAGACCTCAGAATTTTATTGTTTTTAAATATCTTGATTAAACTATAGTGTGCATACACAAAAACACATGAATAAAATGCCAATAAACATTCACAATCTGAATACATTCATGTCACCAAGATTTGTATCAAGAAATGACCTATTGTCTTCTTTCATCACTCTTTCCCAGAAGGCTTCCTGTGCCATTTTGCAAGCACCATTACTGACCAAAGAAAACCACAGTCCTACTTTGATCACCATATAAACTCTTACCCATTATCTAACTTTATATAAATGGAATTATATACTGTGTACTCTTTTATATCTAGTAGCTCTTGATCAACATTTTGTTTTTGAGGCCCATCAATTTGTTGCTTACTTGATCTGTTGCAACAACCTACTTTCTCTACCTCCCACCCTCTATGCCCTATCACCAGTTCCATCTACCCAATGAAGATTATTCAAACAAAAGTGTAATGACATTTACCAACAGACATGTACAAGGATGCTCATAGTAATGTATTTATAATAGATTCAGACTCAATGCAATATATTTATTAATAGTAGAGTTAATACATATATATTTTTTTAAATAGCCATAAAATTTAATACCCAAGCTACAGGTCATTTTTAGTGCAAAAAAAGACTTGACTACAGTATAGTCTAAGTACAAAGTAAGAGCAGAGGACACTGTAGAAATTTACATGAGAGACATAGGCTTGTCTATAAAAGCTTCTTGGAGGGGCAAACATCTGAGCTGATGCTTGAAATTGCTAAAGAAAAAGAATGAGGAAATGGTATTCTCTTTTTTAAAGATTTTATCCATTTTATTTTTAGGGAGAGGGAAAAGGAGGGAGAAAGAGAGGGAGAGAGACATCAATTTGCGGTTGCTTCTCACGTGCCCCCTACTGGGGACCTAGTCCACAACCCAGCCATGTGCCCTGACTGGGAATTGAACAGGTCAGTTTGGTTCACAGGCTAGCACTCAATCCACTAAGCCACATAAGCCAGAGCAAGAAATGGCATTCTAAGAGAATAGAGTGAATTTTTATAATGATATAAAATTTATAATGATATCATTAAATATAGAATTTTGAGAAAGTTCTTCATAATCATGGAAGTGCCAGAATATTAGTATGCGTGAAGGCTAAAGTTCCAGAGAGTAGTACCATGAGTAGTGTAGACAAGAGCTGGGAAGGTAGGTAGGAGTAAGATTTTGGAGAATCTCAGAAGCCAGGCTATTTTATGTGTCTTTGAACTTATCCTTGGTAGACATTTGTGAGGCAATGAGGAGTTATTTTTAGCCTTTTTATTGAAATTTGTTGATATAATTCACATGCCATACAAATCATCCTTTTTTCTTTTGTTACAATATATTTCTTTAAAAAATGTATTGTTGTTCAGTTACATTTGTCCCACTTTTTTCCCCATTGCTCACCCCTACCCATCCCCTATTCCCACAGTCAATCCCCTCCATTGCCCATGCCCATGCCCATGACTCCTCTATTTGTGTTCTTTTGCTTTCCCATTCCCCTCTGGAAAATATTCATTTGATAATCACCCATTTAAAGTATACAAATCAGTAGTTTTTAGTATGTTCACAGATTTGTGCACCCAGTGCCACAGTCAATTTTGTAATATTTATGTCACTCAAAAAGAAACTGCACAATTTAGCTAACAATCTGTCCCTCCATCTCTCCCACACACTGAAGCCTAAGGAACAACTAATATATTTCCTGTATCTATAGATTTTGACATTTTGAATTTTAATATGAATAGAATCATATAATATGTGGTCTTTTGTGACTGGCTTCTTTCACACAGCATAATGTTTACATGTTCATTCATATTGTAGTATGTATCAATACTTCATTCCTTTAAATGGTTGAATAATATCCTATTGTATAGATATACCATATTGTTTGCTCATACATTAATCAAATTAATGGACATTTCAGTTTTTTAGACATTTGGCTATTGTGAATCACACTACTATAACATTAATGTACAAGTTTTTTGTATGGACATGTGTGGTTACTCTGTATTTAATCATTTGAAGAACTACCAGACTAACTTCAAAAGTGGCTGTGCCATTTTACATATTCTTTTTTTTAAGTGAATTAACTTTATTTTTTTTAAGAATGGAAAACTTTTTTAAAGACTTTTTTATTTATTTATCTTTAGAGGGGAAGGGAGGGAGAGAAGGAGAGAAACATCAGTGTATGGTTGCCTCTCGTGTGTCCCCTGATGGGAACTGGCCTGCAACCCAGGCATGTGCCCTGACTGGGAATTGAACCACTATCCTTTGATTCGCAGGCCCGCACTCAATCCACTGAGCTACACAATCCAGGGTCCATTTTACATATTCTTATATACTGAGGATTTCAGTTTCTTTACATCCTTACCAACACTGACTTTTATCTGCATTTTTTTATTCTAAACATCCTAATGAATGTAAAGTGGTATTTCATTGTGGTGGTTTTTCTTATTTGTATATTTGTTTGCTTATTTGTTTTGCATTTTCCCCTGATGACTAAGTTATTGAAAATCTTTTCATGTGCTTATTGTCTACTTATATATCTTCCTTGGAGAAATTTATTCAGAGCCTTTGTCCATCTTTAATTAGGTAGTTTGTCTTTTTATTATGGTATTATATGACTTCTTTATATATTCCCAGTAGGTCCCTTAGCAGATTTATAATTTTCAAATATTTTCTCCCATTATTTGGGCTGCCTTTTCACTTTCTTTGTGGTCTGCTTTGAAGCACTAAACTTTAAAATTTTGATGAAGTTTGTCTATTTTTATTTTGTTACTCATGTTTTTTGAATATTAACATTTATGATGGGTCTTGAACATATTAAGCTAAGTAAAATAAGTCAGATGGAAAAGGAGAAAATGTATCATTTCATTCATGTCAGATAAAACAAAAGTTAAGAAATGAACTAACAAAATAAACTCATAAAAACAGACAACAGAATGGTGGTTACCAGCACGGAAGGGTTAGGCAGGGGTGAAAAGGATAAACGAGGTTAAACACATGGTAACAGACTTTTGGTGATGAACAGGTACAGATATCAAATTATAATGTTGTATGCCTGAAATTCACATGCTACTAGTCAATATTACCTCAACTTAAAAATGTGTATTGTTTAATTTCCAGATTTGTGAGTTTTCCAAATTTTGCCTCCTATTGGTTTTTAATTTTATTCCATTGTGGCTAGAAGAACATACTTTCTTTATATTTATCCTTTTATATTCATTGAAGATTGTATTATAGATTAGCATATGGTCTATCCTGAAGAAAGTTCTTCAACTGAACTGCTCTTGAGAAGAGTACACATATTGTTGTTATTAGGCAGAGTGTTCTACAGATGTATGTTAGGTTTAAGTGGTATATAATGTTCACATCTCCTAATTTCTTATCGATATTTTGCTTAGTTGTTCCACCCATTATTGAATGTGAAGTATTGAAGTCTCCAACTATTACTGGTGAGTTGTCTGTTTTTCCCTTCATTTCTGTCAGTTCTTCCTATATGTATTTTGGTGCTCTATTATTAAATGCATATATGTTTAAAATTCTTCTACCTTACTGAATAATTCACCTTTTTATTATTATAAAATATCCCTATTTATCTCTAGTACAATCTTTTGTTTTAAATCTATCTCATGTGATATCAGTATAACCAATCCAGCTTTCTTGTGGTTGCTGTTTGAATGACATGCTTTTTTCCATTCTTTTACCTTAAGTTTATGTGTATTTTTTATTTTAAAGTGGGTATTCTTAGGAGGCACTTAGTTGGGTCATGTTTTATATCCTATCTGATAATCTTTGCTTTTTGACTGGATTGTTTAATTTATTCATAATTAATATTATTATTGATGTAGTTTGATTAATGCCTGCAATTTTATTTTTGTTTTCTGTGTCTATTTATTTTTGTCTCTCTATTCTTCCTTTACTACATTCTATTGAATAAGGTGAATATTTTTTGGTTGAAAGTTTATTTTCTGTAAGCAGTGTGAATATATTATCCCACTGCCTTTGGACATCCATTGTTTCTATTGAGAAATTAGTTGTGTTCTTTTGCTGCTTTCACAATTTTTTCTTGTCTTTGACTTTCACCAATTTATTATGATGTGCCTATTTGTGTTTTTTTTTTAATTATCCTACTTGGAGCTCATGAGATTCCTGGGTATTTAGTTTAATGTTTTATAATAAATTTGGAGCACTTTCAGATCTATCCCTGAAATATTTTTCTGTTCACTTTTCTTTCTCCCAAATTCTTCTGAGGATCTGTTTATTTTTCTTCATTTTTATTCTCTATGTTTTTTAGCTTGCATTATCTGTATCAACCTATATTCAAATTCACTATTTTTTTCTGCCAATTCAAATCTACAGTTGAGGCCTTTTAGTAAATTTTCATTCCAACTATTTTACTTTTCTTTCAACATTTAAACATTTTAAAGCAGTTTTAGGTTTACAATAAAACTGAGAGTAATGTACAGAGATTTCCCATGTATTCCCTGCTCCCACACATGCATAGCCTACACCATTATCAACATCACTCACCATAATGGAACATTTTTCTTTTTACCATGAATGAACCTGCACTGATACATCATAATCATCCAAAGTCAATAGTTAACCTGAGAGTTCACATACATTTTGGTGTTCTACATTCAAAAGGTTTGAGAAAATGCATAATGACATATCCCCATCACTATAATACCATACAGAGTATTTTTATTATCATAAAAATCCTGTTCTGACTATTTACCACTGCCTCTTTTCTACCACACCCAAACTCCATCATGGAAACCACTGCTCCTTTTTACTGTCTCCACAGTTTTACCTTTTTCAGAATGTGATATAGTTGGAATCATATAATATATAGCTTTCTCATAGACTGACTTCTTTCACTTAGTGAATATTCATTTAAGATTCCTTCATGCTTTCCATTTCTTTTGGTGTTAAACAGTATTTTATTCTCTAAGTGTGCCACAATTTAAATCCATTAACCAGAGAAAGACAATTTATTTGCTTTCAAGTTTTGTCAATTATGAATAAAGCTGCCATAAACATTTATGTACAGATTTTTGTGTGTACATACATTTTTAACTCCTTTGGGTAAATGCCAGTTAGCTTGATTGCCCAGTTGTGTGATAAGAATATATTTAGTTTTGTGAGAAACTGTCAAAATATTGTGTAAACTGGCTGCACCATTTTGCATTCCTACCAGCAAAATATGAGAGTCTCTGTTGCTCTACATTTTCTCCAGTATTGGGTATTGTCCTTGTCCCAGATTTTGGCCATTCTAATGGATGTTTAGTGGTATCTTCCTGTTTTAATTTGCATTTCACTGATGACATGTGATGTGAGTCTCTTTTTGCATGTTCATTTTCCATCTGTTTGTCTTTGGCATTTTGTCTGTTCAGGTCCTTGGTCGACTTTTTATTCAGTTGTTTTTTCCTTATTGTTGAATTAGAAGAGTTCTTTGTATATCTTACAAAACAGTTCTTCATCACGTGTCTTTTGCAGATATTTTTCCAGTCTGTTGCTTATTTTATAATTCTCTTGATATTGTTTTATTTTTTCATTTAACTGAAATATATCAACATACAACACTGTATATGTTTAAGGTATACAGTGTAATGATTTTCTTCACATATATTATGAAATGATTACCACAATAAGTTTTGTTTACATCCATAATCTCATACAGTACAAAAAACCCACAACAAAATGAAAAAACCATTTTTAGTAATGAAAACTCTTAGATTTACCATCTCTTTTCTACATACCATATGGTAGTGTAAACTACAGTCATTATGTTGTACATTACATCCATATTTATTCCAGTCACACTTATTTTTAAGTATATTTTATTGATTATGCCTTTACAGTTTTCCCTATTTCCCCCTTTTATCCCCCCTTTGCCCAGCACTCCCTAACTCGCCAGCATTCTCCCACCTTAGTTCATGTCTATGGGTTGTACATATAAGTTCTTTGATTTCTCTGTTTGCTATACCATTCTTAACCTCTCCCCACTTATTTTATGCCTACCAATTATGCTTCTTATTCCCAGTACCTTTCCCCCTCATTCCTCCCGCCCCCTCCCCACTGAAAACGCTCCATGTGATGTCCATTTCACTGATTCTATTCCTATTGTAGTTATTTGCTTAGTTTTTGTTTACATTTTTTAGGTTCAGATTTCATAGTTGTTAGTTTGTTGTCATTTTATTGTTCATAGTTTTTTGATCTTCTATTTCTTAGAAAAATCCCTTTAACATTTCATTTAATAAAGGTTTGGTGATGATGAACTCCTTGAACTTGACCTTATCTGGGAAGCACTTTATCTGCCCTTCCATTCTAAATGATAGCTTGGCTCAATAGAGTAATCTTGGATGTAGGTACTTGCCTTGTGTAACTTTGAATACTTTTTCCCAGCCCCTTCTCACCTGTAACATTTCTTTTGAGAAATCAGCTGACAGTCTTATGGGAACTCCTTTGTAGGTAACTCTCTCCTTTCCCCTTGCTGCTTTTAAGATTCTCTCTTTATCTTTAATGTTGGGTAACTTAATGATGATGTGCCTCAGTGTGTTCCTCTTTGGGTTCAATTTCTTTGGGACTGTCTGGGCTTCCTGGACTTCCTGGAAGTCTATTTCCTTTGCCAGATTGGGTAAGTTTTCCTCCATAATTTGTTCAAATAAGTTTTCAATTTCTTGCTCTTGTTCTTCTCCTTCTGGCACCTCTATGAGTCTGATGTTAGAATGTTTAAAGTTGTCCCAGAGGTTCATAAGACTCTCCTCATTTTTTTTTGAATTCTTGTTTCTTCATTCTGTTTTGGTTGTATGCTATTTCTTCTTATTGTTCCAGATCGTTGATTTTAATCCTGGTTTCCTTCCTGCCACTGTTGGTTTCCTGTATATTTTGCTTTATTTCACTTTGGGTATCCTTCATTTTGCAACTAAGCTCAATCAGTTCTATGAACATACTGATTACCAGTGTTTTGAACTCTAAATCAGATAGGTTGGCTATTTCCTGGTTGCTTAGTTTTCTCTGCAGTTTTGATTTGTTCTTACATTTGGGCCATATTTCTTTGTTCAGTTCACCTGTTATGTTGTAAGGGGGTGGGGCCTTAGGTATTCGCCAGGGCAGGGCAACCCTCTTTGCTCCATTGTAGTGGTGTCTGTGTGGAGGGGGTCAGAAAGGGAAAATTCAGTTTGCTTGCTCCTCTCTAGCCCCACTTTCCAATGAACTCTCTCCTATGAGACTTGGAATTTCTCCAACTGTGGCAACCCACAGAGTATTTTACAGTTAGCTTTGAGTCTTAATTTCCTGTTCAGCCAGCCCTGCCTCACCTGTGCAGTGTGCAGCCTTGCTACGTGTTCTCTCCACTTGGCTGCAAATCTCCGCCCCTTTTACCAGTCTGTGTGAATGTTTCTTTAACTCCTTGTTTGTTGAAGTTACATGAAGTTTGATATTCTGGCTGTTGTGGTTGTTTATTGTTTTTAGATTGGTTGTTATCCTTCGTTTGGTTAGCATTTCTAACTATGCTTCCATCTTGGCCAGAACTTTCCCAGTTATACTTATTTATTTTATAACTGGAAGTTTGTACCTTTTGACCACCTTCATCCAATTTTCCCCTATCTGCTACCTAACCACAAATCTGATAGAAGCTTTATTTTTAAAACTTTTGGAAATTAAAAAAATAAATTCCACATATAAGTAAGGTCATACAGTATTTGTCTGTAACTTATTTCACTTAGTATAATGTCCTGATATTTCATTCATATTGTCATAAATTGCAGGATTTTCTCCTTCTTTATGGCTGAATAATAATAATAATAATAATAAATCACAACTTCTCTATCATCTATCTATCTATCTATCTATCTATCTATCTATCTATCTATCTATCTATCTATCTATCTGTCAATGGACACTTAGGTTGTTTCCATTCTTGACTACTGTAAATAATACTGCAATGAACATGGGGATGCAGACCGTGCTTTATTTTTGTTTTCTTTGAAAATATTCCAGAAGTGGAATTACCAGGTCATATGGTAGTTTTAAATTTTTTTAGTTTCTGTTACCAATTTCTTTTTTTCATTATTATTGTTCAAATACAGTTGTTTCTATTTTCCCTCCACTGCTCTCCCCCTGCTCCACTGACACCCACCTCCTACCCTCAATTCTACTCTCCTTTGGCTTTGTCTATGGGTCCCAAAGCAATTTATAGATTCAGTGCAATTCCTATTAAAATACCAATGACATATTTCACTTATATTGAACAAACATTTCAAAAATTTATATGGAACCATAAATAACCCCAAATAGCTGCAGCAATTTTGAGAAAAAATAACAAAGTAGGTCACTATACCTGATATCAAACTGTATTGCAAGGCTACTGTAATCAAAACAGCCTGGTACTGGCATAAGAACAGACACAAACTGATGGAACAAAATAGGGAGCCCAGAAATAAGCCCATGTCTCCATGGTCAATTAATATTCAACAAAGGGGGCAGAAGTATAAAACAGAAAAAAAAAGAGCCTCTTCAACAAATGGTGTTGGTAGTTTTAATTTTAATTTTTTGAGGGGCCTCCATTCTGTCTTGCAAAGTGGCTGTACCTCTTTACAACCCCACCACCAGTACATAAACATTCCCTTTTCTCTGCATCCTCACAATCATTTGTTACCTCTAGTATTTTTGATGCTAGTCATTCTAATGTATGAGATGGTGTCACACTGGTATTTTGATTTTCATTCCCCAAATAATGAGTGATGTTGAGCATCTTTTCATGTACCCATTAGCCATTTATATATCTTTTTTGGAAAAATGTCTTTTCAGGTTCTTTGCCCATTTTAATTAGATTTTTAGTTTTGCCATTGAGTTGTATGAGTTCTTAATATATTTTGGATATTAACCCATTATGATATATATAGTTTGTGAATACTTTTTTATTATGTAGGTTGTATTTTTATTTTGTTGACCATTTATTTTGTTATGCAGAAGCTTTTTAGTTTGATGTAGTCCCATTTGTTTATTTTTATTTTATTGCTTCATTTTAGGTTCTGTATTAAAAAATCAGTACCAATACCCATTTCATGGAGCTTTTTTCCTATTTTTTTTCTAGGAGTTCTATGGTTTCTTGTCTTACATTTGTCTTTAATTTATTTCAAGTTAACTCTTATGAGTGGTATAAGATAGGGGTCTAATTTCATTCTTTTGCATGTGAATATCCAATTTTCCCAGCACTATTAATTGAAAAGACTGCATTTTCTCCATTGAGTCTTCTTGGCTCCCTTATCAAATATTACTTGACCATATAAGTATAGGTTTATTTCTGGGAGTGTGACTTTGTTTCGTTGGTCCACATGTCTGGGTTTTCTTTTTGCCAGAAGTTTTTTTATTTCAATAATATTCATGTCATTAATTATTTCTTTCATAGATCATTGTCTTTGGTGTAATATTTAAAAAGGCATCACCATTTCCAAGGTTCTAGATTTCTCTGTTATCTTCTATGAGTTTTATAATTTTACATTTATGTCTATGTTTCATTTTTAGTTAATTTTTCTGAAAGATGTAAGGTCTATGTGTATTTTCATTTTTTACATGTGAATGTCTAGTTGTTCTGGCACCATTTGTTGAGTCTGTCTTTGCTCCACTGTATTGACTTTGTTCCTTTGTCAATGATCAGTTGATATATTTATGAGTACATGGGTCTATCTGGAATCCTATTTTGTTTCATTGATCTTCTGGTCTATTCTTTCTCCAATACCACACTGTCTGGAATACAGCTTTATATTGTTTCAAAGTTGGGTAGTGTAAGTCCTCCAACTTTCCCTCTCCTTTTATATTGTGTTGACTATTCTGTGTCTTTTGCTTCTCCATGTAAACTTTAGACTCAGTTTTTTTATATACATAAAATAACTTGCTTTGATTTTGATTTAGACTGCATTGAATTCACATATCAAGCTAGGAAGAACTGACACATTCACAATATCAAATCTTCCTATTAATGAACATGGACTATCTCTCCATTTATTTAGTTGTTCTTTGATTTCTTCCACCAAGATCTTAGTTTTATTCATAGAGACCTTGTACATATTTTATTAGATTTAAACCTGTTTCACTTTTAGATTCTAACATAAATGTTATTTTGTTTTTACTTCTAAATTGCACTTATTCATTATTGGTGTATGAAAAATTAATTGATTTTTGTATATTAACCTTGTATCCTGAAGACTTGCTATTAGTTTTAGGAATTTTGTTTCCATTTTTTTATAGTTTCTACATAGACAATCATGTTATCTCTGAGCAAAGATAGCTTTATGTCTTTCTTCTCAATCTACGTAGCTTTTTTTTTTCTTGCCTTCCTTGCCTTCTAGTACAGTATTGAAAAGGAATTGTGAGAATGGACATCCTTGCCTTGTACCTGATTAGGTGAAAAACTTCTAGTTTCTAACCCTTAAGTATGATGTTAGCTGTAGTTTTTATGTAGTAAGTCTTTATATAGTTGAGAACATTACCCCTGTTCCTAGCTTACTGAGAATTATCATCAGTGGGTGTTGGTTTTTGTCAACTGCTTTTTCCACATCTATCGATATGATCATGTAATTTTTGTTTATTGGTATGTTGATATGGTGGATTACATTAATTGATTTTTTAATGTTGAACTAGCTTTACATACCTGGTATATATACCACTTGGTAATGATCTATTATTCTTTTATCCTCTTTGGATTCACTTTGCTAATATTTTGTAGAGGATTTTTGCATCTTTATTCATGGAACTTATTTGTCTGTTGTTTTCTTGTAATGTTTGTATCATTTTGGTATTTGAGTAATGTTGGCCTATAGAATAAGGAAGCATTCCCTCTGCTTCTAGCTTCTGAAAGAGATTACAGAGAATTGATATAATTTCTTTCTTAAATGTTTGCTAGAATTCACCATCTGGACTTGGTGCTTTGTGTTTTGGAAGGTTATTGATTATTGACTCAATTACTTTGATAGACATAAGCTTATTCAGATCATCTATTTCTTTTTGTGTGAGTTCTTTCTTTCAAGAGGTTGGCCCTTTTCACCATTACTGAATTTGTGGGCACAGAGTTGTTAATAAAGTATTCCTTTATTAACCTTTTAACATTCATGAGATCTACAGTTATATCCTGTCTTTTATTTCTGATATCAATAATTTGTATCTTCTCCCTTTGTTTCTTAGCTTGGCTTATCTGGTTTATTGATTTTTTAAAAGGTTTTATTTATTCATTTTTAGAAAGAGGGGAAGGGAGGGAGAAAGAGGGAGGAAAACATCAATGTGTGGTTACCTCTCTCAGGCCCCATACTAGGGACATGGCCAACAACCCAGGCATGTGCCCTGACTGGGAATCAAACCGGTGACCCTTTGGTTTGCAGTCCACACTCAGTCTGCTGAGCTACACCAGCCAGGGTTGGCTTACTGATTTTATTGATCTTTTCAAGTTAACAGCTTTTGGGTTTGTTAATTTTTTTCTATTGATTTCTTCTCTTCAACTTCATTGATTTTTTCCTAATACTTATTTCTTTTTTGCTTACTTTGTATTTAATTTAACCTTATTGTTCTTGTTTCATATGGTTGAAACTTAGATGATTGATTTTAGAGCATTCTTCAATTATAGGATATGCATTTAGTACCATAAATTTCCCTCTAAGTATTGTTTTTCTTGTTTCCCAAACATTTTAACAAGTTAGGTTTTTATTTTTATTTAGTTCAAAATATAAATAAATTTCTTTTGAGATTCTTTCTTTGACCCATGTGTTGTTGAAAAGTTTGTTGATTAATCTCCAAGTGTTTGGAGATTTTTTAGTGATCTTTCTGTTACTAATTTCTACTTTAATTCAGTTGTGCTTTAAGAATGCACATTGTATAAATTCTCTTCTCCTAAATTTCTTAAAGTGTGTTTTATGACCAAGAATGTGTTCTATCTCAGTGAATATCCCATGTAAGCTTGAGAAAAATGTATATACTACTGTTAGGTGAAGCAGTCTATAGATGTCAATTATATCCAGTTGGTTAATGGTGTTATAGATTTCCAGTGTGTCCTCACCAATTCTCTGACTGCTAAATTTGTCTATTTCTGAGAGAGGATTGTTGAAGCCTCCAGCTATGATAGTGGACTTATCTATTTCTTTTTGCAAATTTATCAGTCTTTGCCTGATGTAGTTTGATGATCTGTTGTCAGGCACATAAGAATTTTCTCAGAAAATTTTCTCTGAAAGTTGGCTCCTTTGTCATTATGTAATGCCCTTCTTCCCCCTCCCTGATAACTTTACTTACTTTTCATTCTCCTGTGTGATTAATATGACTACCTCTGCTTTCTTTTTTTCTTTTTAAATCTTATTTATTTATTTATTTTTAGAGAGTAGAAAGGATGGAGAAAGAGAGAGAAAAATATCCATCAGTTGCCTCTCGCACATCCTCAACCAGGGACCTGGCCTGCAACCTAGGCATGTGCGCTAGCTGGAAATAAAACCGTTAACCTTTTTTCTTTAATTAAAAATTATAAAAAATATTTATTTAATTATTATTCAAATACAGCTTTCTGTTTTTCACTTTCATCCCAGCCCACCCCCCCAGTGCTCCCCACCTCCCTCCCATTTCCACCCCCCTTAGTTGTTGTCCATGTGTCCTTTATACTAGTTCCTGTAAATCCTTCCCCTTTCTCCCCTGAAATTCCCTCCCCTCTTCCCTCTGGTCACTGTCCCCCTGTTCTCTATTTCAGTGTCTTGTTTTTATTTTGCTTGCTTGTTTCTTTTGTTGTTTAGCTTCCTGTTAAAGGTGAGATCATATGGTATTTGTCTTTCAACACCTGGCTTACTTCACTCAGCATAATGCTTTCCAGTTCCGTCTATGCTGTTGCAAAAGGTAGGAGCTCCTTCTTTCTTTCTGCTGCATAGAATTCCATTGTGTATATGTACCATAATTTTTTGATCCATTCATTTACTGCTGGGCACCTAGGTTGCTTCCAGCTCTTGGCTATTATAAATTGTGCTGCTATGAACATTGGGGGCACAGGTTCTTTTGAATTGGTGTTTCAGGGTTCTTAGAATATAATCCCAGCAGTGGAATTGCTGGATCAAAAGGCAGGTCCATTTTCAGTTTTCTGAGAAAATTCCATAGTGTTTTCCACAGTGGTTGTACCAGTCTGCAATCTCACCAACAATGGATTAGGGTCCCCTCTTCTCCACAACCTCTCCAACACTTGTTGTTTGTTGCTTTGTTTATGATAGCCATTCTGACTGGTGTAAAGTGGTATCTCATTGTGGTTTTAATTTGCATCTCTCTGATAGCTAGTAATATTGAGCATCTTTTCATGTGTCTCTGGATATTCTGTATGTCCTCCTTGGAGAAATGTCTGTTCAAGTCCTTTGCCCATTTTTTAATTGGGTTGGTTGTCTTCTTAGAGAGCAGTCGTGTAAGTTCTTTGTATATTTTGGAGATTAAACCCTTGTCTGAGGTATCATTGGCAAATATGTTTTCCCATACAGTTGGATCTCTTTTTATTTTAATACTGTTTTCTTTAGCTGTGCAAAAGCTTTTAATTTGGATGAGATCCCATTTGTTTATTCTTTCCTCTATATCCTTTGCTCTGGGGAACATATCAGTAAAAAAGTCGCTGCGTGAAACCGGTAACCTTTTGTTTTGCAGGATGACACCCAACCCACTGAGCCACACCTGTCAGGGCTTCCTTTCTTTTGATTAGTATTAGAATGGTATATTTTTCCTTATTCATTTACTTTTAATCTCTATATGTCTGTATATTTAAAGTGGGTTTCTTGTAGACAACATATAAAGTGTTTTTTTGAACCACTGTGCTAATTTTTGTCTTTTCCATTTAGAGAATTGATATTCAAAATGATTATTGATATAGTTGGATTAATATCTCCAATAATTATTACTGTTTTGTTTTACCTCTGTGTTGTTTCTATTTTTATCTTCCACTGTTTTCTGCCTTTTGTTTTAGCTGAACATTTTATGATTCCATTTTCTCTTTTCTTAGCACATCAGTTATACTTCTTTTTTGAAACTTTTTTAGTAGTTTTCCTAGAGTTTTCAATATAATACATCTAGAACTAATCCAAGTCTACTTTTAAATAACTCTGTACCACTTTACATGTAGTATATTTTACAGTAACAAAATAATCTTAATTCCTTCTTCTTGCCCCTTATGTCATTTATTTCACTTATATATAAGCACACATAAGTATATATATACATATATATATATATAAGCATACATAATTGAATACATTGTAACTATTTTTTAGTTTGAATAAACTATTACTTGTTAGATCAATTAAGAAATTTAGAACTAAACATTTTTATTTTAATTTCACTTATTCTTTGATGGTTTTTGTTCCTTTATGTAGATCTAAGTTTCTGACATATATTATGTACTTTCTCTCCATAGAACTTCTTTTAACATTTTTTGCAAGGCAAGCCTACTGGCAACCAATTCCTTCAAATTTTTTTTTGTTTGAGAAAGTATTTCTCCTTCATTTTTGAAGCATAATATTTTTAGGGTACAGAGGTTCAGATGGTGGTTTTTCTCTCTCAAAGCTTTGAATATTTCATGCCACTCTTGTCTTGCCTACATAGTTTCTAAAGAGAAATTGGGCCCTGGCTGGTGTAGCTCAGTGGATTGAGTGCGGGCCTGTGAACCAAACAACCATGGTTCGATTCCCAGTCAGGGCACATGCCTGGGTTGCAGGCCAGTTCTCAGGAGGGAATGCACGAGAGGCAACCATACATTGATATTTCTCTCCCTCTCTCCTTCCCTTCCCCTCTAAAGATAAATAAATGAAATCTTTTAAAAAGAGAGAAATTAGAGGGGAGGGATTTGGAGGAACAAATAGGAAGGACACGGGGACAAGAACTAAGGGGATGGAAATGGGAGGGAGGTGGGGCGCACGGGGGGGGGCTGGGATGGGAGAAATAGACAAAAACTGTACTTGAAAAATAACTAAATAAAATTAATTTAAAAAGAATTTTAAAAAGAGAGAAATTAGATGTAACTCCTATCTTTGTTCTTCTATAAATAAGGTATTTTTTCCTCTGCTTTGGCTTCTTTCACGATTTTAAAATTTATCTTTGATTTTCTGTGATTTGAAAATTATATACCTGGGTAGGTATGGGATTTATTTTTGACATTTATTCTGCTTGGTACTATGAGAATTCTGGATCTTTGGTTTGGCATCTGACATTAATTTGAGGGCAATCTGAGTCATTATTCTACATATTTCTTCTCTTTCTTCCTCTCTTTCTTCTTCTTCTGGTATTTCCATTATACACATATTACACATTTTGTAGTTGTCCCACAGTCCTTGTATATTCTGTTCAGTCTTTTTTATTTTGTTTTTAATGTTCAAGGATTCTTATTGATATGTAATCTAGCTCAGTGATTCTTCTCTCAGCTGTGTCCAGTCTACTAATAAGCCCATCAAAGGCATTCTTCATTTCTGTTAGTTTTTTCTTATCTCTAGCATTTTTTTTTTGCTTTTTACTTAGGATTTCCATTCCTCTGCTTACATTGCCCATATGCTCTTGTATGTTGTCTATTTTATCCATTAAAGCCCCCCGCATATTAATCATAGTTGTTTTAAATCCTTAGTCTTGATAATTCCAACATCCCTGACATACTGGTTCTGTTGCTTGCTCTGTTTTTTCAAATTGTGTTTTATGCTTTTGATATGTCTTGGAATTTTCTTCTTGATAGCCAAACATGATATATCAGGTAAAATAAACTGCTGTAAATAGGTCTTCAGTAATGTGGTGGGGAAGTGTGGGGGAAGGGGAAGTATTCTAAAGTTCTATGCTTAGGTTTCTGTCTTTTAGGGAGCCTATGCCTACGGACTTTAAACTTCACAAGTGTTTCTCAGTCTTTTTCTGTCTACTTAGATGGGAGAGGATGGTTAGATGCAGCTATATTTGAATATTTCCCTTACCCAGGTGAGTTAAGCTCTGATAATACTCCAACATGTTAGGCTCTGCTTAACTAAGTTCATCTGAGGGCAGTCCTTGTTAAGAAAAACAGAGTACTCTGCTGCCTTTCAAAATGGTTTCTGGTCCTCTCATTTTGCTGGAAGCCTGAGGGGATTTTTCTGATACTTAATGTCAGAAACTGGTTGAGCTCCTGGATGCAAATATCACCATATTGTGGGATCCCAACATAACTAGGTCCCCTGGAGTTTGTAATTGTTAGAGTTTTTCACACTCAGTCTCCAGCAAGTCATGAATTACAGTTCAGATTTTTCTACCCTAGCAGTGGTTCCCCTGGTGGTTTCTGCTCCTGAGTCTCTTTTCTGGTAAGTTTTAATGATCTTTATTTGTCTGTCTCTAATTTGGGGGTCAGCAGTTTGCCCTTTGTCTTCAGTTCTCTTATGAATCCAAGATTTGTTGATTTTTTAGTCTGTTTAGGTTTTTACTTTTTAGGATACAGTGGCAACTTCCCAGTTCCTTATAAGGAACTAGAGACCAGAAGTCCAGTTATTATACTTTTACACTGCAAAATTTCCATGTTTTCAGAGACAATAGTCTATGAGTTCAGCATTTAATATTTTTGTGACCCTAGGAGGGGTCCTTCCAGCTCTCTTATTACCCAATTTTTTTTCTGCAAACTATCTTGCCCACAGTCTAGAATTTACTTTTATTAAATCCATGACCCTCCTCCCAGTTTCTTTTCACTACAATCACCAGTGTTCTTGAGAATTCCTTTAGGCCTGTTACTCCTCAAGCTGTTACAAATAGAGTCAGTTCCTTTAATAAAAGATTAGGATCTGTGTTATGGCTTGCTTCCTGCCCCGATCCTAGGATTTGGCCTGATCCTAGGCCAAATCTCTGAGCCAATGTTCTGGAGCTGGGGATGAGAAAATGGCAAGCTTCTCTCTGAGTAACACTTTCATTCTAGGAGCTGATTCCTTGGTGGTGGGGGACAGTTAGTAACATGAGATCCTCTCAGCTTTCCTCTCCCGCCATGGAACTACTACATCATGAGGCAGAAAATTGTGATCAAGGCCCTAGTATTCTCGGTGTGTCTCACTCAAGGCAGAGTGTTCATCCCACAAGTGGAGACTGGTAAAAGATGAGAGACACCATCTCTTGAACACAGAGAACCAGGACCTAGCCTTCACAACAGGTAGTTTGGGATAGATTAAGAAATACTTAAGTCCTGCTTCTTGTGGTAAGAAAGCTGTCTGGAAACTGGGAGAGCTGGAGGCTGGTATTCTTAACTACAGTACTCTGGAGTGGAATTTCCCTTCTTGCTGAGCTGGGAGGGGGAAAGGAGCTGTCTTGATGCAAATATCAAAAACTCTCACCTTTTCAACTGAGTTTTTTGCAGATTTTCTTGAATAGATGTCTCTTCACTTGCTGTTTGCCTTTAGGACCACTTCCAGAGATTTAAATGGTTGTTTTAAAAATATTTTTCACCAGTTTTACTGGGGAGGGTGTCAGTGGAGCTTCTCACACTGTCATACTGGAAGTCATTCTGCACAGAGTTTTTTTAAAAGTACAATTTTATTGATTATGCTATTACAGTTGTTCCAATTTTCCCCCCTTTTTTTCCCTTCTGCCCTACACACCCCCTTCCACCCACATTCCCCTACCTTTGTTCACGTCTATGGGTCGTACATATAAGTTCTTTGGCTTCTACATTTCCTATGCTATCCTTAACCTTTCCCTGTCTACTTTGTACCTACCATTTATGCTACTTATTCTCTCCCCCATTTTCCAGCTTCCCTTCCCCACTGATAACCCTCCATGTGATCTTCACTTCTGTGATTCTGTTCCTGTTCTGGTTTTTGCTTAGTTTTTTTAAATTTAATTATTTTTCAAGTACAGTTTTCTGTCTTTAACTCCCATCCCGGCCCACACCCCCCAGTGCTCCCCACCTCCCTCCCATTTCCACCCCCCTTAGTTGTTGTTCATGTGTCCTTTATACTAGTTCCTGTAAATGCTTCCCCTTTCTCCCCTGAAATTCCCTCCCCTCTCCACTCTGGTCACTGTCCCCCTGTTCTCTATTTCAGTGTCTTTGTTTTTATTTTGCTTGCTTGTTTGTTTCGTTGTTTAGCTTCCTGTTAGAGGTGAAATCATATGGTATTTGTCTTTCACCGCCTGGCTTATTTCACTCAGCATAATGCTTTCCAGTTCCATCCATGCTGTTGCAAAGGTTAGAAGCTCCTTTCTTTCTGCTGCATAGAATTTCATTGTATAAATGTATCATAGTTTTTGGATCCATTCATTTACTGCTGGGCACCTAAGTTGCTTCCAACTCTTGGCTATTATAAATTGTGCTGCTATGAACATTGGGGTGCATAGGTTCTTTAGTTTTGGTTTTTTAAGGTTCAGTTGTTGATAGTTGTGAGTTTGTTGTCATTTTACTCTTCATAGTTTTTATCTTCTTTTTCTTAGATAAGACCCTTTAATATTTTATATAATAAGGTCTGGGTGATGATGAACTACTTTAACTTGACCTTATCTAGGAAGCACTTTATCTGCCTTTCCATTCTAAATGACAGCTTTGCAGGATAGAGTAATCTTGAATGTAGGTCCTTGCCTTTCATGACTTTGAATACTTCTTTCTAGCCCCTTGGTGTGTGCTTCCTTGGGTCCAACTTCTTTGGGACTCTCTGAACTCCCTAGACTTCCTGGAAGTCTATTTCCTTTGCCAGATTGGGGAAATGCTCCTTCATTATGTTTTCGATTTGTTGCTCTTCCTCTTCTCCTTCTGGCACCCCTATTATTCAGATGTTAGAATGTTTAAAGTTGTCACAGGGGTTCCTAAGTCTCTCCTCATTTTTCTGAATTTTTGTTTCTTCATTCTGTTCTGGTTGATTGTTTTTTTCTTCCTTTCAATCCAAACCATTGATTTGAGACCCCATTTCCTTCCTGTCACTGTTGGTTCCCTGTACATTTTCCTTTATTTCTTTTTTCATAGCCTTCACTTTTTTCTCTATTTTGTTACCATACTCAACCAAGTCTGTGAGCATCCTGATTACCAATATTTTGAACTCTGTATCTGATATATTGGCTATCTTTTCATGATGTAGTTGTATTTATTCTGGAGCTTTGAACAGTTCTTTCATTTGGGCCACTTATTTTGTTTTGACACGCCTGTTACATAGTAAGGGGCGGGGACTCAGGTATTCACCAGGTTGGGGCAACACACATTGTTGCATTGTGGCACTGTATGTGGGGGGAGGGGTCTGAGAGGGAACAATGTCGCTTGTTCAGCTGTTGGCCAGCTTTTAGCCACTGCCTCTGCTAACCACAAGCAAACTGGGCCTTTCTGATGCTGATTCCCAGATGGGTGGGCTTGTGTACATTCTAGGACCTTGTGAGTCTCTCCAACGAACCCCCCTGTGAGGCTGGGAGTTTCTCCCACTGCATCAACTCCCACATATTTTTTTCAGATGTTTTGAGTCTTTATTTCCCTGTGCTGGAACTCTGGGTTGCTCCCTCTGCCTCGCTCCCCAGTTGTTCTTCCCAGTTTACTCACACTCAAATATGGGACCACTCAGTTGCCAGCTGCTATCTTGCTGGCCCTGGTCATCCAGGCACCACCTTGCCAAGTCCTCTTCATCCCAGCTGCCCATCTCCACCCCTCCTACCAGTCTGGATGAATGTTTCTTCTTTAACTGCTTGGTTGTCAGACTTCCATACAGTTCAATTTTCTGTCAGTCCTGTTTTTTGTTTTTAAATTTGTTGTTGCCCTTATTTTGGTTGTGGGAGGAGGCAAAGTGTATCTACCCATGTTTCCATCTTGGCCATAAGTCTGCACTGAGAAGTTTTGAGCTTGATAATGAATGGTAAGGTTTGAATTTCATTTTAGTTATTTTCTGTAGGATATATCAGTAGAGAGTTTGGGTGAAAATATAGGGAGAGCAGTTAGAAGAGTATTGTCATGTTCTAGGCATGAAATAAAAAAGGCTAAAGTAAGGCCATAGTAGGGGAAATGGGGTTAAATTAGAATTGAAAAAGCTTAGGGGTATTGGACAGCTTAAAAACAGAGAGAAGTCATGGATGATTTTCAGGTTTCTGGCATGTGTGACTAGATGACTAGTGGTTCCATTTACTGAGATAGCAAATACAAAGTGATTAGTAGATTTCAGACAGTGGGAATTGATTGGAAATATAACAATCGAAATGTGTTAGAGGTGCCTATTGAACATTCAAGTGGAATTGAATTGTTATTGTTTGTGTACATAAGTCTGGAATTTAGGAGAGCAATCTGGGTTGACATCTTATGTTTGGTAAACAATCACATGGGACCAGTGGTGTACTAGGTCCTGCTTGTATTGGGTCATGAGAGACTGCTAAATTTTCAGAGATTTAAGTGAACTGGTTGTTAAACATAGCAGTTATTAAAAATTAAATTATATAAACTTATATAAGTGAACTATACTAAAAACAAATATAAATACTCAAAACTCATTGCTTCATATTTATTTTAGTATCTGTAATCTTGAGGTTATTTACATGCATTGTATTTGTATGGTTGAAATCTTATATATAATGGTATGCTATTTTGTATCTCTTCCCATCTCTGTGTTCAATGATGTCATGTTGTAACTTGAAGTCTGACATGGTGAAAGTAGTTACACAAGGGAAAATAGCAAGCACTACATACAAATCAGAAAGTTTTATTCTTCAGAGAGGCAGTGGTTAAATACAGGGTGGGTCAAGAGTAGGTTTACAGTTGTTTGTGTGGACAATGATACAATTAATAAATAATAATAGAAGAATAAACACTGTTTTGCATACTCATAATTGTAAACCTACTTTTGTCATGCCCTGTATTTACCAGCATACCACTGTATAGGAGCCATTAACATACAGGTGTTGATTAAAATTATATAAATGAATGTAATCACCCAGGTAGAGCACAGAATGAGACGAGAAGAGGATCCAAGAATTAAACTAGGAATAGAAGGCTCAAAACCACAAATCAAAATCTCCCTGTGGTTTTCACACTAGTACAAAGAGGAAAGTTATACTTTTCCCACTATGTAGCTAAAGCATCTAGTCAGGAAGGAAAAGTGTTAGCAAGTTAGGTTAATTTGTCTCCTGGAGACAAGTCAGAGAGTGAGAGATGAGCAAGTTGCCTGGTCAGAAAAATTCTATACTGAAATCCAAATCTTGTTAAACTAAGCTATAAAATAACAGGAATGTCTGCATTGCCTAATTGGTTAAGAGTGGGGAAGGCAGATGGTAAGAGTCTTCACATATAAAAAAACCAGCCAGCAACATGACTCCTTTTTCACACATTTGCATTATCTCCACAAGGATTTATTGAGCACCTTCTAGGTCCCAAGCATAGGCTAGGGTGTGAACACGTAATGGATAATACATCTATACAGTAAGTACTGGAAAGCTGTGGTGGTCAGACAAATCTTGGAGTATAATGGGGTTTCAGCTGGGCCTTGAAAGTTAGTTAAGAAGTATCTGGATGTAAAGTAGAAGGTGGGGCTCTACCCCAAATAAAGTGTAACAGAAATAGGAAAGACCTAGGAGCCAGGAATAACAATTCTTTTTTAAAGACTATTTATTTATTTCTAGAGAGAGGGGAAGGGAAGGAGAAAGAGAGGGAGAGAAACATTGTTTGGTTGCACTCACCCTGACCTGAGACTGTACCTGCAGTCCAGGCATGTGCCCTGACTAGGAATTCAACCAGTGACCTTTCACTTTCCAGGATGGTGCCTGACCAACTGAGCCATACTAGTCAGGGCAGGAATAATAATTCTTAAAACTTAAAGAATTCTTACTCTATGCCAAACACAATATTAAAAGATTTATGTTGACTATCTCGTTTAATTCTCAAAACAACCCTATGAAATGGGAGAAATAGAAAACTGTACTTGAAAAATAAATTTAAAAAATAAAATAAAATAAAAATTAGGGGGAAAAAACAACCCTATGAGAAACTATTATTCTTCCAATTTTACAGATGGAAAAACTGAGGCCACACCACAAGGAAGTGGTAGAAATGGCATTATGAATTGAGCCAGTCTGGCTCCAGAGCCTACAGTTTAAACTAATATCCCACTTACCTCCTCCAATTGCAAGGTGTTTTCATGAGGGTTTGTGTGGGAGAGGGTCAACTGGAGTACAGAGTCTGGGAATCCATGAGACAGGAAGGTTTGATAGGTAAGGAGGGAGCCAAATTCAGAGGGTCTTGAATTCTATAGACACTTCTGTCAATTTAGAGTAAGTATGACAAACGCAACTTTGAATCCTGAATCTGACATTGATTAGTATGTGACATAGGACAAAGTTGGTGATGGCTTCCATTTCCTCACCCTTCCAATGGGTATGTCAATGCCAATTCTGAAAGGTTGCTATGAGGGTTAAATGAATAAAAGTGTATAACATGTCCATCACAGAGTAGGTCACTGTAAGTAGAAGCCATGACTATTATTACTTTGACTTGTAGAGTTTTCAGCATGGTTTTAAGAATATGTAGTTTAATGTTCTTAGTGAGGCATCAGAGGCCTATCTAAGTGAAAACACATTAATTTTTTTATCATTTCCTCTCCCAGTAACTCATGGCTTAGACTGTTGGACAGTCTATAGTCTTGGTTTGCTGGTGCCTTCCAGTTGGCAAGTATGAACGAAGACTGGCTTGGGTTAGGGAATCACTCCACATGTGTGCCTACCATTCCAAAGGGTTAGTGATCCCTTTGGGGTGCTACCATTGGGGTAAGGACAGCTAGAAAGGAAGGAGGCTAGATCTCAAATTCCTATCTTGATATTGGTTCATGTGTCACAACTAGACTCTGGAGATATCTGCATTGCTCAATCCCTTTAACCTGTACTCGTCCAGTTCTGCCAAGATAGCAGTGAATAACTGTGGAAACTCAAGGTCCAGGCACCCTGTAGGGACTCTGACCTCTCCGCATTTCATAGTAAACCTCTTTCTTCTCTAATAAAGTATCATTTTATTTTATATCTTCCTGTAAATGCAGTTGTTAGAGGTACATAATTGAAAGCATGACTAGAATTAGCTGCTATTGTCAAGAATCTTGAAACTGTAAATCCTGGTAATTAGGACTCTAAATCAAGGGGAGAGGAGAAGCAAAACCTTTTACTTTTCGCATGCAAATATGTTGATGTACAGCTGTCACCCAAAATAGAAAATAAAAAAAAATCTCTTCTAGGTCCCAAATGTCTGCCATGGGAGCTGAGACACTTCTTACAGGTGACTTATATTGAAGTAAAGTGGATTCCGCCCCTTGAGATTCCATCTGCAGTCTGTCAAGTAGTCTCTACTGATTATCTGAGGGAGGGACCAGGGGAATCATAGTATTTCCTGATCAGGCCATAATGGCTATTTCACACAACAGGCAAATGAGCACATATGACATTGAATTTCACAATATTCTGTTTTCTTGCAGTGGTTCTAGGGCAGGTAGTCTGGATTGGGAGAGGACACATCAGGCCAAGTTGCCTCACCTTCACTGCAGTGCCTCACTACAGTGATTGTGCTGGCCCCACCACTTTCCTACAATTCCCTAGAGTTCAGTAGACTTCCAAGAGTATCCTTGGAGTTGGACTAAAACGAGCCAGAAGAGAGGATGATAATTAATGCCAATTGCTTGGTCAAAGCAATTCTCAGGCCTAACGGGGAGTATGATGGAGTCTAAACCAGGCATTCCTGAACCTTCTCTTTCTCTCATATCTCACAACTGCTCTCACCTAACAACTGGGTCTACTGTCAATATTTACTCTAGAATTGATCACTTTTTTATCCTTTTTACTGCTCTCACTTAGTTTTTATCTTTGCTCCTCTACATTCTGTTTTCCTTATAGCTGCCAAAGGGATATTTTAATTCTCAAGTTAGGTCATATCATTCCAGTGCTTCTAATCCTTCAATAACTTATTATCTCACTCAGAGTAAAAGGCAAAGATATTACAGTGACTTATAAATCCCTGCATGATTTTTCCCCTTTTTAGCTCTGCAACATCAGGTCCTACTACTTTGCCTCATGCTCACTCTGCTGCAGCCACACTGTTTCTCCTTCTGATCCTTGCACATACCAAGCATACCCCTGCCACAGAGGCTTTGTACTAGCTGTTTTCTCTGCCTGGAAAAATCTTCCCCAAATACCCAAATAACTCATTCCCTCACCCTCTTCAATCTTAATTACAATAATGCCCACTTCAGTGAGATCTTTCCTAATATTGATTTATTTAAAGTTGCAGCCACTCCTATACTCCTTTTGCCTCTTCCTTGTTTTGCATTTATCAACTTATAATATACTATATTTATTTGATTAACCTGTTTATAATCTGTCTCTTCCCTACAGTATAAGCTTCATTAGGGTTAGGATTTTTTTCTTTGTTAAAAAACACTTGTATATCTGCAACAACTAACACAGGGCCTGGCATTAGTAGGTGCTCAATAAATATTTGTTAAGTGAATTTTCTTAAAAGATGACCATAATTCAGGGAAATGTTCCTTTCCTTAGATGGGCTTCAGTTTTCCCCACTGATAACATAAGAGGATTGGATTGGATTGGATGAACTCTCGGGTCTTTTGCATATTTAGGATTAAGTCTAGAAAGTACATTGTCCCCAGAGTCAGATGTCTTGGGATCCTATACCTGCTACCTTGAGACAAGTTACTTCACCCGTCTGGCCCTCTCAGTTTCCTTATCTGAAAAATGAAGATGACAAAAATAGATCCTGTCCCCAAGGGTTTCCCTAGAGATTAAATAAGATCATCCATAAACAGGTGCTTTAACACAGCACATGGAATTCAATAAACATTAATGATTGCTTTTCGGGTAATCACTAGAAAGTAGCCACATTAGCTTTCTTCCTTAGGCTCAAAACCAGATTCAGTGGCTGATAATATGGGGGAAAAAAAAAGCAAAACACCCTCATAACAGAGAATTCACCTGAAGTTTGTATGCAGCTCATCTGTGACTCATAAGCATACAGCTGGACTGTTTCCCTCCCCCACCCCATTAGTAAGATAGAAGAACAGCTTGTTCTCTTGTAGCCTGATGTCCCTGGATAAGAGAGAGGGAGAAAGAGGCAATGTGGGATTGTTATGACCACCTGCTGCATCTCAAGCTCCAGAGAGAAGCAGGATATGAGGGCTTATTCACAATCACTGACAAATGTGGCCACAGGCGGCTTCAATCAAAATGTGTGGCATATGTGTGTTCTCAGTGGCAGGGGCTTATCACAGAAGTTCTTCTAGGAGGGTAAAGGATGATGCTCAAAGCCAGCAAACATGATTCAGAAATCATGTTTGGTCTTTGGGGCCAGAGAGTAAGTCAAATTGTGGATAGGTTTCCATTCCACCAGAATGGAAACTAGAAAATGCAACCAATAAATAAGTTTAGTAGTAATGATGATCATATTAATAATAGCTTTTATTTCTTGTATATTGTTTTGTATACCAGGTATTTTATACATACTTTCATTTAATTTTCCAATGAACTCAGTAATTTTGTTTTTTTAATTTTTAATGTTTTTTAAAGATTTTATTTATTGATTTTTAGACAAAGGGGAAGGGAGGGAGAAAAAGAGGGAGAGAAACATCAGTGTGTGGTTTCCTATCTCGCACCCCCTACTGGGCCTGGCCTGTAACCCAGGCATGTACCCTGACTGGGAATCAAACTGGCAACCCTTTGGTTTGCAGGTTGCACTCAATCCACTGAGCTACACCAGCCAGGACTGAACTCACTAATTTTTAACCTTAGCTACACATTGGAGAACTGAAAAACAATATCAGTGCCCAAGATCCAGTGCACCAATTAAGTCAGGATTTCTGGCAATTTTACAGTTAAGAAAAAATAAGTGCAGAAAATTGGATGCTCCCAGTCACCTAGTCAAGAATCAGCACTGGGCTATAGTGATTCATGTTCAGTATTATACATTGTGCACCATACTGGGAAGGCTTGACCCAAGTCTTGGAGTCAGATTTCATTCTCGGATGACAGAAATGTTCTACACTTAAAACAGGTGGATTTTATGGTATTTAAATTGCATCCCAATAAAGTTTCTTTAAAAGATAAAAATAAAAAAGATTTCGGGCCAGAACCCAATTTAAATTTTTTAACTGTCATCCAGGGACATGTTTGTTGATTCAAGAGGAAAGGGGAGAGAGAGAGACATTGATATGAGAGGGAAACGTTGATCTGCCACCTCCCACAGATGACCCGACGACCAGTGATTGAACTTGCAACCCAGGCATGTGCCCTGACCAAAAATCGAACCCATAATCCTTTGGTGTATGGGATGATACTACAACCAACTGAGCAATCTGGCCAAGGCCAGAACCCAATTTGAAAAGACAGGTGCAGAGTACTTCTTGCTAAAATGGAGGAATAGGTAGATAAACTTTGCCTCCTCACACAACCAAAAGAAGGACAACAACTAATTTAAAAACAAAAACAATCAGAACTGCCAGAAAAATCGAACTGTATGGAAGTCCAACAACCAAGGAGTTAAAGAAGAAATATTCATCCAGACTGGTAGGAGGGATGAAGACGAGCAGCCTTGGAGAGGATACATGGCAAGGCAGTGGCTGGAGGACCAGGTATTGCTTAGAACAAGGCTCAATCATTTAAAATATTGAAAAGGGACTTGAGTTAAAGAAAAATATTATGTAAATGATAGCAGTAGAGTGGTTGGCACAAGAATATGACTCCAGAATTCTGAATAGGATAGATGAATGGCTGAAGGAAAAAAAACACTATTTAGAGTCATTCATCTGTTCACTCAATCATTTAATCATTCAAAAAGCACTTACTCGGTAATAAGTGTGTATGAGGAATCATGCTAGATTCAATATAGATGTAAATATAGATACAATGTAGATATAAATAAGCACAGGTCATAGTGGGAGTACACAGAATTGAGCAGGTTATGGAAACAGGGACAGTGTGGATTTTGGAAGATTTCCAAGAAGAGGTGACTTAGTCATGTAATGGGATGGGGAGAGGGAAAGGGAAAAGATGCCAAGTTGAGGGCAGTAGGAACAAAACATAGAAGTGAGAGACAGCAGAGGTAAATGTGTAATGGTTGGTTGAGGGAAGGAATATTCAGTTACTAGAGTATAAAATACAAGGTAAAGAAGAGAGAAGTCTGGGCATATATGTGGAACTGGATTATTCTTTGGATGAGGTTGGCTTTGTTTCTAGGCTAGAGGGTAGATAATTTAAACCCTAGTTCAGGAGTGTCAAACTCATTTTCAGTGGGGGCCACATCAGCCTTGTGGTTGACTTCAAAGGGCCAAATGGAATTTTAAGACCGTATAAATGTAACTACTTCTTAACTAGGGTCAAGGAGCTTGGTGTTGCTGCCAGGTAGAGACAAGGTGCCAGGCCAGATAAAACAAGGCCCTTGGGCCTTGTGTTTGACACCTGTGCCCTAGTTCTACTTTTTTTTTTTACTGTGTGTCAGTTGAAAAGCTACTCTAATCTTTCTGAGCTTTATTTTTTTTTCATTTGTCAAGGGGGGAAATTAATTGTTCCCCTTTCTTATCATTAATTGTAGGTGGTTGAATGAAATATCATTAATAAATCACTTTCTATGGTGCTTGACACACAAAGTAAATCCAATTCCTTGACTGTTCCTCCTGATTTCCTCTTCAGAAATATTAGCAGGATATTTATAATATAAGCTGGTCTCTATAACCCTCTCATTTCATCTCCATAGTCAACAAGCTTTTAAAGAACATGTGCCATGTAGCAAACCTTTCACCTATTTATTTCACTTAATTTGCAAAACAGTCCTTATGACTGTGTAGTGAAAAGTCAAGTGAAAAAGGCTGAGTTACTATACTACCTGGACTTCAACTAGAGCAGCTGTCCTTTGCTTTTTTTCCACAGCACTTAAGGTATAACAGGTACCACATTTATTGTTTCATAGATGGACAATTAAGAAACCCAAATATGTGCATTTCTCCAAATATGTGGAAGGAAAAGGAGCTAAAGACATAGGGTCTATATGCTAGTAATTTGCTTCAGTAACCTCTGCTAGCCTGTGAATCTGGAGGTAAAAAAAAAATACTAAAATAATTAGTATTTTTTCAGAATTTAGCAGTTTTGTCACCCCAGATTCTTTTTTATTTTTAATGGGGGGGCAAGAATAGTATGGGAAATATAGAATCTAAAGAACTTGAGACACATGGTCATAAACTAAAGGGGGGTAATGGTGGGGGCGGGGGGGTAGGGTGGAGGGGAATGAAGGGGGGGAATAGAACAACTGTAATGGCATAATCAATAAAAAATAAATTAAAAGAATGAAAAACACATAACAAAATTAGCATCCTGACTATTTTTAAGTGTAAGGTTCTGTAGTACTAGGTATATTCACATTTTTGTGAACTAGGTCTCCAGATTCTATTTTTTTTAATCAAAAGTAATACTATATGAGTGTATTCATTTAGTGATTATTTGCTAGTATGTTAACTTAAGATTTGTTCACTTTCCTGTATGTTATACATCAAGAAAAAGGGTTTTTTTTAGGTGATAACATTGAATAAAATACCAGTTATTGGTGAATAATCTCAGTTATTGGTGAATAATCTGTTTGGCTGTAGAAATGAGAGATGATAAGTTTCTTAAATGTGAAGCAATAACAATATTTTTAAAATTCTATGTGCAATTTAAAAAAAGGAAGAGATTGGTTCAATACAAAAACATCTTAACTAGCATAAAAGAGAATGAAGAGGTCTTCTTATCCAGATAAGATGGCATATAGTCATTTATTCCCTGCTCTCCCCCACTAAGTACAACTATAACTCCTGGAAATAAACCCCTTTGTTTCTGTGGTTCTTGAGCTTCCCTTCCCCACTGATAGACATTGGGTGACCAGGCAATCTCTTGCAAGCAGGATCCCTGCAGAACCAGTGACCTAACCTGGATGCTACTTTTTTTCTGTGGGTCTCAGAATCATCTCCCAGAAGACTGGCCTGGATGCACTGGAAGGAAGGATCCTGCCACAAGTAGGTAAGTGCTGAAAGTGTTCTCCTTCATGGAGACTCCCTTTCCCTAGCTAGAGACACCACACAACCTAGTCTGGGGGAATTACTTTCTGCCTTCATAGGTAGAATAAGCACAGGCCAGTGGGAGCCACAGAGGCACCAGATACCTCAAGCAAATCAAAACACAGCAAAGGCTCTAAAAATTAAACTGTTATTGGAACCACAACACATAAAAGTATGCCAGGGCCTGTGTGCTAAAGTTAAACAAGAAGAATGCCTGCAAAAGTAAAGGATTTACATAGGACTGGAGTTTCCTGACACAAAAGGCACAATATCCCAAATATATTTTAAAAATTTGCCTGTCACACTGAGAGCTAGGAAAATAATTTGAATGAGAAAAGACAATTGAATGATGCAAACATTGAAATGAATCATATGTTAGAATTATTTGACAAGGACTTTAAAGAAGCCATTATGAAAATGCTTCAATGAACAATTATGAACATGCTAGAAATAAATGACAAAATAGAAAATTGTAGGAAAGAAATAGAAGTTATAGAATAGAACCAAATGCAAACT
Organism: Artibeus jamaicensis; assembly: GCF_021234435.1. Classification (NCBI taxonomy): domain Eukaryota; kingdom Metazoa; phylum Chordata; class Mammalia; order Chiroptera; family Phyllostomidae; genus Artibeus; species Artibeus jamaicensis. The sequence continues at coordinate 12,201,191 of NW_026521900.1, forward strand.
GAAAAATATAACCAAAAAAATCTCTAGGCAATACCATGTATGGAAAATAGCCAATTGCCAAAAGTCACATACTGTGTAATTTTACTTATTTAAAATTTTTAAAATGACAAAATCATAGAAATTGGGAACATTTAATGGTTGGCAGAACTTAGGGTTTTGATTCAGAAGAGGGTTGCACAAAGGAAGTGGGTGTAGTTATAAAAGGGCAAGGCAAGAGATCCTTGGGGTGATGGAACTGTTCTATATCTTGTTTGTGGTGGTAAATGCATAATCCAAGACAGACAGATAAGTTGCATAGAACTAAATACATAAATGAATAGAAGTAGTACTGAAGAAATTGGAATGAGATCAGTGGGTTACATCAATGTCAATATCATGATTGTGATATTGTACTATTGTTACCATTGGGGGAAACTGAATAAAAGGTCCACAAGGTCTCTCTGGATTATTTCTTATAATTCCATATGCATCTATAATTATCTAAAAGTAAAAGTTTAATTATAAACTAAAAATAAGATAACTATATCTTTTTTATTTTTTTATTTTTTATTTTTTTAAAAAATTTTTAAAAATTTTATTTAGTTATTTTTCAAGTACAGTTTTTTGTCTATTTTTCCCATCCCAGCCTCCCCCGCCCCTTGCTCCCCACCTCCCTCCCATTTCCACCCCCCTTAGTTCTCGTCCCTGTGTCCTTCCTATTTGTTCCTCCAAATCCCTCCCCCTTTTTCCCCTTAACTTCCCTTCCTTCTCCCCTCTGGTCACTATCCCTTGTTCTCTATTTCAGTGTCTTTGTTTTTTGTTTGTTTTTTTTTCTGCTTGCTTGTTTGTTTTGTTGTTTAGCTTCCTGTTAAAGGTGAGATCATATGGTATTTGTCTTTCAACCCCTGGCTTATTTCACTCAGCATAATGCTTTCCAGTTCCATCCATGTTGTTGCAAAGGGTAGGAGCTCCTTCTTTCTCTTTGCAGCATAGAATTCCATTGTGTATATGTACCACTGTTTTTGGATCCATTCATTTACTGATGGGCACCTAGGTTGCTTCCAGCTCTTGGCTATTGTAAATTGTGCTGCTATGAACATTGTGGTGCATAGGTTCTTTGATATTGATGTTTTAGGATTCTTAGGATATAATCCCAGCAGTGGAATTGCTGGGTCAAAAGGCAGGTCGATTTTTATTTTTCCGAGAAAATTCCATACTGTTTTCCATAATGGTTGTACCAGTCTGCACTCCCACCAACAGTGAACTAAGGACCCCTTTTCCCCACAACCCCTCCAACATTTGTTGTTTGTTGCTTTGTTTATGATAGCCATCCTGACTGGTGTAAAGTGGTATCTCATTGTGGTTTTAATTTGCATCTCTCTGATAGCTAATGATATTGAGCATCTCTTCATGTGTCTCTGAATGTTCTGTATGTCCTCCTTGGAGAAGTGTTTGCTCAAGTCCTTTTCCCATTTTCTAATTGGGTTGGGTGTCTTCTTAGAGTGGAGTCGTGTAAGTTCTTTGTATATTTTAGAGATTAAACCTTTGTCTTAGGTATCATTGGCAAATAGGTTTTCCCATACAGTTGGTTGTCTTGCTAATTTAATACTGTTTTCTTTAGCCATGCAGAAGCTTTTTATTTTGATGAGATCCCATTTGTTTATTCTTTCCTTTACATTCCTTACTCTAGGGGACATATCAGTAAAGAAGTTGCTGCGTGAAATATCTGAGATTTTCTTGCCAATGTTCTCCTCTAGGACTTTAATGGTGTTATGACTTACATTTAAGTCTTTTATCCACCTTGAATTTATTTTGGTGTATGGTGTAAGTCTGTGCTCAAGTTTCATTTTTTTACATGTAGCTGTCCAGTTCTCCCAACACCATTTGTTGAAGAGGCTATCTTTACTCCATTTTATGTTACTGCCCCCTTTGTCGAATATTAATTGACTGTAGTGAGTTGGGTTGATTTCTGGGCTCTCTGTTCTGTTCCATTGGTCTATGTGCCTGTTTTTATGCCAGTACCAGGCTGTTTTGATTACAGTGGCCTTGTAATACAGTTTGATATCAGGTATTGTGATCCCCCCTACTTTGTTCTTCTTTCTCAAAAGAGCAGCTGCTATTCGAGCTCGTTTATGGTTCCATATAAATTTTCGAAGTGTTTGTTCTATGTCTGTGAAATATGCCATTGGTACTTTAATAGGTATTGCATTGAATCTGTATATTGCTTTGGGTAGTATGGGCATTTTGATGATGTTAATTCTTCCAATCCATGAACAAGGTATATGTTTCCATTTGTTTGTGTCTTCCTTGATTTCGTTCTTCAGGGCTGTGTAGTTTTCTGCATACAGGTTTTTTACCTACTTAGTTAGGTTTATTCCCAGATATTTTATTTTTCTTTTTGCTATATCAAATGGGATTTTTCTTTTTATTTCTGCTTCTGCTGATTCACTGTTGGTATACAAAAATGCCTTTGATTTCTGGATATTGACTTTGTAACCAGCTGTTTTGCCAAACTCATTAATTAGTTTGAGCAGTTTTGGGGTAGAGTGTATAGGATTTTCCATGTACACTATCATGTCATCTGCAAACAGTGACAGTTTTGCTTCCTCCTTTCCTATTTGGATGCCTTTTATTTCCTTTTCTTGCCTGATCGCTGTGGCTAAAACTTCCAATACTATATTGAATAGAAGTGGTGAAAGTGGACAACCTTGTCTTGTTCCTGATCTTAGTGGAAAAGCTTTTAGTTTTTTCCCATTGAGTATGATATTGGCTGTAGGTCTCTCATATATGGCCTTTATTATTTTGAGAAATGCTCCCTGTATTCCCACTTTGCTGAGTGTTTTTATCATAAATGGGTGTTGTACCTTATCGAAAGCTTTTTCCGCATCTATTGATATGATCATGTGATTTTTGTCTTTGCTTTTGTTTATGTGATGTATTACATTTACTGATTTGCGAATATTGAACCATCCTTGCATCCCAGGGATGAATCCCACTTGATCATGGTGTATGATCTTTTTGATATGTTGTTGGATGCGATTTGCCAATATTTTGTTGAGGATTTTAGCATCTATGTTCATCAGCGATATTGGCCTGAAGTTTTCTTTCTTTGTTGTGTCTCTATCTGGTTTTGGAATTAAGATGATGCTGGCTTCATAAAAAGAATTTGGGAGTTTTCCATCCTTCTGGATTTTTTGAAATAGTCTGTGGAGAATAGGGGTTAGCTCTTCCTTAAATGCTTTATAGAATTCTCCTGTGAAACCATCTGGTCCAGGGCTTTTGTGTGATGGGAGTTTTTTGATTACTGCTTCAATTTCTTTTGCTGATATTGGTGTATTTAGATTTTCTGCTTCTTTTTCACTGAGTTTTGGAAGATTGTATTTTCTAGAAATGTGTCCATTTCCCCTAGGTTTTCAAATTTCTTGGCATACAGTTCTTCATAGTAATTTCTTACAATCTCTTCTATTTCTGTGGTATCAGTTGTAATCTCTCCTTTTTCATTTCTGATTGTGTTTATTTGTGTCCTCTCTCTTCTTTTCTTGATGAGCCTACTTAAAGGCTTGTCTATTTTGTTTATCTTCTCAAAGAACCAACTCCTGGATTCATTGATCCGTAAAATTGTGCTTTTAGTTTCTATGTCATTTAATTCTGCTCTAATAGATAACTATATCTTATTTTAATTTTTATTTATTATTTTTAAGAGTTTGGTACATATTTTATAGGTCTTTTGATATCAATATACATTAAAGAGAGAAGAAAGGACTAAGATCATCTGTTCACAGCATCCTTCTTCTTGCATTCTTCACCTAACAGAAGATAACCTATATTTTATTTATTTTTAAAATTTAATTTAATTTCATTGTTGTATTTTAAACTCTTTTTAAAAATTTATTTAATTGTTGTTCAAGTACAGTTTTCTGTCTTTTACTCCCATCCCAGCCCACCCCCATTCTCCCCACCCCCCTCCCATTTCCACCCCCTTAGTTGTTGTCCATGTATCCTTTATACTAGTTCCTGTAAATCCTTCCTCTTTCCCCCTGAAATTCCCTCCCCTCTCCACTCTGGTCACTGTCAGCCTATTCTCTATTTCAGTGTCTTTGGTTATATTTTGCAGGAACCTAAACAACAAAACAAACAAGCAACCAAAGTATTTTTTTTCTGTCATGGAGTGCATTTTTTTTCTTTTTTTAAAATTAAATTTAATTATTGTTCAAATAGTTTTCTGTCTTTTACTCCCATCCCAGCCCACCCCCCAGTGCTCCCCACCTCCCTCCCATTTCCACCCCTCTTAGTTTTTGTCCATATGTCCTTTATACTAGTTCCTGTAAATCCTTCCCCTTTTCCCCTGAAATTCCCTCTCCTCTCCCTTCTCCCCTCTGGTCCCTGTCAGCCTGTTCTCTATTCCAGTGTTTTTGGTTATATTTTGCTAAGCAAGCAAAGTATTTTAAATTCTTAATTAAAATAAAATTAATTCTCTGATTTGTGAAATAGAGAAAGTAGAATTTTATTGTTACTATGGTTTTGCTTTCTTTATATTACTGCTAGTGATAGGATAAACTTTGAATATATAGAGAGGCTTTATTAGTATAATTTCAAAAGCATCATTTTTGAACAATTTGAAGTACAAAACTGAAGGTTTGTTGCAGAACTTATATGGCTTTAGAGTTAGCATTATATTTAGCAGCTGAAACAATATTGATGTTTAATTTCATTTTAGGCCTACCAATTATTGGAAATGAACTGCTTTGTACACCTATTTTTTAAAGTGCAATAAAAATTAGAAAAAAACAATCAGATTAAAGTAGAAAAATAAATAAATCCTATATGGGTTCCCACTCAGCACTGTTGGACAGAAGTCCAATATCAATTGCTTTGTGGGATACTTTCACTTTCTTTCAATTATAGCAGAATCTTGAGGTTTAGTCAGTCCTGGAAAAAACAGAAGAGCTCTGGTTATGAGGCTCTGGCAATAAAGATCTCATTGCTCCTCTTTTGGGCCAGTGTGATCCAATAAAAAATTAGCTCTGCTATTCCCTAACCCCCCACCCTACCAAGTTCTATGAGGCATTTCACTGAGGTTATTAGGGCTATAGTGCCTAACAGCCAAATCTGTATGGAAATTACCCAGGTAAAAAGAATTAATGAGTAGGAGACTAAGGAGGACATTCCAGGCAGAGAAAAAAGCATGGTGTGAACAGGGAATTATGATTATAGGTCTGTTGATAGAACATAAGACAAAGAACAGGAGAAGTTGTTAGGGCCTGGACCAGTGATTTTCAACTGGTGTGCTGTAAGAAATTTTAAACTGTGCAATACCTGACTATTTAATCAGAGTCACTGACCCCTTTTCCCTTGGATTGTCAAATTAAAAAATTACAATAGTCAACACAACAATACCCATCTGGTATGAATGAATCAAAATTATACCTATTTTTGTCATATTGGAAAAATATATTTTTGGTATTTTGCTGAATTTTAGTAATTAGTTTATGTGCCATGAGGTGGAAAGGGTTGAAAATCATTGGCCTAGGCTAAGGAGCTTAAAATTTATCCTGTAGTTGATGGAGTGCCATTGAAGAGTTTTAAGTAGATCATTAACATAACTATATTTTCATCCTAAGAACCCTGCAACACCAATCCACAAGAATTTATACACCCCAATGTTCATGGCAGCACAATTTACAATAGCCACGTGCTGGAAGCAACCTAGGTGTCCATCAGTAAATGAATGGATCCAAAAACTGTGGTATATTTGCACACTGAAATTCTATGCAGCTCCTTCTTTAAGGAGCTCCTACCCTTTGCAACAGCATGGATGGAACTGAAAGCATTATGCTGAGTGAAATAAGCCAGGCGGTGAAAGACAAATACCATATGATCTCACTTTTAACAGGAACTTAAAACAACAAAACAAGCAAGCAAAATATAACCAAAGACACTGAAATAGAGAACAGGCTTACAGGGACCAGAGGGGAGAGGGGCAGGAATTTCAGGGTGAAAGGAGAAGAAGGGTTTACAGGAACAAGTTTAAAGGACACATGGACAAAAGCTAAGGGGGGTGGAAATGGGAGGGAGGTGGGGAGCACGGGGCGGGGGAGGCTGGGATGGGAGAAATAGACAAAAAACTGTACTCGAAAAATATCTAAATAAAATTAAAAATTTTAAAAAAAGAAAAAAAAAGAATAAAGAGTTAAAGGGAGACAGTGAGTGTGTGTACATTAACTTTCTTCCTGTCATGATAGAGTTGGGAAGTAATTGTCCCAAGGAGGTATAACCAAGGAAGAAAATCTGCAGAACAAGATGCAGCATGCTCAAGGGCTTCCTCTAGGTGCTTTAGAATGTGAGGAATTTGGAAACCTCATGGTAATATCATGAGAGCACTAAGCCCATTGGTGCCCAAGGAAAACATCTCTAGCTCATTCACCTCGGTGGCATCCAGGGGGCTTTATTTGCATGGCCAGATAGGCACCTGCTTCTGTTAGATCTGGTGGCAGACCTGGATGCCCTTGCCACTCCTGGAGTCGACCCCAAGAGTAGCCACCACAGCTGCAGCCAGAGCCACTGTGGCAGACAAGCGGCCACCTACTCGGACTACCGGCAAAGCAGCCACTGCTAGCGGAAGAGAGGCTGCAGTCGCCACCACCCAAGTGCTACACTCTGTAGCTCTGCTCATGTGCACATGAGGTCTGGGTGGTCTGCTGGGAGGAGAAGTAGCCAGAGTTGCTGGCAGAAGAGCACCTGCCACAGCTGGATCCACAGCCACTGGAGTTCCAACTGCCACCAGAGTAACCACTGGTACTGTGGCAGGAACTGCTGCTGGAGTACCTGCTGCCACTGGCTCCGCAGCTGCTGATAGAGATGCCTCTATAGGTCTGGTACAGGACCTGCTGGCTGGGGCCTCTGCCAGCAGTGCGAGTAACCAAACCTGAGCCATTGTTGGATGAGCTGCCATAGCTGGAGTCTCCACTGCTACCCCATCAGTGGAAGTCAAGGAACTTGAGGACTCCAGCAGAACCTCCTCCACATCTTCTGCAGCTGCCATCCCCAGAGAAGTTCCGCTGCCAGAGTAGCCACAGCCACAGCCAAAGCAGCAACCGCTGTTGCCACCACCACCACCACCACCACCACCACCAACAGAGTAGCTACAGCCAGAGCCTCCACTGCCAGAGCTGCTGCTGCTTCTGGACTACTTGACACTCCTTCTGTAACCACCACCATAGCTATCACTACTGCAGCTGCCAGTCACTCCAGCTACTGTTGCTATTAGAAGCTACTTCTGCCAGTTCTGCCACTGTCACCAGCATTGAAGGAGGTTTTTCCTACAGACCATGGAGGGTGAGGCTGAGGGGTGGACTGCTTTTTCTGGTGAGACATCTTGTCTCAGGAGGAAGGAAATCCTATACATTAGCTTTTAAAAGTTCAAATATGAGTGGAGGACAGAAAGTGGAAGTGGAAAAAGGAGAAGAAACGGGTGGGGCATACTAGATGGTTTTAGCATATTTGTAGGATGAAGCAGTGGAATGAGAGTTCAAATATGTCGGAGAATGAGGATAATTGGTGGTGAAAGGGCTCAGAGGAGACAGGAGAACAGATACCATATCCTTGAGGCTACAAGGGAAAAGGCAAGAATACCTATGCATGTGAATGCATTTACCACTAAGGAGGTGACAAGCTCAGAGAATTTATGTCAGATAGTGTCTATTCTTTATTTTGAAAGATTTTTAAAAATATATTTTATTGATTATGCTTCCATTTCCCCCCACCTTTATTCCCCTCTGCTCTCCACATCCTTTCCCGCCCACATTCCTTCCCCCATTAGTTCATGTCCATGGGTCATATATATAAGTTTTTTGGCTTCTCCATTTCCTATACTATTCTTAAACTCCCCCTGCCTATTTTCTACCTACCATTTGTGATACTTACTCCCTTTTCACCCATTCTCCCCCCACTCCCTCCTTGCTGATAACCCTCCATGGAATCTCCATTTCTGTGATTCTGTTCCTGTGCTAGTTGTTGGCTTAGTTTGTTTTTGTTTTTCTTTTTAGGTTCAGTTGTTGATAGTTGTAAGTTTGTTGTCATTTTACTTTTCATAGTTTTGATCTTCTTTTTCTTAGATAAATCCCTTTAACATTTCATATAATAAGGGCTTGGTGATGATGAACTCCTTTAACTTGACCTTATCTGGGAATCACTTTATCTGCCCTTCCATTCTAAATGATAGTTTTGCTGGGTACAGTAATCTTGGTTGTAGGTCCTGTGTTCTCATCACTTTGGATACTTGTTACCAGTCCCTTCTTGCCTGAAGAATTTCTTTTGAGAAATCAGCTGATAGTCTTATGGGCACTCTATGTAGGTAACTATCTGATTTTCTGTTGCTTCTCTTAAGATTCTCTCTTTATCTTTAACCTTTGGCTTTTTAATTATGAAGTATTTTGCTGTGGTCCTCTTTGGGTCCAACTTGTTCAGGACTCTGTACTTTCTGGATTTGTATGTCTATTTCCTTCACCTGATTAGGGGAACTTTCTTTCACTATTTTTCAAATGAGTTTTCAATTTCTTCCTCTTTTTCTTCTCCTTCTGGCAGCCCTATGATTCAGATGTTGGTATGTTTAAAGTTGTCCCAGAGGTTCCAAAGCCTATCCTTTTTTTTTTTTTTTTTTTTTTTTTGAATTCTCATTTCTTCATTCTGTGTTGGTTGAATGTTTATTTTTCCCTATGTTGCCAATCATTGATTTGAATCCCAGCTTCCTTCCCTTCACTGTTGGTTTCCTGTGGGTTTTTCTTGATTTCATTTAGTGTAGCCTTCATTTCTTCCCTTATGATTTTGCCACACTCAGTGATTTCCCTAAGCATTATCACCTGTGTTTTGAATGCTGCATCTGATAAGTTGGCTATCTCCTTTTCATTTAGTTCTTTCTCTGGGGTTTTGTTATATTTTTTCATTTAGGCCATATTTCTTTGTCTCTACAACTTGACAGCCTCCCTGTGTTTATTTCTATATATTAGGTAGAGTTGCTTTGACTCCCTTAGTGTACCAGTTAAGTTGTATGGGGGCCGGGAACCTTAGGTAATTGCCAAGGTGGGGCAACATGCTTCACCACTTTGGGCTCTGTGAAGGGGGGAAGTCTTACGTACTGGGCAGTGCTGCTGACTGGCCTCTGGAAGCTTGCCTGTCACTTGTTCTGTTTGCATTCACTTCACCGACTTCCTATAAGCTATTTGCACCCTTCTACTTTCTGTCCTGGTGATGATTCCTAGTGTGGGTGGGTTTGCATATGTTCTAAAACTGTGTGGGCCCTTTAAATATACTCTCCTGAGTAACCAGCAGTTTATTCTGTTGCCACAATCCCCACTGGTTTTCACAGCCAGAAGTTGTGAGGCTTTATCTTCCAGGTGCTGGAATGCTGGGCTGTGTGGTCTTGCCTGGGGCTGAGATTGCTCACTCCCAAGGTATCCCTCCCTATTTTTATCCACACACATGAATGTGGTGCCACTCATTTCATCACCCCTGCCAGTGCTGTATCCTCTTCACCCCAGCTCCCTGGCTCCATCCCTCCTACCCATCTGGATGAATGTGGCTTCTTTAAATCCTTTGTTGTTGGACTTCCATACAGTTTGATTTTCTGGTAGTTATGGGTTATTTTTGTCATAGGGTTAGTTGTGATTCTTCTTTTGGTTGTGCAAGGAGGCACAGTGTATCTACCTTTGCCTCCATCTTGGCCCTCAGTCCAAGAGCTATAATTTTAACTGTGTTCCATGTTATATTCTAGGACTGCCATTCACACATGAGATGATGCCTCTGGGGTTTTGCAAGGTGCTGTTTTCAGCCCTTTGTGGAAAAGAAATGGAATTGGAGGGGCTTGAAAAATATGGTGTATATTCAAATGGGCATTGAACAAATAGGAGAGTAAGCTAACAAAGAGGTAGCCGAGTAGTGGTAGGGGACCAGCTGAGAAAAGAAGCCATATATCCATGGTGGCTTCAATCTGCATAGCTATGTGATTTTCTCTGGCAGACTGGAATAAAGGGTAGCTGGAGGCAGAAGGGAGAGGATAAGTTTAAGTAAAGCTTCTATAGTTTTGCTCTTGTGTTTCCTTTAATTGCCACAGTACCTACCCCTTCACTTCAGTGGAAACAGCCCAAATCACAGTTACCAGTCAGTGTTGATATATCAGAGTATATCAGGGCAGAAAAAGGAAACAAAATCAAACAAAAAACCCTCTGCCTGCTTCACTGGTGAGAGGTTGTTGAAAACAGATGGAGACTACCTCATTGTATGTTCACCCTTCTATCCCTTTCAAATACCCAAGGTCGATATATTACAACCTGGGACATGGACTCCTCATAGTGCTGCTTCTTTCAATGAGTTTCAGGATAAAACTGTTATCATAGCTGTTGTCTACTGAATGGAAACAGATAGGAATGATCAGTGGGTTTTCTGGTACTTGTAACTCTCTTCTCCCCACTTTTCAAATACATTGTGGCTGACACAGACTAGGAAAGATAAGGTAAAACATATATGTATATGTATGTACAGACATATACATACACACATTAAAATAGAATTTAAAAATATCAAAGACTTCTCAAACCTTCCAGATACAAAAATAAAATACTATACAAAGGAAATAATGAAATTGACGACAGACTTCTTTCTAGCAAATTTGAATACAAGAAAGTAATCGAGTAATATTGTTAAAGGACTGTACCTAAAATATTTAAAAGGGGTTTGAAACCTGTAATTCATTTTACATTTAAATGTGGTAGACTAATAAAAATATTACTGGGCATACAGTGCCTCAGAAGGATTGCCACACAAAGATTGTCACTTAAAACAGTTTTTGAGGAAGTGTTCAAATGAGAAGAGAAAAAAGAGATGCTACAAGAGATGAGAAGTAAGAGTGATTAAATATAGTGGAATAGTTCAGTGATTTTCAACATTTTTCATCTCATGGCACACAAACTAATCACTAAAGTCTGTGGCACACCAAACAATATATATTTTTTTGCCAATTTGACACAAATGGATATAATTTTGACTCATTCACACCAGAAGGCTATTGTGTTAGTTGCCATTTTCTATTTGACAATCTAAGGGAAAAGAGGTCAATGCCCCTGACCAAATAGTCAGGTGTTGCATGTTTTAAAAAGTCTTGTGGTACACCAATGTGCTGCAGCACACGAGTTGAAAATCACTAGTATAGTTAATTGCTTATATGAAAAATTTCTAAATACTGGGCAAAAAAGAAAAAGCATATCCATGATAACTAAGGCCTCAATTTTTAAACCATATTAAAATGATGGGGAAGGTGTGACAGGACCCAAGGGACATAAGAATATCTTGAAATGCTTGTATTATTAAGAGGAAAACATAGATATTGACAAATTAATATGATGAAATAAACATGGATGTTTAGGGAAACCATAATAAGGGCAAAAATAGAATGTATACCTTTTAAACTAGAAGAAGAAAATTTAATCTATCCTATAAAAAGCAAGAAAGAAGAAAAAGATAAGTGAATCAAAAGTGATTTCCAGTGTGAATTTCCTCTAGATGTTGAAAACATCCACAGTGTAGTGATGAGTTACAGTGGCTGAAGTAAAGTAGAACTTAGGCATTCAACAGAACTGAGAAACTAAGGTAGTGGGTGACATGTCTATATTGCCAGAGATGAGGAAAATTTTATCATCCTTTGAGACTTCTGTTTTTGGGTTTTCTCCTTTACTCTCTTTGTCAAATACTATAACTTATGGGGAGTAAAAATTAATAGATTTCACCAGAGAGTGATGTTTGGAAAGTAAAATCTTTGGGGGACTACCAGATCTCAGTTAAGGAAGGATCAATAAAGAGGGGCAACCACAATATCTCTGTATGTTTCCATGGGCTGAGTTTGCTTTACTGTGCAACATGGTTCCAGGGAAAACTGTGGAAAGGTCTTAAAACAGTGAAATCAATAATGTAAAGAGAATTAGATAATGAATTCATGATTAGAGTACAAGGGTGGAAAGAGAGTAAGGTGATGGTATGGGGTGGTGCTTGCCTTTGGGTGGTGTCTGGGGGTTACAAGGATGAAAAGCATATATGAAATTGGTTGCCCACAAACACTGCAACATTGGTGTACATTGTTTTATACCATAAATTGTTTTATATCCCTAATGAGCTGAATTGTTAGATGGTAAATAACATTATCTCAGTATCCCAAGTACTGTCACCCCTACTTCCTCACCCTAGCTAACTTGTGTTCAAAGCAGCAATAAAGCCACCTCTAGCCATAGTCCTCATTCCATCTCCATCGTTCTTTTTCATCTCCCACTTCTCTCTCATGTTGCTATATCACATTATTGCTTACTATATTTTGGACAGTTGGGTGACTAGACCAGATCCACTTACTGTAACCATTGGTCAACTCTTAGGACTTTAGACAAAGGTTGCCACCTTGTGGTTAGAAACCAAAATGACCAAAATGGGATGGGTGAAACAGATGTGACCAGAATTTGGAGTCTCATATTTGAGCATGCATAAGAATCACCTGGAGCAAAGGACATAAAGGAAAAATAAACAAATGGGATCTCATCCAAATTAAAAGCTTTTGCACAGCTAAAGAAAACAGTATTAAAATAAAAAGAGATCCAACTGTATGGGAAAACATATTTGCCAATGATACCTCAGACAAGGGTTTAATCTCCAAAATATACAAAGAACTTACATGACTGCACTCTAAGAAGACAGCTAACCCAATTAAAAAGTGGGCAAAGGACTTGAACAGACATTTCTCCAAGGAGGACATACAGAAGATCCAGGGACACATGAAAAGATGCTCAATATCACTAGCTATCAGAGAGATGCAAATTAAAACCACAATGAAATACCACTTTACACCAGTCAGAATGGCCATCATAAACAAGTGTTGGAGAAGTTGTGGAGAAGAGGGGACCCTAATCCATTGTTGGTGGGATTGCAGACTGGTACAACCACTGTGGAAAACAGTATGGAATTTTCTAAAAAAAACTGAAAATGGACCTGCCTTTTGATCCAGCAATTCCACTGCTGGGATTATATCCTAAGAACCCTAAAACACCAATCCAAAAGAACCTATGCCCCCAGTATTCATAGAAGCACAATTTATAATAGCCAAGAGTTGGAAGCAACCTAGGTGCCCAGCAGTAAATGAATGGATCAAAAAATTATGGTACATATACACAATGGAATTCTATGCAGCAGAAAGAAAGAAGGAGCTCCTACCTTTTGCAACAGCATAGACGGAACTGGAAAGTATTATGCTGAGTGAAGTAAGCCAGGTGTTGAAAGACAAATACCATATGATCTCACCTTTAACAGGAAGATAAACAACAAAATAAACAAGCAAGCAAAATATAACCAAAGACACTGAAATAGAGAATTGGGGACAGTGACCAGAGGGGAGAGGGGAGGGAATTTCAGGGGAAAAAGGGGAAGGATTTACAGGAACTAGTATAAAGGACACATGGACAACAACTAAGGGGGTCAGGAATGGGAGGAAGGCGGGGAGCACTGGGGGGGTGGGCTGGGATGGGAGTAAAAAACAGAAAATTGTACTTGAACAATAAATAAATTAAAAGAAATAAATTGTACTAAAATCGCAATATATGGACCAAAACTCTAAAATAAATAAATAAATAAAAGAATCACCTGGAGGGCTTGTTAAAGCAGAGTGCCAGGTCCAACCTCCATAGATTATGATTCAGTAGGTGTGGGTTGAAACTCAAAACATGACTTTCTAACATGTACCCAGTTGATACTGCTATTACTGTTTCAATGACTACAGTTTGAAAAACATTGCCTTAGACGAACCTCATTCAGGATAAACAGACCTCCATCTGTTCATCCAAGATTAATAAAATTAGAGTTTGAACCTAGATCTGTTTGAATCCAAAGTAAATTAATTTATTTTTGTTATAGTATTATTATTAGGGAATGCAGGCAGTACTGTTTGGGTGGCAGTCTCAGTTGTAGTCTGTGTCTCTAGACAGGGTAACCACCTAAGAGGAATGAATGGTACCTGTTCTTTCTGCATGGAATTGATATACCATGCTATAATTAACAGTTCCCCTACTGTTGGACATTTAGGTTGCTTCCAAATTTTCACAATTATTAGATGTTTTATTTTATCTTTGTTTTCTTTCACTGTGTCTTTGTTGTTGTTGAAACTATTACAGATGTCCCCCATTTTTCTCCCCCCTTTACCCCCCGTCCACCCAGGGCCTCCCCATCCACCTTCACCACATTGTTGTCTGTGTCCATGGGCTATGCATATATTCATATATGTTCTTTGGCTAATCTCTTCCAGTCCCCCTGCCTCCCCTCTGAGATCTGTCTGTCTATTCCATGCATCTATGCCTCTGGTCCTATTTTGTTCATTTCTTTATTTTGTTCATTAGATTCCACACATAGGTGAGATCCTATGATATTTGTCTTTCTCCGACTGGTTTATTTGGCTTAGCATAATAATCTCCATTTCCATCCATGCTGTTAAAACAACCAAGTGCCCATCAGTAGATGAGTGGATAAAAAAAGCTGTCATACATTTATGCAATGGAATACTACACAGTTGTAAAAAGGAAGGAACTCTTACCCTTTGCAGGAGCATGGATGGATGTGGAGATTATTGTGCTAAGCAAAATAAAACAGAATTATTAAATATTTTTAAGTGCACTTTCTTGTTCATAAACCCCTCTCTTGCTACTCAGTAATTATATCTGATAGAATAACTTTGATGCATTTTTATGATAATAACAGTTTTCCTTTCTATGAAGAGTGAAAATAGGTATGAACAAGGGCCATATGAGAGCCAAGAACTCTATTTAACCAAAAAAAAAAAAACTACTGTAAGGAAAACTAGACACAGGCTTCTGCTTTTCTGGAGATTACATTCTAGCATAAGACTTATACATTAATCAACTAGTCATATAAATAAATGTAAAGTCGTAGCTGTAAAAATGCTATTGAGAAGAAATCAATAGTATAGTAAGCTGTGTAACAGTGTTTGAAAATTTTGTTCCCAGATTATAATGATAAACTTTTTAAAAAGACTAACACTTTTTTATTAATTAAAAAGTTTATTTTGCTACTTCTGTTTTTAGAGACATTTTTTAAAATATATATTTCATTGATTCTCTGTACCTTTTCTCCCTCTCTCTCCCTCTCACTCCCCTGTTGATAACCCTCCATGTGATCTCCATTTCTGTCATTCTGTTCTTGTTGTAGTTGTTTGCTTAGTTTGTTTTTGCTTTTAGGTTCAGTTATTGATAAAATTTTAATAATAAATGTGTTATCATTAATATTTTGATGTAGAATCACTATAAGATGTGTGTCTTTGCTAGTTGGTTGGTTAACAGTATCATTAACTGAAATACAAAGAACACTATAAGGAATCAGGTTTGGGAGGGAAAGATCACATGTTCAGTTTCAAACACATGGGATTTAAAGTGTCATTGAACCATCCAAATAGATATACAGCTTTGGAACTAAGAGAAGGTCTAAACTGGAAATAAAATTTGGGAATCAAATATACATATATATCAAAGAACAAGAAGAAGAGGGACTAGGATCAGGCTTTAAGAGACTCCAACATTTAATAATTGCATTGAGGAGGATAAAGCAGCATAAAATATTTCCAAAATGTGAATCCTATAGCAAAGGCTTAATGAATGCATCTCTCTCATAATTACCATCCTGTATTTCTGAAGCATTTACTATAAGCTTAGGCCACTGTGCTAAGTGTTAGTGGTATTAATTAGTTTCTGTTCACAGCCTAAAGGGAGAGACAGAAAGCATAAACAACTATCTTATGCAAATATTATACATTGTTATTAGTATAATAAAGGAATATTTCTGAAGGAAGTGAAATCTGAGTCACATGAAAGGACAAGCTGGAATTAGTTAAATAGGGGAGATCAGGGAAGGGATTTGAGGCAGAGTTACCTGCTTATCTGAAAGCACAGAAGGATGAGACTATATAACATGTTAAGAGAACTGGCTAGAGCTAAGTGTGTATGTGAGGAAGTGTCAGAAGTCATAGCTGAAGAAATACATAGGAGATAGATTATGAAAGGCTTTGTATACAAGGAGTCTGGACTTTATCCTGTGGGCAGTGATGGAAAGTAGAGGGAGCTGACCTGATGTACCATTTGGGGGTGAGGCATGGAGAATGTTGTTATGGGCACTCTATACTCAGAGGCTGGAGCTAGGTAGGATGTTACTTCTTCACATTTTAATTTAATAACCACAAAAGTACCCCCTTTGCAGAACTGATATAGGAACACTTTATCAGAGTGAGGGCAGAAATGGCTCTAGGTCTTACCATTCCAGCAAATCCCAGAAGACACATGGTTTTCCTCATTTTCAGATTGTTTCAGAAACAGACATGGTTTAGGCTATGTTTTGTCAAAACTGAATATGTTTATAAAAGCTTTTAGTAACTGTCTCATTCTTCAATCAGACTTACTTAATAGCTACCAGACTGTGGGAAAGTGACCAAAATTGTGTTCTTGCATATATCTAATTTATTCAGTCTCATTATTCTTCTCTATCTTTCTCTCCTTACTCTTACCACAATTTACTTTCCTAAGAGAAAAATAAAGTTTTATATTTGTAAAAGGTGATTAAATATATAGTCATTTGTGAAACTTCTAAATCATAGCTGTTTAACCTTAGCTAATGAGATTTCTCTCAGTTAGAAGTTATCATTCATTGTATCTACTAATGGCTCTGCTATTTCACCATTATCAAACTAAAAATGTGGACCAATAAGGGTACAAACAGTTATTTTTTTCAGCACTTTGACTTATCGACATTTAACCTCATACATTTCCAAGTTGGATTCTCACTCATAATGGCATTTTCCTAAATTATTTCCTCTGGAAAAAAAACCAACAAACTCAGCACCTGAGAGAGTGAGTTCCGTTAATAATCCTTTTTAAATAGAAAAATCAGTAGCTGGGAGGAAAATGGGAATTCAAAACCATGTTGTTTTACTTAGCAGTGAGCAAAGCCAGTATGAAAGGCCATATTTAAGAAACCAACAGTTTACAAATAGAGCATAGTCTCTAAAGGTTTACATTTCCCATTAGGAGAGAGGCTTTTGCCAGAATCCTTTAGCCTGTGGCCATGTTTGAACTACGCACAAAATGGGTAAGATTCTGTATGTGATATAGGTTGATTGTCTTAATCAATAGTGGAATTTAACCTTTCTGTCTAAACTACCTTTAAAACTGACTCCTTCTGTGATACTGGTTTGCTATATTTTGCTAGACATTTTAAAAACTCCCAAATTTTATTTAGTGAGAAAAGAATATCTCTGTTGAAAATTAGTGTAAATGTTTTAGCTATTACATTAGCAAAGAGACTGATGAATTTAGCCTGTTACTAATAGCTGTGGAATCAAGAGAGAAAAATCTGTTCTGCTTTCTGTACATGGTAAAATAATGATTACATATGTGTGTACATTTCTAAATATAAAGTACCATGCAATTGTGTACGTCTCTTTCATTAGGCTGCAAGCCCCATGAAGGTAGCACTTTGCCTATTTTGTTCACTTCTGAATCCCCTGAGCATAAATCAATACCTAACACATTAGTTGAATGAATGGATGAGTGAATGAATGAATGAGTGAATGAATGAATGAATCACATTACAGTTAGACTCCTTTTGTTCAATTACAAATAGTAAAAATGCTGCCAAAATTGTGACTTTATACTTAATGAAGTGTTTAAAAATCACAGAGCTGTTGTAAAGATTAAATGAGGATTTTTGTTTTAAAATTGTGTATTTAGGTAGAAAAAAGCAAAAGTAAAAATATGTGAATATGCCTAACTTAGGTTAGGGAATTTAACAACATTTAAGTTGACTCCAAATCTAAAGAGAGGTTTGAGAGAAGTAGAAGATTTTCCTAAACCATCCTTCAAATAGACCCCAAGTAGTTCACATGCAAAATACTTTTTACCCTACTGCTCTGAATGGGGTGTTTTCTTGGAAATATTGGTGTAGGCAGCTAATAGATGATATTGTTCCAGTAAGATGGTAGTATTGAGCTTGCCAGAATATTCTATTTGCTATGAGGAGCTCCTTAGTCTGAAACATTTTTCTCTGCAATCTAAGGAAATCTTAATTTGGGGCACAGATCAGGGTGGGTGAGGAAGGGAACTACCTTTTACTGAGGACCTACCACGTGTCTAGCTCTACCAAGGATCTCATGTTTCCTACTTTAGCCTTATACTAATAGTTAACATTCATTGAGTATTTACTTCATTCTATGTCATGTTGTAAGAACTTTTCATGAGTTAACTTTATAATTCCTCATATCAAGCCAAGGAGTTATGTGTTTTAGTTACTTCTGGTCCACAGAAGAGGATACCCAGGCACAGATAAGTTGATATGATTAAAGTCACACAATTTGTAAGTGGTGGAGACAGTATTCAAGTCCAGGTGGTTTGGGTTCTGGTATACAGTCTTTAAACTGCCTCCCTATAGAAGGATTATTATCCTCATTGTTAAAGAGAAGCTAAAGCTTGGTAAATGAAGTGACTACCCAAGGTTACATTAATGGATCTGTCTGATTCTAAAGCTGAGGGTATTTTACTTTTCCTTATATTGTTTTTGCTTCAACCTGACCACAGTAAAGTCCTAGAGGAGAACATAGGCAGGGAAATATCAGATATTCCATGCCGAAACATTTTTATCAATATGCCCCTAGAGCAGAGGATATAAAGGAAAGAATAAACAAATGGGATCTCATCAAACTAAAAAGCTTCTGCACTGCTAAAGAAAACAGTATTAAAATGAAAAGAGAACCAACCCTATGGGAAAACATATTTGCCAATGATACCTCACACAAGGGTTTGATCTCCAAAATATATAAAGAATTCACATGACTCCACTCCAGGAAGACAAACAACCCAATTCAAAAATGGGCAAAGTACTTGAACAGACACTTCTCCAAGGAGGACATACAGAAGGCCCAGAGACATATGAAAGGACACCCAACATCACTAGCCGTCAGAGAGATGCAAATTAAAACCACAATGAGGTACCATTTTATACCAGTGAGAATGGCCATCATAAACACATCAGCAAACAACAAATGCTGGAGTGGTTGTGGAGAAAAGGGAACTCTAGTGCACTGTTGGTGGGAATGCAGACTGGTACAGCCACTGTGAAAAACAGTATGGAATTTCCTCAGAAAACTAAAAATGGACTTGCCTTTTGACCTGGCAATTTCAGTGCTGGGATTATACCCTAAGAACCTTGAAACACCAATCCAAAAGAACCTATGTACCCCAATGTTCACAGCAGCATTATTTACAATAGTCAAATGCTGGAAGCAACCCAAGTGCCCATCAGAAAATGAATGGATAAAAAAACTATGGTACATTTACATGATGGAATATTATGCAGTAGAAAGAAAGAAAGGTGTTCCTACCCTTCAAGACAGCATAGATGGAACTGGAGAGCATTATGTTAAAGGAAATAAGCCAGACAGTGAAAGACAAATACAGTATGATCTCACCTATAAGTGGAACCTAATCAACAAAACAAAGAAGCAAGCAAAATATAACCAGAGACATTGGAATAAAGAGCAAACTGACAGTAACCAGAGGGGGTGGGGTGGGAGGGAATAATGTGGGGAAACGGGAAAAGGGTTTTCAGGAACAGCTATAAAGGACACAAGGACAAAACCAAAGGGAGGTAGGATCAAGAGTGGGAAGTGGAGATGGCTGTGGTATGGGGTGAGTGGTAGGCAGAAAATGGAGACAACCGTATTTGAACAATAAAAAAACAAAGTAAGAAAATTTATAGGGACACCATCGTATATGTGGTTGATCATTGAAATGTTATGTGGTGCATAACAATAGTAGTACTTATTCCTGATTGTTTTGGGTACTGAATTATATGTAATGACCTAAATTGTTGTGTTGCTTAAATGAGATCATGCAGTAAAATATTTCATACACACACACACACACACACACACACACACACAAAAATCTAGCAGCTAACATTTATTGAATACTTAATATATGGCAGTCCTTTTTTTAAGTGCTTCATATGGATTATCTCATTTATTTATTTATTTATTTTTAGAGTATTTTATTTATTATTTTTAGAGTGAGGGGAAGGGTGGGAGAAAGGGAGAGAAACATCAATGCATGGTTGCCTTTCACACATCTCCCACTGAGGACCTGGCCCACAACCTAGGTATGTGCCCTGACTGGGAATTGAACCAGCAACCTTTTGATTCACAGGCCAGTGCTCAATCCACTGAGCCACAGGAGTTGGGGCTGGATTATCTCATTTAATGTTCACTATATTTTGAGGCGGTAGTTTTATTAGCCCCCTTTTAGAGATGAAGGTTGAGTAACTTATAGTGATAGTTGGTGTAATCAGAATCTGAAACCTGTTTTATTTGTCTAAAGATCTGAGGTACTTAATCACTCTATCATACTACCTGCCTAGAAAATTTGTCCTCCTTCTGCATTAGGTCCTATCCATACTACTTTTACTGAAGTCACAAGACAGAGCTGAGACTACTCTTATGTCTTGTGTTGCTGGGTCTGCCAAGTCTGCAAGGGAATAATGTAATGATAAGCTCCCTCCTTAAATTCAAATTGTGTGAATATTTTACCCTTTCAGCTCAGCCATGAACTACATGCTTACCATCAATTCATATTTTTGTTAATAGAAATGAGACTGATGGAAATAAACAAAAGGTGTTGTTTAAAAATCTTTATTGAAAAATAATTCATATATATCACACAGTTCATCCATTTAAAGTGTACAATTCAATGATCATGGCACATTCAGAGTTGGGCAACCATGATGACAATCTAATTTTAATATTTTCATCACCCCCAAAAGAAACCCCATGACCATTAGTAGTAACATCTCGTTCCTTTCAGCCCTCTAGCCCTTGGAAACCATTAACATGCTTTTTGCCTCTATAGATTTGCCTATTCTCAACATTTCACATGAATGGAAGAGATATGTAATATTTTATGACTGGTTTCTTTCACTTAGCATTGTGTTTTCAAGATTCATTCTTGTAGCATATATCAGTACTTTTTATGGCTGAATAATATCCCATGTACATATATACAAAGTTTGTTTATCCATTCCTCATTTGATAAACATTTAGATTGTTTCCACATTTTGGGTATTATGAATAAGGTTGCTTTGAACATTTGTGTACATGTTTTTTTAACCCATTTTCCATTCTCTTAGTTATGTATGCCTGAGAGTAGAATTGCTAGGTTATGTGAAAACTATGTTTAACATTTTAAGGAACTACCAAATTGTTTTTCAAATGGCCACATAATTTGACTTTCCTACCAGCACTGTATGAGTGTTTCAATTTCTCCACGTCCTTAACAACACTTGTTATTATTTGTCTTTTTTATTATAGCTATGGTAGTGAGTGTAAGGTAGGATCTCATTGTAGTTTTGATTTGTATTTTTTAAATGTTGAGCATCATTCAGGGTGCATATTGTTCTAAATAAAGGCCCAATATTAGATATATGATATATAAATATTTCCCCAATTATGTAGATTGTTTTCACTTTCTTGGTGGTATTGTTTGCAGTATAAAAGTTTTGAATTTCAGTGTACTTCAATTTATATTTTCTTTTGTCACTTGTACTTTTGGAGTTCTAAATAATTTCTGTCTAAGCCAATGTCAGGAAGATTTGCTACTATGTTTTCTTCTAAGAGTTTTGTGATATTAAATTTTACATTTAGGTTTATAATCCATTTCAAGTTAATTTATTCATGTGGTATAAAAACAGTTCCAACTTCATTTATTTTCATGTGAATCCTCAGTTGTTCCCACATTATTTATTGAAATGCTATTATTTTTCCATTTTATGGTTTTGGAACACTTATCAAACATTATCTGACCATCAATGTAAGGGCTTCTTTCTTTTTTAATTTCTAAGGTTTTATTTTATTTATTTTTGGAGAGAGTGGAAGGGAGGGAGAGAGGGAAAAGTCAATGTGTGGTTGCTTCTCACATGGCCCTCACTGGTGACCTGGCTCACAACCCACACATGTACCCTGCCTGGGAATCGAACCAGCGACCATTTTGTCCATAGCCCGTACTCAGTCCACTGAGCTACACCAGCCAGGGCTCCCTTTATTTTTTAGTATTTTTTTCATTACCATTTATCCTCCTCATATTCCCCTCCACTCTTCAATCATCGCACTGTTATCTAAGTCCATGAGTTCTTTTTCATTTTTGCTCAATCTCTCCACTCCCTAATGTCCCCCCAAAGGGTTTATTTCTGTACTCTCAATACTGTTCCACTTATTTATGTATCTGTCCTTGTGCTTGTAATACAATGTCTTGATTACTTTAGTTTTGTAGCAAGTTTTGAATTCGAGAAGTGTTTTGGAGATTCTTCCCATCCATAAACATGGAGTATCTTTACACTTATTTAAATTTTTTTAAATTTTCTTTCAATGTTTTGTAGTTTTCAGTGTACTTGCACTTCATTTGTTCATTGTATTCCTAAGTGCTTTATTAAGTTGACACTATTGTCAATCGAATCGTTTTATTTTTTTTTCAGATTGTTCATTGCTAATATATGGAAACACAAGTGATTTTATGTATCAACCATTTATCATGCAACCTTGCTAAACTCATTTAGGTGGGCAGTATGAGAAGAGCAAGAATATGTCTAGGATGTGGAAGGATGAATTGAGTAAATCAGGACTAGAATAATATGTAGTTATGTGTACTGAGCATGCTTGTGACAGGTTAGTGCTTCTCAACCTTTAATATGCATATGAATCTCCTGGGAATGTACTAATTAAAATGCAGACTTTTGTCAGTGGGTTTGGGTGGAGCCTGGGATTCTGTCTTTGTAACAACTTCTTAGTAGATAGCTGGTAGCTTTCATTTATTATTTTAAAGCCACAATAACCCTGCAAAATATATATTATTGTTCCCATTTATAGATAAAAAAATGAACTCAGAAGTTGAGTAAGATGGAGAATAGGATGACAGCTTGTAGTGGGGGTTAGGGAGTGGACGGATTGAGCAAAAAAGAAAAAGGACTCATGTATACAGACAACAGTGTGGTGATAGCTAGGGAGGGAGGGTGGTACAAGGGGACTAAAAGGTAATGGCAAAAAATACAATAAATATCAAAAAGACTTAAAAAAGAAAAAAGTTGAATAAATAATCAGTTCATAGACTAAGTGGCAGAACCAGGATTTGATTGAACACAGATTGTTCTAATGCCAAAGCTAGGTTCTTTCTATTCTACCATGCTGCATATCTAAAACAGGAGATCAGTTGGGATATGAAAAATGTATATATCAGGGAAAAAATTAAGCTTTTCAGGGTCAGGGGAGCTTCCTGGAGTGCATTTGGGTCTAAACCTTGAGGCTATCTTGAAGAACTGGCCAGTGAAGACTTTGCTGTACAGGTTGCTAACAGTGAAGTTGTGAGACTGGAATGTAAAGCAGAAGAAAGATGATACTAGTAGACAGAAGTCAATTGGAGGAAGTCTAGAAAGTGGCTCACTTCTGATCAGAACAGACTTCAGAACTGGACCCTATACTGCTGAGGTCTACGTTTGAGGTTACAACTACTGTTGGCTCCTCCAGAATTCCAGTTTATTTTACTGGGGATAATGAATGATATAAAATCAGTGCTATCCCTGAGGATCCAGGTTAAGGGGTTAGAAATGTGATCAAGGTTCTGGTCATATGGTTACCTATGAAAAACTATAAATAGGTGACAAAACTCCTTTCCATTATCTTTCAACAGGGTATTAGGGGATTTCCATTACCTCAGTCAAGACACATGAGATTTTTTTTGTCCTTAGCACCTTTTATTGAAGTATGACCCTTGATGACAATCTGACAGGCATACCAATGCCAGCCAAGGAGGGAGTGGTGGAGGACACAAATGCAGAAACAATAAGACTCAGACAAATAATAGCTTCACATGGGATAGATGACCCCCAACAGTTGTACAACAAACACTGGTTCTTTATCTATAGAAATTGCCCCCTGCCCCACCCCCCTCTAAAGATCTACTAATCTTCAAAGAATATAATATGCTGTTTCAGAAATATTATTGGCATAGATAACTCCTTTGGCAAACACAGTGGGAATCACCAAGCTCCAGACAAAAGGAAGTGGCCAGAAGTGTGCCCAACTTCCTTCATCTGAAACCTGCTACTGGCAGAGCAGCACCTTTAGGGAGGCTGGGATTAAAGTTGTGGCTCTAGTGTCCCTTGACAGCTTTTTGGCACATGAGGTTAAATAGAAAACAGAACCTAAAACTGGCCTTGGAGGAGGCTTTTCATCTTTTCACCCTCTGTTCCTCTGCTTCCAGTCTCTCCCTTGTGAGGACTTTATTTTCAGTGTCTCTGTCTCCTTCTCTTGGATTCCCATTGAGCATGTATTGCTATATCCTGGCCAAGTCTGAAGCCAGTTAGGATTCAGGAAGACTCAATTACCTAGGCCCCTGGGAGTGGGGAGTTAGAAGGGACATGTTATAATAGCTCTTTCTCTATATATATCAACCACTGTACTTACCTATTACTCACTGGGGCCTGAATGAGTGTGTGAAGGGAGAGGGCAGAAGTCAAGACCAATAGCTATCTTTGTGGAAATCCCTTGGCCTGCCTTCCAAACTGCTACCCCCTGGCAGGCATTTGTGGAAGGCAGAGCCCGGGAAATGAGAATGGATTTACAATGAGATGACAATTCATCTCAAGTAACAGTGACAGCTTTGCAACACTATCATTCACAGTGGGACTATGCCAGCAGTGCTGGGCATCAGTGCCTACTAAGTAGTTCTCCTCTGTCTGCCTAACTTGAGCAGTGAAGTAAAACCTGCAATACAACTGAGCAGTGAAGTTAGGGTTATTTTATTAAGATCTTTGGAGACTGTCCTACCATGTACAAATGAGTGTCCTTGTGTTCTGATTCCAATTCTAAAATAATTTGAGGTGGGATGAGGGACAAAAATAACAGAGTCAATAGTACTTTTAGTGTGATTAAATTTAAGGTACAATCACTCAATTGCTCACTTGAAAAACTCAGACTATGGTCACAGGTGGGTGACCACTCTTTTCCCTGGGCCTATATTTCCAAAAAGCTGTTCTAGCCATGTACACACACACACACACACACACACACACACACACATACCTTATAATCATGGACTACATCAGCTCTATCCCCTCAATACAGGACATCTAAACTTGCTCATTGTTTGTCTTAGAGCCTTTTTTTTTAAGATGGCAGCCACAGCCTATATTCAAAGCACCCCCGCACCTTCCTCTACCTTGGCTTTGTAAGCCTACCCCTTTATAAGCCATCAGCCTTCCTGAATGAAGTAAAATTCTCCACTTGGGGGGAGAATGGCAGGTTGACATTTTAACTGTTATGACAGCAGCAGTGTACTAACAGCATACCTAGCCCCTGCCCCCACCTCAGGATACCCTGCTGGCCAAGATTCTTCCATTGTTTTCAAATACAATGAGAAGGAAAAGGAAGTTAGGAGCCAGTATTTGTAGCAATAACAAAGTTCCTTAGCAAATTCTTTTAGTTAAATGAGGTACTCCCGCTGCTACAGTTAACCTCCAAGGACAGGTACTAAGCACTCAGAATAACTCAGCACTAACTACAATAAATGCCAGGGCTTGCTGGGCAGAGCTGTGCAATACCAAGCGTGGGCTCGTTAGCAAGGAATAGGGAACTGAGCTGTATAACACGCAGAGTTTGGCTATAACTCCCTTCCTGCCATTGCCAAACTGAGGGCTTTTCCAGGATAGAAACTGGCTCCCTGTGTCAGGGTCTAGGCAACAGCAGCAGTATCAGTTGTTTGTCTGCCTCAGATCCTGGCTGGATCACATTTTACTCTGAGGGACTGGCCCTGGCTGGAGTTTTCAGCTACCGTGAATTTGGGTTCCCTGAGCCAGGACATAGGCTGAGAAAGCAATTAGATAGAGGAACTCCTCCTGAGCTTACCTCTTCCCTTTCCTTAGCTTTGAGACTGTAGAGAAATAGGTGGATCTTTGTCAGTTTCAGATTTCTTTGGTTTCAAAAAATAAGTAAGATAAAATTGAAACCTATTGGGGAACTCTAAGCTCATGGTTATCCATACTTCAAAGGAAGTATAGAGCCAGGTCACAATGAGGAAGCTGAGTTCAAGGTAAAAACTTCTTTCTTAGACACTTGTTAGCTATGGTGAGAATAATTCAAGGCTTTGGTACCCGCTTACCTAGCTATGGTGAATTCAGGCATATCTGCAGAAAATATTTTCTTCCTAGGCTAACTTTTCACTTTCTAACACCACTCTTTTCATTTTGTTAGTTAAAAAAAAAAAGAGAAAAAAACACAATAAAACATAAAAATAAATAAAACCAAAAGGCCATTTAAAATATAACAATTAAGAACCCCTTCCCCCCAATAATGAAACTTGTATGCAGAAGTCAGCTTTAGCAGAGCTATTTATGGCCCATAGTGTGAAGCCCTTAGGGTAGGCATGTGTAACCCCTAGCAACAAAAGACAAGATTAAACAGGAAGTGGTAGACCCAAAGTCTTAGGACAAAAGGAGGCCACACTAGCTAGGGCTGAGAAGTAGGCCTCTTCCCCCTCATGTAGATGTTGGAGAAGGTGGGGATGGAACCAATTTCTTTAAGCCTAGCTCCTCTCAACAGGGCATCTAGGAATCTCAAACCTTTGCTCATATTCTGTTAAGTGCAATTTCTCCTCTACTTCACAATGAAAATCTTGAGTGAGGCCTTGAAATTTCAGTAGGTGAATGCCCTCAAGATAGCCAGATCTCTGTGGGAAATGGCTGGGCCATGAACGCTGGGGCAGAGTGGAGCCACATACACACTTTCTTTCTGAGCCTTCAGAGGCTGATCATGGTGTGGGTGGGTGATGAGTACATGATGTCTCTGATGCCCTAGTGCAAAGAAGAATGAAGGCACTTTGTTGGTTCTGTATGTGGTGAGTGCTTGCTGTGCAAACTGTGGGAAAGAGAGAGTGGTTGTATAATCACACTCTGCTACAGCTTCTACTTCTTGCTTCTACACTGTAGGGTAGAAGCTTAGGTCCCCCCTAGTCTCTTAGCTGGTTGGGTGTACTGCTAGATACGAGGCAGTGAGAGACATTCAGGCTAGAGGATATGGAACAAACTGCTAACTAACTGCTATCTATTTGCTAACAAACTGCTAACAAAGAAAGCATTTCCTATTGTGGCTGGGCGGGGATGGTGTGGGCAGTCTGCTGGTAGAATTAGAAATTGCTGGGCCCCAGGAGTAGGCTTTCCCTGAGACATTTGAGCTGCTCTTCCCCGAGCTTGATCTTTTCTTCCAGCTCTCGCTGTTCAATGATAAGAGCAGATTTCATCTTCACAAAGTGCTGGTAATCTTGCAGCTGGTCCTGAGGCAGGTAGCGGGAGACCATGCCAAACACCAACTTCTCCCGTCGATCCACATGCTCTTTCAGCTCCTTGGCATCTGCCAACTGCCCTGTCAGCTGCTGCTTCTTCTCTATCAGCACCAACTGGGGAAGCATAAGACCAATTAAAGGCCATTCCAATTACCAGTCATCTGTCTAACTCAGTGGTCCAATGGAGGTGCTGCCACAAAGCAACTACCCATTCTACTAACTGATTAGTCCTGGATTTTCTATCCTGAAGTTTATTTTTATGCAATAGCCTTTCTTTCCTGTAGCAGGGAGAGGGTTACACAACAATGATTCTGGACAGGGGAATGTATAATACCTTTTTCCATCTCTAAGCTGCTTTTAATCAGTGGATCACCACTGATGTAGGGGTTGGGGAAGGCTCTGACAAAGCCAGTTCAGACCCCTTCTATCTTGTGAATAACCATCACTGTGGCAATGCATTCAAAACGATATGTGTTTCTGCATGGGTATATGGATGTGTGTCTATGTAGCCAGGTGTAGGCACATGCATTTGTGCCTCTTATTGTGGCTTCAAACTTGTTTGCAAAACCATTTGCATTCAAGCTGTGGAACTAACAGCCTCCCAATCACAAGTACTTGGTGAGACCTCTCCCTCCAATTAAATTGGGGAGGTGGGACATGGGAGACAGAGGAGTGTAGAAATTGCTGCTGCAGCTACTATTTCTACTACTATTGGCAGCTAGCACTGATTCAGTGTTTACTCAGTTTTGGGCTGTGTTTTAAGACATTAAAATGATTACATAATTTAATTCTGAAAGCCTATGTGGTAGGTAGTGTGTTCACTCCATTTTTAAGGGATTGAAATGGAGTGAGGTTAAGTTGCCCAGAGTCACATCGCTAATTAGTGATAGAGCCAGAATTTCAAGGCACTTAAAAGCCAGTGCTCACACTCAACACTAGACTACTACCTCCCAGACTAACCAAACTTGAAAGAGGAAGACCTGAGAAGAAACAGATGGCATTTCCCTCTATCCACACCCCTGAGACTACAACTTTACCTTCTCCTGATCAGCCTCTGAATCAATGCTGTTGAGAGCATTTTCCACCCGTGCCAGTCGTCCAGAGAGTGACAGCAACAGGCTGACCACTTTGTCCAGGTCCCCAATAAACAAACGGTATTTTTCAAACTCATTGGACTTGCAGACAGCTTTTAGGTTAGCCTCCACCTCTTCCCCAAGGGCAGAATTAGCATTGATATCCTCCAGCAATCCTCGCTGGGCCTCCCGCAGGACAGAAAGTTTTCTGCCAATGCTTTCAATAAGCTGTATCTAGGAGAAACAAAGAGAAAGAGGCAAAGGATGAGAATGGGGACTGACAGAAACTGGTCTGTTCTTGTAACCTCTGTTTTGTTTTGTTTTTTTGATTCAAGTAACAGATGGTGGGCTTCACCCTAGTCACTGGAAATAAAAGAAACCTGAGCAAGTCACAAGCAATTCTAATTTTCAGGACAGGTACCTTGTCTCTCATCTCTTAGAATCTGGGAAGAATCTCTGTCAACACCGAACTTCTTGGCATTAGATAATGGTATCCATGGGCTAATACAAAATGTAACTTAATAAAGAGTTGCTGAAAAAAAAATGAAACTAGACCACCTTGTTACACCATGGACAAGAATACATTTAAAATGGAATAAAGACTTAAATGTAAGACTCAAAAACTATAAAAATCCTAGAAGAAAACATAGGCAGTAAAATCTTGGACTTTTTCATGGCAATATTTTTTTTGATATAGCTCCTCAGGCAAAAGGAACAAAAGAAAAAATAAAACACATGGGATTACCTGACACTAAAAAAGTTTTTGCACAGCAAAGGAAAACATAAACAAAATGAAAAGACAACTCACAAAATGGGAGAATATATTCACCAATGAGATATCTGATATGGGCTTAAAATCCAAAATTTATAAAGAACTCAGACAACTCAACACCAAAAACACAAACAACCCAATTTAAAAATGGGCAAAGGACTTTAATAGATACTTCTCCAAAGAGGACATACAGATGGCCAATACACATGTGAAAAGATGATCAACCTCACTAATCATGAAAAATGAAATTAAAACCACAATGATATATCACCTCACTGATCAGAATGACTACCATCAATAAATCAACAAACAAGTGTAGGTGAGGATGTGGACAAAAGGGAACCCTTTGCACTGTTTGTGGGAATACAGACCGGTGCATTCCCAGGTGCATTGTGGAAAACACTATGGAGTTTCCTCAAAAAATTAAAAATGGAACTGCCCTTTGATCCAGCAATTACACTTGTGGAAATATATTCAAAGAAACCTGAATATATGCACCCCTATGTTCATTGCAGTGTTGTTGACAATATATAGCCAAGATTTTTTAGTAGCACAAGTGTCCAATAGTAGATGAATGGGTAAGAAAGCTGTGGTATATTTACATAATGGAATATAACTTGGATGTAAAAAAGAAGGAAATCTTACCTTTTGCAATAGCATGGATGGAGCTAAGAGAGTTATTATGCTAAGTGAAATAAGCCAGTCAGAAAAAGACAAATACCATATGATTTCACTTATATGTGAAATCTAATGAATGAATTAAGCTAACAAACAAAATAGAAACAGACTCATAGATACATAGAATAGTCTGACAGTTGTCCGATTATATAGGGATTGGGCGCTGGGTGAAAAAGTGAACGGATTAAGCAAAAAGGAAAAAAAAGGAAAAAAAGAAAAAGAAAAATACCTCAAAGACACAGAAAACAGTATGGTAATTACCAGAGGGAAAGAGGGGTGGTGGGTAATGGGAGAGGTAGAAGACAGTAAAGAGAAGCTAAATGGTGACAAAAGGAGACTTGACTTGGGGTGGTGAACACCCAGTAAAATATACAGATGATGTACCATAGAATTGTACACCTGAAACCTATATCATTTTATCAACCAATGTCACCCTCATAAATTAAATAAATAAATACTTGCTGAGACTGTTTAATAAACAGAACTTGAATGCTTGTAAGAACACAGCTTGAAAAACCATCATCATCAATTATTTGCCTATTTCTTCATTCATTTTTCTTCTGTCCCCTTAAGTACCTCCCATGTTCATGGCATTATGGTAGATCTTCACCCCTTCAGCTTAGTTTTTGAGGCCTTTTGGATAATAGTCTGAGTTCCAGAGTTTTAATGACTATGTTTGACTTAGAGTTCTGCAACTTCCTAGCTGTGTGACCTTAGGTGAATTTTGTTATGGAGTTTTACTTTATCTGCAGAATGGGGACAATTGCAGTACCTTCTCCACTGAATTATAATAAGGGTTCAATGATAAAATTAATGCAAAGGGTTTAACATAGACTAAGTACTCAGTAACAATGGGCTGCTATTATTATTATTCAGTTTGGTCCCGCTCTACCATTCTAATCTTACTTCTCAGAACCTTTCAGGATTAGTTCCTCACTCTTCTCTGAGTTCACAACACTCATTCTTATGTTCCTGGTTTGCTTATGTACCTCTACCTGATCTTTCACTTTGGCTAGTCCCATTCTTTCTCCTGAGCCAAGCTTTGCCTCTACCCTCCCTGCTGAAAGCCCCTACCCTCATAACTCTTCTCTCAATAATCTTTTTATTTTCTGAACTCTCCAATTTCTTAGAATTAGAAGCCTATAGTTTAATTTGAAGTTGTTCACTTTCTGTTTCATGTATGTGCACCTGATCCCTCTCCTACTATTGATGAAACTATGTAAGTTTCTCAAGGGCAGTAGTGCCTGTGTCTTCTGATTTGACTCCCCTATATGTGTAACCAGTTCTGGGACTGCATTCACGGGAAGGAAGGTAGTGTGGTTGAATGGAGTTTTGGAGTCAGGGATGCCTGGAATCCAATTCCACCTCCTCAAAACTGTGTAACCTTGGATGAGATACCCAGTCCCGCTGAAACTTCTGTTTTCTCATCTGTAAACTGGAGAAGTGCCTCCTCTCCTCCTGCTCTCTGTTCTTGTGTGGATGAAATGAAATCATAGAGGTAAAATACTTAGTAATGCCTAGCACATTAAGCATTTAATACATGTTTACTGATGCAGCAGCTGCTACTGTTGTTGTTACTATTATCACCTGGGTATTACTACTACTATTATCTGGGTTTGAACCCCAGCTCTGCCACTAAGTAGTGAAGTGACCTTGAGCAAATAACCTTTCTGCGCCTCAATTTCCCCATCTAAAAATAGGTAAGAATAGGTACCAATAGTACCTACCTCATAATATTGTTATAAGAATTAAATGATTCTACTGCTGGGATTATACCCTAAGAATCCAGAAACAACAATTCAAAAGAATCTATGTACCCCAATGTTCATGGTAGCCTTATTTACAATAGCCAAGTGCTGGAAACAGCCTAAGTGCCCATCAGTAAATGAGTGAATCAAAAAATGTGGTACATTTACACAATAGAATACTACACAGCAGAAAGAAAGAAGGGACTCCTACCCTTTGTGACAACATGGATGGACCTGGAGAGCATTAAGCTAACTGAAATAAGCCAGGCAGTAAAAGACAAATATCACATAATCTCACCTATAAGTGGAACCTAATCAAGAAAACAAACAAGTGAGCAAAATAGAACCAGAGACATGGAAACAAAGAACAGACTGACAGCAACCAGAGGGGGGAAGAATAAGGGGAGAAAGAAGGGCAAGAGTCTAGTCAAGGAACATGTATAAGGGACCCATGGACATGGACAACAGGGTGGGGATTGACTATGGGAGCTCTGAGTGGGGGGTGGGCAGGTCAGAGGAGAGTAATGGGGAAAAATTGAACAACTGTAATTGAACGATAATAAAAAATTAAATGAGTAAATACATGTCATGTGCTTAGATTAATATTTTGTATATAAGATATATGCTTCAATGTTTGTTTTATTATTACTCCTGCCCTGGCACTCTGGACCATTGGCTTGTAGTTTTCTAGAGTGTGTTCCTTTCTAGTACTTTATTTAGAAATACCTGAAGTGACCAAGACCAAAAGAACCTGTTCTAAGTTCAGAATCTCTTGTCATATTTCAGAACTTTTCAATGTTTAGGAGATCACCATGATTTTAGTATGAAGTATAATAGGTTTATAGTTAGAAAAATTCCAAAACCCACCGGGAAGGAGGGATCAATGATATTAATGCAGCAATACAATTAGATGCCAAGAGGCTCCCAGTTATATCCTTACCTTCTCCTTTCCCAAATAAAATGCAATGCCAGGAACACGGGAGGGCTGGCAGCCAAATGATCAACCTGGAAAATCACCTACCCGCCCCAGCTCTTAGGTTCCATAGATCTGCCAGGATGAAAGTGAAGACACCCCTTTGTTTGTTGGCACTTGGTCTCTGCAACCTGAACTTCAATCCTGAAGAAAGTGTAGTGGGTAGAGCTGTGGAGTCATTGCAGACCCAGGTAGGACTGAGCTGCTTTTCTGGTATATTATAAATCAGCATCATTCCACACCTATTTTCCTCAGAGACAAAAACTGTTCCAGCCCATCCATAATCACTTCAGATCACTGTCCACTGTTCTGTGCTTTGCTATTTCTAATCATTTCTCTCTTTTTCTGGTCAGATTTTAGTAGGTTTGCTCATAATAAAAGGTTCCTGAGTAAGGCAGGAACAGCCATGCCATCATCAGGGAACATAAAATCCAAGGAAGCAAGCATTGGATCAATAAAATTGATACCACCACACTTCCAATTTTTTCCCTGACATTTTGTTCCAGATTAAAAAGTGGTGGTAGGGTCTCTTGCAAATGGCCTTGAGTTTTCCTACAGGTCATATTCTGAATGGGAAACATGGGCAGATGAGTAATTTACATTGAATTCAGATGTTCACAAAGTGGTAAATTAGCCTTTCAGGTTGCTATGAAAACCCAGTTGTTTATGAAATAAAATGGGTAACGACAGGAAGGGCAAAGTGATTGCAGGAATCTGATTAGACAACCAGGATAGTGGTACTTAGAGGAAGAAAGGGGATTCTTGGAACAACATTTCCATTTATCTACTTAATATTTTAAGAGATTACTGACTATATTTGCAAATAAATACTAAAGTTCACCAGCTTATAATTTTTCCTTTTCTTTCTTAGTCAGTCTGTCCTCTCTCCTAGAAAGTTACATAGAGAATACGATCAATGATTGCCATTGGTTAGAGCTCAACTGGAAAAAACTCTGATGTGCCATGGGCAGTGAATTTCTTAACAAGGCTGGCTTATTTTGGAGGGACAGCCCAACAGAAAGTCAGACACTCTTGACTTCAAGTCTTGAGTCTACCACCTAGTCTATAACCCTGGACAACTTAGTCCTCTCAACTGGTAAAAAAGGGATAGTAATGTCTACCTTATAGAGTTGCTATAATGACTAGAGAGACACTGCAGTGATGGCTATGATTACTACTACCATAATTACTATTACTGACCAGATCAAAAAGAGACTGGAGCCCTGGCTGGTGTGGCTCAGTGGATTGAGCACAGGCCTGCCAACCAAGGTGTCGCCAGTTCGATTCCCAGTCAGGGTGTGTGCCTGGGTTGCAGGCAAGGTCCCTAGAACAGAGTACAACCACACATTGATGTTTCTCTCCCTCTCTTTCTCCTTCCCTTCTCCTCTCTCTAAAAATAAATAAATAAAATCTAAAAAAAAAGAGAGACTGGAGTTGTATTTATGAGAAGCCCAGAGAGGCTTTTTGATTGCCATTCCTGTAGTTTATAGGAATGTACCAAGATGTTCTAAAGAACCTAGAGGTCAGGGCAAGCTCTAGACATACTCAAGCTAAATACTGAAAAATCTCTAAGGTATTTTTAAAAAAAAATTTACCTTTTTTTGAGCCAGTTCATGGTCCACTTCCTCCTCTCCTAGGCCAATATCTGCCATCTCAGGTTGGTCTTTCAACTTGTTTAACAGCTCTGCCTTGGCCACAGAAATATTGTAATAAGCTGAGTAAGAGGTAGGGATCCCTGGGCCCCCATGAGGAGGTGGGAGGTGCTGAAATTCTTGTCTGTGGGAACAAAGAATAACCATTTGAACACCTCTGTTGAGAGGCTGCTGACCTTTCTTGTTCTCAGTTTCCCTATTTGTAATACATTGGGGCCCTGACTCACCAAGGAGTTGTAAAATAAGGAAATGATGGACCAGGAAGCAGGTTCAAATATAAACAAACAACATAAAAGCTACCTAAAAGCCAAGTCAAGGCCAATTTTAAGAATTTAAAAGGCAATTTCCTTGCCCCTGACTTCTGCAGCTACAGGAATTTCTTTAGAGATCATTTGGTTTGGTCATTGACATCCCACTAAAATCCAGAAAAGCTGACAGGACCCTAAAGTTCTGGGCTTATTATCATCAATTACCTGCCTTAGTTCATGGCACTGGAATATGGATCCTAAGGGAGGGGCTAGGTGGTAGGGTTGTATCTGACACCTCAGCTATCTGTCCTCTTAAGCCTGTTGGCTTCCCAACTATCTTCCTGGATCCTGCCCACTCCAGCTCTATTTAGTCTGCTTGCTTGCAAAAAACACCTCCTGGCTTTCCTGAACACTGGTCATTTCTTCTTTCCCAGCAATGTTAACTCCTGCTTAAAATGGTCCCTCCACTGCAGATCTTCCACAGCAAAGAGGTCACCCATGACCTTATCAGGTAGTCACCATGTTGGAGGCTGGGGTTAGCAACCCTGCCAGGGACTTGTCACAGCCCACCACATCTCTCATGAGCTTTCTTGAGACTGCCTGGTTTCTAATAGGCCTTTGGGCTGAGAAGAAATAACATCTCTCCACTTCCAGCATATCCCCAAATGCCCCAACCTCCTCTATAGTTGGACAATAAAGTGGGGAGGGAATGGAACCAGTAGGACCAAGGGGCTTGACAAGTACAGCAGCAGACCCTGTCGTCTTGGGTTCACTGAAGCCCATGGGGCAGAGGTGCTGCTTCTTGGAGCCCCAGCCCATCAAAGAGAACTGCTCTTCAGGAAAGAAGTAGTTCTGGTTCCATGCTGTCTTGGGTTTGGAGTCTTCTGCCATCAAGGCTTCTGGTCTGGTATGAGGAAGGAAATAAAAATAAAACACTTCAATGTCAGGCTTCAGAGACAGG
Source organism: Artibeus jamaicensis (assembly GCF_021234435.1). Lineage (NCBI taxonomy): Eukaryota > Metazoa > Chordata > Mammalia > Chiroptera > Phyllostomidae > Artibeus > Artibeus jamaicensis. The sequence continues at coordinate 12,236,727 of NW_026521900.1, forward strand.
GGCAAATAATTTCACCCATAATTTACTCAAGGGGGAGGCCCACCCCCTCTCTCTATATATTCTTATTGCCTATCAGCCACCCCCACTGTCAGTGTCACTGCCCCTTTGCTAACCTCTACCTGTTTGAAAGGAAAAATAGGAAAAACTCATTAGTAATTTCTGCAGCTATTTGCAGCTCTTAGATAAAGGTCAAAAATAATGGTTGAAATGTTCCACAGCTATTTACTAATTCATACTATGCTGTCTCATAATTCATCACACAAAGAAACTCTGGCACACCAACATTCCTCATCCCAGATATTAATTTTACATGTAGGTTTTTAAGCTAATTACACAGATAAAAGAACACTGTTAGCTAACATAACACAGTGTTTACTATGTCCCAGAAGCTTTCCTATGCTGTGTGCATGTGGCAGGATGGGAGGCAGCGTAGATACGGATATCAAATTTAATGCTCAGGACAACCATTGTATAGGCATTATGAGGCATTAAGAGGTAAAGTAACTTTCCCAAGGTCACCAGACAGTAAATGTCAGGCCCATGATGTAGATCTACGTGACCTAACTCCAAAATCTGTGATTTTAGCTACTATGCTATATTCCCAAAGGGACAACTTGACTGCATATAAAACTGTGCATGTAAAGAATTTTCTGACTGAACTATATCTATGTTAGCAGAAAAAAGAGAACATTCTGGAGGGCATATGAACATATAAGATAGAGAATTCCTATCCATAAGAAAAATATTTAAGGCATATGTGAGCGTTCTGACTCAGAAAGTACTGGATTTAAAAAAAAAAAAAAAAAAGAATGTAGCCCTGGCCAGGTAGCTCAGTTTGTTGGGGCAGCATCCCCATATGACAAGGTTGCAGGTTCTATTCCCAGTCAGGGCACATGCAGGAGTCAACCAATGAATGCATATGTAAGTGGAACAACAGATAGATGTTTCTCTTTCTTCCCTTGCTATCTCTAAAATCAATCAATAAATAAAAATTTTTTAAATATGTGGCTGAACATCAATTATATTTTAATAAAACTGGAAAAAGTTAAAATATATTTTAAAAGGATGTGCTAATTAGAGACACAGTTCCCCAGAAAACAGAGCCCTGTGCACTATGTCCTAGGGTTCATTTCCTCAAAATCTCCATTAATAAGTCAGGGTTTACAGGAGATCTGAGAACACAATCTGAATTTTATAATGGACATTGAAGACAAAATCAGATTCCTTCTACACAGCACTAAAAGGAAATGCAAAGAGTCCATAAAGCAAGCTATACCAGCACCTGAAGCAGTGTTATTAGACTTAACTAACACTCAGTAATTCCATTAACCTGCTTCTAAACATACCCCAGAATTTCATAACTGAATAATATGTGGGTTACAGAGATAATCTGGGTTAATTTAGATTTAAAGTATTACATATGTACTTGCCCCTAACATTATTCTCCATTACAAAATCTTAAAGCCACTTCCTTCTGGTTAGAACCCTGTATTATCTGAGGATCTATAATAGGTTCTTCTTGAGGAGTCCAGAAATCCTGGGATGATATAGTGGGTATAGTGAGCCAGACTACCTGAGTTCCGGCTACCTGTGATGTTCTGCAATTTACCTGTGCCTCACTCTTCTCATCTAAAAAATGTAGGAGACTAATGGTATCTGTTTCATAGCTTTGTTGTGAAGATTAAATTTATCAGTATATGAAAGTTCTTAGAACAGTGCTTGGTACATGGCAAGCAAGCAAAAATATTAGGTATGTTGGGATTGATGCTGTTCCTTAAATTGCCATCACTCAAAGAAGCACCTTAGTTGACTTTTTGCAGCCACAAACCAGGGATGTACGCAAACAAATGCTTTCCCTGGCATTGCATAGTCATGTTTTTAAAAAATCTCTGGAACAAGTTACAAGATCTGTAACAATAGCAATTTCTTTTTCTCTGGCCAAGGTGCCAAGGTGAATGGACACATATAAAGGAAGCAGGACCAGGAAACTGATAAGGGTACTATAACTACTATACCCCATACATATTACCCTACAGGACATGGGAGGGCCTTGTCAAGGCCTGGCTTACTATAAGGACAAAATCTCTATGAGACTAAAATAGTGAAATAAGCATGGATATGAGAGTCATACAGATCTGGTTTTGAATCCTTGCTGCACAATTCTGACTTATTTGGTTTCTTATTTTGTTCAGCTTTAAGTTTGTCATCTGTCAAATGAGGATAATAATGGCCCTTAGGGCTGTTGGAAGGATTAAATGAAATAATGGATATAAAATAACTAGCAGTGTCTGGCACAGAGCAAATGCTTAATTCATGTTTATTCATTCATTTATTCTTTATTCTTTTTTTAGAATTTATATTTTATTTTTTATTGTTGTTCAACTACAATTATCCCCATTTTCCCTTCACCACTCTCCCCCACCCCGCCCACCTCTACCTTCCACACTCAATTCTAACCCTCTCCTTTGGCTTTGACCATGGGTCCTTTATACATGTTCCTTGATGACCCTTCCCCTTCTTTGACCAGTTATCCCTATCCCCCCTCCCCTCTGGTTACTGTCAGTTTATTTCAATGTCTTTCTTCTGAATATTAAGCACTTATTATGTGTTAGGTTACCTTCCCTTCTCCCTGCTGTGATAGATAACAATTATAGTCACTTTCCACAAAATGTATTCCAATTACAATAAGAATTCTTCCCAGATAGATGGACAGCTTAAGAAGCAGCCACTAGGCATCTGATAAGAGATTCTCACTATTTCAGGGAATCTGGCCCTGTAAGTGCTGTGTCACTTTCAGCTACAAAACCTTAACTAGCTCCAGATAGCCAAGTAACGGTTTTGCCTGTCAGTAAAAGACATGATAAGAAGGTGTTTCTAATAGCAACAAGTCTCAGGCAGGTTCTTTCAATAAAGGGATTTAAAGAAAGCACTTAGAGGATAGATACGTACCCCCAACCTTCACTCCCAGCAGAGAGTTGGTTGAGCTCTCTACTGGAGGACTGGCAGAGCTAAGAGCCAAAGCTCTTTTGCTTTGGAGCAAAGAAGACAACCATGCATTGTAGGGCACACATAAGAGCATTGGGACAGTGAAGAGAACAGACACTGGGAGTCCTGCAGCTAGATGACACTTCTGCTTTGGCCTCCCTGCCCAGGTAGCTCACTCTATCAGCTACCATGTATTGCCCACTGAAGCAAATGCAAAAAGATAGGTGAAACAAGGGTGGGGGTAGTGGAGAAAGTGGAAGAGGAAAACTATGTCCTTAGCCATTGTGAGGAATGATCAGGACATAAAACACCCAACCTCCGGAACACCTTTGATGCTGGGGTGTTTGGAAGAGTTTAAAAGTCCAGGCAGGTGCTAGAGTAAATGCAGGTCAGGTTGTGACCTGGCCTCTTGTTCTGAAGAACAAGTATAAGAAAAGGTAAAAAAGTACCTGAACCACACACCTGCAGGAAAAGCCTAGTATAGATAACAAGGCCTTCTGGTTCAGGGGCAAGAAACTGATGCATATCTTAAAGACAAACTGGAAAATAATAAATATATTTTGATAGTGGTATTTAGGGATAAGAACACGAATAACTACAGTTAACTGAGCACCTACTATGTGCTAAGCATGAGGCTATGTCCTCTATGTAGATTAACTTTATATTCACAACAACTACATGCAATAGGTATCATTATGCCCACTGTCCACATGAGAAAAACTGAGGCTGGGAACAGTCCATGTGAGGCTGGGAATATGAGAAAACTTGGGCTGGGAACAGTCCAAGGTCATGTAACCGGTACATGATGGAGGTTGAATTCACATTCATGCTGCCTGCCTCTTCAAGGACCTAATGACCTAATAAGCACTTACTTGGAGGGATCAGTGGTCTCCTGCTCTGATGTCCTCCAAAGCCCACCAATGCCATAATAGCAAGGTGGCTGAGCTTTCTCAGGTTGAGATCCCAAGTGGCCCCTTATTGGAGGCAGGAAATCACTGGAATGGTGAGCAAAAGACTCTTGCTCTGCTGGGAGGTTCTGTGTGCTCTGCCTTGAGACCTCCGGATGACCAAAGCCCAGAGGTTGTGGCTGCTCCAGGACTCTTTCAGTGTTGAGAGCACAGGAACCAATGGTTTCTGAACTGAAATACTGGGGTGGCAGCTCTTCCTCCTCTCTTCCCTCTTCTTCTTCCTCCTCTTCCTCTACCCCCTCCTCCTCTTGTCCTTCCTCCTCCTCCTCTTCTTCCTCCTCCTCTTTCTCCTCCTCTTGCTGCTGCTGTTGCTGTTGCTGCTTCTGTTGCTGCTGGGCTGCACGGAAGAGCCTGTACTTCTCCCAGTTGGGAGGAGGAGGACGAGGAGGAGGAAAGGCCTTCTTCTTGGTTCCCAGAGGATCTAGCTGGGGTTCATCAACTTTGCTAAGGAGCTCCCTCCTTTGCTGCACCCAGGCTTGGGAGCTCTGGGGCTCCAAGCTGATGTGGCTCTCTGAGAAGGCACGGCTACGCAGTGGGTGGGGCATGGAAGCCATAGAGCTCCCCTCTTCATAAACTGAAATTTCCTCTGTTTTTTTTGAAGAGTGCTTGAAATCTCCAAGGAGGTCAAGAGAAGAGATTGCTCGGTAGCTTGACAAATCCAGTGCTGGGTTCTCAAGGCAAGGATGAAAGGGGGTTGCCCATGAAAAGCCAGCCTTAGAATGAGACATTTCCCTGCAAAAGAGCAGATGGGGATTGTGTAAGACAAGCAAGTTGCAGATGATCCCATATTTTTGATATCATCTATGTAAAATTTAAAATGGGCACAAAATGATGTAATCTACGTAGTAAATGTAATAACAGTAATATATAATGTCTTAACATATTTAGTCCTCATAATAACCTTAGGAAGTTTCTATTATTATTGTCCTGACAGCTGGGGAAATTGAGGCATGGTCAGGTTAAGCAACTGTCTCAGGGTCATAAAGCTAGTTAGTGGCAGAGCTATCGTTTGAACCTGGACGATCTCTAAAGTCTGAATACACACACCACCTCAGTCTGTTTGTAGCACTCAGATTGAATGTGCTATATCCTTAGGCTTACAAGTCTGCTTATCTTGTTTCATCTGTTGTTTTGTTTTTAATTATGAAACATTCAAATATTTATAAACATACAGAGATTACTAAAAAATATTCACGTTCCCACCTGCTGCTCACAATAAGCACATCTTAACACTTTGCCATTCACTGATGCTTCATAAATTTTTAAGAAATAAAAAGTATTCTAGTTTCACTCCCCACTTCCATTCCCCTGTTGTTTCTCTAGATGCAGGCTATATCATAAATTTGATAGGTATGCATTCTGTCCATGTTCTGATACTTGTAAGAAAAAACATCAAGCAGAACATTTATAAATATCTGCTATTTGGGATTTAAAATATCTGCTTCTAATATAATTCCAGTCAGAATTCTTGATAGGAATTTTTAACTGTAGAATTATAAAATTAGCTTGTAAAGCAAAGCATGATATAATATCAAAGAGTACTTGCTACACAAGAAATGGGGTGTGAGTAAGGGGTTAAATATATTATAAAGAAATTACAGTGAAAAGAGTGCATTGTGATTGGTGGAACAGGATAGAAAGCCCAGAAACAAATGAAACTATTTAAACATCATATATAATTGATCTTCCATAACAAGGAGATAAAGAAAGATCATTTAATATATCTTTTTTTGATGCTCACTGGGGTGCATTTTTCATTGCTTTTAGAGAGAGAGAAAGAGAGACAAACATCAGTGTGAGAGAGAATATTGGTTGCTTCCCATAAGAGCCAGGACCAGGGATCATATGCACTGGCCAATGGGGACTGGACCTGCAACCTAGTATGTGCCCTGACCGTGGACTGAACCTCCAACATTTCAGTCACAGGTCAATGCTCCAACCAACTGAGCCATACAAGCCAGGCCTAATAAATCTTTTTGGAGATAACTGCAGAGCAATATTATTTGGAGCTGTACCATGACACACACACACACACACACACACACACACACACACACACTTCAAAATAAATTCCAGATTTAAGGGTGTATGTACATAAAATTTAAATATATATGGTGGGCTGGGATGGAAATATAAGACAGAAAACTGTACTTGAACAATAATTAAATAAATTTTAAAAATTAAAAAAATATATGTTATATGTGTGTATAATGTACCTATAAGAAAAAAACTATCAAAATTAAATTCAGTTATGAAGAGAAATAACATTCTCATCTTATAAGCAATAAAAGAAAATACCAAAGGGAAAGGAGTCCAGGTTTATTTCAAAATGTATAAAAATATTTATAAAAAGTCAAACTTTTATATGCATATTATGTATATATACATATTATATTTACATATAATAAAGAGTCACCAAAGTCAGAGGACATCTATTAAGCACATTAAGCCAAAAGATCTGGTTTCCTGCTGTAGCCTGTGAGCAGTAAACATCATTCTAAATACTGCCTAGTGGTAGGAAATTCCAGCAGTTCAATCAAATCATCAGACAGAATATCCATTCAATAGTCATGATAAATACTGGGAATATTTCTTTAATAATTTACATAATGGTAGCCAAGCTCAGATAGAATGGAATGCAAAAATATCCTTCACTCCCCTTATCTCCAGTCCCCACCCTAGCTAGTTCATCAGTCACATAGATCAAAAATTTATATCCATACATTCCTCACTCTCTTCTCATTTAGGCCTTATCCCACCTGCAACTTATTGAGATTAAAACAATCTCTTGTGTACAAACTGTTCCATCTGGTATTCCCCCCCCATGAAATAAACAAAAAACCAAGGTAGTAGGTAGAGAGGACTATCCTGACCTTATCTAAAATAAAGATGACATACTTAATTTTCCTTTTTTCTATTTTGTTCTTTCTCAGAGGATACATCATGACCTGAGATTCTGTTACATACTTATTTTTACTTGTTTATTCTGTGGTCCAATCTCTAACTATAATATAAGGTCCACACCTGCATGAATCTTGTGTGTTTCATTCATCTGGTATGTAGTGCCTAGCACACAATAGGCATTCAATGAGTACTTGTTTAATAAACAAACTAATGCTAAAATGGGGGGAAAAACAAGGGCCATGATATTCATATCATTAAAAAGTTGAATTAAAGGCAAAAAACAATAAAGACAAAAAAGGGCACTATAATATTAATAATTAGAATAGGTGATGAAGATCTAACTACTCTGCATCTTTACATACCAAATAACAGAGCATGAAAATTTCTAAAGTAAGTCAAGGGGATGTAAAGTAAAACATAGGGAATATAGTCAATAACATGTTAACAACTAGGTATGGTGCCAGGCGGGTACTAATCTTATCTGGGTATTTACTTCATAAGTGATATAAATATCTAATCACTATGTTGGACACCTGAAACTAATATAATAGCATGTCAACTATAACTGAAAAAAAGTACTGAAAATTTCCTAAAACAAAATCTATAGGAAATGCAAAGGTAGAAAAAAAGCAGAAACAAAATATGACATTGTTTCAGCTGATGACAGATTTCACAGTCAAAAACTAATGGAGCCCTAACTGGCATGGCTCAGTTGGCTGAGCGTCATTCTGCAAAGCAAAACGTCAATGGTTAGATTCCAGGTCAGGGCACATGCCTATGTTGTGAGCTGGTCCCCAGTAGGGGCACATGTGAGAGACAACTGATCTGTGTTTCTCTCACACATCAGTGTTTCTCTCCTTCTCTTCCCCCCCTTCCCTAAAGATAATAAATAATTTTTTAAAGTAATTTTATTTATTTTAAAAGTATTTATTACTTTAAAAGTAATTTTATTACTTTTTTAAAGTAATAAAAATTTTAAAAATACACTACTTTTTAAGGGCCCATGAACAATTTCAGAAATTGATTAACCTAATTATATATTAACCTAAAAAGTAGAGTAGTACAGAATACAGTATCTAATCATAATTTAATAACACTCTAACAACAAAAATAAAAAACAAAAAAATTCTACAATAAAAAATAAAAGGGAAACTGGGATGGGAGAAATAGACAAAAAACTGTACTTGAAAAATAACTAAATAAAATTAAAAAATAAATAAATAAATAAATAAATAAATAAAATACAAAAAAAAAGGGAAAATATTCTCTAGTCAAAGAGGAGATCTAGTTTGAAACTGTAGAATACCTTGGAAATAACAACAATGAAAATATAAGAAGCTGGAGCATATGGTTGATTAAAACAGTGGTAACAGGAAAAATTGTAGAACAACAAATTAAAATAAATGAATTAAGCATTTAACAAAAAAGGTTAAGAAAACAGGCACAAAAATAGACCTAAGCAAAGCAGAAAGAAAACTCATGGTACCAATCAATACACTGGAAAACAAATGATAGAACAAAAAATTAAAGCTGAAATCTAGTTCTTTACATGAAAATTAAAATAAGACAGATAGACCACTTGCTAATCTAATTAAAAACTCAAATGCAAAAAAATGGAAGAATGAAGATATCTAAACCCACCAGTTACCATAGAAAATATTGATAAATTTGACCAAAAATCAAAAGCACACTCACATGGTCTTGTGTTAATTCTAACCTTCAAGGAACAGACAACCCCAATGCTATTTATGCTTCCTAAACTCTGGAATCTAGAGAATAGAGGGATTAGAAAAGAATCCTCCACAGAGCTACTACCCTTTGCAACAACATGGATGGAACTGGAAAGCATTATGCTGAGTGAAATAGGCCAGGCATTGAAGGACAAATACCATATGATCTCACCTTTAACAGGAAGCTAAATAACAAAATAAACAAGCAAATAGAATAAAAACAAAGACACTAAAATAGAGAACAAGTGGGCAGCGACCAGAGGGGAGAGGGAAGGGAATTTAAGGGGAAAAACGAGGAGGGATTTTGAAGAACAAGTATGAAAGACACAGGGATGAGGTCTGTGGGGAGGGGGGGATGGGAGGGAGGTGGGGAGACGGGGCGGAGGGGGGGTTGGGATGGGAGAAATTGACAAAAGAAAACTGTACTTGAAAAATAACTCAATAAATTTTAAAAAAAAAGAATCCTCCACAATGTCAATACCAAAACCCATAAAGATACATAAAGGAAAACTAGGGACCATTCTCATATAAAAATACTAATGTATTTTTGCATTTAAAAACATAAATGTTAGGACATTAGTATATATAAGGAATTTATTAATAAACTCCAGCATATATTGAAGGGACATACTTAGAAAATTCTTTTGGAGAAGGGTGGATAATACAAAAGATTGGAAACCACTAGTTTGGGAGAGTCATTCCTAACCAAAGTGGCTCCTACTCAGAATTACCTGGAGAAATTGTTTAAAATGAAATTCATGGCTCTCAGCCCCAGAAACTGGAAGTTAGTACTTCTGGTGGGGTCCAGGAATGCATAGGTTTTTAACAATTGGCCCAAGGGATTCTAATACAAGTGGCTCAGGAGCCATACTATGGAAATAAAGGGCCAAGATAAAAAGAATATATGAGTGTTGTGGTTTAGGGAACTAGGTTTGAAGACAGAGTTATTTGTTCCAGTTAGATTAGTTTTCAGTCTCTACAGCCTTTCTTCTACCCCTTGCCACACACATTCCTACCTTCTATCCCTGCCTTTTTCCCCCTTTCTCATCTTCATTTGCAATCTCCATGTGATAAAATGCAGGCAGTGACAGCAACATCTCCAAAAGCCTCATTTAGGCCATTGTCCCACAGCTATGGTAAGAAGAACCCTGCTTCATGACAGTAATCAAATTTACTACTCTTTCTTTTTCCCTAGCCAGGGCACTGTAAAAGCAATAGAGCAGAGTGGAAAGAACACATTGTCAGAAAGACTTGGGTCTAAATTCCAGTAAAAATTTAAAATCTGGCTCTATAACCCAAAAGCTATACAATTGTGAGTAGAGTATTTAATTACCTCAGTTTCGGTAAAATGTCTATCTTACAAGCTGTTGTGAAGCTTAACTATATAAAAAGGACCTAGCAACAGAGAACAGACCGATAGTTCTCAGGGTAGGGGGCTGGGTGAAAAAGGTGAAGGGATTAAGCAAAAACAAAAACAAAACAAACTTCATACACACAGATAAAAGTATGGTGATTACCAGGGAGGAAGAAGAGGGTAAAGGGGGAATACATGGAAATAGAAGGAGACTCGACTTGGGGTGGTGGACATACAATACAATGTACAGATGATGTGTTATAGAATCATATACCTGAATCCTATATAATTGTATTTACCAATGCCAGCCCAATAAATTCAATTAAAAATAAATAAAAATAAGAAAAGAACAGCAATGATGTTTGGTACATGAAAGGTGATTAATAAATATCAGGACTATGTTTATTATTAGAGTGAAGTCCCTTACTCAGAACCACTGCATATGGTTGTACAAGGTATGCAGTATACAACCTTCACTGCTGTATGCTTCAGCATTGTTCTTTGTTCCCATCAAAAGATTTGGACTACATGCCCCTCTGGTTAATGTTCAGACCTGCTTAATGGCTGAGAAATCAGGAGATCTAGGATCCCAGCTCAGCCACATAGCTGCCTAGCCAGGAAGCCCTGGCTAACCAAGGATTTTAATCCTGGGGTCATTTACTCACTCTTCCCATCCGTTGAAGAGGAAAGATAATAAAAGACAAGTTTAGGCTCAACTGCAGAGAGAAGATCAAAAGGACTAGGTATTCTAAGTTGTCTTATTTAGATACTAATCACTAAATCAGTCTTACAGAACTTACCTGTAGGTAGCCAACTCCAGTATCAGTTGGAAGAAAAGAGAATGCCCTTTTAGGGACATTTGGTGCACCAATTCATGACACAGTGGTCCTACCTAGAGGCAATGGGCTCCAACAAGGCAACCTGGAACTTGCTATTCTCTATATCAATTCTTTTTTTTTAAAGCACTGCCTTCCCACTTACACAACTTGTGTAGGACCAGCCTCATCCTTGCAGAGATACTTATATCAGGGGAACAAAGTAATCAGGACTCCAGAAAGGGGAAGCACTGCCCTCAATGGGATCAGCTGGACCAATGGATATACAAGTCATTCCAAGCTGTCACTGAATATTACACTGTGCAAAGGGAAAAAAACAATATAGCCCTTGCCTTTCCAGCACTAACAGGTGAAGCAAACTGGTGAATAGGAGGCTTCCACTGATGTATTAGGCTGATGATACTGGCCCCGTAGCTCCTTGCTGAAGACACAGGAGAAAGCATGAAGTCTAAGTATGAGAAAGAGCTTTGTTGACACAAACAAGGAGACTACTACATCTCAAAAACAAAAGTAAATTGCCGGCCCAGTCCTGGACTGTTCTCTTTTCCTCTTGGTACAGGTCATCTTATCTTCTGATGAATAGATTTTCCCTTTTTGTTAAAATCTTTTATTTTTGTGTAATAGTAATAAAAAATGAAAACCAAAAAGCTCTCCCTGCCTCCTCCTTCACCTTTTTGAAGTTTTCTTGTTTGGAAATTTTATTTTTAAACTCTCCACAATAGCTTGGCATTCCAGCATCTCAGCAGCAAGAGTGCACAGATCCAGCCTCTCTCTCCTTTCCCTTTCCTCAGCAGCCAAAAGATAAGACTGCTCCAAGAGAAACAGCCACTCCCAGGTTATTACTGAAGGAAATACTTGCAAGATCCAGGAAGTGAGACACAAGGAGGCTACACAGGGAGGGGAGAAGGGCTCAGATGGTTTATTGTTACCACCCTTCTCTGCTGCTAGATTCACATAACTTCAAGTAAAGAACAATTAGTTTGGTAAAAACAAATGCAAATAGTAGAACTTGCCCTGAGGCTTCTATAGCCTGTGGGAGGTTGGCACAGGGTCTTTTGAAGAGATCAGAGAAGTCCTTGCTTTATTTGGGCTGTTCTATGTGAAGCTTAGCTACCTCTCTCCAAAGACTCCAACTTGGAGTTTCTAAGGTCTTCCTATTAGTCCCTAGACCTTATATAGTGTCATATCCATGGTGAAAGGGATGTTAATAATCACTCTTGTTTACTGAGATTCCATCATATGTCAGGTATGGGGCTGCACACTTGACAGATTTGATTTCATTCAACTCTTGAGACAATCTTCTGGTCCGAGTATTGTCTTCTTCATGTTACAAATGAAGCTCAGAAAGGTTAGATAACTGAATGAACATAGAGAGTAAGTGCCCAGGAGAAATTACAACTAAGATCCATCAGACTCCAATGCCCATGTCTTGGCCAGCACAACATACTGCCTCACCAATGTTTTAATAAAAGACATTTTAGGAGCACAAAATACATTGCCAAGGAATCAGGAAGGTTTTTATTCACAAGAACAGTTTAGCTCAGTATCTGGCTAACCAAAATTATTAAACCTCTCTTCTCTAATATTCAGTGGTTCTGAAACTTAAGCATGCGTTATAACCACCTTGGAGGGCTTATTAAAATACAGCTTTCTAGATCCTACCCCTAGATTTTTTATTTAGTAGGTATGGGAGAGAGTGGAGAATTTTTACTTCTAACAGTTTCCCAGATGATGATGGTGCTATTGGGCTGGGATCATACTTTGAGATCCACTGCTCTAATCAGTCACTAACAGGGGTGTCCAACCTTTCAGCATCTCTGGCCACACTGGAAGAAGAAGAGCTGTCTTGGGCCACACACTAAATACATTGCAACATGTAATCACAAAAAAATCGCATAATGTTTTAAGTAAATTTACAATTTTGTATGGGGCTGTATTCGTAGCCATGCTGGGCCACATTTGGCCCATGGGCCATTGGTTGCACACTCCTGATACCAGTTTCCCAACTCACCACAGTATTTTAAGAGGTATAAAGCCATTAAAAACTTTCTAAAAAAAGTGCATTTTAATTAACTATATACGTACCACCCATGTGATAAGTGGAATAAAGATTTACAAAATAAAATAATGGGCATACTGGACCTCCAAAAAACTCTGGGAATCCAGATACTATTTAAGGAAATCTGGTGCCCTGCCATGGTTACACAATGGACAGGCCTGAGGGAATGAGCAAGTTTTGTCTGTTTGAGCCCTTCTATATACCAGACATTAACTTACTGAATTTCAAAGACCCAGAATACAATGAAACAGACTTAATATCAAAGTTATAAAGTTATAAATGATTCTATCTCAGTTTAAAAGGCATCCTAGATGCTTAATTATGAATGACAATTATTATTATAGAGAAGTTCTTTGACACACATATATTAAACATTTGAGGCTCTATTGCTTTGAGAGTAACCCTAAAGATTCATGAAATGTAGTAACTGCTTATTGTGTAAAAGGCATGAATTTGACTTTGCAAGGCATCACAATACTGGTTTGTAGAGCAAGTCCCCGAGCAAAGGAGGGACCCTACCTTAGTCAGCCACTTGGCACTCTCATCTCGATGTAGCTTGATGGCTCTCTATTTGTTGTCAAGGCAGATATGTGAAGTAATAATGGTAGAGAGAAAATGTGCTTCTTTGTTAATAATGACACTGAAATGCAAACTATCTGTAAACTAGTTCTGGTAATGATAGTGAGCAGAAATGCAAAAGGTCTTTAAAAAGTGATGTTTCTGAGCCAGATAGTAAAATATTGGTGGTGGTAGTGGCGAGGGGGTTTTATGTTGGAGTGGTGGTGACAAATTTGGAGATTCACTCACAAATATCTGGTCATGTGCCCCCTCATAAATGTCAAAGTTTTCACAGATTTAGATAAGCAGAAGTGCTGGTTAGTGGAGAATTCTAGCAAATCAAATTCTAGCTAACAGTGAAATTAAGCATGTCTGGTAAGAAACACTGTTATTGGTATGGGGATTTTTCCAAAGCCTTCGATATTTAACTTCCCAGGCCTAAATCAAAGTAATGTGGGTTTACTCTTTCTCAGATTTTTTTTTATTATAAATTCCAGCAACTAGACATGTATCCAGGGAGCGTCATGTGCATTCAACTCTAGCTATTTACAGTTTACTAGATGCCTTTCTGAATTTTCTTTGTGTGTGGTTACTATTAGCTTCAACATGTGATTTAGAATTTAGCCTTTTGTGGTTAATATTATTACAAATACCCATTTCTATGCAAGACACAATACTTGTATATCCACCACCATTAATGGCTATATTCTATTCCATCATGATATATTAAACCGATAAATCTTTTTCATGATTATAAATAGTACTACCATCCCATCTTTAAACAAATTATTTTTCCTTTTCAGATTATTTCCTTGAGGGTATACGAACACTTTTGTACCTCTTGTCATTTATTTCTAGATTGCCCTCTAGGAAAACAACCCATTTATACTACTCCCAGAAACATGCTGTTTCCTTACAGCCTTGCCAAGACAGGGTTTTGTAACCCTATCTGTTCATAATTTCTGTTTATCATTTCCATTCATTGTTGATAGATCAGTAAGCAGGTTGTGATACATTGAAGCTGTTTTATTTGCATTTTTTAAATGCTAGAGAAGTTGTTCTTTTCCATGCAATGATTTTAATGCCTTTATTTCCTTATGTATAAATTGCCCATTCATTTTCCTTGCCCTTTTATGAAGCTGAATCTGAAAACTGACATTCAATATCTGTAACCATTCTTTATATATTTTGAACAGTCAATTGTTATCAGTAATGGTGACCCTAGACAATTTCCTCATTCTGTTGTTTACCTTTTTATTACATTTGCTGTACAAAGTATCCCCCCAACTTTAATATATTTGAAACCATCCATCTTGTCTCTGGCAATATCCTCTACTTAACAGACACAAATTTACCTTCCATTCATAGCTGAAATAAATATGCCATTCCACTGGTCTGTTTTCTAGAATCTACTACAAAGTACTGTATGTACTACTGATCTAATTATTCTCCATACTGGTACCTAGGATTCCCAACATTTTTAAAAGAAAGAGTGATTACTTTCTTCAGTTCAGGGTTGCTTCCACTGTGCTCTATATTCTTAGAATAGCTTAATCTGTTTCTGGAATCCCTTTTTTTCCAAATTTCACTGTTTGACTTTATTTCAACCCACTATCATATGGTTTTGGTAATTGTCACTTTACAACCAGCTTTAAAATCTGATAGGGTAAGTGTACCATTCTTACCTTTTTAAAGAAATGTATTATATGGTATTCTTACCCAGTTATTCTTCCAGATAAATTTCACTATGAATTTGTCAAGTTCTATAAAGTATACCAGAGTGACTCTAATTGGTAGTGCATTATATCTACATATTCACTTAGGGAGTATTGCAATCATTATTATATGTAGTCTTCCTAAATTGAAGCAGAGTATAGTTGTGTGTTTATTTATGTCTTTGTTTCTCCAATTAAGAGTTATAATATTCCTTGAACAAGTTTTGTGTGCCCTGAATTAATATCCAAGTATTTAAATTCACTTTGTCATACTTTTGATAAATCCTTCCATACCTCTGAAGGTTGCATTCTTCTTAGGTGGAAAAGCCTTCCTGAAAAGTGTATTCTTCCTAATAAAATTAAATTCAACTCTGAATTACTCATTTTCTTTCATTCAATAAGCACATAGGAAATGTGTACTGGATATTTCAACTCTGTTCATGATGTGGTATGACAAAGGTAAGGAACAGAGCCACTCCTAAACTGAGAGTTAAAAAAACCTGGGTTACATATACATTGTGAAATATTTGTTTTAGTTCTGTGAAATACATCATTGGACTCTTGATAGGAATTGCCTTGAATCTATAGATTGCTTTCAAAAATTTATATGGAATGACAAAAGGTCCCACATAGCAATATTGATCCTGAGAAAGAAGAACAAAGTTGGAGGAATCACACTACCTAATATCAAATTATACACCAAGGCCATAGTAATCAAAACAGCCTGGTACTGGCATAAAAAATAGACACGCAGGTCAATGGAACAGAATAGAGAGCCCAGCAATAAACCCACAGCTTTATAGTCAATTAATATTGGACAGAGGAAGCAAGCACACACAATGGGCTAAAGATAGTTTATTCAATAAATAGTGTGGGGAAAATTGGACAGATTCATTCAGAAAAGTGAAACTAGACCACCTTCTTATACCACATATATGAATAAATTCAAAATGGATTAAAGACTTAAATGTTAGACCCAAAACCATAAAAACTGTAGGAAAAAATAGGCAGCAAAATCTCAGACATTGCTCATAGCAATACTATATTGAATATATATCTCTGTGCAAGGGAAACAAAAGAAAAATAAACAAATGGGACATCATCAAACAAAAAGTTTCTATACAGCAAAGGAAATCATCAATAAAATAAAAAGACAACCTACAGAATGGGAGAACATATTCACTGATACATCTGATAAGGGGTTAATACCCAAATTTATAAAGACCTTACAAAACTCAACACCACAAAAACAAACAGCCTAATTGAAAAATAGGAAAAATATTCGAATAGACACCTCTCCTAAAAGGACATACAGATGGGTAACAGACATGAAAAGATGCTAATGTCACTAATCATCAGAGAAATGCAAATAAAAACCACAACAAGATACCACCTCATACATGTCAGAATGGCTATCATCAATAAATCAACAAACAAGTACTAGCAAGGATATGGTAAAAGAGGAACTCTTTTGCACTGTTGGTGGGACTACAGACTGATGCAACAACTGAGGAAAGCAATATGAAGATACCTCAAAAAGTTAAAATGGATCTGCCTTTTGTCCCAGCTATCCCACCTTTGAGAATATGTCCAAAGGCACCCAAAACACTAATTTGAAAGAACATAAGCACCACTATGTTCACTGCAGTGTTATTTACAATCGCCAAGATATGGAAGCAGCTCAAATGTTCATTAGTAGATGAGTAGATAAAACAACTATAGGATATTTACACAATGGAATGCTATTTGGCTGTAGAAAAGAAGAAAATTTTACCTTTGTGACAGTATGGATGGACTTGAAGAATATTATGCTAAGTGTAGTGAGCCAGTCAGAGCAAAAAAATACTATATGATTTCACTCATATGTGGAATCTAATGAACAAACTGAACTAAACAAGAAAAATAGACTCACAGATTGAGAGAATAACAGCTAAGTGGGGGAGGTTAGGGGATGAAGAGATTGAACAAAAAGGAAAAAGGACTCATGGACATGGACAACAGTGTGGTGATTGATGGGGTGGAGTTGGTATAAGGGGACTAAGTGGTAATAAAAAATATAATAAACACTAAAAAATAAAAAACATTAAATAAAAAATAGAAAAAACTGGGTAGTAGTTTGTCAAATACTTGTCATTTAATCTCAGAAGTAATGGCCTCTGGAGTCAGATGCATGTTTGACCTTGGGCAAAGTGACTTTATCTGTGAGTAAGTTTCCTCATCTTTAAAAATGGGTCCATAGACTTCTGGCCAGGATGGAGGTGTAGGTAGACACACTGTGCCTCCTTGCATAACCAAAATAAGGACAACAACAATTTAGAAACAAGATAACAACCAGAACTGACAGAAAATTGAACTATATGGAAGTCAGACAGTCAAGGGATTGAAATAGACTTATTCATCCAGACTGGTAGGTGGGATGGAGTTGGGAGGCTGAGCAGAGAGGGGTTGAGGTACAAGAAGTGGGGATACTGGGCACACAAGTCACCTGGGTGCTCAAGCCGGCAGTGGGTGGACCCTGGGAGCTCCAGTGGCAGCTGGCAGACCCCGGGCTTGGGGTGGCAATGGACAGACCCAGTGAGGTGGTGATTGTGAAGCAAGGCACTGCGGGTAAGGCGGCTGGCTGACCTGGTGGTGAACCCACATTCACATGCAGATAAACCAGGTGAAACTGGGGAGTGAGACAGACCTGGCAACCCAGTGTCCCAGTGCTGGGAAATAAAGCCTCAAAACACCAATTGAAAACACCTGTGAGGATTGGGGTGCCAGGAGAGACTCTCAACTTCAGAGGAGAATTCATTGGAGAGACCCGCAGGGTCCTATAACATACACAAGTCCACCCACATGGTAATAAGCATCAGAAAAGCCCAGTTTGCTTGGGGGGAGTGGCAGAAGAAACTGAGGCTTGACAGAGAGTAGAGCAAGTGCCATTGTTCCCTCTCTGAACCTGCCCCCACATACAGTGTCACAACCCAGCAACTGGGTTGCTCCACCCTGGTGAACACCTAAGGCTCTGCTGCTCATATGTAACAGGCATGACCTGATCAAAAAATGGCCCAAAGAGAAGAACAGGTCAAAGCTCCACAGCAAATACAACTAAGCAACCAAGAGATAGCCAACCTATCAGATGCACAGTTCAAAGCACTGGTGATGAGGATGCTCACAGAATTGGTTTCATTTGGTCACAAACTAGATGAAAAAATGAATGCTACACTAAGTGAAATGAAGGAAAATGCACAGGGAACCAATAGTGATGTAAAGGAAACTGGGACTCAAATCAATGGTGTAGATCAGAAGGAAGAAAGAAACAACCAAACAGAAAAGAATGAAGAAACAAGAATTCAAAAAAATGAGGAGAGGCTTACAAACCTCCAGGACATATTTAAATGTTCCAACATTCAAATTATAGGGGTACCAGAAGTGGAAGGGGAAGAGCAACAAGTGGAAGAGTTATTTGAACAAATAATAAAGGAGAACTTCCCCAATCTGGCAAAGGAAATAGACTTCCAGGAAGTCCAGGAAGCTCAGAGTCCCAAAGAAGGTGGACCCAAGGAGGAACATACCAAGGCACATCATAATTATATTAGCAAAGATAAAAATGAAGGAGAGAATTCTAGAAGCATCAAGACACAAGGAGACAGTCACCTACAAAGGAGCTCCCATCAGACTGTCAGCTGGTTTCTCAAAAGAGACCTAACAGGCAAGAAGGGGCTGGAAAGAAGTATTCCAAGTCATGAAATCCAGAAACCTACATCCAAGATTGCTCTATCCAGCAAAGCTTTCATTTAGAATGGAAGGGCAGATAAAGTGCTTCTCAGATAAGGTCAAGTTCAAGGAGTTCATCATCACCAAGCCCTTATTATAGGAAATGTTAAAGGGACTTATCTAAGAAAAAGAAGATAAAAAATATGAACAGTAAAAAGACAGCAAACTTGCAGTTATTAACAACCACACCTAAAACAAAAACAAACTAAGCAAACAAGTAGAACAGGAACAGAATCACAGAAATGGAGATCACATAGAGGGTTAGCAACAGGGGAGTGGGGTGAGGAGAGTGGGGGGAAAAGGTACAGATTATATTAGATGGTAGGTAGAAAATAGACAGGGTGAGGGCAAGAATAGTAGGGGAAATAGAGAATCTAAAGAACTTGTGACACATGGACATGACAAAGGGGGGGAATGTGGGTGGGAGCGGGTGTGCAGGGTGGAGGGGAATGAAGGTGGGGAAATGAGACAACTGTAATAGCATAATCAATAAAATATATTTAAAAATAAAATAAGATAAAAATGGGTCAATAAATAGTAAGCATCTCATGGAGCCATGATAAGTAATAAATGAAATAATTTATGGGAATGCTTATAGTAGTGCCTGACACATAATAAACACTTAATAAATGTTAGCTATTATACCTTTTGTTATTGTTGTTAATAATAGTATAATACTTTTCCTGAGTCTCAACTTCCTTTCATTCTCAGTCAAATGGGAACAATAGGCTTAACCATAGAAGGGTTGTTGTGAGGATTAACTGTGGTAATGTTCATAAAAATACCCAACACACTCTAAAAGTTTGTCCAAAGTGGAAAAATGGAAAGGATCACAGGAGGCAATCATAGGTACAGAAACCAAAAGTGATAACCTAGAAAATGCTTTCTTTTAGCTTTTAAATACATCAAACTCACGTGGTTTTTTCTCCTGGCACATCTACTTGCTAATTTTTCCCCTCCTGCTAATTTTAAAATGCATTTGAGTTCTCTGTACACAAACCAAATAACAGTGGAAGGAGAAAACCAACAGTGTAACTACATGGAATTAAAATGTATTGCAGGCTTCCAGGCAAAGAGAGTGGCTAAACAATGTACATTTGATTTTCCCACCTACACCATCATTCCTGTTGTGACAGAAATGACCTAAGAAAAGCTTCTGCACAGCTAAAGAAATCATCATAAAAATGAAATGGGAACCAACACTACGGGAAAACATATTTGTTAATGATACTTTGGACAAGGCTTTGATCTCTAAAATATATAAAGAACTCATATCCCCCAACACTAGGAAGACAAACAATTCAATTTAAAAATAGGCAAAGGACCTGAACAGACACTTCTCCAAGGAGGACACACAGATGGCCCATGGACATGTAAAAGGATGCTCAGCATCACTAGCCTTCAGAGAGATACAAATTACAACCACAATGAGATACCACTTCACACCAGTGAGAATGGCCATAATAAACACATCAACAAACAACAAGTGCTGGAGTGGTTGTGGAGAAAAGGGAACACTAGTGCACTGTTGGTGGGAGTTCAGACTGGTACAGCTGCTGTGGAAAACAGTATGGAATTTCCTCAGAAAATAAAAATGGAACTGTCTTGTGATACAGTGATCCCACTGCTGGGATTATATCCTAAGAGTCCTGAAACACCAATTCAAAAGAACCTAAGCACTTCAATGTTCATAGCAGTGTTATTTACAATAGCCAGGTGCTGGAAACAGCTTAAGTGCCCATCACTAAATGAGTGGATCCAAAAACTGTGGTACATTTACACAATGGAATACCACGCATCAGAAAGAAAGAAAGGACTCCTACCTTTCACAACAGTATGGATGGAACTGGAGAGTATTATGCTAAGTGAAATAAGCCAGGCAGTGAAAGACAAATACCATATGATCTCACCTATAAGTGGAATCTAATGAACAAAAACAAATTAATGAGCAAAATAGAAGCAGAGGGATGAAAACAAGGAAAAGACAGACTGATAGTGACCAGAGGGGTGGGGGGTAAGGGAGGAAAGAAAGGGAAGGGTCTAGTGAAAGAACATGTATAAAGGACCCACAGACATGGACAACAGGGTGGGAGTTGACTGTGGGAGTGGGTGTGGGCAGGACAGGGGAGAGCAATGGGGTAAAAAGTGGGACAACTGTAATTGAACAACAATAAAAAAAAGAAATGTTAAAATGTGTGTATGTGGAGTAAGGGAGTGGAAACTCCATCAGGATTTCTCCTCTTAAATGTCATCTCTGACCTTGACATTTCCTAGGCCTTATCATCTTCCCTGAGTTCATAAACTGTGATCTGCAGTATCAATATTCCTTCCCTTTTCACTGACCTCTCCTTTATGTTCTTAAACTTAAATCAGTTTCCCAAATCCTGACCAAATCTTTATTCAAATAAGTTTCTCATAGTTAGCTTTTCAAATCACAATTGCCTGGAAAGCTTGTTACAATGTAGATCCCTGAGCAATATCCTAGTTTCTGATTCAGGAGGTCTAATAGAGGCCTAAAAATTTGTTTGCATTTTCTGTTCTCAGATAAAACTTAGGTTGCTGGTCCTAGGACCACAATCTGAGAACCACTAACTTAAACCCTTTGCCCTCTCTACCTACCATCCAATTTTCTCCTTCCTTCCCATAGCCAACAACTTTTTTAAAAACATTTTTAATGTTTAAATGTCTTTTTAAACATTCTTCTTTTAAAATACTTTTAAAATCACACAGTAATACGAACACATAATCAAGGTATTAAAATTAATAAAAAGAAACTGAAATCTTCCTATGTTGCTAGAGGAAATAAAAATGGTATACAGCCCTGGCTGGTGTGGCTCAGTTGGTTGGAGCATTGTCCCATAACCAAAAGGTTGCAGGTTTGATTCCTGGTCAGGGAACATACCTACATTGTGGGTTTGGTCCCAGTCCAGGCACATAATGATCCCTGGACTGGGCACATGGGATCCCTGTTCTGGGCACTTAGGGGAGGCAACCAATCAATGCTTATCTCTTGCATCAATGTTTCTCTCCCTCCCTTCCTCTCTAAAAGGTAATGAAAAAAATGTCCTCGGATGAGGCTAAAAAGTTGTTTTAAACGGTATACATAGCTACTTTGAAAAAAAGTTAGGCAGTTCCTCAAAAAGTCAATAGAATTACCATGTGGTTCAGAAATTCCGCTTCTAATTATATTCCCAAGAGAACTGAAAACATATGTCCACACAGAAACTTGTACACAAATGCTCATAGCAGCATTATTCACAATAGCAAAAAAGTGAAAATGGCCGAAATGTCCACTAATGCATGAATAGATAAATAAAGTGTGTTATATCCATACAGTAGAATATTATTTGGCAAGAAGATGGAATGAAATAGTGATACATGCTACAACATGATGAAACAAGCCAGATGCAAAAGCCCACATATTGTATGATTTCACTTATATGAAATGTCCAGAATAGGCAAATCCCTAGAAACAGAAAATAGATTAGTGGGTGTTTATAGTTGAAGGTGGGAATAAGGAATGACTGCAAATAGGCACAAAGGATCTTTTTAGGAAGACAGATATGTTTTAAAAATTGGATTGTAGTGATGATTGCACCACACTGTAAATTTAGCAAAACTCATTGAACCGTACACTTAAAACCAGTGAATTTATGATGAATAAAGCTGTGAGCACTTTTCCATGCACCTCCCTTTAAGACTATCATGCCATCTACTTTTTATGCCCACCATTTTACTAAGTTTGACTTTTTGAGGGTCACTTGTGATCCCAAATTGTCAAAGCCCGTAGCAGTCCTCTTCTTATCCTTTGCGATGGTGCACTGGCATACTTCTTCCACCACTATAGCTGCTTGCTCCTTTGGTTTCCTTGCTGGTTCTTCTTCCTCATTCCACCCCATGGTGGGTGATCAGTAAGTCTCCTTTGAGGTATCCATTTGTCTCCCTCACTAACTTCAAATTCAACATATCTCAACTCAAACTTATCATCTCCACCAAACCAGCTCCCCTTCTCACCTGCCCTAGCTATGTCAATAAGTTTCTCCAAGTCACCAGGCTTTGAAATTACTCTTGACTTATCTCCTTTCTTTCCTGAATTCTAATCACCAAGTTCTCTCTACTTTTCTCTAAGTTCTCCCTACTTTTATTCCAAAAGGTGTCAAATATTTGTGAGCAAATAATCTGAACAGGATACATGAGTAGCAATGCAAATATTAAATAAACACATGAAAAATTCAAACTAGAATAATCAAAGTAAGCACATTAAAATGATAATAGGTAGCATTTACATTCATTGAATTAGAAAAAGAAGATTTTCTGTGATGGCAAGATTTTGGTCAACTGGTATCCTCATAAATTGCCAGCAGCAGTGTAAACCACCTCCTAGCAAAGCTGTTTGGTGAAACAATAAGAATGTTCATATTCTTTCAAATTGTGATCCCAACTCTAATAATTATTTTAATAAGATAATTCAAAATAAAAAAAGATTATACCTATACAGAGTTTCTGCAGCATTATTTTATAATAGCAAGAAATTGGAAATAATCTAGTTATCCAAAAATTTGGGAATGATTAAGCAAATTAAAGCATATTAAGCTACTTAAGTATTATGCAGCCATTATAATTTGTAACTATTGAGGGAGCCTGTACAGCAACATTCAAAACTGTTCACCAAATAATGCTTAGTGGGGAAAAAAGAACAGGATAAACAAAATCACATTTACATAGTTATTTAACCATGCCAAAATATCTCTATATCTATAGATAAAAGTTGGCAGAGAAGTGAAAACATTCAGGGTGTTAGGATGGTAGGACTAAAGCTACTTGTTCTTCTGTTTTTAATTCCCCCCCAAATATTAATACACATTTATCTATTTTTTTTCTACACCACCCTCATCTCAACCCAGAGCCACACTGTTTCATGCCTGGATCACTGCCCATGATTGGCCTCTCTTCAACCCATCTAGGCTGCGAATGCTGCCAAGTTTTCTAAAGTGGCACATTTACCATGTCACTTAACTGATCGATAACCTTTAATTGCTTCAATGTTTGTGATCCTATGTAGTTTTTTAATTTAATTATTTAATTTTTCTCTTTTACCATTCATTCCCTTTATGTCCCCCTCCCCCCAGCAAAAACCACACTGTTGTCCATGAGTCTTTTTCCCTTTTGCTCAATTTATCCACCCCCTAACCTCCCCCCTTAGCTGTCATCGTGATAGCTATGAGTCTATCTCTATTTTTCTTGTTTAGTTCACTTTGTTCATTAGATTCTACATATGAGTGATCCTATCTCATTTTTAGGGCCTACCAATCTGTTGGGAACTGCTTTGCCTGGTTGCAGGAGTTGTAACTGCCCCCCATGGATAAGGCTGAGTGAGTGACCTCCAGACTGTAAGCCACTAAGGAGACAAAGTTTATCTCCCTGGCAGGAGTGCTGCTTCTGCTTCATCCATCTCTGGCCCCCAACGCTTGGTCAGTTAGTCAATGACAGGTAAGACCCCTCAGAGGGGGAGCAACCTAAGCCAGACATGATCACTTGGGAGGGCCTTAAGGAAAGATTCAAGGGGCTGCAACAAAGAGAGGGTGATGGACCCTTGCCCCCCCCAGCTATTCTGACATAGCTTGAGTCCCTATTTCCATCTGGGAGAAGCGCTTTCTGGTTCTAATTTGCTGAAGCCTAAAAACCTATGATGGGGAAGGTGGTGCAGCCCTTTGCCGGCTAGAGCAGGTTCCGGAGTGATCGGGCATAAGAAAGAATTCGTAAAGACCTCTGAAGCCTGCTTTGCTAACAGTGCTTTCATTTATATGATAAGGGTCCAAGCAGGAAATGAGTATGTCTCCCAAAGTTTTTGCAACCCGTTTACCTGACAGACACTGACTCAGATTAAGCCCTCAGATTTCTTTGAAATGTTATCTATTGTTTGATTCTTGCCACTTCACATTGATTGATGAGCTTTACCTGTATTCCTGTGTTACGAACCTAATAAAAGCCCTTGAGGAAGGGGCTCTTGTTCTTCTCTTTTCAGAGATTGATCACCTTTCCTCCCCAAGCAGATCATGTCTTGGTAGTTTCATTTTCATCCGTGGCAGATGAGGGGACTTGCGGGCAAAGTTGCCCCCACACTGATCCTTGCCCCAATACTTTACTATTTGTCCTTTTTTCTCTGCTCTTACTGCTGCTGCTCTTCCTCCCTTTCCTCTTACTCCTCCTTCTCACTATTACAACTAATACTTAATGAGGGTTTAAGGTCTCAGATTGTGTTCTAAATGCTTGACATATATTAACTCATTTAATCCTCAAAACAATCACATGAGGTAGATGAGGAAACTGATGGGAGAGAAAGAGACAGAGAGAATGAAAAGGATATGGGGAGATATCATTTGCAAATATATTTTCCCATATGGTTGGTTCCCTTTTCATTTTGCTGATGTTTTCTTTAGATGTGCAGAAGCTTTTTATTTTGATGAAGTCTCATTTGTTTATTCTTTCCTTTATGTCCCTTTTTTAAAATGTATTTTTTATTAATTATGTTGTTACAGTTGTTCTATTCCCCCCCTTCATTCCCCTCCACCCTACCCCCCACCATTACCCCCCTTTAGTTTATGACCATGTGTCTCAAGTTCTTTAGATTCTATATTTCCCATATTATTCTTGCCCCCCCATCTATTTTCTATCTACTGTCTATGCTACTTATTTTCTGTACCGTCTCCCCCCTTCTCCTCCTCCCACTCCCCTGTTGCTAACCCTCCTTGAGATCTTCATTTCTATGTTTCCACTCCTGATCTAGCTGTCCTTTTAGTTTGCTTTTGTTTTAGGTGTGGTTGTTAATAACTGTGAGTTTGTTGTCCTTTCACTGTTCATGTTTTTTTTTTACTTCTTTTTCTTAGGTAAGTCCCTTTAACATTTCATATAATAAGGGCTTGGTGATGATGAACTCCTTGAATTTGATCTTATCTGAGAAGCACGTTATCTGCCCTTCCATTCTAAATGAAAGTTTTGCTGGACAGAGCAATCTTGGTTGTAGGTCTTTGGTTTTCATGACTTGGAATACCTCTTTCCAGCCCCTTCTTGCCTGTAAGGTCTCTTTTGAGAAATCTGCTGACAGTCGGATGGGGACTCCTTTGTAGGTGACTATCCCCTTAGCTCTTGATGCTTCTAGGATTCTCTCCTTCATTTTAATCTTGGCTAATGTAATTATGATGTGCCTTGGTGTGTTTCTTCTTGGGTCCAACTTCTTTGGGACTCTCTGAGCTTCCTGGATTTCCTGGAAGTCTATTTCCTTTGCCAGATTGGGGAAATTCTCCTTTATTATTTGTTCAAATAAGTTTTCCACTGGTGGCTGTGCCTTTCCCCCTTCTGGTACCCCTATAATTCGAACGTTGGAGCATTTAAAGATGTCCTGGAGGTTCCTAAGACTCTCCTCATTTTTTTGAATTCTTGTTTCTTCATTCTTTTCTGTTTGGCCATTATTTGCTTTCTTCTGGTCCACTCCATTGATTTGAGTCCCAGTTTCCTTTTCATCGCTATTGGTTTTCTGTGCAATTCCATTCATTTCAATTAGTTTCGCCTTCATATGTTTGTCTAATTTTTGGCTATAATCAACCAGTTCTGTGAGGATCCTGATCACCAGTGTTTTAAACTGTGCGTCTGAGAGTTTTGCTATTTCTTCGTTGCTTAGATTTATAGGCTCTGGGGCTTTGAGATCTTCTTGAGCCATTTTTGGTCTGTTTGCACCCGTTAAGTATGAGGAGTGGAGCCTTGGACTCCCAGGCCGTTGGGTTGTGACTCTGTATGTGGAGGCAGGGTCAGAGCGGGGAAATGGCGGCCCCCTCTGCTGTTTCTCACAGCTGGGTGATGAGCAGAGCCTTAGGTTGTTCACGGGGGCAGGGCCACTTAGGTCGCTGGATTATGACGCTGTATGTGGAGGCGGGGTTAGAGCGGGAAATGGCGGTGCCTTCCACCAATGCTTGCCGCTGGGGCTGCTGGCTCTCGTCCAATCGCCCACTCCCTTGCTTGTCTATCCACACAGGAATGCGCAACCACAGTCAACCCGCAGCCCTGCTCCCTCGCTGTTTCCCCGCAACTGCTTGCTGAGTTGCCCACCAGGTCCAACCCTGCGCCTGGATTCCACGTGCCTGAGTCCATCTGACCGAGTTTTCCTGTGCTACCCTGCTCTGCCAGCTGCTGGTTTCGCCCCTCTTACCGGTCAGGCTGAAGAATTTGTTGTTATCAGACTTTGGAAAAGTTCAATTTTCTCTGTTCTGGCTGTGTTTTCTGTTGCTATTATTTAGTTGTCTCTAAACTTGGTTGTGTGAGGAAGCACGGCATCTCCACCTATACCGCCATCTTGGTGGAAGTCCTCCTTTATGTCCCTTGCTCTAGGGGAAATATCAGTGAAAATATTGCTGTGTGGAATATCTGAGATTTTCCTCCCTATGTTCTCCTCTAGGACTCTTATGGTGTCGTAACTTATATTTAAGTCTTTTATCCATCTTGAGTTTATTTTTGTGTGTGGTGTAAGTTGGTGGTCAAGTTTCATTTTTTTTTTTTTTTGCATGTAGCTGTCCAGATTTCCCAACACTATTTGTTGAAGAGGCTATTTTTACTCCATTTTATGCTTCCGCCCCTTCGTCAAATATTAATGGACAGTAGAAACTTGGGTTTATTTCTGGGCTCCCTGTTCTGTTCCATTGGTCTACATGCCTGTTTTTGTGCCACTACCAGGCTGTTTTGATTACAGTGGCCTTGTAATACAGTATGGTATCAGGTATTGTGATCCCTCCTACTTTGCTCTTCTTTCTCAAAATTGCAGCTGCTATTCGGGGTTGTTTATGGTTCCATATAAATTTTTCAAGTGTTTGTTCTATGTCTGAGAAATATGCCATTGGTACTTTTATAGGTATTGCATTGAATCTATAAATTACTTTGGGTAGTATAGACATTTCGATGATGTTAATTCTTCCAATCCATGATCACGGTATATGTTTCCATTTGTTTGTGTCTTCCTTGATTTATTTTTTCAGTGTTGTATAGTTTTCTGCATACAGGTCTTTTACCTCCTTGGTTAGGTTTATTGACTAAACCAAAATACCTTGGTTTATTCCTAGGTATTTTATTTTTCTTGTTGCTATACCAAATGGGATTTTTCCCCTGATTTCTGTTTCTGATATTTCATTGCTGGTGTACAAAAATGCCTTTGATTTATGAATATTGACTTTGTATCCCACTGTTTTGCCAAATTTACTTATTAGGTTGAATAGTTTTTTGGTGGAGTCTATAGGATTTTCTATGTATACTATCATGTTACCTGCACACAATGACAGTTTTGATTCCTCCTTTCCAATTTGGATGCCTTTTATTTTTTTCTTATCTGATTCTTGTAGCTAGGACTTCCAATACTGTGTCTAATAGAAGTGGTGAAAACAGACATCCTTGTCTTATTCCTGATCTTACTGGGAAAGCTTTTAGTTTTTGCCCATTGAGTATGATGTTGGCTGTAGGTCTCTCATATATGGCCTTTATGATGTTGATACCTTGGACAAGGGTTTGATCTCCAAAATATATAAAGAACTTACAGAACTCCACTCCAGGAAGGCAAACAATCCAAATAAAAAATGGGCAAAGGACCTGAACAGACACTTCTCCAAAGACATACAGAGGGCCCAGAGATATATGAAAGAATGCTCAGCATCACTCACCATCAAGGAGATGCAAATCAAAATCACAATGAGATACCACTTCACAGAAGTCAGAATGGTGATCATAAACAAATCAACAAACAAGTGTTGGAGAGGTTGTGGAGAAAAGGGAACACTAGTGCACTGTTAGTGGGAATGCAGACTGGTATAGCCACTGTGGAAAACAGTATGGAATTTCCTCAGAAAACAAAAAAATGGAACTGCCTTTTGACAGCAGTTAATGGAATTTCTGGGGACTATCTCCTAAGAATCCTGAAACACCAATCCAGAAGAACCTATGCATCCCATTGTTCACAGCAGCACAATTGAAAATAGCCAAATGCTCAAAGTAACCTAAGTGCCCACCAGTAAATGAATGGATCAAAAAACTATGGTGTATTTACACAATGCAATACTACTCAACAGAAAGAAAAAAGGAGCTCCTACCCTTTGCAACAGCATGGATGGATCTGGAGAACATTATGCTAAGTGAAGTAAGCCAGGTGGTGAAAGACAAATACCATATGATCTCACCTATAAGTGGAACTTGATCAACAAAACAAAGAAGCAAGCACAATATAACCAGAGACATTGAAATTAAGAACAAATTGACAGTAACCAGAGGCAAGGTGGAAGGGGATAATGGGCAGAAAAGGGGGAAGGATTGTGAGGACTTTATATAAAGAACACATGGACAAAACCAATGGGGGGTAGGGTCAAGGTTGGGAAGTGAGGATAACTGGGGTTGTGGGGAGTAGTGGGGGGAAAGTGGAGATAATTGTATGTGAACAAGAATTTTTAAAAAGTAGAAAAATAAGGAGGGAGCAAGAAACGTCCCAAGCTAACACAGCTAGAGAATGGAAGAAGCTGCATTTGAACACAGGCAGATTGACTACAAGGTCACAACCCTTAACCAGGGGGTCTTATTCCTCCCACATACTCTACTCAGACTCCCCTCTGGTTCTTTACTCTTATAGGTCCCAACCTTTACTTTACTTACCCTCCAATGAACTTAAAGCACAATAACACTTATTATGTATTGGCCCCTTGCCATGTGCCAGGCATTTCTTGTTTAAATCATGTATTTGACACTTCATCCTATAGCAACTTGCCTGAATAAGCAACAAGTGGCTTTAAATCCTGGCTTACCTGCCTTGGATGGGTGTTTCATTTGGTTGGAGCATTGTTCCATAAATGAAAAGGTTTGGGGTTTGATCCCAAGATAGGGCATGTGCCTTTATTTTGGGTTCGGTTTCTGATTGGGGAGCCTATTGGAGACAACCAGTCTCTCTCTGTGTGTGTCTCTCTCTCCCTCCCCCTCTCTCTTCTCTCTTTCTTCTTTCTCTAAAGTCAATAAAAATATCCTCAGGAGAGGGTTAAAAAATAAAATAAATAAATTCTGGCTTGTACCTTTAGTAGCCATGAGGTCTTCAGTAAATTACTTAGTTTGTCTGAATTTCAGATTCTTTATCTGAGCCAACAGTTCTCAAAGTGTGGTCCCAGAAGCATCACCTGGGTAGCTTTTTAGAAATACACAGTTTGAGCCCCATTGCACACCTACTGAATCACACTTGCTGGGGGCAAGATCTACCTATTTCTCCATTTTAATGAGCCTTTCAGGTATTTTTAATGTACACTCAAGTTTTAGAACCACCACCTCAGCTATAATAATAATACCTACCTGACAGAGTTTGGGGGCCAATAGAACATAATATCTGTAACTTAGCTGTGGCATGTAGATTGTTTTATAAATGGTAACTTATTATTACTGCTACTTTGTGTGGGTTAGTCTTTCTTGCTCAAGCTCTGGGTGGGCAGGCATCATGCTTCCTGGTGCTCTTTATTATTTCCCTGCTCATCTAGAAAAAGGTAGTACATACACTAAGTTTTGAACAAAGCCTTGTTACTTCACTGACTGGTTGGTAAGAGAACCATTTTTGGAGAAATACTGTAGGGCAGTACAGCAGGTCCTTGAATAAGATCACTTTGTTAAATGGTACCTTTTGAAAACATTGATGAATAAAAAAATGATTCCCAGCCAGGACCACTGTCTTTGTGTAGTTCACATGTTCTTCTGCATAGATTTCTTCCCACATCCCAAAGATATGCATGTGAAGTGAATTGGCATGTCTACATTAACCCAGTCTGAGTGAGTGAGTGAGTGTGTGTGTGTGTGTGTGTGTGTGTGAGTGTGTCCTGAGATGGAAAGGCATCCTGTCCAGGGTTGCATCCAACCTCGTTTTCTGAGTTTCTAGGATTGACTCTGGCCATCTGCAACCCTGAACTGAAATAGGTGGGTTAGAAAAGAATTAATTTTTTATTTATCTTTATTTCAATGTTTAATATTAGAAGTGTTTTGGGTCTTCATTTAGAAATTTGGTCTGGTTTTTGTGCCCAGAATATATTCTGTAGGAACTTAATTCTTGTTTATATCAGTCAGCCTATGGTAAAATTGATTCCATTGCATGGTTTCACTTAAAATTGCAACCTATTGATGATGTTAAGTGAGAACTTACTGTGGAGTATCTCTGAAGTAAGACTGCCTGGATCTAGTCAATTTAATATCTGTGGGACTTTAGGCAAATTATTTATCTGTGTTTGCTTGTGTTTCTCTTCTTGGGCAAATGGGAAGATTAATAGTACCCATCCCTTAAGGTTATAGTAAAAAAACAAATGTAAAGTGCTTTGAATGGTTCCCAGAGTAGAACACTGTGCTCAAGAAATGTTAATTAACATTATTTTTTGTGTGTGTGTCATTTCATTCACCCAATGGTAGAGACTCTGTTTCTTCATTTGGCAAGCAAATGAAAAATACACCTGAGCAACTTCTGTGTGCTAGGCACATAGACTAGGTCTATGACCAAGGTATGGTCTTCTCTCTTAAAGCTTTCAGTCTAATATGGGAAACTCTGCAGGCCCACTAGACTGAAACAAGTTCTCTAAGGATATAATACAAGCCAGTTCACAGAGAGGAATCAAGACTAACCAACAAGAGTAACAAACAAGACTAACCAATAAAATCCTATAGTATCCCCAATCCAGGTTAGACTCCTGAGACATGATGTTGAGTGATCAGTTTGAAGTGTTTCTTTAGGGATCTTAATTGAAGTAGTTATGATGAAAAATACATGAACTTTGGGGCCAGACAAACCTGGGTCTGAATCCTGGTTCCATCAGTTATACTAAGTGACCTCAGCTAAGTTACATGAGCTCTCTGTTCCTCATCTATCAAATAGCTAGTAAAAATGAACTGCTGTGGAGACTAAATGAGATTATGGGTGTAAAACGATCCAGACCAGTGACTGACACTTTATATTGGGTTCTTCCTTTTTTCATTGCCAACCAGAAAATGAGCAGGTTTCCAAGACTTTGGAATCAAAAGAAAGCCAAATTATTCCTGACTACACTACCAAATCATAGGGGACAACATAGAACCCCAGAAAGAATCTCAGGTTCTTCTAGGGTCAGAACCAGATTTTAGTCCTCTCCTTTAGTGTCCCCTTCCAAAAGTGCCCCTATCAAGGCACAGCTAAGAGCTTTCTTCCCTAACCCTCCTTCATTCCTGGAATTTGAGTTAAAGAATCAATATAACTTAAAGGTGTCTTATAATTAGACCTGGAGAAGAACTGATTGTAAGAGTACATCAAGGAATTTCACAAAAGAGAGGGTCTAACCAGGCTGATGTAGAGCACACCAGAAAAGGTAACCGTCACTCCTTATGGTTGGTCACCTATGGCAGGTAGGCTCATCCTTGGGGAATATGAGTGCTGTATGCCATGCTCCCCATATTACAAAAGCAGATTCCATTCTGGGCATTTTTTTTCCTTAAGGGCTTTGTCCAAGCAACTCTTTTCCCTCTAGCCCAAGCCATATATACCATTTGTGAAAATGTCTCTGCTTTCTCTCATGAATTTTAACCTATTGTTAGTATAATCTGCCCTTGCAATTTAAATGAGGAGACCTTAAGATTTAATATGCCCTGTAAAAAGAAAGGTTGCAGAACCCAAGAAACAAGTGCCTCTGACAACTCTGAAGCAAAGGCACAGTAGTAGCTTGATAGTCTTACCTATTTTTTGCTCCCTCCAACTGCCCAATGGTCACTGAGAAGGCAGTCATAATTTATGCCTCCTCATCTGTTTCAGCACAGTTTTGTCCTATATGTTCTCGTGCCTGAGCAGGACTGCCTTAGGCCTGAGATGATGGGCACAATGTCCCACAAAACTACCTCACTACTCCATATTCTAAAGTGTCCTAGCAATCAGTTTGGTCTGTAACCCACTGCCTGGGGGCAGACTGGATGACGTTTGTGGCATCAAGCCCTTGCTGTAAACACCAAACCAGGTTCCTTAAAGAAAGCTGAACAGAAAGAAAAGCTTACCATTTCTATAGAAATTCAGAGGCACCAACTCACCCCAACACCCTGAGAAGCCACTTACCTCCCTGACTGGCTGGTCTTCCTGTTTCCTGTTGTTGATTTCCATTTATCCCCAGGAAATTCCTACAAAGCAAAATTCTGATAAGTTAGGGAGCTCTGAGCAGTCAGGTAGTTAGATGGCTTCAAAAGTGTGAAGAATTTAGGAACCTATACCCTGCCAGGACCCATATCTGGTTCCTTCTACTCTCTCACGCAGGCTAGAGAAATGTATATGGAGGCTGCCTTTTTGTCAGGAGGCCTATGAACTGCTGGGAGCATGCAGAGACTAAGAGAGCACTCAGGGACCTGGACAGTGTAGTCTAGAAACTCTGTTTTCCTCTGTTTCTCCACTCCCCTCCCAAACCACGTTAAAAACCAGTTTAGCACGTTTGCTGTTTCTTCTGGCTGTTGTAAAGGAGGTCTTTTTATTTGTTCTATCTGGTGGATCTGCACTTTCCTTTTGACTCTTCCAACATAGAAAGCATCTTCTTGGAAGCCCTGGTCCTTAAAGGGCCATTGAAGCCTAAAGCTCCTGCTGCTGTAACCATTTCCTAGAGTGAGGCAGAGGGAGATAATGCATTCGAGCACACTGCTGTACTGCTGTGGCCCTTCCTTCTCCCAGATTCAGTGGCAGGGTCTGAGATGGGCTTATCCCTGGGGAACCTGAGTGCTGTGTATCATGTTCCTCACATTACAGATGTAGATTCTTCACTGGGGGCACTTTTTTTCCATAAGGGCTTTGTCAAAGCAACTCTTTTCCCTCTTTATGCATGCCACTTGTAAAAGTGTCCCTACCTTCCTATTCTAACTCTAAACATAATGCAAATTTGCGTTTGACATTCTTCCCACTTTTGCATTCAGCACCCCTCTCTAGCAACTCAGAGGTTAGCCCAACAGGAGTGCACAGTTTTTCTAAGTCTCACTGATCTTTTAAATTCTCACTTTCTCCAATGCTATTATTGGACCCATTTAAAGTTTTATTATCTTTGTCCTAGTTAAATAAAAAAAATACTTTCTTTTGGGATTGAGACATTTAGTGTCAGTCATACTAGCTAAAATACTTAATAGCTGTGTTATTTGAGGGAAGTTGTGTCACCTTTCTGAACCTCAGATTCCCATCTGGCAAATAAGAACTTTGCTACGTAGCCTTGCTTGGGTCCCAGTAGTCAGGATAAAATGGGATGTGCATACAGAATGCCTAGCACAGTGCTCAGCACATAGGAGGCTCTGGATGTTAGTTGCCAGAGAAACGATGAAGTTTCTCAGCTTTTATACAATCAGAGCAGTCCCTGTCTGTACCTGTCATGTTAGAGCAGCTCTAACCACTTGTTAGATTTCAGACTCTGCCTTGGTGCCCTTGTGAGATGTCCCTGCCCTCATACTTGTTCAGCCACAGTGGGAGCCAGGATTTCCTGTCCATGCCCTGTCTGGCCCTATGGGAAGTGCTCAGTAAATAGCAGTGGCCAAACCAAACAAAGTTGTGTCCCAACTCCCAGCCTCCTTCACAGATTCCCAGTATCACATTACATTTTTTTCTTGAGCTTAGATTGCTGTAAATTGCCTGCACCCTTTGAACCAAACAGGCAGTTATGCCATGGCTCGTTGCAGATGGTGATTGACTGTAGTGGGCACTTGCTGCCCCAATAGAAGATATACTGCTAAAAGGCATCCTGCCACACTGGACAAAGCCTGGGCTTTGAAATCAGCTTATGGAGAGACAGTGTAGCATGATTAGGAGCTTGGGCCCTGAAGCTAAATTACATGGATTCAAATGCCACACTTGCTATGAGACCTCAAGAAAAATATAAACTTCTCTTTATATCATTTCCCCCAGCTATTTAATAGTATGATTGTTATAATAGAACTATTTCTTGATTGCTTTGAGAACTACATGAGTTGATATATGTGAAGTATGTAGAATAGTACTTGGTGCACAGTAGACACTCAATTGTTAAGTTATTGTTCAAATGCTGGCTTTGCCATTTGCTAGATGTGTGACCTCTCTGAGCCTCAGTTTTCTCAGCTGTAAAATGGGGATCCTATTATAACATATCATACAGTTGTTGAATGAAATAATGTGATAATAAATGGAAAATTAATTGCTATGAAGTATAAGGGATGTAAGTTTGTACTGATTTTAGTTCTCTTAACAGTGCTAAACAGGAGCCTGTTAGCTCTCTAACATCTTCCAGGGGCCAGAAGGAGAAGGAAATCAGCCTTACTTCACACAGCCCTAGTCATACGGGCTGGGGTACCTTAATCCATGCTATGAGATTTTCTCATGTCTGAGGGTGGGGTGTGTTCAGGTGGCAGGGATAATAAAAATGGGTGTATAGTGGCTCTTAGATGTCCATCCACATATCTAAAAGCCTAGTGCTTAAGCAGACCTGTTAAGCTAGTCTAATAGGCATTAGGAACTGAATATATCCCTTCCTCAGAGTGCAGAAGAAAACCTGAATTGCTGCTGCCAACTGATGCAAACTGCAAATTTCACCTCCTTCCTTTATGGAATTATTGGCCCTGGGCTGACATATCTACAGCCACCATCTCCTTAACCCCATATGCCCACCCTACTTCAGTCCCTTTTTTCGATGGTCCACTTGCGGTTCCTTCTTTGAGCAAACTTTCCCAAGCTAAGCCAATCTCTCCCCTTATTTTAAAAGATAATAACTCACACTTATAAGATGATTATGGTCTTGCAGTCACTGTTTTAAATGCCTCACCCATGTTCCATCATTTAATCCTCACAATCAACTCATGAAGTAGGTACTGTTATTACCTCCATTTTTAAGTTGGAAAGCATAAGAATTTGAACCTAGGCAGTCTGATTCCAGCATCAGTGCCCTTAAAAATTACTTTATATTTCCCCTATTTTTTTAGAAGTTTTTAAGATATTTTATTTATTTATTTTTAGAGAGGAAAAGGAAGGGAGAAAGGGGGGAAGTGAAACATCAGTGTGTGGTTGCCTCTCACACGCCCCATCCTGGGAACCTGGACTGCAACCCAGGCATGTGCCCTGACTGGGAATTGAATCAGTGATGCTTTGGTTCACAGCCTGGCACTCAATTCACTAAGCCATACCATCCAGGGCCTCTCCTCTTTCTTTTTAACATTTATTATGGATATTTTCAAGCATACAGAAGTGTTGAACAAATTTACAATCAACACACACATATCCACCACCTAGATTCTATGATTAATATTTTACCATATTTTTCTTATCACATATCTCTCTGTTCACTCCTCCATCCACCCACGAATCCATCCTAATTTCTCGATGCATTTCAAATTAAGTTACAAACAATGTTATCCCTATAAAAATTGAAAGCTTAAATGTGATGGACAAATTCCTTGAAAGACAAACTACCAAAGCTCATTCAAGAAGAAATAGATAACCTAAATGACCCTATATTTATTAAAGAAATTATATTTGTAGTTTAAAAAATCTTTCCACAAAGAAAACTCCAAGCCCAGTTGGCTTTGATGATAAATTCTATTTAACAGTTAAGGAAAAAATAATACCAATCCTATACAAAATCTTTCTGAATATGGAAGAGGAGGGAATACCTTCTAGCTCATTTGGTAAGGCCAGTACCTGGATATAAAAACCAGACAAAGATATTGCAAGATAACTACAGACTCAAATCCATGATAAACATAGACACAAAAATCTTTAACAAACTATGAACAAATTAAATCTAGTAACACATAAAAAGGATAAATGCATTGTGACCAAGTGGATGATACTAGGCTGGTTCTTGTTTCAAAAATCAACCAATGTAATTCATTATATCAGTAGACTAAAAAAGAAAAACTACATGATGATCTCAATAGATACAGAAAAAACATTTGAAAAAATCCAACATCCACTCCTGATAAAAGCTAGGAATATAAGGGAAGATCCTCAACTTCATAAAGGGCATCTATGAAAAAACTACAATTAACATATTTAATATGATATTATGCTAAGTGAGATAAGCCAGGAAAAGAAAGATAAATACCATATGATTTCACTTGTATCTGGAATCTAAAAAATAAAATAAACAAATAAAACAGTAACAAACTCATAGATATAGGGAACAAATTGATGGTTGCCAGAAGGGAGGGAGAAAAAAAATAGTGCAATATGGGGAACAAAGCAACAATATCCACTCTCACAACTTCTATTAAACCTTGTATTGGAAGTTCTAGATAGTGCATTAAAGCCACTCTCTCCCCTAGAAAAGGCATATAAAATGGAAATAAAAATTTGAAATTATTTTCACTTGCAGGTGACATGATTGTCTATGTAGAAAATCTTTAAAAATCTACCAATAAGTTACTAGAACCAATAAATGACTTTGAAAAGCTTATAGGATACATCAATACAACAAAATGGAATTGTATTTCTATACAATAGTAACAAAGAATTTTAATTGACATTAAAAAATACTGTTTAAAATACCATGAAAGTCATGAAATTTTAGGGCTAAGTATAACAAAATATGTGCAACATTTATATGCTGAAAACTATAAAATAAGTTAGAGCATCAATAGATTTCAAAAACTTCAGCATACATAGCATTAGATACAGTTCCATATTTGTTTATAATATTTAAGGCAAAATTTACTTCCAGTGAAATGCACAAATATTAATTGTGCCTTTGTTGAATTATGATGAATGTATACACCTGTGTAACTCAAACTCTTATCAAGGTACAAAATGTTATCATGATCCAACTAAGGTTTTTATGACCTTTCTAGTCAAACTCTGTGCCACCTCCCATAGGGAACCACTGTTTTGAATTAGTTTTCCATAGAATAATTGTTTTAGAACAGCCTAAGTGCCCATCAGAATGGGTTATAAAAACTATGGTACACAATGGAATACAATGCAGCAGAAAGAAATCTCCTGCCCTTTGTGATGGCATGGTTGGATTAGAAGAACATTATGCAAAGTAAAATAAGCCCGTTGGTGAAAGACAAAGACTATATGATCTCACTTATAAGAGGAATCTAATGAACAAAATAAACTAACAAGCAAAACAAGAAAGAGACATGGAAACATGGAACAGACTCGCAGCTGCTAGAGGAGAGGGCAAAGAGGATAATGGTGGAAAGAAGGGGGAGGAATTAGTCAAAGAACAGGTATGAAAGGTATGAATGACCCGTGGACATAGACAATAGTGTGGGGATTAACTGTGGGAGCAAGGGGTGGGATGGGCAGAGGAGGGCAAAGGGGGAAAATTGGCACAACTGAATAGTAAACAAGAATAATAAAAAAGAACTTTATATAAAATGAATAGTAGAGTATGTACTCTTTTGTATAAGGCATCTTTCACTCCTAAGTTTCAAAGAACATGAATCGAACAACTTTATATACAGAGTCATTCAGAAGTGTCTGTCTATGCAACAATAGTTCAACACAGAAACTAACTTCTGGTTTGAATGCACCAGCCAAAAGGTGGCACTAAGAGAGCCATGGAGAAGGAATCTGGCAGTGAGCTGATAAGGACCAATGGGGTCCTCCCAGAAGTACCCTGGGAGGTGGTGGTGGCTTATGTTAGGCTGGTAGGTCATAACCAAGTATAGCAACAGCCAGTCTAAACCTGGTTCTCTGACAGAGAGAGAGACTGGAGAAGAGGGGAAAGGATTCATTCTTTAGAAAATCAGACAAGTCAGATCTCTGAAAGCAAAGCTTGGGGGACCATTTGCAAATTTTGGAGCTCGATATAGTTTTAAAGCAGGAAACGGAAGGGAATACATGCTGTTTTGTATCAGGTACTAGGCCTGACACTCTATATACACAATCTTATTTGATCCTCACAATTGATTTATGAGACAGCCATTATTTTCCTCCACTTTAGTAACGAAGCAATTAGACTTTATTCAGTACTGCCCATTTTATGGAGTAAAAATTGTTTTTGTCCCTTTAAAAATCATATAACTACAAATTTTGGTGGTTGAATGACATAGGCAGTAAAATTTCAGGTTACCTCATGTAGCAATATTTTTGCCCATATATCTCCTAGGGCAAGAGATATGAAGGAAAAATAAATAAATGGGACTACATCAAATTTAAAAGGTTCTGCACGGCTAAAGAAACCATCATCAAAATGAAAAGGGAACTCACCATATGGGAGAATATATTTGCCAATAATACATCTGATAAGGGTTTAATTTCTAAAATATATAAAGAACTAATGGTACTCAACACCAAGAAGACTAACAACTCAATTAAAAATAGGCAAAGGAGGGCATACAGAGGGCCCAGAAACATTTCAAAAGATGCTCAATGTCATTACCCATCAGAGAGATGTAAATTAAAACCACAATGAGATATCACCTCATGCTGGTCAGAAAAGCCATCATTAATAAATCAACAAACAACAAGTACTAGAGAGGATGTAGAGAAAAGGCAATCCTAGTAGTGCACTACTGTTCAGAATGCAGACACTGACTAGTATAGTCACTGTAGAAAACAGCATGGAATTTCCTCAAAAAATTAAAAGCAGAACTGCCCTTTGAACTGGCAATTCCATTGCTGGGATTATACCCTAAGAACCCTGAAACACCAATTCAAAAGAACCTATGCACACCTATGTTTATAGCAGCACTATTTACAATATCCAAGTGCTGGAAACAGCCTGAGTGCCCATCAGTAGATGGGTGGATCAAAAAATTGTAGTACATTTACACAATGGAATACTACACAGCAGAAAAAAAATAAGGAATTCCTGCCTTTTGCGACTGTATGGATGAAATCGGACATTATTATGCTAAGTGAAATGAGTCAGTTGATGAAAGACAAATAATATATGATGTCACTTATAATAGGAATCTAATGAATAAAATAAACTATCAAGCCAAATAGAACCAGAGGCATAAATCATGGAACGGACTGACAGCTCTAAGAGGGGAGTGGGGAGGTGGGGAATGGTTGAAAGAACATGAAGAGATTAGTCAAAGAACATATATGCATGACCCATGGACATGGACAATGGTGTGGGGATTGACTGTGGGAGTAGGGAGATGGGCTGGGTGGAGGAGTGCAGAGGGGAAAAGTTGGGGCAACTGTAATAGCATAAATAATAAAATATTTAAATTAAAAAAATCACATTATTGAAAATTTTGCTGGTTGAATAACTTGCTTAAGGTCACTCAAATACCAATTATAGAGTCAGGCTATAAATCCTAGTTCTGTTCATTTTGTGAAGGAAAAGTTATTTTACTCTAACTCTAAAAATGAGGAAACTGCAATTTTGGTGGCTGAGTGTCCTGCACAAGGTAATAAGCTACCATATGGTAGACCAGGACTATATAGTTTTGAGAAATTATAATTGTTTTCAAATGATTCACCTTGCTTTCTCCTTAGAAAGAGAATAATAAAGCTCACCCATGCAAGAACCAAGTCCTCACCTGCACTGTCGGCTTCCTGGGTTTCCAAGCACTGCCAAGTGCCAAGCTGCTGTCCTCGAGAGTACTGTGCTGGGGATTATGATAGCAAGCTGAACACCGAATGCATTGGTGGTGGTGGCACCGACAGTTGTAGCAGTTTGGCATCATATTTCTCTTTCGCAAAGCAGGGCAGATTTCCCCAGAACAATAAATGCAAGGGTCATGTACTACAGCTCCCTGAACACTGCAAGAGTAAGAGCAGGTCCTGTGGTAATCAAAATCACCACAGTGCAGTGGCTTACAACACACAGATTGTTCTAGACCTTTGCTTGCAAAACATTCTGAGTAAGTAGGAGTTTCTGACTGAAGGGGTGAAATGGAATGATATGATTGGTCTGTGGCATGATATGGTTGGTCTGTGGAATGATATGATTGGTCCATAGGATGGTGCCTCAATTCCCTGTAGCTGGAGCTCATCGGCTGGAAGTTTTGGTCTACAGGTTTTGGTCTCTGGGTAAAAGTCTTGTTACTATGAGTGCTTAAACCTGGCAAATGAGAGGTTGATAAGGATTTGCTATTCTCTTCAAAAAACTTTCTTCTGTCTGCAAAGGGCAAGAGGATGGCTTCCTCCCCAGTTTGGCCAGTAGAAGCTTTCAATTCCTTGTTATCTCCTTGGTTGGAAGAGCTTTCCATGACTAGTGCCACATGCAGCTGCTGGTTATGCTCTGGAGACCATCTCCAATGACCTCCATGGACTCCATGGTGAACTTTTGTTTTCTCTGAGTCTGAAGAAGATGGATCAGATGCTTTCCACCAGGTGTTCAGGTGCATAGAGGACTGGCTAGGCCTCTGGCCAGGGCTTATTTGTCCCTCCAAGCCTGTTCTCGATTCATGGCTCTCAGGGGCTTTGCTGAGGCACTCTGAAGATCTAGCCCTAAGCAACATACTCTTGTTAAAGGTCTTGTCTCTGGGGCTCGGTGGTTTTTTATATGAAGGTAGAAGAGGTGAGTTAGAGGCAGGAAGTAGAAGACTTTCTAGGGGCTCCTCAGTCTCTTCCACTGGCTCCTTAGTGTCACACAGCTGTGATAAGGGACTCTTGCTTTTATGGAGCTGAGCCTTCCTCCTCTGAATTTCATTACGCAAGTTGGTAGCAAAACGCTCACTCTTCCGCCGGTTTTGGATTGAGCGGCCCCGGGTCCCTCCATTTCGCCTACCACCCATCTGGTCACACTCCTTGGGCTCCTTGTTCCCTACTTCAGTTGCCTCTGTGGTGCCAGCTACTTTAGTGGTTGAACAGTCCCTGGTTTGTTGAACAAGAGAGCCAGAAGGACAGGGCTGCTGGCTGGCCAATTCATTACCTGCTCTACTTATTCTGTTTGGGTCCTGGAAACCTCTTTCTGGAGGGCGTCCATCAGTTTCTTCATGGTGGGAGATGCTTGGGCTCTGGTACCCCGAACCCAAAGGCCTATTATCCACTTGCCTGGTCTTTCTCTCTTTGCTGGGCTGGTCCTGGTTTCCCCCTGCAGGAGGACATGGACTTTTCTTCCCTGTGTGGCTGCTATGCAAAAGGGACAGAGTCCACTCATGCCCATCCTTCCCAGTTGGGAGCTCCATCCCCTTGCTACCCCTGGTATCAAGGTGCATATGCTGCAAGTGGGATGCCAGCAACTGTTCAGGGGCACTATGGCGATGGCCTGTGGGTCCCATGAGGTGTGAAGGGCTGTCAAAAGAAGAAGTCTTAGCTAGCTCTGCTGAAATCTTGTTGAGCGGGCTGGAATCTATGCTGGAAACTTTGTCGTATGATTTTTGGAATCCAACAGCTTTGGCTGAGGCCTCTATCAGTAGGTGCTCATAGCCCTGCTGGTTGGATTCAGGAGGTTGGTTGAGCTCACAGTTCTGATGGCTCTGATTTGTCATTTGGTCTTGCCCACTGAGGCAGCA
Organism: Artibeus jamaicensis; assembly: GCF_021234435.1. NCBI lineage: Eukaryota > Metazoa > Chordata > Mammalia > Chiroptera > Phyllostomidae > Artibeus > Artibeus jamaicensis. Next base: position 12,279,007 of record NW_026521900.1, read on the forward strand.
GAACCTGTTAGGATTCCTTGGGCACAGCTCGGTGTCTAAGCTTGGTTTCTCCTCCTGTTGTACAGAGTCCATAGGCTCAGAAGCCCTCCTCTGCTCTCCATTGTAGAGTTGGCCTCTGGAGGCATGAAGACTATCTCGCCTCACTGGAGGTTGTGGTGGACCCTTGGCAGCTTTGGCAGGTTCTGAGTGGTGGACCTCCTGTGGGAGGGATGACATTTGAGGGCTGGAAGTCAGATGGCCCCCGTTGGTGCGCTGGGTACCTCCTGAAGTCTCAGCCACATTAAGCCTGCCATTAGGGGCCTTACTTAATCCTGGGCCTTGCATGACACAGTCTGCAGATGCAGGATCCTCTGGCCTGAGGGAAAGGGCACAGTCAGAGGCATTTGAGCTTGCTGAGAAAGAGCTGTAAGCTGAGTCGCGTTGGTTGGGGTACATGTTCTGGTCAATGGGCAAGAGGTGACTCTCATAGGTGGCTTGGCCTGGTTGTTCCAGGCTCTCCATGCTGCCAATGGAGCTGCTTTTTTCAGTGCTGCAATGCCGGGAGAGTGGACACCACTGCACACACACGTCACTGCAAGACAGAGGGCATACTGATTACTTAGCCAAATTATCAGATCCCTCTCTTACTGTGGCCAGCCCTGCCATGGGAGAAGGCAGGACAACCCAGAGGTACCCATGCCACAAATGAAAGTGAGACAAAGCAAGAAAGGAAGTAAGGAAAACAAGGAAAGGGATGGATACTGGGATACTACAGTGATGTAGTAAAATGGGAATCTAAACAGCATATGGAAGGAGGATGGAGCAACATACTAAAGACTAAAAGTGTGAGGAGTTCATTGGGGATTATGTTCTGTTTGACATCAGTGAGTCTAAAATTTCTTTGAACCTGTCACTGTCCCTAGGAAGTCAGCATGGGGCTCTATGCCAGGAGAGGCAATCACAGACTATTACCATCAGGGAGGGGCCTAAAGGGCTGATTCCATTTCAGCCAGCTTATTTTGTAAATCATTGCTTTTGATATTTGAACATGCATCAGAATCACAAGAAGGGCTTGTCAAAACACAGGCCACTGGGCCTCATCACCAAAGTTTTAGGTTTGGGTGAATCCTGAGAATTTTTACTTCTAACAAGTTGCCAGGTGATACTGCTGCTATTGGTCCAGGGAGTACAATTTTGAGAACCACTGGTATAAAGCAAGTCCTGCAAAGGAAGAGATTTTGAGAGCGTGATTTTTCTCAAGATCATCTAGTTCTAGCTTGTGGCCCAGATAAAGCTGGAATTTAGGCATCCCCTGTTTTTGTTTTTTGTTTTTTGCTTGATAATAATAATACTGACAATTGACTGGTGATGTACAATATGCCAAGCACTGTAGGGTGCCTTATTTCAAACTTAGGGCAATAAATTATTATCTGTACTTTACAACTGAGAAAACTGAAGCTTCAAGAGTCAAGTAAACTAACCACAAAGCTGCTAAAGAGGGAGATCTGGAATTAGAACCCAGGCCTCTGTAAGTCCAATGTCTTAGCTTTTCTGCTACCTGTTAAGTGAGAATATAGTAATATCTGCATGAGAGGGTTGCTTTGTGAGTGAATTTATATAATAAAAGTTGCCTTGACTGGTGTCACTCAGTAGATTGATCACCAGCTTGTTCACCAGCCTGTGAACCAAAGGGTCATTGGTTCGATTCCCACTCAGGCCACATGCCTGGGTTGCAGGCCAGGTCCCCAGTTGGGGCCATGCGAGAAGCAACCATACACTGATGTTTCTCTCCTCTTTCTCCCTCCTTTCCCCTCTCTCTAAAAATAAATAAATAAAAGTAAAGCTCTTGTCATAGCCTGGGTACCTAGCAAAAGTTCAATATATGGTAGCTGCTCCTCTCTTGATTGCTATTTCCACTGCTATTTTTATCAGCATCCTCTACTACTAGTATTGATAATACAGTGGCACTTGCCCATGATGCTGTCCTCATCCCCCATGTTATGTAAAGCCAAACTGGGGAGACCAAGGAAGGGACGAAGACCAGACACGATCTTGAATTTTAAGTGTGATTTCTCACACACAAAGCGAAATTGGGCCAAGTCATGTCAGTAACTCCTGATGACTAAACCCTCATAGGTTGCAGGCTATACTCAGAAAAGCTACAGTTCAGAAAGCCACAGCTGAGCAGTGGCAGGAGCCTATGAAAGTCTCAGGTCAGTCTCCTCTAATTCTTGTTCCCTGTGTTGCCCCTCAGCCACTCTGCTCACTTGACCTCTGGGCTGGAATCCTTCAATTCTTTTTTTAAAAAAATATTTTATTTATTTATCTTTAGAGGGGGAGGGAAGGAGAGAGGGAGAGAAATATCATTGTATGGTTGCCTCTCGTGCGTCCCCTGCTGGGAACTGGCCTGCAACCCAGGCATGTGCCCTGACTGGGAATCAAACCATGGTTGTTTGGTTGGCAGGCCTGCGCTCAATCCACTGAGCTACGCCAGCCAGGGCCATCAATTCTTTTTTGACAAGGGGATGTGCTGCCCATCCTACCACCCTTCCTGCTGAAAGCAGGCACGCCCTCACTCCAATAGGACCCAGGCTCAAAATGTGTTTCTGTGTATTCCTCCAGAACAAAATGATCTCTGCCTCTGCCCTGAGCCCATGGTTTCCAATGCCAAAAATAGTCACCAAGTGGGGGCAAACTCAACTTTAGCTTCCCTGAGCCTCCTCAACAGAAATCCCTCCTTGGAGGGATGATCTTGTTATGAAAGGGAAAAGAGAGCTGACACCAACAGCTTTGCTGGTTCTGAGCTTGCTGAAATAGTTGTCTGCCTCTTCTTCTGGGCAGTTATTTCAACAACAGACTATAGCACACTCTCTGCATTGAGAGATCCTCACTGCAGATAGATCCTGTTATTCAGGGAGGTCTCATTCTGAGCATTTTGGTTCTGTGACAGAGCTGATGAACACTGGATGAGATTGTTAGTGAGTCACTGTAGACAGGGAAGGAGCCCCAGGGCCTTCTTTCATTAAGATATCAAGGAGATGAGGAAGAAATACGGAAAGAGTCTGCAAAAGAACAGCCAGTGAAACGGTATGAAAAGCAGGGAAATGTGGTACCTTTTAAGCCAAATGAGTTAAATACTTCAAGGAACATTTTCCAGAAGGAATAGGACTGACCCAAAGTCACAGAGTTAGCAGCAGACTGGGACTAGAATACAGACTAAACTCCCACTCCATTTTCTACTACAGCACTCTGGGCTCTATAACATCTCATTGGTTCTATAGCAAAAGAGAAGGAGTGGCCACATCGTCTACCCTCCAGACCACCTTGAGAGGAGAATTGTAAACTCACCTTGTGTTGCAGCCGGAATGCCAAGACAAGCTGAAGGCTTCAGAAGGGACATGCATGGTGGTAGCTGCTTCAGGGCATCCCTCTAGCAGCTTGGCCACATGCCATGAGTGCGGCCTACTGACAGAGGCGTTTCTCCTACAGCAAGAAAGAGACAGGAAGTCAGCTTAGGGAACCAGAGCTGAAATCACTTCCCAGGCAGCTTCTTCCCCCACCCCCTCTTTCCCTAAAATGAAGTAGAATATCTGGCAAGGAGCTGGTGTGGGGATCTTAGTGGCCCTCCTCAGCTCCCAGTACTCAAATCTCCTTCATCCCAAGGGTAATTCCTGGAGAAAGAAAATGTTCACTTCACACAGGCATTGTGTTCATAGGTGTATCCTAAGCACATATAGGAATGCCAGACACACAGTAGATGCTTAATAAATATTTGTAGAATAAATTAGTATTACTGACCAATGAACAGTGACCCTACCCTAAGTTATCTTGGAGGAAAAAATCAATCTGGCCAATTTTCCCATTTTTCTCTAAGAAAGGAATAGGGCAGTGATTGAGAAGTTTGAATAAGTCAACACTGGGCTTCAAATCCTCTAATCTTGGCTTATTCATTTGATAAGCATTTGTGTATGTTTGTTGTACACCATCTTTGTATAGCTCTGGTGATACAGAGATGAATCGAACATAGTCTTTGCCCTTGAGAGTTATAGATCAATGAGGACAGAGTTATTCAAATACAGAGTGGTAAAGACCTTGAGAGAGTGAAAGATAAGAGGTGAGACACCTGAGTATGTAGGAAAAAAGGTGGCAAGGAGCCCCAACTCCTGCCAGGCAAAATAGAACAGTGTGGTGAATAGTGTATACTAGCTGACAGAGGAGACTGCGGCTCAGCAGGGTAGGGGTGAATAAAGGGGAACAGGTCTAAGACCAAGGCCCTGGATACAACCACAGGGTCTGTCTGGTACTGAAAGCTGAAGCAACAACTCTTGAACTGACTGGCTTATATAGGACCAATCCCTGTTTTCTGGTATATTTCACATGAATATATGCCACCCTTGGATTTGGGTAAGAATAGTATGAAGAAGAGCACACACAGGGCAGGGCATGGGTATTGCCACAAGATAAAGAAGAGTGATGAGAGAGGGACAAAAGGAGGAGGGTGAGAATAAGGAGAGTAGGGGGAAGGAGAGGGAGAAGGTGAGAGGGAGAGAAAGAACAAAGGAAGGAAGGAGGGAGGGAGGGAGACAGAGAGAGGGGGAGAGAAGAAAGAAGAAGAGAGAGAAAGAAAGAGAAAAGAGAAAGGAAAATGAAAGAAAGGAAAGGAAAGGAAAGGAAAGGAAAGGAAAGGAAAGGAAAGGAAAGGAAAGGAAAGGAAAGGAAAGGAAAGGAAAGGAAAGGAAGGAAGGAAGGAAGGAAGGAAGGAAGGAAGGAAGGAAGGAAGGAAGGAAAAGAAAAAGAAAGGAAGGAAGGAAGGAAGGAAGGAAGGAAGGAAAGAAAGAAAGAAAGAAAGAAAGAAAGAAAGAAAGAAAGAAAGAAAGAAAGAAAGAAAGAAAGAAAGAAAGAAAGAAAGAAAGAAAGAAAGAAAGAAAGAAAGGTGTTAGAAGGGCAGGTCAATGGTAAGATAAGAAGGAAAGATGATGCAGAGAAAAACAAATGAGAGAGGGAGAAAACTCTGAGAATGATTATAGATAAATACATAGTAGAAAGAATTGAATGATAGAGGGAGATGAATGACAGAGTAAGAGAAACAGATGATAAATAAGTAGATGACAGAGGTAAATGAATGATAGCTTATTTACTAATTTATACAGTCATTTACTGTGGCAGACTCCACGCTGGATACTGAGGGTGCAGAATTGACTAACATAAGGGCCCCTGTTTTCAAGAAGCTAGTTATATAGTGGGGTAATTCAGCAGAAACAGAAAATCCCTGTAGTGCAGGGCTCTAGAGGGTTAAGGCCTAAAAAAGTAGTCCTGATGAGAATGGCCTTGCTGGGGAAAAGATGGGTTGACTTGTAATGGGCCAGACACAGACAAGAAGGTATAAGAGAAAGGGTAGGGGAAGCTGCTTGCCAAAGGTCTAGAACCAGAATAAATAGGTCAGTAACAGTGACTCAGATTTATTGGGGAGGAAAGCCAGGTGAGGCCCCCACTTCTAACCACATTGTTCTATTATGGATTTCAGAATGCACAGCAGGGAGGCTGAAGACCTAAGAAGACCTTGGGGGGAGGGTGCCTGCTCCAGAATCTCATATACAAAACCCTGATGCTAGAAGTCTCTCCAGCTGCTGTACTCAGTGGATATCTATTAACAACTATTTATAAGGTATCTCACCAGAAATATGATGTGCTACTGTGGACTTTGAACCAACTTATGTATGATACCTCTGGGCACTAAGCATACAGTGGAAAACAAGGGACTTCTCTTATTTTGGGCACTTCCTCCACATCCAGGATTCCTCAAGTTCTTCTAAGTCCAGGGTTTAAAATGTAAGCAGTCAGCTTTACTATCACCTTCTCCCCAACAGTCAAATTACTCACTGAGTTCTTCAGAATCATCTTTTATTACATGTCTCTGGTTCTGCCTGTCTTTCTCTCTCCATTCTCACTAAGACTGTTCCACATAATCACAATTTCCTCCACATAACGCAGAACCCACCACCAACACCTCCTGTTCTAGTCCAGGCCCTTAAAACATTCTATATTCAAACTAGTATGTCAATCTGCCAGCCAGTCTCCCCTTGTTCTACCTCCAGACACTAGTTTTAGATCATATCATGTCAAATACCAACTGAATTGTGGCCCTCTCCTATTCAAGAATCTTCACTGGCTCCCAATTTCTTACTCTGTCCTATAGGAAATGTAGATTGGATCAGACTTTCAAAAGCCTTGATAAGCTATCTTTACCCATCCATCCCAATCCTATGTCTCTGCTCCAATCACACTCTTCAACCAGCTTTGTGCCTTTGCTGTTGGTTTTCTAGTAGAATCTAGCACAGGCTCTGGAGCTGGACCACCTTGTTTTGAATCCTAGATTTAACACTTATTAGTTTTGTTGCTTTAGTTAGGCGACTTCACTTCTTAGAACTTGAGCTGCCACAGTAGTAAAATGGGGATAATAGTATTTAATTAATGGGGTTTGTAAAAAGCAAATGAGACAATGCATTCCAACTGCTTAGAATAGGGTCTGGTAAGCCCTTACCCAATTTTAGTTATTACTATGACTATTTCCTTTGTCTGAAATTTACCCCATTCCATTTTGTTAATCTAAATTCTACCTGTTCTTTGAGGTACTGCTCAAGTACCATTTCCTTCAGGGTGTTTGCCCTTAGTAATCTAATCCTCACAGTTTGGCCCATAATAATAGGGGTTTTATATTGCTCATCATTATTTCATGCATGTTAGTCTCATCCTACCAACTATACTGAGCCAGCAGACAATGAGACAACAAGTGAGACAGATCTAGGTTCATTTCTTAACTCTACCACTTTAGATATGTGATTTTTTGCAAGTCACTTAGCCCATTGACCTTCAGCTTTCTTATCTGAAAAAGAGAACAATAATCCTTACCTGGCTAGGTTATCATGGGGGTTAGAGATAATATTCTCAAAGCATCTGTGACACAGCCTGATACTTGGCAAGTTGTCAATAAATAGGTACTCTAATAAAGGTTATCAGCTCAGACTTGTTCTTCATGGTTTAAGAGTACTCCCACCCAGATTTGTCCATCCACTGTCAAAGTTCTGCTGTATCACTTCCTTGCCACACTTTGAAAAGAAGCTTACAAAGGCCCCTACTCTCTCTAGGGTTACTTCAGGAATAGAAAAAAATCCCAGAGAAAATGTAAGCAAGTCATTGAGGGCTTTGGGAACACTGGGGGAAAAACTACAAGTTAGGGGGAAGAAATCCCAGTAGAGGAACTGCAGCCAGTGCTGGAGCCTCCTAGCCTTCCTTAGTTTGGGAAAAAAGAGGAAACTATATATAGAATCTAATAGTTGGTCTATAATTATTCTTGATGAGCTCTAGACTTAGTCCACACTTACATTCCAATCCTAGCTATGTGACTTTGTATAAATCACTTCTCTGAGTTGTAGATTCTTTACCTGCAAAATGGGGGAGATAACTATCTCTTATTCAGGAATTACAGTCTGGATTAAGTCCCACGTGGGAAATCACTCAGTATAGTGCCTGAAATACTATAAACTTAAAAAGTAACAACAGGGACCACTTAGTAAATAATTAAGATGTGCTAGGCACTAAGTACTTTGCATGTATTAGCTAATTCAATCCTCACTCCAACCTTATCAATAAGAACTATTCCTCTCTTTATGGATTAGAAAATGGAGACAGAGAGAGCTGAATTACTTTGCTAAGGGTATATATACAGCTAGTAACCAGAAGCTGGAAATGAGGCTCAGTTACTCCAGCCCTTTCTAGAATATCACACATCTGCTCTTCCCCAAAGAGCTATCTGTCTCAAAAGTTTATATGCTTGAGGCCTCTCCCTTAAGAAGGGATTCCCTTAAGAAGCAGTCAGTAAAGGAAATCAGTAGTCCTTAAGCTTAAACCATCCCTTCTCTTAGGCAGTGGGGAAGTAGGATGAGGAGAAATGAGCAGAGAGGTAAGAAAATGGGAACCACTAGCCAGGCATTTCCAGGCTATTCTATTCCTTAGAAGAAACTATTCCTTACTTCTAAGGACATATCAGAACTAACATTAAACACACACCCTATCATTTATTACCCCCAAACTCCTTTCTTGGGAGGCAAAAAGTAAAGGATATTAAAGAAAGAAAGCAGAAGTGGGGAGAGGGGTAGCAACCATGGCAACCATGGCTACTAGTTGTACCTACCAGGAAAGTTGCCCAGGGTTGGGAGATGGTTTAGGAGCAGCCAACTCAGATGCTCATCAACAACCCCTCCAGCCAGACCCCAGTGCTTCTTTTTGCAAGTTGGATCATCCCTTAGCTGAGAGCCATCTGCCTTCCTGTTAAAACCTTCTGAGATGAGGGGCCATCAGCCCAAGTTTCTGAGTGTGATCCAAGGTGCCCAGCCACAGTCAGGTTCTAGTTCCAAGAACAGAAAGGAGTGGAATTGAAGGCAAGGATGTGGCCACAGTCTTAGTGAATGAAAGACAGTGTTAACTGTATAGGAGTAAAGAACACTGCTCAAGAAACCAGCCAGCACCCTGGTGGCAAAGGGAAGGGTAAAAGGCAGTTCCAGTAGCATAAACAGCCCCCCTCTTCCCTACTCCAGCCTCTCTGAGCCCTGTCCCGCCTACTTCCACAGCTCAGAGGCCAATAAGGAAGTTGGGCCCCCAGCCACTGCTAGAACTCAGGAAAGGAGCAAGGAAATGATGTTTGGGAAAGATAAAGTGGGTGTCTAAAGAGAATTTTTAAAAATACACGTAAGTGAGAGAGAAAAATACCCCAGACACATATACTTAAAAGAATTCCTGTGCTTCCTGGACTGAGTTGACCCCACCCAGCCATCTCCACAGGTCCTCTGGGCCACAGAAAAGGAAAGCCTAAATCAGCCAGGCCTAGTAGCCTCCAGGACCGGAAGAGTAAAAAGCACTGCACTGATTTTACACTGCTGGGGGAATGTGACCTAGAGATTTTCTAAGGTGAAGGGCCTGTTGAGATATAAAGACTGACAAGCCATTCTGGGCCATATATATTGGGTCTGTGCTTCCTATGGGCAACTGAGGAGATCCAAAGAAAACTCCATTTCACCCCAGAGGCTCCACCTCCAGAAGAGTGGCATTCACACTCAGCATCCCTGCCTCTGCCATGAATTTACTCTGACCTCTGACAACTTACTCCTGATCTCTGAGCTTCTGTTTCCTCTCTGCAAACAAAATACTGGACTCCATCATCACAAACAACCTTTCAAGCTATAGTATACTATGATATAATAGCCCTAGGCCCCAGGCTGGGCCTTCAATGGTGTCCTCACTGACCTGTGCTATATCCAGAACCCAGAATAACCCCACAGGTGTTGTATATTCTAAAAGTCCAAGCTCAGGCATCAGAATTTAATTTCTCTTGGGGATGTCCCTTCATAATAGTCCTGATCCCCACTCTAGTTTCCTTTGGCCTCTGGTCCCAATTCTAGCAAATTCTGGCTCCTGAAAGGTCTTACATAAGCTCCCACTGGATGAAAAATATGCTAGGGCCTTTCCTCTCTGGGGAAACCATACCCATAGGCTATAGGCCACTTCCCCTCTCTCTCCTCTGTACCTCCTAGGGAAGTCAGGGTGGATGTTTATCTATTATTCTACAAAAGTCAGGTACCATTCAAGTAATTCCATAGGCTCTCCGTTGGTATAAGTATGGTATAGATAAAGTTTGGTAATTTTTGTGGGTATATGGATCTGGCATTACTGCATTTTGTGGGTATATGTCAGCTTTACTGCTGACTAGTTGTTATGCCTTTAGCATGTCACAAAACCTCAATTTCTGCAATGTCACAGAACCTCAGAGACATTCAATAAATCGAATTTGTTATTACTATTATCCTCTACCAAAAATAATAATAGGCAAGATACAATTAGTAGCAAGAAAAATAACTTCTTAAATCCAAGCCCTGGCTGGTGTAGCTCAGTGGATTGAGCGCGGGCCGGCAAACCACATGATCCTGGTTCGATTCCCAGTCAGGGCACATGCCTGGGTTGCAGGCCAGTTGCCAGCAGGGGACTCATGAGAGGCAACCATACATTGATATTTCTCTCCTTCTCTTCCTCTCTTAAGATAAATAAATAAAATCTTAAAAAAAAAGAAAAATTACTTTTTAAATCCAAATGAAGATGAAAGAGAAAGGACTAGTTAAGAAAAGGTTCAGAAGCCAAACCTAGTACTCTCGAAGAAAGCTTGTCAAACTTTAGTGGGCATACTAAACTAAAGGCATCTTGTTAACATGTAGATTCTAATTCAAAAGGTCTAGAGTGAGCTTTAGCTGGTGTGGCTCAGTGAGTTGAGTGCCAGCCTGTGAATCAAAGGGTTGCCAATTTGATTACCAGTCACAGCACATGCCTGGGTTGCAGGATAGGTCCCTGGTTGGGGGTGTGCAAGGGGCAATCACACATTAATGTTTCTCTCCCTCTCTTTCTCCCTGCCTTTTCCCCTCTCTAAATAAATAAATAAATAAATAAATAAATAAATAAATCATTTTTTAAAGAAAAGGTCTAGAGTGAACTCTATATTCTGACCTCCTAACAAACTCTACAGTAATGGTGATGCTGTGGGTATCATAACTAGACTTTGACAATACACTAGGGAATACAAAACCATTCATAGTACCCTAGGGAATAAACCCTGGCCCGAAACAAACAAACAAACAAATAAACAAACATCAAAATAAACAGTTTCCTCATGCCATTACTCAGGTCTGCGTGTGCAGCCTTTCCTAATTTTCTGGTCACCAAGTTCATTCACCCTTCCATTCAGTAACCAAGGCCTTAAAAGTGCTTCCCTGGTGAGGCTTGCTGATCCCCACTTCCTGACAAAGTAAATAACAACTAGTTTGATAGCAGTCTGGCCCTGTCAGTGGCCAGCTGAGGCCAAGGAAATTATGACTACAAGCACAAGCATGTTCATGGTACTGGTTGGAGTAGGAAGGCAGGTGGGATTATGATTTGGGTAGTCACCAGATGAGATGATGGAATAAGCAGATGGACACAGACAGCATATACTTAAGGAATTCTTGGGCAAGGAAAGATAAGAGAGGGATGTGAGCAGTTTGGCTATTATAGGATTAGGGAAAGAGGCTGACAGATAGGGTGGGGATACAGGGGGCATCCTCTCACTTAGCAGAGCTGAGTTCCAGATAATATGACTAAGTATAACCTGGGTAGGTAAAAATGACTACTTCTTTCCAAGCACTCAGATGATAAGAAGTGAGCATGGGTACATTGGGGTGTGGGCACATGCAGGCAGAAGTAACAGATGAGCCAGAAGCTAGCTCTCAGAAGAGTCCTTATAAAGACTGTTGGGAGAGGTGGGAGGATAGAGGAGGGCCAATTCTGGAAGGAGTCAATCTCTAGCTATATTAGTGGGCTGTCACCCCAATATCTTCAGACAGTACTAACCGTCCCTGATCCTGGCTTCTAGCATACCCTTCAGGACATACTTAGAGGGGGCCAGGTAAGGAGCAAGCAGGAAGATAACCATGACTCTGTGATATCCTAGGGCAAGAAGGAAAATATGGTCTCTGTTGCTTGGGTTATAGTTAGTCAGAGGTCTTGGCTATAACCTACTGTAGGCTCTTTCCTCTTTTGAAAGTGTTTAGATAAGGAAAAGCACAAAAGAGTGTGCTTGATTACCTGTTTACTCTTTGTGGCTCTTCCAGCCTCCCACAATAGCACATTCCACTTTGCCCCACATGAAGGAGTCCAAGCTCATTCTGGCTCAGCAGGAAAGGAAGCCTGTACATTGGTGGACAGAACAATGCATGGCTTGTTTATCTGGCAGAAGAGGGGGAAGCCTGCTTGATCACCAGGGATGGACACAGAGCTACAAAGGCCCACTCACTCCTCATTGTTAGCTGAGGGATCTTGAAGCCTGGTGATACAGAGATTCTTACTACAGACCCAACCAAGGAGGAATAGGGATGTTTATGTGTGTAAATGCACATGTCTATGTGTGTGTGCATCTGTGTGTATGAGTATATATTTGTGTGTATGTGCACATGTGTGCACATGTATCTCTGTGTATGTGTGTGTACATATGTATAATTTTAAAGAGAATTTTTGAGACAATGGCTTTCTTTTCAGTCTGGGAAAGTTTTAATGAGTCATATAAGATATGAGTACTTTATGTAGATGAAGGTTTTGTTGCAAAGTTCTGCCTCCCTACCTTTCCCACCTCTTCCACCTCCCCTCAATTATCTGAATATCCAGGTTAAGATCTTTCATATAAATCTGCTGGATACCTCTCTCTACCCTCCATCTCAGGATGCATCTCTGGCCAAAAGAAAACTAGGAACATATGTAAGAAAGGAAGGGAATGTTGTGGTGAAAATAAAGACTCCCTCAAATGCTTGGTCTGTATCAGGGGGGTGCCTTTTGGCCTTCTAAGTAGAGAATGATAGCTTTCTGTTTAGGACTGTTTTCATTTCTCCATTTTCACATTGTAATCTTTAAAACATAGGGATACTTCTTTTTCTAAAGAAGGTTGGAAGGCCACAACCATATGAATCATTTGAGAGAGTTTTGAAAATATTAGGGGCTATAAAAAGCTTAGGAATTTAGAAAAACAATACATGTAATTCTCTTTCAGAGTGGGTGGGAGAGCATATTCTAGTTTTTCTATGGATAGTCTGATAACACACACATACATATCATAGACTGTTTTTTTGTCAATTATCCCAAAGGCAAGGAGTTAAATGGTGCATAAATCACAGCTTCTAGAAGCAAGGGGAGCAAGTCAAGAACTGAATAATGAAAGTGGGCTTTTCTTTCTTGTATATACAAAAGGCAAGGGTGCAATATCAGAGGGCTGATGGAGACTTCAGAGGAGTGCACAAGGAAAGTGACAACAGTTTCACAGAGAAACATCTGTAGAGTCAGCTTCACTGTGATGCTCAAGTTCCTACACTAGTACAAAGAGTGATAAAGAAGATGGAGGATGCTTGCCCTCCAGCTCTAGTTTCTAGCAGAAATGTATATAGCATCCCTTGGGAAGGAGGTTATAAGAATAATACAAGATTCCCTTTCTTCTCCCTTCAAGCCAGATACCTCTCATCTCAAACTCATTATTGGAGATACTACTTTTCTGGAGAAAAATGGAATCCCCAAAGTTAAGTCTCAAAGCCCTTAGAATTACTTCTGGCCACTTGCACTACTAAAGACGTGAAACCCTAGAACAATAGCTAACAATAGCCAGCACCCCAATAGAACCAAGAGTACCTTCTCACTCTGCTTTGAGCAAACGTGACAATGAGGAAGAGCCAATGCTCAGCACAGCTAGGGCATAATGAGGAAGGTGTACACTAATAGAAGATGAGGTTGGGGAAGTGCCAAGGCCAGATCATGGAATTTTCCAAAGTCAAGGTAAGTAGTTTCATTTCATTCTCAATGCAGTTAGTAGCTACTGGGGGTTGTTAAGCAGGGCACTACCACAGTCTAAGTTGTATAAAGATGTCACTTGGCTGATGGATTTAGGTAAGAAAAGATTAGAAGCTGGGGAATCAGTTTAAAAGGCTCTTATAGATAAGAAGTAATGGTGGTTTGTTCACGGAAGAAGCAGTAGTAGTAGAGAAAGAGGTTTGATTAGCTATCTTGAAGAGATAGAGTTGACAGTATTTGTTGATAGATCGAATATGAAGAGTAAGGGGAAAAAAGAATAAACCATGACATTTGGGTCATCTGGCATCTTTTCCTTTTTCAATTTTATTTTTTATCTTTAGAAAGGAAGGGAAGGAGAGAAGGAGAGAAATATCAATGTATGGTTGCTTCTGATTGCATACCCTGCTGGGAACTGGCCCCTGCTGGGAACTGGCCTGCAACCCAGGCATGTGCCCTGACTGGGAATTGAACCACGATCTTTTGGTTCGCAGGCCCATGCTCAATCCACTGAGCTACACCAGCCAGGGCCTGCATCTTTTCCTTTTAAGCACAGAATTTGTTCCCGAAACTGAGTCATTAATAGTTCTAAAAAATGTTGGCAGTCTTTACCATTCTTTAATTTCAGCATTTATGGAGCTTCTATCTGCATTTAAGGTGCTTGGAGAGGTACTACTATGGAACACACCAAAACTAAAAATATATAATTTCTGTGATCAAGGAATTTACAGTGTGATAGAGGGTGAATAAAAACATCTAAGTAATCATTAAAAAGGACAAAATGTCATGTCATAAAGGAAATGCTAACAAACTGAGAGTTAAATAAAAGAGAAAGCTTAGGGGTTGAATCAAAGAAGACTTTACAGAGACTCTGAGCCAATTTTTGAAGACTCAGTACAATTTCAACTGGAGAAGACTAGAGGAGAGGTTATGCCAGGTTTTGTATTAATAAGGGTGGGAAAAGCAGGAATATGCTGCAGGAAGGACACACAGTTTCTACAAGGCACATAAGAAATAAAATTAGAATGATGTAAGAACATGGTAGGCTTTAACTGTGAGGTTAAAGCATTTAATTTACATAATCCAGTAGGCAAGAGAGAGACTTTGGAGGTTCCAGGCTGGAGAGCAACATGGTAAAAGTAATATTTTAAAAGGTTATTCTCATAATTACATGGAGGATGAATTATGTGGCTGAATGCTGGAAACAGAGAAGTGAGTAGGCTAGTGCAATACACACAAAAGGCAGAACTAGATCAATCACAGTGGGGATGGAGAAAAAGGGAAGAATGTAATAGAAGATATGTAAGACAGAATCAACAGGGTTGGACTATTAATTAAATATGGAGAAAAGAGAAGAGTTAAAATGACTGAAATACCTGTGAGAATGGTGGTATCACTAATCTAGATAGGGAAGTTGAAAGCAGGAGCTAGCTGCAGGAGACATGAGTTTGACTTTAGACGCAAGTTTGTTTGTTATGCTGTCAAATTATCTGAATAGGCATGCCCAGTAAGAAGTTTCACATCTGGGCTGCAGTGTTGGAGAGAGGTTAAAGAAAGGTATGTTCATGTTGTCATTATCCACAGAAAGGAGGCAGCCAAGGGCACTGCAGTGGATGTGACTGCCCTTAGTACATGTGTGCAAAGGAAAGATGGTGGATGACATATCTCTACATAACAGATATAGTTCAGGTGGGAGAGGAAGAAGAACTAATCAAAGACAAAACAGTAAAATGTAATTTTCAATGATATTAGCAATAAATTTTAAAAAATAATGTCAGTAAATTTGTAGGGAAATAGGCATTCTTATACATTGCAGGGTGGGAATGGATATAGATGCACATTTGCTAGACAGAAATTTGTCATATGTTATCAAGAGACAAAAAATGTTCCTGCTGTACTTGCTTCAGTCAACATATGCTGAAATTGAAATGATGCAGAGAAGATTAGCATGGCCCCTGCACAAGGATGGTATGCAAATTTGTGAAGTGCTCCATACGTTTTTCTGGAATTAGACATCAGTAATGGTCACACAACCTTGTGAATATACTAAACACCACTGAATCACATACTTGAAAGTAAAGAATTTTATGGCATGTAAATTATATCTTTTTTAGAAATGTTCTGTATATTGACTGTAGCAATGGTTTCACAGAATATAAATTTGTTATTGAATTGTACCTTTTAAGTACATGTAGTTTATTCTATGTAAAATATATCACAAAAAGATGATTTAAATTTATTAAAATAACAAAAACATATCATCAATTAAAAATAAATAAAAAGGTACCTACCCTTTGATACACTTTTTCCACTCCTAGAAGTCTCTCCTAAGATAGCAATTAGAAATACACACATTGATTTATGTACATGAAGTGTCATTCACTGCAGGGTTATTTATGATGGTAAAATTAGGAATATCCTAACCATCCAACATTTAGGAAGAGTTAGGTGAAAAATTGTCCATGTACATGAAGCAATAATAGTCTGCCATTAAAAACCGTGCTTTTGAAGACTACTTAATGATCTTGGAAAAGGCTCACAATATAATCCTAAGTGAAAGAAAAATTGTATACAAACCTGTACATAGTACTAGTCAAATTTCTAAATATATATGCATATACATATATATTGATATACAAGCATACACATATTAAAAGTCTGGATGAAAATACACTATCTTATCAGTAGGTATTTATATCCATGTAGCAGAATTAAGAGTCATGTTTATTTTTTTCACTTATTTAAAATTCTGAAATTTCCTATACTATACAAGCATTAATTTTGAATGAGAAAAGGTTTCAAAAAAAAGGACACCATTCTACATAGATACATCATTTACTGTGGCAACTGTCAGAACTGTCTGAAAGTCAGGAATCTGCAAGTATACTATGCTTCCATTTAACTATTTCAAACACGTAGATTTTCTCCTTAAGGAAATCAACCTACAGCCCACCAAACCTAGCAAAATAATTTCCCCAATAAATGCTTTCCTGCTTAGCAGTAGATTCTTCTGTTTATTCTATTAATTAAAAAGAAAACCCATCTGACAGTTTTTACCTCAATATTAGTACTGGGAGTTGTTCTTTGCTGTGAGAGGCTGCCAGGGCTGGAGAAACACGGAGTAAGTTGATGGGAGACAGGTAGAGGAAAATCAAAGTCAGCATCAAGGCTGTGTCCAATGAATTGAAAAGAAAAAAAAAATTTTTTTTGCTATTCAGGGCCTTCTTGGCTTTAGTTTCTTTCTGGGTGCCTGTTGGATTGGTTGGGACACAGTTGGGTGGAAAGGGGACAGAACAGGGAAATCTGGTGGGCAAGGGGTGGCAGCAAGTACCATTTGTGAAACCACTTAAAAACTAGTATTTGTATATCATGTTTACACTTCACAAAGAACTTTCACAGACATCATTCCATTTAATGATGGAATGATTCCATTTAATGATGTAGTAATCCTTACTACATCCTTATAAACTCTACTTTAGAAAAGAATAAGCTCAGGTTCAGAGATGAAGTAAAACACACAAAGCTTGAATCCAACTTCTTTGCTTCTAAATTCCTGTGAATCAGAGATTCTGGGAGTGGGGCCTAGCAATCTGAATTTTAACAAGCCTTTCAAGTGATTCTTATGCATGCTAAAGTTTGAGATCCATCACCCTAAAAAACTGCTTCTATACATTTAAGAACAGATCTTCATATGGTTTCTTTAAAATACTGGCTGCTGCTTTGACTTATGTGGGGTCTTGTCTTCTAAGGAAGGCTGGGAGCCTCCCTTCAACTGTCAGTGGCTTTGCACATAATAGAGAGAAGCTGCTTGTATAGAATTTAGGCTCTAAGAGCAGGAACATACTACTTTATGGTGAAGATGTTTCCAGAACAAACAGGGCAATTCCCAAGTCACAGCTTCCCTTGTTGGGGGAAGATATGAGGTGGCGAGCAGGTACCATACAGCTACCTCCATTTTGGACATTCTCTTTTTGTGTGTGTGTGTGTGTGTGTGTGTGTGTAAAACTGAATTTATTTTATTTTTAAATATATTTTATTAATTATGGCATTACAGTTGTTCTATTTCTCCCTTCATTCCCCTCCACCCTGCACACCCCCTCCCCACCATTCCCCCCCTTTAGTTTATGACCACGTGTCTCAAGTTCTTTAGATTCTATATTTCCCATACTATTCTTGCCCTCCCCCTGTCTAGTTTCTACCTACCATCTATGCTACTTATTTTCTGTACCTTCTCCCCCCTTATCCTTCTCCCACTCCCTTGTTGCTAACCCTCCATGTGATCTTCATTTCTATGGTTCTGCTCCTGATTTAGTTGTCCTCTTAGTTTGCTTTTGTTTTAGGTGTGGTTCTTAATAACTGTGAGTTTGCTGTCCTTTCACTGTTCATCTTTTTTATCTTCTTTTTCTTAGGTAAGTCCCTTTAACATTTCATATAATAAGGGCTTGGTGATGATGAACTCCTTGAATTTGATCTTACCTGAGAGGCACTTTATCTGCCCTTCCATTGTAAATGAAAGCTTTGCTGGATAGAGCAATCTTGGATGTAGGTCTTTGGATTTCATGACTTGGAATACTTGTTTCCAGCCCCTTCTTGCCTGTAAGGTCTCTTTTGAGAAATCCACTGACAGTCTGATGGGAACTCCTTTGTAAGTGACTGCCCCTTATAACTTGCTGCTTCTAGGATTCTCTCCATTTTAATCTTGGCTAATGTAATGATGATGTGCCTTGGTGTGTTCCTTCTTGGGTCCAACTTCTTTGGGACTCTCTGAGCTTCCTGGATTTCCTGGAAGTCTATTGTCTTTGCCAGATTAGGGAAGTTCTCCTTTATTATTTGTTCAAATAAGTTTTCCACTTGTCACTCTTCCTCTTCCCCTTCTGGCACCCCTATAATTCGGATGTTGGAGCATTTGAAGATGTCCTGGAGGTTTCTAAAAGCCTCTCCTCATTTTTTGAATTCTTGTTTCTTCATATTTTTCTGTTTGGTCATTTTTTCTTCCTTCTGGTCCACTCCCTTGATTTGAGTACCAGTTTCCTTTCCATCACTATTGGTTTTCTGTGCATTTCCCTTCATTTCAATTAGTTTAGCCTTCATTTGTTCCTCTAATTTGTGACTAAAATCAACCAGTTCTGAGAGCATCCTGATCACCAGTTTTTTGAACTGTGCATCTGAAAGTTTGGCTATTTCTTCATTGCTTAGATTTATCACGTCTGGGGCTCTGAGTTGTTCTTGAGCCATGTTTTGATCTGTTTGTGCCTGCTACTTTTGAGGAGTGGAGCCTTAAGTGTTCACCAGGGCGGGGCCACCCAGGTCGCTGGTTTGTGATGCTGTATGTGGGGGTGGGGTCAGAGAGGGACAATGGAGGTTCTCTCTGCTGCTTTCCACCACTGGGGCCTGCGCGGTCCGTCTCACCACCGCTAGTTCCTTCACTGGTTTATCTGCGCACGAATGTGTGACCACGGTCCACCCTCAGTGGGTCCAATGCCTTGCGCCCTCAGTGGGTCCACCTACTTCTCCACACTTGAGATCTACCCATGGCTGCTGGCGCACCTGAGTCGCTTGCCCGGGTCGGTCTGGTGGATCTTTCCTGCCCAACCCTGCTCTGCTCCTGGCTCTGCCCCTCTTACCGGTTTGGCCGAAGGGTTTGTTGTTGTCAGACTTCCGTATAGTTCAATTTTCTGTGGTTTGGCTGTGTTTTTGTTGCTAAAACTTTGTTGTATTTAAACTTGGTTGTGTGAGAAGGCAAAGTGCTTCCACCTACGCCTCCATCTTGGCAGAAGTCTCTAGATATTCTCTTAATACATTTTTACATGATGTATTGTGGAATGTCCTGCATAAGTCCCTGAGAAATTCCCTGCTCTTATATATTTATATTTATAAACATGTAGTTCACCAGGCTTTTAATTTCTTTGGTTTAAGTTGGGTTATTAAAAGGATTTTGGAGCAATAGTTTAGAGAAAATGCAGAACTGAAATTAATGATTTCCCTTCTAAGGAACGTGGACTGCCCTGCTCCATCCTCCCTAACCTACTACTGAATTCTATCCAATTTCCTCACTGCAGGTAATTGTTCTCATTCTCTCTCCTTCTCTCTCTCTCTCTCTCTCTCTCTCACACACACACACACACACACAAAATCATACATACTCTTTCCCCTTGTGATGGAGAACAAATAAAACAGCTATTTTGTTTGAAACTTGGACTTGAGTTACATTGGATTTAAAATTTTGTCAATGTGATGTTTGTAAAATCAAAACAAAACCCACACATGGATATTGATCTAATTTGAAAATACTAAAGCTGAAAGACAAAATCATGGGATAAAAGTTATAGTGTATTCAAAATTCTAGGAGTGAACAGAATTTTTATGTATCCCTTTCTTCACAGGCACTAGCACTGAATTCATTCATTTATTTAGTAGTTGAAAGATTGATTCATTTGTTAGTTATTGAGAGCCAAGCAAGCACTGTTCAAGATACTGGGGCAAAGCAATGAACAAAACAGACAAGACCAGAGTTCTCATGGGGCTCAACTCAATAAATATATGTCAGGTAATAATAAGTGCTATGAAGACAGAGAAAGCAGGGTAAAGGGTAGACTGACCGACAGAGATGTATGGGGCCAATGCTATTTTAGAAAGTGTGGTCAGGGAAGGCCTCTATTAGGAGGTGACATTTGAGAAGTGACATAATGAAGTCAAGGAAGGAGCCTATCTGAAGGAAAAATATTTAGGCAGAGGCATTAGCAAGGGCAATGGGCTGAGACAGTATCATCCTGTCATGGTCCAAGAACAGCATGAAAGCTAATGCGGCTAGAGTGGAATAAGTAAGACAAAGGAGGGTAGGAAATAAATTTGGGGAAGAAGCCAGGGGCCTGGTAAGTGGGTTATTGTAAGTACTCTGGATTTAATTTTAAGAATGATGGGAATAAACTGTGTCTAGTAAGTGCCAAAGAGTTTGAAATGTCTGCACTGTGATTCTTGCCCTCAAGAAACTTTCGATCTGTCCATTTTGGGAAGTAAACCAAAATTATGGGAGACTTGAGAAGGGGAGGGTATACTTGTTTCAGATATACTTGTTTCTAATCTTAATGAGCCACTTTTATAGAAAAGTACTCTAAAAGAGGAAAGGGTGAGCCTACTATGCCAATTTGAAAAGATACTCCCACCTCATACTTTAGGCATTTTTATCTCAAAAACACAATGCTTACTATGTATTACAAATATTTAATACTATAACATTTAATATTATAACAACTCTATGAGGTAGGTGCTGCTATTGTCATCCCCATTTTGCAGAAGGGAATATCAGAGACTTGGAGAGGATCCGTAACTTGCCCGGGATCACAGAACTAAAAAGTCACAGGGATAATATTCAAATCCAGGCAGTCTGTATTCTTAGCCACTATTCTAACCTGCCTTGCCTAAAGGTAAAGATAGAAAGATTGGGGGGAGGATGATAAATCTAAAATTGAAAATAAAATGGAAAAATCTCCCTGATGTTCTAGGTCAGGGATCCCCAACCCCCAGGGCCACAGACTAGTACTGGGCCATACAGCAGAAGATGAGCTTGAATGTAATGTGCTCAAATCATCCCCAAACCATCCCTTCACTCCTGGTCTGTGGAAAAATTGTCTTTCATAAAACTGTTCCCTAATGCCAAAAAGGTTGGGAACTGATGTTCTAGGTGACCAAGAAGAGTTCTGGGGGCCTATGGTAGACCTGGGAAAAAACTATGAACTAACCATGGGAGAGAGCTAGGGAAGCAGGCTGTTGGGTACAGCACCCATGTTGGGGTCCACAAGGACTGTGAATGCCCAGCATTCATGCAGAAGTACTTTGATAATGAAGACATTTCCTGTGGTACACTGAAAGACCATGGAACAGAATGCATAATGTCTAGTAGCCTGCAGCAAGAGAAATCTTCATAAAAGGTCATACTTAAGGTCTTGTCTTGGAGAAAAGATTGACCCAGCTGAAAAGTATTTCTATAGAAGGAATAGGATGTTAAAATTGTGGAAATGTAAGGGGAAAATTGTGTCCTGAGGGAAGAATGTATGAAGAGGGGTGGTAGGAGGTAAGGCTAGAGAGGCAGGCTAGGCTAGAAAATGAATTATCTAGGTTGCCATGTTCATGAGTTTGGACTTTTCCCACAGACACTGGGGAGCCAGTGAAGGATTTTAAGCAAGAGAGTGGCAGAACTTGATTTGAATTTTGTAAAGAAGTATCTCTTACAATTGTGTAGGGGGAAAAGAAGAAGGTGGGCCAGTTAGGAAATACATGTTATAATCCAAGTGATTTATAATTCAAGGGTACAGTGGAAAGGCAAATTTGACAATTGTCTTGTCTAGGAGGTAGAACCAACAAATCTTGGTGTTGTATTGGACAGATGTGGAAGATAAAGAAGAGGAGGGAATCCAGGGTGTCTGCCAGATTTCTCACTCAATAAATGATTCATACTGTCACCAATTCCACCAGAAGAAGAGTAGAGGGTAATTATTCCAATTTAGACAAGTTCGTTTTTTAAGTATTTCTTATTTTTTAAAGCAATACTTGCAGAAGGCAAACAATTGAAACAATACAAAGGCATATACAATGAAAAAGTGTCCCCCACACTCCAGGAAAAGCTACAGTTAACAGTTTATTGTTTACCCCTGAGTAGCAGTATGGCATGGTGTTAAGAGAATAAACTGTGGTAACCAGACTCCCTGGATTGGCATCCTCCATTGATAGCTGTGTGGCCTAATGCTAGTTATTTAACATCTCTGCCTCATATTATCTGTAAAATTGGAATTATAATAATAAAACAAAAAACATACTAGAATACTGTCTAGAACTTTGCTATTTGTGCTTAACAATACATCTGGAAGATAAGTATTTATCTGCATGTACTTTTTCACAGATTTTTAATAACTGCACAGTATTGCATAGCCTAATTTTTTTCATAGTCTATCTAGAGATCTCATTCAAATGCAGATTCTGATTTAGTAAGTCTGGAATGAGGATGCATTTCTAATAAGCTCTTGGTTTATACAGACACTGCTGGTCTAGGATTACATTTTGAGTAATAAGGTTTAAGGCAAAGTAAAGGCACATGTTTCTCTACATGTTTGCCAAAAATATGTACATTAAATGCTCTGAATTTTGCCATTCTGATATGTGAAAGTTATAGCTTGAGGTGAGAGTTGTTGCCTAAATTAATCTATATTTCTTTAATTATGTGTGTTGTTGACCATCTTTTCATTTATTTTTATAAGCCAACTTTATTTTTCTCTAGACTGCCTATTTAGGTCCTTTTTCTTCTTTCATAATGGTTTGTTTGTATTTTCCTTAGTGATTTTCAATTTCATGAGCTCTTTATGTATTAAGGGTAACAGTTCTTTCCCATATCAGATGCAAAACCTTCTTCCCACTTTTTTTTGGTCTCTGGATTTTGCTTATTTTTTTATGGTGCTATAAACTTTAACTTTTACATACTCAAGTTTAACTTCATGGTTTCCCTTGTGTCTTCCTTAGAAAGGCCTTCAATATGTCAAGCTATAATCATATATTAAAAATAATATACTAAACTACATCTTTGGACCAATTTCTTGCCTCCATTATAGTCCATTGATATGTCTGTTTATTTGCTAGTACTAAACTGTTTTAATTAGTGTACATTTAAAATATGTTTCAGTAGGATTAGTCCCTGTCTCCATTATTACCCTTCTTTTTCAGATCTTTCCTGACTCGCTTTACAGATTTGTATTTCCACATGCACTTTAGAATGAGCTTGGGCATGTTGAATTATGCTGTGTCTGGGAAACAAGTTGGAAAAGTGTAGCATTACATTGAAAATGATAATATGGAATCTAGGAGTATGGTCTTCTCTGGATATAGATATCTCGGAGTCATCAGTGATACCTGAAGCCTCTCAAGAAAAGTACATAGCAAGAAAAAGAATATCTGAGACAGAACTCTAGGTTATAGTTCTCCATATTCAGACTCAGACTCGTAGCACCAGCATTACCTGACAACTTCTTGGTCAGAAACTCTCCAGGGAATTCTAGTGCACACTCAAGTTTGAGGACTACTGCTTTAGAGTGTACCTGAGGTTGTTAAGAGACAAATTAAGAAAAAGATCTGAAAATAAGTAGTAGAAGGAAAACCATAAGAAAGAGATGTTTGATAACTCATCAAAGGGAAGAAATTTTCAGACAGACATGCTCAACCAACTACTATTTCTAAGGGGTTTTATACATAGCACCTCATTTACTCATATAACTCTATTAGGTAGATATCATTATCTCCATATTACAGATGAGGAAATTATGATTAAGTAACTTGCAGGTCAGCCAGCAGATACGTGATTTGACACCAGTTCTGTTATATAACATGTGCTATCTATATTCCTTCCACTGTACTATACTACTGAAAAAGTGCCTTCCATTGGAAAAAGATAAGGAAAGTTGTTCCCTTTTTTTTCAATCTGGAGGACATTAATTCATTTTGGAACTATACAGAGAACAGCTGTGTTATAGGCAGAAGCCAGGCTGCAGTGAGGAAATGGGAGATGAGAAAATGGAGACGAGTATAAGAATACTTTAAAAAATATTTATTTATTTCTTAGACAGAGGGAAAGGGAGGGAAAAAGAGAGGAAGAGAAACATCAATGAGTGGTTGCCCCTTGTGTGCCCCCTACTGGGGCCCTGGTCCACAGCTCAGGCATGTGCCCTTACTGGGGACTGAACTGGTGACCCTTTGGTTCACAGGCCAGTGCTCAATCCACTAAGCCACACCAGCCATGTCAGAAGAATACCTTTTAAGAGCCTAAGAAGTCTGGCTGTGAAGAAAACCATTGGGACTTCTGGCTAAGATGGAGGCATAGGTAGATACACTTTGCCTACTTGCACAACCAAAAGAAGGACAACAACAAATTTAAAAACAAAAACCAATCAGAACTGCCAGAAAAACTGAACTGTATGGAAGTCCAACAACTAAGGAGTTAAAGAAGAAATATTCATTCAGACTGGTAGGAGGGGCAGAGACGGGAAGCTGCACAGAGAGGATGCGTGGCAAGATGGTGGCTGGCAGACCAGGCAGTCCCAGATTTGCAGGAGGATAAACCTGGAGGAACAGGTGGGGAGCAAGATAGACTGTGCAACCCAGTGTTCCAGCGTAGGGGGGAAAAAAGCCTCAAGACCTCTGGCTGTAAAAATCTGTGGGGGTTGTGGCAGTGGGAGAAACTCCCAGCCTCACAGGAGAGTTCACTGGAGAGACCCATAGGGTTCTAGAATGTACACAAACTCACCCACCTGGGAATCAGCACCAGAAAGGCCCAATTTGCTGTAGGTAGCAGGGGAAGTGCTTGAAAGCCAGCTGAGAGCCCAGCAAGTGGCATTGTTCCCTCTCTGACCCTTCCCCCACATAGAGCGCCACAATGCAGTGACCTGGGTTGCTCTGCCCAGGTGAATCCTTAAGGCTCCATCTCTTACAACATGACAGGTGTGCCAAGACTAAGAAATATGATCCAAATGAAAAAATAGATCAAAGCTCCAAAAATAGAACTAAGCAATAAAGAGATAGCTGATCTATCAGGTGCAGAACATTGGTAATCAGGATGCTCACAGAAATGGTTGGGTATGGTTGCAAAATAGAGGAAAAAGTGAAGGTTATGAAAAGTGAAATAAAGAAAAATGTACAGGGAACCAACAATGAAGGGGGGGGGAACCAGGACTCATATCAACAATTTGGAGCAGAAGGAAGAAATAAACATTCAACCAGAACACTATGAAGAAACAAGAATTTTTAAAAAATGAGGAAAGCCTCTGGGACAACTTTAAATGTTCCAACATCCAAATTGTAGGGGTGATAGAAGGAGAAGAGTAGGAGCAAGAAATTGAAAACTTATTTGAACAAATAATAAAGGAGAACCTCCCTAATCTGGCAAAGGAAATAGAGTTTCAGGAAGACCAGGAAGCTCAGAGAATCCCAAAGAAGTTAGACTCAAGAAAGCACACATCAAGGCATATCATAATTAAATTACCCAACATGAAAGATAAGGGCAGAAATTCCTTATCAATAAATTTATCAATTTATTGATAAACTCCTTATCAATAAAAGCAGCAAGGAAAAATGAGACAGTTACCTACAAAGGAGCTCCCATAAGGCTATCAGCTGATTTCTCAAAAGAAACCTTGTAGGCAAGAAGGGGCCTGAAAAGGAGTATTCAAAGTCATGAAATCCAAAGACCTACATCCAAGATTGCTCTATCTAGCAAATTTATCATTTAGAATGTAAGAGCAGATAAAGTGCTTCCCAGATAAGGTCAAGTTAAAGGAGTTCATCATCACCACGTCCTTATTATATAAAATGTTAAAGGGACTTATCTAAGAAAATCAGCAGGGAGACAGTGGGAGGAAAATGGAGGAAAAGGTACAGGGAATAAGAAGCATAAGTAGTAGGTACAAAATAGACAGGGGGAGGTTAAGAATAGTATAGGAAATATAGAAGCCAATAAACTTATATGTACAACCCATGGACATGAACTAAAGTAGGGGGATGCTGGTGGAGGGTTGCAGGGCAGAGGAGAATAAAGGGGAGGGAAAATGGAATAATGGTAATTGCATAATCAATAAAATATTTAAAAAATAAAAATAAAACAATTGGTGGTTGGAGAAGGATAAAGGTTAAGGGCAGGTGATGATTTTTGGAGGAAGTGAACATTTGAAGATATTTCTGTGAACTTTAAATTAGTTAAAATTAGGAATAGCATTCTATAGGTCAAGGACAATATCTGGTCCTCGTCTCTTTCCTAAGCACCACACCAATTCTACCTATGCTTCTGAAGTGCCTGTTGAATCTCTACATATCTCAACTACCTCACCCTAAAGACAAAACATAACAAAAACCAAGTAAACATTGACACAAAACCTATGTTTGTCCTCCTAATTTATCTTTTTGTTTGTGTTGTTTGTTGGTTTGATTTAAATACTTAAAAGACCGACTGAATCAAACCTTGTAACCATTGTTTAACTCGTACTCTTGTTCAACCTTTATACTGAATCAGTCACCATGTCCTGGCTATGAAACATCTCAACCATTAACTTGTTTTCTCTATTCCTACTGTCCCTACCCCACACAAGCAGCCATGTCACATGAACTCACAAACACACCAATTCCCAAATCACACCAATTTCCACAAACATCAATTTCATTCTTGTTTACCTACTTGCAATTCTGCAATGTTTCTCCATTGCCTACTAAATAGTTCGCTTTTCTGAGCCTTCTACAGATTGTTCAGATTTACCTCTCACTGATCCCCTACATAAATCTTAAATTGGATGGCACTCCTTAATATTCCCCAAACCTTCATTTCTGTCCATCCTCTCTTTATGCCTTCCCACACACCTTTTAGGAATTGGCCGAACTACACCACCACCCCTTTTTGAAAGCTACTTGTGCTGTTCTTCCAGTCATCACAATGACTGCTGTTATCACTCATCTACCTCCTTGCTCAACCATTTCACCTATATGTATGTGCCTTACCTTCCTCCACTAGAGTTCAAGGTTAGAGCATACTTCTGTCCTGCTGAGATCCCAACCACACTGCTTAACACACCACTGTGTATACTTTCAGCATTCAAGCTAAAAAATATTTATTAAATTAATGAGATTATATCATGAAAACTTGCTATATATATAATATATATATATTTATATATATTTGGTGAATTAATATTTAGAATGTGGCTACTTCCTTTTTAACTTTTAAATGCCTTATTTAAAATAGTACATATTCATTGGCTTCTAGGCACTTTCTCATGAAGTACTGTACCTATTTAATCTTTGCCAGTTCCCTATCAAGTTGGAATTATTACCCTGAATTACCCATAAAGACAAAGCTATGAGATGTTTAAAGACTGGCCCAGTAGTATTTCCACTGTTTTCACTGAGGACTCATATAAAACCCCCCAACCCCATTGCTCTATCCTCCATACCACATATTCCTTTCTTCCACTTTTTTAAAAAGGTTTTATTTATTTATCTTTAGAGGGGAAGGGGGGAAGGAGAGAGGGAGAGAAACATCAATGTATGGTTGCCTTTTGTGCGCCCCCTGCTGGGAACTGGCCTGCAACCCAGGCATGTGCCCTGACTTGGAATCAAACCGTGAGTGTATGGTTCGCAGGCCCAAGCTCAATCCACTGAGCTACACCAGCCAGGGTCCCTTCTTCCACTTTTAAACAGGGTCCCATAATTCTTAGTTGAATTGTAAACATTACTTTCTGTAGTCTTGATGTAAGAAAATGCTAAATAACAAGAGAGATAAATAATTAATATATTTATATTTTACGTTTAGTGCCTAATTACAATTACTATGAATAATGAAAAAAGTACCTTTGTGTCCCCGAAGTAAACTTGTGCCATAATGCAAGGGAGGTGAGATGCATCAGGGTACTATATTAACATTCATAGTTACACATCTTATGTTCCAAAAATAAATTGTTTGACAACAAGGGAAAATGACTATAGTAAGATTATGGCAAAAGCACATAAAATTAATCAATATATAATCAACTCTCAAATAAGTACATTTTAGATGTTTCATTTAATTTGTGTTTCTGATTTATTATTTAAAAACACCATAAACTAATCTACCAGAATACATATCCCTATTAAAGGTGACTGAAATGAAAATATGTACAATAAAGTGAATTAATTTTTATGAAACACAGTAGATATATTACTTAAGGGATACTCGTCCCACAAATGCAATAACCTACACATAATGAAGTGTAAACTTCTTCAGTGATACTTGGTCTAAAACACTTACACTCATACACTTTGGAGGGAAATTTAAATCTATTGGGAGAAAAAATATTAGATTAAAATCTCTTTTTTTCCAGTATCTCCTAATGCATGTTTTATTAAACATAGCACACCTCCAAAGAAACAGGAGGAATACAGAATACAAATGACAACATTTTCCCTCTGACTGAGACTGACTCAGCTTCAGGTCAGAAAAGATGCCTTCACTCAACTCATAGCTCTTGGATGTTTTAATGTAAGAAGCCAATGACCTTCAGCTCAGCTGTAAACAGACCCACACAATAGCACCTTAACTCTCACCCCATCCCAAAGCCAATTAACTCAGTTTATTTTTAAATATATTTTATTGGTTATGCTGTTGTAGTTGTTCCCCCTTTGTCCACCTCCACCCAGTATCCCCCTTCCCTCCAGCGATTTCCCTGTTAGTTCATGTCCATGGATCTTGTATATAAGTTATTTGGGTTCTCCATTTCCTATACTATTCTTAACCTCTCCCTGTTTATTTTATGCCTACCAATTATACTTCTTATTCTGTGTATCTTTTCTCCCAGTCTCCTCCTTCCCCCTCCTAGCTGATAACCCTCCAAATGATCTCCATACCTATGTATGATTCTGTTCCTATTCTGGTTATTTAGTTAGCTTTTTAATTTAGATTCAGTTATTGATAGTTGTGAATTGTTGTCTTTTTAATGTTTATAGTTTTGACCATCTTTTTCTTAGATAAGTCCCTTTAACATTTCATATAGTAAGAACTTGGTGACAATGAACTCCTTTAACTTTACCTTATCTGGGAAGTACTTTATCTGCCCTTCCATTCTAAATGATAGCTTTGCTGGATAGAGTAATCTTGGATGTACGTCCCTGCTTTTCATCACTTGGAATACGTCTTGCCAGTCCTGCAAGGTTTCTTTTGAGAAATCAGCTGATAGCCTTATGGGAACTCCTTTGTGGGTAACTCTATGCTTTTCTCTTGCTGCTTTTAAGGTCCCCTCTTTATCTTTATTTTTGTCAAGACTGGCAAGCATCCAAGGTCAAGGCAAAGCTAAAACCTGGATGCCTGAGAAAGACTCAATTATTCTCTCAGCTCAACTTACACTTTCTTTTGCTTTGGGCTCCACTGGGGTGCAAGGTTATTGCTGAGGATAATATTCACAGGGGAGGGGAAGGAAAAGGCAGGCATAGCCTAAGGATTTTTAAGGTCACATGAGGATTTTTTAAAGATCTTGCCTAAAATATTCAGTTTAAAGCCTCTGAAAATATTACTGAGACAGAATCAAAGTAGATAAATAGGTGTAAACCAACTGAGGTATTACAGAGAGCAAATGGCATATAAAGTCAGACAGACCTGGCTATGACAGTAGACATGTTAATTACTTCATTTCTTTGTACCTCAATAGCCTCATCTGTAATATGGGGATATATTCATCCCTATACCTCATAAGAGACTTGTACCAATTAAATGACATGATGCACTTGAGAACTGCTAGCACTGTATCTGATCCACAGTAAGCATTGGGATAGAGGCAGAACTAATATTTGCAGAGTGTCTATTAAATCTGAAAGTACTCATGGTTCTGGCTACCTCTTCACACTTAGGTGGGAAGGTACCTTGGAAAAGCCCTTCAGCCTGAATTTAAAACCCTAAGGAGAACTTACTTTATCCCTTACCAGTCTTAATATTTTCAAACCAACTACTGGGTAAAGTATGGATACAGCACTACCTCAGTGAGCTGTAGAACTATAATAGTCCCAATGACTGAAATTCCCCCAAACTCAGTAATGCTGATACAGGGAAAAGAGATGGGTTCTGGAGTCCCACATACACACTGAATTTGAGCCCCAGCTTTGACACTTTTTAGCTACGTGGCTTTAGACAACTGAAATATTCATTCTGAATCTTGGTTGCCTTGCATAATACATACTTTGTAGAACTGTGGTGAGAACCCAATAAGATGTAAAGTGCTATCACAATTGTATTTTTGTGATCACATGAGGAGTCAGCCAAGCAAGCTTCTTAGATCTTGCAATATAATACACAGGCAACACAGAGCTACTTTCTCTGTTCAGCTGTGGCAAACCAATGGAAGGAAAGGAGAAATTCTTTTGACTATGGCCTGAAAAGGGGCTTCTAGCAATTCTCCTAGCCTGGGGGACTCAGCATAATAGTGACCTTGAATTACATATGCAAGATCAGCCACACTCCCCATCACTTCATGAGTGCCTCTTCCACTCCTCATTAAACTTTCTTTTATTAAACCCCAAATTTCTCCCAATAGAAAAATTCCCTAATCTCATATAAAATTCATGCACAAAAACTAGTTTTTAAATTTTGTTCAGGACTTCCACCAAGATGGAGGCATAGGTGGATGTGCCGTGCCTTCTCACACAACCAAGTTTAGAGACAACTAAATATTAGCAACAGAAAACACAGCCAGACCACGGAAAATTGAACTTTTCAGAAGTCCGTTAACAATAAATTCTTCAGCCTGACCGGTAAGGGGTGAAACCAGCGGCTGGTGAAGCGGGATTGCACAGGAGGACTCTCGGTCAGCTGGACTCAGGCGCGGAATCCAGACTCGCGGAATCCAGGCACAGGGTTGGACCTAGTGAGCGACCGAGCGAGCCACCAGGCGAGCGACCGCGGGGGAGACAGCGGGGGAGCAGTGCTGCGTGTTGACTGTGGTCACGCATTTGTGCGCGGGCGGACAGGCGAGGGAGTGAGTGGTTGGACTGGGGCCGGGGGGTCCCCACGGCAAGCTGCAGTGGAGGGCGCCGCCATTTCCCCGCTCTGACCCCACCTCCACATACAGCGTCATAAGCCAGCGACTCTGAATGGCCTGGCCCAGGTGAACCACCTAAGATGCTAATCCTCACTCAGCTGTGAGAAACAGCAGAGGGGGTCGCCATTTCCCTGCTCTGACCATGCCCCCACATACACCGTCACAACCCAGCGACCTGGGAGTCCAAGGCCCCGCTTCTCACACTTAAAGGGCCAGAACAGACCAAAAATGTCGCAAGATCTCAAAGTCCCAGAGCCCATAGATATAAGCGATGAAGAAATAGCAAAACTCTCAGATGCACAGTTTAAAACACTGGTCATCAGGATCCTCACAGAACTGGTTGATTATACCGACAAATTAGACAAATATATGAAGGCAAAACTAATTGAAATGAATGGAATTGCACAGGACACCAATAGCTATGAAAAGGAAACTGGGACTCAAATCAATGGAGTGGACCAGAAGAAAGCAAATAATGGCCAAACAGAAAAGAGTCAAGGAGCAAGAATTCAAAGAAATGAGGAGAGTCTTAGGAACCTCCAGGACATCTTTAAACGCTCCAACATCCAAATTATAGGGGTACCAGAAGGGGGAAAGGCACAGCCACCAGTGGAAAACTTATTTGAACAAATAATAAAGGGAGAATTTCCCCAATCTGGCAAAGGAAATAGACTTCCAAGAAATCCAGGAAGCTCAGAGAGTCCCAAAGTAGTTGGACCCAAGAAGGAACACACCAAGGCACATCATCATTACATTAGCCAAGATTAAAATGAAGGAGAGCATCCTAGAAGCAGCAAGAGCTAAGGGGACAGTCACCTACAAAGGAGTCCCCATCAGACTCTCAGTGGATTTCTCAAAAGAGACCTTACAGGCAAGAAGGGGCTGGAAAGAGGTATTCCAAATCATGAAATCCAAAGACCTACAACCAAGATTGCTCTATCCAGCAAAACTTTCATTTAGAATGGAAGGGCAGATAAGGTGCTTCTCAGATAAGATCAAATTCAAGGAGTTCATCATCACCAAGCCCTTATTCTATGAAATGTTAAAGGGACTTATCTAAGAAAAAGAAGTTAAAGAAACATGAACAGTGAAAGGACAACAAACTCACAGTTATTAACAACCACACCTAAAACAAAAGCAAACTAAAAGGACAGCTAGATCAGGAGTGGAAACATAGAAATGAAGATCTCAAGGAGGGTTAGCAACAGGGGAGTGGGAGGAGGAGAAGGGGGGAGAAGGTACAGAAAATAAGTAGCATAGACAGTAGATAGAAAATAGATGGGGGGGGCAAGAATAGCATGGGAAATATAGAATCTGAAGGAATTGAGACACATGGTCATAAACTAAAGGGGGGGTAATGGTGGGGCTGGGGGGGTAGGGTGGAGGGGAATGAAGGGGGGAATAGAACAACTGTAACAGCATAATCAATAAAAAATTAAAATAAATAAATAAATTTTGTTCAAAATCTTCCATTCTTTTGGAAGGGCCACTGGTACTATAAGAAATTTATTCCTAAAGTGCAAAGAGTGACGACCTCAGGTAAGTAACTTTTACTTTGTGTAAATTTAAATCAACAAATTTTATGACTAAAAGACAAGTGTAGATGATGTTCTCCTCTTCTTCTAGGGAGAAAACCTACCTTGTATAACTTCTCAAAGACTATTCAAAGGCATACATTAACTTTATACTTAACAAAATTGAAGGATATTCTGCACTCCCATCATAGGAAAAAAAATGAAGAATATATATTTTCATTAGGAGCCAGAGAAATAATCATTTTTAGCTGGACAAAGATGCCAAAAAAGCCAACCAATGCTTTCCCTGTGATTAGCTGGAGAGCAATCAATACACTATTGCAAGTTTGGAGCTTTGACTCAAAATAGAAATTGGCCTGAAGTCCAGGAAGCTGGCAATTCAGAGACAATTCCCCAGAAGGGATTTTGACACTTGCACTAAGATCCAGAGTTCACATACTCATCAGAACTCAAGTTTACAACTGGGGCTTGAGAAGCTGTTAATTAATAGGACTGGTGAGACATACTGAATATCTTCAAGATTTATATATTTTTTCATCAACTAAAAGAAAAACCTATAGTGTTTAAGGTTTACTTAGTTTAACTGTTTTAATAAAGGCACTGGATTTTTAAAAATATTTTTTTATTTATTTTTAGAGAGAGGGAAAGGGAAGGAGAAAGGGAGAAAGAGAGGGAGAGAAACATCAATGTGTGGTAGCCTCTGTAGCACCTCCTACTGGGGACCTGGCCCACAACCCTGGCCCACAACCCAGTTCGACTGGGAATCGAACTGGCAACTGTTTGCTTCACAGGCCTGCACTCAATCCACTGAGCTACACCAGCCAGGGCAAGACACTGGGTTTTTAAAAATACATTTTAGGTTTTAGGTTGTAGTTTTAGGTTCACAGCAAAATTAAGAGGAAGGCACAGAAATTTCCCATCTGTTCCACATGCATCACCTCCCTCATTAGCAACATCTGCCACAAAGTGGTACATTTGTTACAATTGATGAACTTACACTGATGCATCATAATCACCTGAAATCTATAGTTTACATCAGGGTTTGCTTTTGATGTTTTAGATGCTATGGGTTTGGACAAATATATAATGACATGTATACACTATTAAAGTATCATACAGAATATTTTCACTCCCAGTTTATTCATTCACCCACTGAAGGACATCTTGGTTGCTTCCATGTTTTAGAAATTTGAATAAAGCTACCATAAACATTGCATGCATGTTTTTGTGTGAACATAAGCTTTCAACTTCTTTGGATAAATATCAAGGAGCTCAATTGCTGGATCATATAGGAATATGTTTAGTTTGTAAGAAACTGCCAAACTGACTTGTAAAGTGGCTGTACCATTTACATTCCCACCAAAGATGAATTCTTATTGCTCTACATCCTCACCAGCATTTGATATTATTAGTGTTCCAGATTTTGGCTATTCTAATTGGTGTGTAGGTATATTTCATTGTTGTAATTTGAATTTCACTGATAAGATACGACACACAGAATCTGCTCATATACTTTTTTACTATTTGTCTATCTTCTCTGGTGAATTGTCTGTTCAGGTCTTTGTCCCATTTCTTATTAGGTTGTTTATTTTTTTACGGTGTGTTTTAAGATTTCTTTGCATATTTTGAAGATGGCGTCGGAGTAAGAGGGAGCGGATTCTAGCTCCCGCACTCGTGGGTGAAAATCCTGGCAGATCTATAGAAAAGCAGCGCACTAATCCATCAGTTATCCAGCATTTGTGAAATTGAAAGAACAGAGACTCTGTTGGACGCTGAAACACCAGAAAGCGGCAGGTCAGTGGGGCTTTGGGGTCCAGAGTAAAGACAAAGAAGCGGCGGGGGCTGGCGCCCCAGGCCAGGTGGCCCGGGTGCTGCATCTACAGCCGGGGTCCAGAACCATCGGTCTGAGACCAACACCAGAGAGGTCTACCACAGGAGCTTGGGCACCCAGCGGCTCCAGTGGCCACCAGCGTGGGCCAGCAGCTCCCCTTCATCCTGTATAAGCAAAACTGGATAACACCAGGCAGAGACCCGTTTGCTTGCCGGCTTGCATTTTTGGGGAGGGGTACAAAGACACAGGGCCCGGTTCAACTGCAGACTCTGGGATTGCAAGCCTGGGAGGAATCCAGAGGCGCATTAGCCTCACGGGTTTGGTTGGGGACTGAGCAGAAATGAGAGACAGGATGTCCGGAAAGTTTTGTTTTGTTTTATTGAAAGTGGACTGAGGTGTTCTCCTCCCAAGGCAGATTGGCTTGTTTCCTATCCGACCTTGCAGGGAGCCAAGGGGAAAGTGGAGGCTTTTGGGGACTAGCCACACGAATGGGAAGCGCCCTGCCGGTTACTCCGGGTCCCAGAAGGTCTGTTGGAAGCGGAGGCCTCTGAGCCAACACCAGGGGACCGGGAAGCCCACTGCCGGTTGCGCCAGTCCCAGAAGGACGAGTTCGCGGGCACAGAGAGTTCGGAGAGGCGCCGCAGGACAAGGACGCTCCCTGATGGTTTCCTGCTTGCACCCATAGCTGGACTCTGGCGCGCACTGGCGCAGGGTTCTTTGAGCCGGGGCTACTGGTCCTAGAAGCCCCAGACGGTTTCCCGCGCGAGCGGGGGCGCAGAGAACTCTAGGCTGACGCCACTAGGGTCGGGAAGTGCTCGGGCCGGCGCGGTCCCGGGAAGTGCGCGGACCCGGGAAGTGCCCGGGCCGGCGCGGACCGGCGCGGACCGGCGCGGACCCGGGAAGTGCCCGGGGCCGGCGCGGTCCCGGGAGGCGCTGGTTGCACAGTCCCGGACAGCCCGGGAGTGCGCCCGGCAAGTGCGCAGGCACCCACACCCCAATCCGGTAGCCTGGCCAGTGCGCGCGGCGGGTGCACAGGCGCCCACACCCCAAGCTGGTAGCCCGGCTGATGCGCGCACTTGCGCCGGCATCCCAGCACACAGGGAGATCCTGCTACAACCGGTTCGGCTAGTTTGAAGCCAACAAGAGACATTCCTTTTTCTGAGGCTGTGTTTGAAAGATTATTTTGGTGCTTTTTTTTTTTCTTTATTTTATTTTTATTCTTTCTTTTTTTTATTTACCCTTCTCCCCTCTCCATTCCTTTTCTTTATCTTTTTGCTTTTTTAAAGTAATCTGTTATTTCTTTTAAACTTTATTACTGTTTCATCTTTCCATACTTTTGTCCTCTTTTCCCGGATTTTCTGTTTTATTTCTTTTTCTTTTCTTTCTAAACTTACTGCTATTTATTCCATTCCCCTACCATTTTTTTCTCTCTTCCTTTTATTTCTTTCCTTATCATTTCTTTTACCCACAAGAGTCACAATCAACTTGAAAATATAAAAAGACCAGAGCTGGACCCATAGAAGAGGCCTCCCAATAGTAGAATCAGAGAGACAAATTGCACATTGTTGTAGGAGAGAAGCCACAAGTTGCTGCATATTTGAGTAGGTGGAAGCAGAGAACAACAGGATAACCAAAAAGAGGCTGCACCATTGAAATTCACAGGCATTCCACCACAAGTTCATACCATAAACCCAGGGTGTCAAAACAGATTAATCTAAGAAGCTGAGGCTAACAAGAAGAGTCTCACAAACAATGGGAAGACAAAGAAACAATCCCCAAATGAAAGGAAAGGAGGAATCCTCAGAAAGAATGTTAGATGAAACAGAGGCAAGTCAACTATCAGATACTGAATTCAAAGCACTGGTGGTCAGGAAGTTCAAAGAGCTCACAATCAGCTACCAGAAACTACAGGGAAGTTACAATGATCTCACTGTGAACTATATCAACATGAAAAAGGAAATGGAAATTATTAGCAAGGGCCAAGAGGAAATGAAGAATACAATTTCTGAATTAAAAAACACAGTGGAAAGCATTAAAAATACGGTGGATGAAACAGAAGATCGGATTAGTGAATTGGAGGACAAAGTAGAAAGCATCTCACAGAAAGAACAGGAAAGGGAAAAGAGGCTCAGAAAGAATGAAGAGAGATTAAGAGAAATGCAAGACAATATGAAACGTAATAATATCCGAATAATAGGAATACCAGAAGGAGAAGAAGAAGAACAAGGGATAGAAAACATATTTGAAAGAGTAAAGAGAGAAAATTTCCCTAATTTGACAAAAGAAAAAGTCACACAAATCCAGGAATCTCACAGAGTCCCATTCAAGAGGAACCCAAAGAGGCCCACTTCAAGACACATCATCATTAAAATGGCAAACTTCCAAGACAAAGAGAGAATCTTAAAGGCAGCAAGGGAGAAAAAAGAAATAACATACAAGGGCATCCCAATAAGATTAGCCACTGACTTCTCAATGGAAACACTCCAAGCAAGAAGAGATTGGCAAGAAATATTCCAAGTAATGAGAACCAGAGGCCTACAACCAAGGCTACTTTACCCAGCAAGGCTCTCAATCAAGATAGAAGGCCAAATAAAGAGCTTCCAAGACAAAAGAAGTCTAAAAGAATTTGCTGCCACCAAGCCAGCTCTACAAGAAATACTAAAAGGTCTGCTCTAAGGAAAGGAAGGAAAAGAGACAGACAGAGAGGAACACAGATACAAAAATGGCAATGAATAAGTACCTATCAATAATAACCTTAAATGTAAATGGATTAAATGCTCCAATCAAAAGACACAGAATAGCG
Source organism: Artibeus jamaicensis (assembly GCF_021234435.1). NCBI lineage: Eukaryota > Metazoa > Chordata > Mammalia > Chiroptera > Phyllostomidae > Artibeus > Artibeus jamaicensis. Next base: position 12,316,138 of record NW_026521900.1, read on the forward strand.
TCATGGATAAGAAAGTATGACCACACATATGCTGCCTACAAGAGACCCACCTCAGGACAAAAGACCATCACAGACTAAAAATCAAAGGCTGGAAACAAATTTTCCAAGCAAACGGACAAGAAAAAAAAGCCGGGGTAGCAATTCTCATATCAGACAAAATAGACTTCAAAAAAAGAGCCATTAAGAGTGACCCAGAAGGTCACTTCATAATACTCAAGGGAAGAATCCACCAAGAAGACATTAACATCATAAATATATATGCACCCAACATAGGAGCACCAAAATATATAAGGAAAATCTTAGAGGAATTCAAGAAAGATATAGACAGCAACACAATTATAGTGGGGGATTTTAACACCCCACTATCAAAAATGGACAGATCTTCCAAACAAAATATCAACAAAGACATTGTGGCATTAAACAACACCCTTGATGAAATGGACCTAACTGATATATACAGAGCTCTTCACCCCAAAGAAGCTAAATACACATTCTTTTCAAATGCACATGGAACATTCTCAAAGATAGATCACATGATAGGGCACAAAACAAGCCTCAACAAATTCAAGAATATTGAAATCATACCAAGCATTTTCTCTGACCATAAGGGACTGAAACTGGAAACCAACCCCAAAGGAAAAAACCCAAAACACCCAAAATCATGGAGACTGAACAGTATGCTATTAAACAATGAATGGGTCAAGAATGAAATTAGGGAAGAAATCAAAAAGTTTCTGGAAACAAATGAAAATGATCTCACAACAACCCAAAACTTATGGGATACAGCCAAGGCAGTCCTGAGAGGGAAGTTTATAGCAATACAGGCCTACCTTAAGAAAACAGAAACATTTCAAACAAATGAACTTACTCTACGCCTGCAAGAACTCGAGGAAAAACAACAAAAACAGCCCAAAGCAAGTAGAAGGAAGGAAATAACTAAGATCAGAGCAGAACTAAATGACATAGAGACTAAAAGTACAATTCTAAAGATCAATGAATCCAGGAGTTGGTTCTTTGAAAAAATAAACAAAATAGACAAGCCTTTAAGTAGGCTCATCAAGAAAAGAAGGGAACGGACACAAATAAACACAATCAGAAATGAAAGAGGAGAGATTACAACTGATACCACAGAAATAGAGAGGATTGTAAGAAATTACTATGAAGAACTGTATGCCAAGAAATTTGAGAACCTAGGGGAAATGGACACATTTCTAGAAAAATATAATCTCCCAAAACTCAATGAAAAAGAAGTAGAACACCTGAATAGACCAATAACAGCAAAAGAAATTGAAGAAGTAATCAAAAAACTCCCATCACACAAAAGCCCTGGACCAGATGGATTCACAGGAGAATTCTACAAAGCATTTAAGGAAGACCTAACCCCCATTCTTCACAGACTATTCCAAAAAATACAAAAGGATGGAAAACTCCCTAACTCCTTTTATGAAGCCAGCATCATCCTAATTCCAAAACCAGATAGAGATACAACAAAGAAAGAAAACTACAGGCCAATATCGCTGATGAACATAGACGCTAAAATCCTCAACAAAATATTAGCAAATCGCATCCAACAATATATCCAAAAGATTATACACCCTGACCAAGTGGGATTCATCCCAGGGATGCAAGGATGGTTCAACATTCGCAAAACAGTAAACGTAATTCATCACATAAACAAAAGCAAAGACAAAAACCACATGATCATATCAATAGACGCAGAAAAAGCTTTCGATAAGGTACAACACCCATTTATGATAAAAACACTCAGCAAAATGGGAATAGAGGGAACATTCCTCAATATAATAAAGGCCATTTATGAGAAACCTACAGCCAATATCATACTCAATGGACAAAAACTAAAAGCTTTTCCACTAAGATCAGGAACAAGACAAGGATGTCCACTTTCACCACTCCTATTCAATATAGTATTAGAAGTTTTGGCCACAGCGATCAGGCAAGAAAAGGAAATAAAAGGCATCCAAATAGGAAAGGAGGAAACAAAATTGTCACTGTTTGCAGATGACATGATAGTGTACATGGAAAATCCTATAGACTCTACCCCAAAACTGCTCAAACTAATTAATGAGTTTGGCAAAACAGTAGGATACAAAGTCAATATCCAGAAATCAAAGGCATTTTTGTATACAAACAATGAATCAGCAGAAGCAGAAATCAAGGAAAAAATCCCATTCGATATAGCAAAAAGAAAAATAAAATATCTGGGAATAAACCTAACCAAAGAGGTAAAAGACCTGTATGCAGAAAACTACACAGCACTGAAGAACGAAATCAAGGAAGACACAAACAAATGGAAACATATACCTTGTTCATGGATTGGAAGAATTAACATCATCAAAATGTCCATACTACCCAAAGCAATATACAGATTCAATGCAATACCTATTAAAGTACCAATGGCGTATTTCACAGACATAGAACAAACACTTCAAAAATTTATATGGAATCATAAATGAGCCCGAATAGCAGCTGCTCTTTTGAGAAAGAAGAACAAAGTAGGAGGGATCACAATACCTGATATCAAACTGTATTACAAGGCCACTGTAATCAAAACAGCCTGGTACTGGCATAAAAACAGGCACATAGACCAATGGAACAGAACAGAGAGCCCAGAAATCAACCCAACCCTCTACAGTCAATTAATATTCGACAAAGGGGGCAGTAACATAAAATGGAGTAAACATAGCCTCTTCAGCAAATGGTGTTGGGAGAACTGGACAGCTACGTGCAAAAAAATGAAACTTGAGCACCAACTTACACCATACACCAAAATAAATTCAAGGTGGATAAAAGACTTAAATATAAGCCATGACACCATTAAAGTCCTAGAGGAGAACATTGGCAAGAAAATCTCAGATATTCCACGCAGCAACATTTTTACTGATATGTCCCCTAGAGCAAGGAATATAAAGGAAAGAATAAACAAATGGGATCTCATCAAAATAAAAAGCTTCTGCATGGCTAAAGAAAACAGTATTAAATTAGCAAGACAACCAACTGTATGGGAAAACCTATTTGCCAATGATACCTCAGACAAAGGTTTAATCTCCAAAATATACAAAGAACTTACATGACTCCACTCTAAGAAGACACCCAACCCAATTAAAAAATGGGAAAAGGACTTGAACAAACAATTCTCCAAGGAGGACATACAGAACATTCAGAGACACATGAAGAGATGCTCAATATCGTTAGCTATCAGAGAGATGCAAATTAAAACCACAATGAGATACCACTTTACACCAGTCAGGATGGCTATCATAAACAAAGCAACAAACAACAAATGTTGGAGAGGTTGTGGGGAAAAGGGGGTCCTTAGTTCACTGTTGGTGGGATTGTAGACTGGTACAACCATTATGGAAAACAGTATGGAATTTTCTCAGAAAAATAAAAATTGACCTGCCTTTTGACCCAGCAATTCCACTGCTAGGATTATACCCCAAGAATCCTAAAACATCAATTTCAAAGAACCTATGCACCACAATGTTCATAGCAGCACAATTTACAATAGCCAAGAGTTGGAAGCAACCTAGGTGCCCATCAGTAAATGAATGGATCCAAAAATTGTGGTACATATACACCATGGAATTTTATGCAGCAGAGAGAAAGAAGGAGCTACTACCTTTTGCAACAACATGGATGGAACTGGAAAGCATTATGCTGAGTGAAATTGGCCAGGCATTGAAGGACAAATACCATATGATCTCACCTTTGACAGGAAGCTAAAGAATAAAACAAACAAGCAAACAGAATAAAAACAAAGACGCTGAAATAGAGAACAAGTGGGCAGCGACCAGAGGGGAGAGGGAAGGGAACTTAAGGGGAAAAAGGGGGGAGGGATTTTGAGGAACAAGTATGAAAGACACAGAGTTGAGGACTGGGGGTGGGGGGGGAATGGGAGGGAGGGGGGAGACCGGGCGGGGGGGGGAAAGGGGAAAAAAAAATGGAAAAAAAATGTACTTGAAAAGTAACTAAATAAAAAAAAAAGATTTCTTTGCATATTTTGGATAATAGTCCTTTATCAGATGTATTTTTTACAAATATTTTCTCCCAGTTTATGGCTTGTATTCTCATTCTCTTGGCATTATCTTTCACAGAGCAGAAGTTTTTAATTTTAATGAATTTTAGCTTTATCAGTGACTGGTTTTATAGATTATGCCTTTAGTGTTATATCTAAAAAATCATCACCTTACCCAACCCAGCATCATTTAGGGTTTTGTTATCTTCTAGTTTTATGGTTTTACATTTTATGTTTAGGTGCATGATCAATTTTGAATTAATTTTTGTGAAGGATGTAAGGTGTGTGTCTACATTCATTTTTTGTAAGACATTTGACTTTTAATTAAAAATTATTCAATTAGACATTAAATTTTTAATTTTTCAATTACAGTTGACATGCAATATTATTTTATGTACACTTCAGATATACAGCATAGTGGTTACACATTTATATAATTTATGAAGTGATCCCCCTGAAAAGTCTAGTACCTACCTAGCACCATATTTAGTATACTTAATTCTTAATTTATTTAAGATATGGAGGGATAAGTCTTGGAAATCTCAGGATTAAGGGGAAAAAGTATTATGGAGACTTCTGCTTGTTTCCTCTGGTATAACTCATTAGGTGAAAATATTTGCAAAACACATATCTGTTAAAGGACTAGTATCTAGGATATGTAAACCCATTTTGAAACTCAAGACTATAAAACAAACAATCCAATTAGAAGAGTCTTAATGTAATAAAGAAGGCTTCCATTACATTAAGAAGGCAGACCTACTAGGTTCTTTGGGTTTGAAGGAAAAACATGATAAATTCCATGGGTTTTCTTTTTTGCCTCATATAGCCCAGGTCTGCAGATGAGAAGCAACAACCTGGAAATGCTAATGGGCACAGACAAAATACCTCATAACCAGAGCCTGCCAAACATCATAGAAAAAAAAATGTAGCCTCATTCCCACTCATGTCAACAGAGGCTGAGTGGGCAGCCTACACTTCCACAGTGGCTAGGATATCAGAAGATCTTTTCTGCCAAGGTGGTGGTAGAAAAGTCTGAATATACAGACTTTTATCCATGCTGGAAGCACAGGCATGTACACCCAGCTGGGAGTAACAAAGAGCCACTTAATTTCCCTATTGTGGTGTCAGAGGCCTTATGGAGAGTCAGAATGTCCACCACTGTGCAGCAGTAAGGAGGCCTCCCCCATCTCTGTGGTGTCAGAAGAGGTCATGTGGGGAGGAGCAAGAAGGCACCCTATCCCTCCCTGAAAGGGAAGTATCAGTGGAAGCTCAGGAAGAAGAAGCTTCCTCCAGGGTTAACAATAAATGCCAAGTAGGGAACCTGAACTTTTGCCTCCAGGTGGAAGTAATGAGGCAGCAACCATTTTCCCCTGCTTGAGTGCTATCAGAGGAAGCCATCTAAAACAGAAATTTTAAATATGATCCAAAGTCTCATAACATAATACTCAAAGTGTGTAAGTTCAATCAACAATCACTCATCATACTAAGAATCAGGAAGACCTCTGAATGAGAAAAGATAGTCAATAAATGCCAAAATCAAGATAACAGAAATGTTAAGATCATATGACAAAGCAGCCATCATAAAAATGTTTCAATGATCAATTACAGATATGCATGAACCAAATGAAAAAATATAAATTCTTGTCAAAGAAATAGCAACTCTTGAGAAAGAAATAGAAGTTATAAAGAAGAATCAAATAAAAGTCTTAGAAACTTAAAATATAATATTGAAAATAAAAACCTAAGTGAATAGTTTCAACAGGAGAAGGGAGGGCACACAAAAAAATTAATGAACTCAAAACAGCACAGCAAAATTTACACAATATAAAAAAAAACAAGACTGAAAAAATCAAAAGAGCCTCAGGGACCTGTTGCACTATAATGAACAAGGTAACATTAATGTCATCAGAGCTCCAGAAGGAGAGAAGAAAGAAAGTAGGGCTACAATAAATGTATTTTAAAAAGGCCTCAAAACTCCTAAATTTGGCAAAAGACATAAAACTTCAATCAATAAACTAACCAAACCCCAATAAGATAAACCCAAAGAAATTCACACCAAGATACATCTTAGCTAAATGTCTGAAAGCTAAAGGTAAAGAAAAAAATCTTGACAGCAGAGAGAAATAATACCTTACTTACAAGAAAAATAATTTGAAAAACATGATTTATCATCATAAGTTGATACAGCCAGAAGAAAGTGGCACAGTATTTTTTAACTACTAGAAGAGAAGACTGTCAATCCCAAATCCTATACCCAGACAAAAATATCATTCAGGAATAAAGGGGAAATCAAGACATGCTCAGATGAAGGAAAACTAAGAAAATTAATCACTAGCAGACCTATTCTAAAAGAATGGCTAAAGGAAGTTATCTAAACAGAAAGAAAATGATGAAAGAAGGAATTCTGGAATATCAGGGAAGAAGTAACAACACAGAAATACACACACACACACACACACACACACACACACAAACTTCCTTCTCCTGAGTTTCTAAATTATGTTTGGTGGTAGAAACAAAAATTACTGCAATATCTGATGTGGTTCTTAATGTATGTAGAGTAAAAATGGAGGACAATGTTATTATAAATAAAGGAGGATAAAGGGATGTAAAAATTTTATGCTTCACTCAAAGTGGTAAAGACAACACAAATAAACCCAGATAAATTGTGTATATATAATGTAATATCTATAGCAACCACTAAAAAATCTATATGAAGAGATATACCCCCAAACTAGAGATAAATAAAAATGGGATTTTAATAAATTTTAAGTAACCCACAGTAAGGCAGTAAAAAAAACAGAACTAAAAAACAAAGTGTACAAAGAGGAAAAAATTAAAATGTTAGACTTAAGTCCCAACATATCACTAATTATGATCATTTAAATGGTGAATAAAAGACAGAGATTGGCAGAGTGGACAAAAAACACTTACCCATATATATACTGTCAAAAGTAACTCACTTCAAATTAAACAATACAGGCAGATTGAAAGTAAAAGGATGGGAAAATATGTGATTAAATACTAATCAAAACAAAGAAGGAATGGCTATATTAATAGCAGATAAATCAGGTTTCAGAGCAATGAAAATTACTGGAGAAAGAGAGGGTCATTGCAAAAAAATGACCAGGAAGATGACATAATGATCCTAAGTATGTATGCATCAAAAAAGAACTACAAAATATGTGAGCAGAACTGATACAATTGAGAAGAGAAATAGACAAATCCATAGTTACACTTGGAGACATCTATACTCTTCTCTCAACTATTATGAATAGAACAACTAGATAGAAAATAAGTGAGAGAATTGAATAGTTCAACACTACCAGCAACCTGCACAATCTCATCTACATTTATAGAATACCTCATCTCCCCAACAACAGTAGAATGCACATTATTTTCAAGTGCTTATGGAACAAATACCAACATAGACTATACCTCAGCTATAAGCAAACCTGAATAGATTTAAAAGACCTGAAGTCATACACAGTATATTCTCTAACCACAATGAAATCAAATTAGAAATTAATACTAAAAAACAAATGGAAAATAAAAAACATATTTCTATGTAATCTATGAGTCAAAGAGGAATTCTCAGAGAAATCAAAAATTATGTTAACTAAATTCAAATGAATACAACATACCAAAATTTGTGGGGCACAGTTGAAACCGTGTTAAGAGGAAAATTTAAAGCACTAAATGCTTATGCATGAAAAGAATAAAAGATTTACCTAAAGCTCACATGCCAAAAACTAGAAAAAAAAGAGTACAAAACCCAAAGCAAGTACAAAGAGTATAAATAAGAGCAAAAAATCATTGAAATTGAAACTAAAAGTTAGACAAAATCAATGGGAAAAAAAGCTGATTCTTCAAAAAGGCTAATATGCTGAGTGAAATAGGCCAGGTGTTGAAAGAAAAATACCATATGATCTCACCTTTAACAGGAAGCTAAACAAAAAAACAAACAAGCAAGCAGAATAAAAACAAAGACATTGAAAAAGAGAACAAGGGGACAGTGACCAGAGGGGAGAGGGAAGGGAATTTAAGGTGGGAAAAAGAGAGGGATTTGGAGGAGCAAATATGAAGGACACAGGGATGAGAACTAAGGGGGGTGGAAATGGGAGGGAGGTGGGGAGCACGGGGTGGGGGGGGCTGGGATGGGAGAAAAAGACAAAAGACTGTACTTGAAAAATAACTAAATAAAATTATTTTTTAAAGGCTAATAAAATTGAAAAACCTTTAGCAAAATTGACTTCCGGTCAAGATGGTAGACACACTTGCGCCTCCTTGTGCAAACACAAAACGGAATTACAACTAAATCTCAAAACAACACCCATAACTATCATAAAATCAAACTGTATGGAAGTCTGACAACAAATGATTTAAAGAAGCCACATTCATCCAGACAGTTAGGAGGGGTGGAGATGCAGAGACAGGGCAGAGAGGTGAGGAGATGTGGCATGGTCCAGAGAGGCAGCTGTGCTGGCAGAACGGCATGATCAGTACCACATTTATGTGTGGTGGATAAAAATCAGGAAGGATACTTTGGAAACAGCAGATCCCAGCCCCAGGCCAGACTGCACAGCCCAGAGTTCCAGCACTGGGAAGATAAATCCCCATAACTGCTGGCTATAAAAACCATTTGGAGTTGGGGTGGTGGAATAAACTGCCAGATTTTCAGGGGGCTGGCTTAAAGGGCCTGCACGGTCTTAAAACATATGCGAATGTACCCACTAGGGATTCGGCACCAGGCCAACAGCTGGAAGGGTGCCAGTCCCATATGGAGAGTGGGAGAAGTGACTAGAAATGGGGCAAGTGCTGGGAAAAACCCCAGAAGATAGGCAGCAACACAATACCCTCTCCAAGCCTTTCCACCACACAAAGCCACAAAGCAATGAAGTGGGTCAACCCACCCTATTGACTACCTAGGGCTCTGCCCCACACAATTTACAGGTGCCTTTTATAGGGAGTCAAAGCAGCTCTACCTAATACACAGAAAGAAACACAGAGAGGCTGCCAAATTGCGTAGACAAAGAAACATGGCCCAAATGAAAGAACAGATCAAAACCCCAGAAAAACAACGAAATGAAACAGAGATAGCCAGCCTATCAGATGCAGAGTTCAAAACACTGGTGATCAGGATGCTCACAGGACTCACTGAGTATGGCAACAACATAAAGGAAGAAATGAAAGGTACACTAAGTGAAATAAAGAAAAATCTACAGGGAACCAACAGTGAAGAGAAGGAATCTGGGGCTCAAGTCAATGATTTGGAGCATAAGGAAGAAATAAGTATTCAACCAGAACAGAATGAAGAAACAGGAATTCAAAAAAACAAAAACAAAAACAAGGAGAGTATAAAAAGACTCTGGGACATCTCCCAAACTGCAAACATCCGAATCATAGGGATGCCAGAGAAACAACAAGAAGAGCAAGAAATTGAAAACTTATTTGAAAAAAAAAAAATGAAGAGCCCTGGCTAGTGTGGCTCAGTGGGTTGAGTGTGGGCCTCCGAACCAGAGGATCGCAGTTCGATTCCCAGTCAGGGCACATGCCTGGGTTCCAGGCCAGTTCCCAGCGGGGGATGCATGAGAGGCAACTATATATTGATGTTTCTCTCCCTCCCTTCCCCTCTAAAGACAAATAAAATCTGTAAAAATATAAGTAAATAATGAAGGAAAACTTCCCTAATTTCGTGAGTGAAATAGACATGCAAGTCTAGGAAGCACAGAGAGTCCCAAACAAATTGAATACAAAGAGATATACACCAAGACACAAATAATTAAAATTTCCAAGGTAAAAGATAATCTTAAAAGTAGCAAGACAAAAGCAGAAAGCTACCTACAAAGGAGTTCCCATAAGACTATCAGCTTATTTCTCAAAAGGAACTTTTCAGGCAACAGGGGACTGGCAAGAAGCATTCAAAGTGATGAAAGGCAGGGACCTACCACTAGATTACTCTATCCAGCAAAGCTTTCATTTAGAATGAAGGGGCAGATAAAGTACTTCCCAGAAAAGGTAAAACTAAAAAAGTTCATCATCCCCAAGCCCTTATTATATGAAATGTAAAAGGGACTTATCTAAAAAAAAAGGAGATGACCAAAACTATGAACATTAAAAAGCTAACAGGACTTCAGGTCAAGATGGAGGCATAGGTGGAAACACTGTGCCTCCTCGCACAACCAAATTAAAAGACAACAAAGTTTTAGTAACAAAAACGCAACCAAAATACAGAAAATTGAACTGCACAAAAATCCAACAACAATGAACCATTCAGCCAGACCAGTAAGAGGGGTGGAGTCAGTGGCTGGTGGAGCGAGGTCAAGCAGGAAAAAGCAGCTGGACAGACCAAATACCAGGTGTGGGATAGCAACAGGCAGACCCAGTGAGGGTGCAAGGTGGCTGCCTGACCACAGACACACATTCACATGCAGATAAACCAGGCAAAGGAGCGAGCAGTGAGATAGATAGCGCAAACCAGGACCCCAGCAATGGGAATTAAAGCCTAAAAGCACCAATTGGAAAAACTTTAGGTGCCAGGAGAAGCTCCCAGAGAGTTCGTTGGAGAGACCCACAGGGTCCTGGAGGGTTCACAAGCCCACACACTTGGGAACCAGCACCAGAAGGGACCAATTGCTTGCAGAAGCAGCAGAGGGGACCAAATCTGAGAGAGAGCAGAACAAACGCCATTGCTCCTCTGTGACCCTTTCCCCACATACAGTGTCACAATCCAGCCACTGCGTTGCCCTACCCTGGTGAACACCTAAGGCCCTGCCCCTCATATGTAACAGGTGTGAACAGACCAAAACATTATGGCTCAGAAGGAACAGCTCAAAGCCCTAGAGCCAATAACTCTAAGCAACCAAGAAATAGCCAACATATTAGATGCACAGTTCAAAACACTGGTGAACAGGATGCTCGCAGAACTGGTTGATTTTAGTCACAAATTAGAGGAACATATGAAGGCTAAAATAAGTGAAATGAAGCAAAAGGCGCAGGGAACCAATAGTGGTGGAAAGGAAACTGGGACTCAAATCAATGGAGTAGACCAGAAGGAAGAAAAAAAATGACCAAAGAGAAAAGAATGAAGAAACAAGTATTCAAAAAATGAGGAGAGGCTTTTAGAAACCTCCAGGACATCTTCAAATGCTCCAACATCTGAATTATAGGGGTGCTAGAAGGGGAAGAAGAAGGGTGACAAGTGGAAAACTTATTTGAACAAATAATAAAGGAGAATTTCCCCAGTCTGGCAAAGGCAATAGACTTCCAGGAAATCCAGGAAGCTCAGAGAGTCCCAAAGAAGTTGGACTCAAGAAGGAACACACCAAGGCACATCATAATTACATTAGCCAAGATGAAAATAAAGGAGAGAATCCTAGAAGCAGCAAGAGATAAGGGGACAGTCACCTACAAAGGAGTTCCCATCAGACTCTCAGCGGATTTCTCAAAAGAGACTTTACAGGCAAGAAGGGGCTGGAAACAAGTATTCCAAGTCGTGAAATCCAAAGACCTACATCCAAGATTGCTCTATCCAGCAAAGCTTTCATTTACAATGGAAGGGCAGATAAAGCGCTTCTCAGATAAGGTCAAGTTCAAGGAGTTCATCATCACCAAGCCCTTATTATATGAAATGTAAAAGGGACTTATCTAAGAAAAAGAAGATTAAAAATATGAACAGTGAAAGGACAGCAAACTCACAGTTATCAACAACGACAGCTATAATAAAAGCAAACTAAGAGGACAGCTAGATCAGGAGTGGAACCATATAGAAATGGAGATCCCATGGAGGGTTAGCAATAGGGGAGTGAGAGGAGGAGAAGTGGGGAGAAGGTACAGAGAATAAGTAGCATAGATGGTAGGTAGAAAATAGATAGGGGGAGGGCAAGAATAGTATGGAAAATATAGAATCTAAAAAACTTGTGACACATGGACATAAACTAAAGGAGGGAAGTGGTGGGGGAGGGGTGTGCAGGGTAGAGGGGAATGAAGGGGAGGAAATGGGACAACTGTAATGGCATAATCAATAAAATGTATTTTTTAAAAATCTAACAAATTCACTACTATCAACAACTGAATCTAAACAACAACAACAACAAAAACTAAGAAAACAACTAGAACAGGAACAGAATCATAGGTATGAAGATCACTTGGAGGATTATCAGCTAGGAAGGTGAAGGGGGAAAATGGGGGAAACAGTGCAGGAATTAAAAAGCAAAATTGTTAGGTACAAAATAGACAGGAGGAGATTAAGAATAGTATAGGAAATGGAGAAACCAAAGAACTTATATGCATGATCCATGGACATGAAATAAGGGAGGATTGCTGGAGAGAATTAGATACTGGGCAGAGTAGAACAAGGGGGAAAATTGGGACGACTGTAATAACATAATCAATAAATATACTTCAAAAAAGAAAAAACCTCTAGCAAAATTGACAAAAGAAAAACAGAAGATACAAATTACCAGTATCAGGAATGAAACAAGGACTATTACAGACCTTGCAGATATCAACAAGACAACTTTGTATACTTAAATTAAAAATTCTCAAAGATATACCCAGGCCCAGATGATTTCACTAGAGAAGTCTAACAAATGTTTAAGGAGGAATTAGCACTAGTTCTACACTATCTTCCAGAAAATCAAAGAGGAGGAAATACTTCCCAATTCATTTTTTTGCTTATTTTTATTTTACTTTTCAATTATCATTTAGTTCCCTTAAACCCCCCCACAATCACTACACTTGTCCATGTCCATGAGTCCTTTTTCCTTTTTGCTTGATCCCTCCACCCTAGCCTCCCCACCTTAGCTGTCAGCCTGCTCTCTATCTGTGGTTCTGTCTCTATTTTGCTTGTTAGTTCAGTTTGTTCACTAGATTCCACATATTAGGACCTAGAAAACATTATGCTAAGTGAGATAAACCAGTCAGAGAAAGGCAAATATGATTTTACCAGTTTATTTTTTAAAACTAGAATAACCCTGATATAAAAACCAGACCAACAGAGTATGAAAATATAAACTACAAACCTCAAGAATAATAACACTTTTAATTTAAAAATCCTTAATAAAATATAAGAAAATAGAATTTGGAAGTATATTAATAAAATCTATATAATGTATGCAAGTGGGGTTTATTCCTGTGATGTAAAGCTGGTTCAGTTAGTCAATGACCTCCCAACAAACAAAAGTCCGGGACCAGACTGCTTTACTGGTAAATTTTACCAAACACATTCAAAGAAGATTTAATACCCATTCTTCTCAAACTCTTCCAAAAAAATTGAAGAGGAAGGTAAGCATTCAAATTAATTTTATGTTGTTAACATTATCCTGATACCAAAACCAGACAAGGACAATGTGTGCACACAAAAGGAAATAATAGGCCAATGTACTTAATGAACATAGATGCACACCTCAACAAAATATTAGAAAACTGAATTCAACAATACACTAAAAGGGTCATATACCATGATCCAGTGGAATTTATTCCAGGGATGCAAAGGATAGCTCAATATCCACAAATAAATTAATGATATATACCACATCAACAAAACCATGAATAAGATTTATATCATTATCTCAATATGCAGAGAAAAAATTAGACAAATTCCAATACCCATTTATGATTTAAAAAAACTTTCAAGAAAGTGGGTATATAGAAAACCTAACTTAAAATACTAAATTCCTTATATGACAAACCCACAGCTAACATCATACTCCATGGTGAAAAACTAAAAGTTTTTAGCTTTTCCTCTAAAATCAGGAACAAAACAAGGATGCTCACTCACTCTTGTCACTTTTATTCAACATAGTATTAGAAGTTCTAGCCAGAGAAATTAAGCAAGAAGAAGCAAAAAAAAAAAAAAAAAAGCATCCAAATAGGAAAGGAAAAAGTAAGATTTTTACTATTTACAGATGATGTGATACTCTACACATAGAAAACCCTAAAGCCTCCACCAAAAAAACTGTTACATTTAATAAATGAATTGAGCAAAGCTGCAGGACATATAATCAACATACAGAACTCTGCGATGCTTCTACACTAATAATAGACTACCAGAAAGATATTAAAAAACAATCCCATTTATAATTATACACAAAAGAATATAATACCTAGGAATTAATTTAATCAAGGAGGTGACATACCTGGCACTGAACAGTATAAAAAAAATTTTTACATACTAACACTGATAAGAGAAATTGAAGAAGACACAAGCAAATGAAAAGATATTTTGTGCTCATGGATTAAAAAATTAATACTGTTAAAGTGTCCATGCTACCTAAAGCAATCTACAGATTCTGTACTATCCCTATAAAAATTCTAGTGACATTTTTACAGAACTAGAACAAATAATTGTAAAGTTTTCAGGGAACCAATAAAGATTCCCCAATAACCAAAGTAATCTTGAGAAAGAACAACAAAGCTGGAGGGATCATGCTCCCTATACCACTGTATAAAGCCGTTGTAATCAAAACAATTGGTATTGGCCTAAAAAGAGACACATAAATTAATAGAACAGAATAGCAAAACCAGAAATAAATACCCACATATAGACAATTAATTTATGAATAAACAATGAAGAATGGACAATTCCTTCAATAAATGGTACTGGGAAAACTATACAGCTACATGCAAAATAATGAAACTAGACCACTATTTCACATTAAACACAAAAATTAACTCAAATGAATTAAACGCTTGACTGTAAGAACCCATACCATAAAATTCCTGGAAGGAAACAACAGTAAGCTCCTTTACATAAGTCTTACTAATGTTTTTGAGGATCTGAATCCAAAAGGAAGAGAAACAAAAGCAGGAATAATAGGACTCAATCAAATAAAAAAAAAAACTTCTGCAAAGTGAAGGAAACTATTATCTAAAGAAAAAGACAAACTACTGAATGGAAGAAGGTATTTTCAAGTCATATATCCAACACAGGTTAAGATCCAAATTCTATAAAGAGTTAATAGAACTCAACAACAACAAAAACAATCTGATTTTTAAAATGGCCAGAGGATCTGAATAGACACTTTTCCCAAGAAGACATACAAATGGTCAACAGGCACTTTATTATTTTTTCAAAATTTAATCTATATTGTATTTTTTACATCACCTTTCAATCTCCTTACACACCTCTCCTCAGAAATCACCACATTGTTGTCCAGGTCCAGGTCTTTTTCCTTTTCACTTAATCTCTCCACCCCTGACTAGCAGTTATCCTGCTCTCCATCTATGAGTCTGGCTCCATTTTCCTTGTTAGTTAAGTTTGTTCATTAGATTCCATATGTGAGTGAAATCATATGGTATTTGTCTTTCCCTGACTAGCTTATTTCACTTAGTATAATGTTCTCCAGGTCAATCTATGATGTTGCAAAGGGTAAAATTTTCTTCTTTTTTAATGGCTGAGTAGTATTTTATTATGTAAATGTACCATAATTTTTTTATCCACTCATTTATTGATGGATGCTTGGGCTACTTCCACATCTTGGCAATTGTAAATAATGCTGCAATGAACATAGGGGTGCTCAACAGGCATTTTAAAAGATGCTCAACATCTCTAATTGTTATGAAAATGCAAATCAAAACTACAATGAAATATCAGCTCACACTTGTTTGAAGGGCTATTATCAAAAAGATAAGAAACAAGTTTTGGAGAGGATGTGGAGAAAAGGGACATTTCATTCACTATTGGTGTGAATGTACATTAGTACAGCCACTATGGTAAACAGTAAGGAGATTCTTCAAAAAAATTAAGAATAGACCTACCATATGATCCAGCCACTCCACTTCTCAGTATTTATTCAAAGAATACAAAAATACTAATTTAAAAAGATACATGGATCCCTATGATCATTGCAGCATTATTTAAAACAGCCAAGTTATGAAAACAATCTAAATGTCCACAGATGGATGAATGGATAAAGGAGATGTGGTATATAAATACAATGGAATTCTACTCAGTAATTTTGCCATTTTAATAACACAGATAAACCTTGAGGGTATTATACTAAGTGGAATAAGTTACATGGAGAAATACAAATACCTTGTGATTTCACTCATATGTGGAATCTAAAAAACAACAAATAAACAAACACAACAAAAACAAACTTATAGGTGTAGAGCACAGATTGGTAGTTGTCAGAGAGGAATGGGGTTGCAGATGGGCAAAGTGGGTGAAGGGCATCAGTTATATGGTAAAAGATGGTAACTAGATTGTTGTGGATGATCACTTTGTAGTACATACAAATGTTGAATTACATAAAAATGTACATCTGAAACATATGTTATATATCAATTTTACCTCAATTAAATAGTCTGTCAATATGACATATTGACAGACTAAACAAGAAAACTCACACAATCATATACTGATCCAGAAAAATCCAATATCTATTCATGATAATAAGTCTCAGCAAACATAGAATAAAGGGGAACTCCATCAACTTGATAAAGAATATCTACAAAAATCCTACCACTAACATCATACTTAATAATGAAAGACAGAATGCTTTGCCCCTAAGATCAGAAACAAGGGAAAAGAATATATTGAGCCCTGGCTGGTATAGGTCAGTGGATTGAGCACAGGCCTGCGAACCAAACAACTGCAGTTCGATTCCTACTCAGGGCACATGCCTGGGTTGCAGGCCAGTTCCCAGCAGGGGATGCACATGAGGCAACCATACATTAATATTTCTTTCCCTCTCTCCTTCCCTTCCCCTCTAAAGATAAATAAAATCCTTTTTTTAAAAAAAGAATATATCCATTCTCCCCACTCTTAATAAACATAGCACTAGAATTTATAGCCCACATAATAAGGTAAGTAAAAGCAATAAAAGGAACTCAGATTGGAAAGAAAGAAATAAAAGTGTCCTTATTTGCATATGACATATGTAGAAATATCCCAAGCAATCTAAAAATAAAACCAAAGAAAAGAAACTCCTAAAATTCCTAAGTTCAGCAAATTTGAAGGACACAAGATCAACACAGAAAGCAATCACATTTCCATGCACTAAGAATAAACACGTGGCATTGTTTGCAGATGACATGATAGTGTACATAGAAAATCCTACACACTCTACACAAAAACTTCTCAACCTAATAAATGAATTTGGCAAAACGGTGGTAGACAAAGTCAACATCCAGAAATCAAAGACATTTTTGTATACTAACAATGAAACAGCAGAAGCAAAAATCAAGAAAAAAATCTCATTTGATACAGCAAAAATAAAAATAAAATACCTAGGAACAAACCTAACCAAGGAGGTAAAAGACCTGTATGCAGAAAACTACACAACACTGAAGCAAGAAATCAAGAAAGACACAAACAAATGGAAACATATACCATGTTCATGGATAGGAAGAATTAACATCATCAAAATGTCTATACTACCCAAAGCAATGTACAGATTCAATGCAATACCTATTAAAGTACCAATGCCATATTTCACAGACAAAATACAAACACTTCAAAAATTTTTATGGAACCATAAATGACCCTGAATAGCTGCTTCAAATTTGAGAAAAAAGAGCAAAGTAGGAGGGACCACAATATCTGATACCAAAATGTATTACAAGGCCACTGTAATCAAAAGAGCCTGGTATTGGCACAAAAACAGACACATGGACCAGTGAAACAGAACAGAGAGCCCAGAAATAAACCCAAGACTGTACGGTCAATTAATATTCAACAAAGGGGGCAGCAACATAAAATGGGGTAAAAATAGCCTCTTGAACAAATGGTGTTGGGAGAACTGGACAACTACATGCAAAAAAATAAAACTCAAGCACCAACTTACATCATACACAAAAATAAATTCAAGGTAGATAAAAGACTTCAATATAAGCCATAACACCATTAAAGTCATAGAGGAGAACATTGGCAGGAAAATCTCAGATATTTCCTGCAGCAATATTTTTACTGACATGTCCCCTAGAGCAAGGGACATAAAGGAAAGAATAAACAAATGGGGTCTCATCAAAATTAAAAGCTTCTGCATGGCTAAAGAAAACAGTATAAAAACAAAAAGAGAACCAACTATATGAGAAAACATGCTTGCCAATAATACCTCAGACAAGGGGTTAATCTCCAAAATATATAAAGAACTTACACAACTCCACTCTAAGATGACAAATAACCAGTTAAAAAATGGGCAAAGGACTTGAACAGACACTTCTCCAAGGAGGACATACAGAGGATCTAGAGACACATGAAAAGATGCTCAATATTGCTAGCTATCAGAGAGATGCAAATCAAAACCACAATGAGATAGCACTTTACTCCAGTCAGAATGGTCATCATAAACAAAGCAACAATCAACAAGTGTTGGAGAGGTTATGGAGAAAAGGGGACCCTAGTTCACAGTTGGTAGGATTGCAGACTGGTACAACCACTATGGAAAACAGTATGGAATTTTCTCAGAAAACTAAAAATAGATTTGCCTTTTGACTCAGCAATTTTACTGCTAGGATTATACCCTAAGACCCTGGAAACACCAATCCTAAAGAACCTATGCACCCCAATGTTCACAGCAGCACAATTTACAATAGCCAAGTGCTGGAAGCAACCTAGGTGCACAGCAGTAAATGAGTGGATCCCAAAACTATGGTACATTTACACAATGGAATTCTATGCAGCAGAAAGAAAGAAGGAGCTCCTACCCTTTGCAACAGCATGGATGGAACTGGAAAGCATTATGCTAAGTGAAATAAGCTGGGTGGTGAAAGACAAATACCATATGATCTCACTTTTAACAGGAATCTGAACAACAAAACAATCAAACAAGCAAAATATAACCAAAGACACTGAAATAGAGAACAGGCTGACAGTGACCAGAGGGGAGGGGATTTCAGGGGAAAAGGGGAAGTGTTTAGGAACTAGTATAAAGGACACATGGACAATAACTAAGGGGGGTGGAAATGGGAAGGAGTGGAAATGACTGGGTTGGTGAGCTGGGATGGGAGTAAAAGACAGAAAACTGTACTTGAACTACAATTAAAATAAAAAAAAACAATAGACACGTGGAAATATTTTATTTTTTATTTATTTACTTACTCCTTATCTGAGGACATTTTTGTAATGTTTTTACATATATTTTATTGATTATTGTATTACAATTGTCCCATTTTTTCTGCATTCCACCACCTTAGTTCATGTCCATGGGTTGTATGAGTTCTTTGGCCTCCCTATTTCCTATACTATTTTTTAACCTCCCTGTGTCTATTTTGTACCTACAATTTATGCTTCTTATTCCCTGTACTTTTCCCCAATTTTCCCTCTCCCCCTCCTTGCTGATAAATCTCCATGTGATCTCCATTTCTGTGATTCTGTTCCTGTTCTAGTTGTTTGCTTAGTTTGTTTTTGTTTTTAGGTCCAGTTGTTGATAGTTGTGAGTTTATTGTCATTTTACTGTTCATAGGTTTCATCTTCTTTTTCTTGGATCAGTCCTGTTAACATCTCAAATAATAAGCTCTTGGTGATGATGAACTCCTTTAACTTGACATTATCTGGGAAGCACTTTATCTGCCCTTCCATTCTAAATTATAGCTTTGTTGGATAGAGTGATCTTGGATGTAGATCCTTGACTTTCATGACTTTGAATACTTCTTTTCAGCCCCTTCTTGCCTGCAAGGTTTGTTTTTAAAGATCAGCTGCTAGCCTTATGGGAACCCCTTTGTAGGTAACTCTGCTTTTCTTTTGCTGCTTTTAAGATTCTCTCTTAATCTTTAATCTTGAGTAACTTAATGATGATGTGTATTGGTGTATTTCTTCTTGGATCTAACTTCTTTGGGACTCTCTGAACTTACTGGACTTCCTGGAAGTCTGTTTCCTTTGCCAGATTAGGGAAATTTTCTGTCATTATTTTTTCAAACCAGCTTTCAATTTCTTGCTCTTCTTCTCTTTCTCTCACCTCTACGATTTGGATGTTGGAACATTTAAAGTTATCCCAGAGGTTCCTAAGCCTTTCTTTTTTTTGAATTCTTGTTTCTTCATCCTGTTCTGATTGAATGTTTATTTCTTCCTTTTGTTCCAAATCATTGATTTGAGTCCCAGTTTCCTTCCCTTCACTGTTGGTGCCCTGTATATTTTTCTTTATTTCACTTTGTGTAACCTTAATTTCTTCCTTTATTTTTTGCCATACTCGATTAATTCTCTGAACATTCTCATCACCAATGTTTTGAACTCTGCATCTGATAGGTTGGCTTCTCTGTTTCCTATAATTCTTTTTCTGGGGTTTTGTTTTATCCTTTCATTGGGCCATATTTTGTTTTCCCATTGCACTCATTATGTTGTAAGGGGCAGAACCTTGGGTATTTGTCAGGGTGGGGTAATCCACTTGGATGTGTTGTGGCGCTGTAGGTAGGGAAGGGGTCAGAGAGGGTATAGTGCTGTTTGCTCAGCTGTGTCCCACTTTCAGCCACTTCTCTTGCTTCCCACAAACATATTGTGTCCTTTCTTGTGCTGATTCCTGAGTGGGTGTGCTTGTGTATATTCTAGGGTTCTGTGGGCCCCTCCAATGGACCCTCCTGTGAGACTAGGGGTGTCTCCCATTGCTACAATCCCCACATATTTTTACAGCCAAAGGTTTTGAGGCTTTAATTTCCTGTGCTGGAATCCTGGGTTGTGTGGTCTGTCTCATTACCCACTTCTTCCTCCCAGCTTATCCACAAACAAACACGGGACTGCGTGTATAGTCTGCCATCCACCACCTTGCTGCACATCCTCCCTGCCCAGGTTTCCTCTCTCTTCCCCTTCTACCAGTCTGGATGGATGTTTCTTCTTTAACTCCTTGGAGGTCAGACTTCCATACAGTTAGATTTTTATGCAGTTCTGGCTGTTTTTAAATTGGTTGTTATCCTTTTTTTTTTCCTTTGGTTGAGCAAGGAAGCAAATCATATCTACTTACATCTCCATCTTGGCTTGATGGAGGACTTTTTTTCATTGCTTTTAGAGAGAGAGGAAGGAAGAAAGAGGATCATTGATGGAAGAGAGAAGCACTGACTGGTTGCCTCCTGTGCACAGCCAGACTAGGGATCAGTGCCCAAACCAGGGATTGGGGGATTGTATGTATTCAGACCAGGAGTCAAACCCACAACATTTAGGCTACAGGATGACTCTCCAACCCACTGAGCTATACTGGCCAGGGCTGTAAACAAATTTTTTAAATATCATTTATAATTACTGCAAAGTAAATTAAATGCTTAGGTATGGATCTAACAGGACATGTGTAGGATATACATGCTGAAAATGGCAACAATGCTGATAAAAGAAATGAAAGATCAAATAAATGGAGAGGTACACTGTATTCATGGATTTGAACATTCAACATAACAAATATATCAAGTCTCCTTAAATTCATATACAGATTTAATAAAATTTCTATCAAAATCTCATCAAGATTTTTGTAGGTATAGACATAATTATTCTAGAAATGCAGAGGAACCAAGAAGAAAATAGAAAATCCCAAAATAGACCCAAATATATATGACCAACACATTTCTGGCAAAATTGTGATAATCTGATGGGGGAAATATAGCCTTTAAAAAATGGTGCTGTAACAATTGGACAACCATAGACCTAAAAACAAACTTCAACATAAGTCTCATAATTACATGCAAAAAACTCAAATGGATCATGGATTTCATGTAAACATAAAGCTATACATATTTTAGAAAAATAGGAGAAAATCTTTGGAATCTAGGATTATGCTAATAGTTCTTATGTTAGTTGTTAAACTTGATACCAAAAGTATGATTCATTAAAGGACAAATTGAAGAGTTGGGTTTAGGTTATATCATTCATTCTTTAGTAATTGTTACCACAGACTATTATGTGCTGGGTTCTGGGATTTTAAAGATGACTAAGATACAGTCCCTTGCTTTGAGCTTATAGTTTAGTAGGGAAAAGAGGTACCTAAACTGACATTTATGATAAGATGTGGTAAGCATACAGAAGAGGGAAACATCAGATCTCCTGTGGGAATGAGGAGTGTCTTATAAAATGTAGTGGGACTCTTTAACAAAGGGCAGGAACTTACCAGGTAAAGAAGGGGTGAGAGATTATTTTAAGCAGAGAAAACACTACCTGTAAAGACACAGTCAGTGAGAGGACACTTAGGGAATGGATAAAATGTTCAAGGAGGCTAAAAGCATAAAATCTGAAAGAAAACATATTTGAGGTAAAATGAACATGATATGGAACTGATTAAGTAAAAGTGAAATGGGTAGCTAAGAGAAAGAAAGGCTAACCCTAGTCTTACTGTAGGGGACTAGGACTATTAAATGAGCAAAAAAGGAAAGTTTTTTTTACTTTTGTAGAGGGGAATATTAAGACATGTTGAGGTCAAGGTAACTGTGTTTCTAGGAAAAAATGTCCTTCAGACACCTGGAAATATGAGGTTAGTATTCAGAAAATAATTCTGAGCTAAAGATGTAAATATGAGATGCATCAGTATTCAGGTAGTTGAAGCCATGGTAGTAAATTATGTTACATATTTAAAGGACAGACTGAGAAGCTGCGGATGTGTGTGTATGTGTGAGGGACAATAAATTTACAGAGCAAAGTCAAATGTTCTTTTCCGAGAGCTTGCCATTCAACCTTCACAAAAGTAGTTTAGATTCCTCTTGATGCATGAACATTTAGAGAACTCTGGCTTGAATAAAAATAGATGAAAATGCTGTAGATCATCCATTTCTCAGCCATTGCTGCCAATTCCCTTCTCTTCTGCCTCAGCATGGCATCTCTGGGGAGAGATGGATCTGCTGAGGTCAGTAAAGAAAATTCCATAGTTTTTTTTGTTTGTTTGTTTGTTAAATTACCACTGACTATAGAAAGTGATTTGGAAGTTGTCTACAGGACCTGGCAAACTCTGTCCTGCTACATATGATGCCATTTCTTCTTGTGTTGTCCTTAATGCAAAAAGAAAACCACTAGACACCCTATTGGGTATATTACAAATGTATTTTCAGGTATAAACAGCATGTGAAAGTAGATTTTCCAAGAAAAATAAAGTGTCTGATTGGGAGTCTTAGGGATGACAGGAAAAAAAAAGGGTCATAGAGGAGACCATGAGACACATTCTTGATAGTCTAGAAGAGCAGATTCCTTTTTTTTGTACAGAATACTTCAATACTTAAGCAGTTATTAAATCATTTCTTCCTGTCTTGAAACAAATATGTAAAGACTCCAACACACAGTTTCTGTACATTGCAAGGCAAAACTCCTCCATGGACATTAAATTGGTTATGGAATGAGTTAAGCTGTCATTTTTTGTTTATGTTTTTCTTAATCAAACCATCCCTGGCAAGTGTATATATCTAAGGGTCTGAAAATTATCTTCTCTGAATTCAGTAATTTTGATTCTTTACAAAGCCTTCACTTGAATGACTCTTCTAACTATTAATCATTTTATAGCACTTCTTTGAATGCTCACCAAATTTCCTGCATTCATCTTTAGCTGTTATAATACGATCACTTTAACTCTGATCTACAACCATGTTGAAATATTGTTGAAAATGTTCTGTTCTGTGCAAGGCATATAAGCCTCTGAAAACACATTTCAGAGGAAAAAAGTGTCAGACAATGTTGCTAAAGGAAGGGACCTGCCCTGGGATGTTAATTAAGTCCAGTTATTGTATCCATATTAAACCTGTGTCTGCTAACTCCAGCTTAAAAATCAGCAAAGCAGAAGAAAAGAAATGCACAAGAGAAAAATAGAAACTATCTCCTGCTTAAGGAGAGTGATACGTTTAGTGGTATCACTTGCTGAATGAAGCCATTCTTTTTTTTTAAATAAATTATTTTATGAAAAAACAAAAAATGATAGAAGGAAATCTGGAAGCTAGGAGGTTTAAAAAGGTAAATTTGAAGTTTCTCATTGGTTAGCTCCAATAGCCAAGAAGAGGGGAACAGCTTATCTGTGGCCATAGTAGTGTGAATTACAGTCAATTACTGAGAAAGGCAGACCTGGAGGTTTTGGATACTGAACGCATCCCAGAGATAAGAACATGTTGCCAGAGAGTTTTTAAATTTTTTGAATTAGGATTCAGGGTGAGTTCATAAAAGCAAAGTGAAACAATATCATACCTGGAGGTACCTTAGCTATTTATTGTTTTTAACAATTACTCTAAAATTGCCTAGATTGTTGGTTAACATTAAGCAAAGCTGTTTTTAATATCAATACCTATAATTTTTTTAAAGAGAAAAGGTACTGTGGTAAAACATAAACAGAAAGTTTAGCTCATCTGGAGAGACTGAAACTGGAAAAATAAAGCAGAAAGGGAGCAAGTACTTCTTAAAGTGTTAAATCCTAAGTATGTTATCTATATGTTTTCATTTCATCCTTAGAAGAAGACATTCAAAACTGACTCAGAGATGTTAAGGAGCATGTTCAACCTATCAGTACACTGTTCATATTATATCGGTGTTCCTAAGTGTCCTTCCCAAGGTGTCATTCATTCATCCTTCAGCTATTTTATCCATCAAATACTATATTCCAGTCTCTGGAGCCATATGCTGAAATCAATGGTGAACAATACAAGGGCATAACTTCAGGGAGTTTTACCTATTTCTGAACAATTCTTCAAGTTTTGGGGAATTCGAGTCTTCTCCTCCAGCCTGTCGGTCTCCCATTCCATATTCTGCTATCTGCCTTATTAATGGGCATTCTTTTTGTTATATTCCTGTGATCAACTCAACTATGAGTCACTTAACAGGGCAAAAACAAAATGATCAAGCAGCCTTCTCTGACACATGCAACCAAATTAGCATAGGAAACAGCTATTAGGTCACATCCACTCCATCCCTTTGGGAACACAGCAAAATGTTCCTTGTATTATGCTACATTATTTCTCAACTACATTGTCCTGCCTAGTTGTAAATAATTATAAATGACTCAGTGGCAGGGTTTCCACTATTTCCTCTCAGAGGTTAACTCACAATTGAGTAATTTTCTGTGTCAAGATGGTTTCTCTGATAGTCCTTGTCTTTTCATCTAATTGTACTCTGATCTACCCTGATTCCATATTATACAATTCCTTGTTTACTGTTTTTATACCCTTCAAACATAGCTATATGGCTATCACATCCTATTCCTTCCCCTCTCCCAAGAATCGATTGGTTGATTCTTAACCTAACTTTGGTAGAGGAAACTCTGCCACAATGTCTAGCAACCTCACTATTTCCTACCCTATGTAGAACATGCCATCTAATATCTTGCAGTGCTGGGGTCAGACCTTACAAATCACTGCCTATACACTGAGTAGTGATGTGGGTATCCAGAGACCAGATTGCATTTGAACTATTTTCTCTATCATCTCCATTCTTCTATTTGTCTAGGGTACAAAAGCACCTCTGTAGCTATTTTTTTCCAACCACATGTTTTGAGGACAGTAGTAAAACAGATCCAATTCCTCAGAAGAACATCTTAGAAGATTCAGTTGACTCTACCTGAGTGGAGAATTCACTCACATACTCAACTTTTATTGGAAAACAGTAGTGCATACCCTGTTCAAAGCATTAGGTATACTATGTGAATCTGATATATTCTTCTTCCTGAAGAAATTTAATCTAATAAAGGAGATGACTAGGTCCTTCTCATCAACTTACCCACCCCTGCCTTCTCTTCTAAAGACTATTGGAGTTATTGGCATGTAGTTATTCATGCCAAAATCAAGGAACCTTTTATTCTTGTCCACCCACTCCATGCCACAACCCTGCAACTCACACCTAATCCACTAACAAATTCTCCAAAACAAATCCCACATTCAACTACTTTTCACTATCTCTACTACTAAAACTCAAGCCCAACCTATAACCACTTGTTGCCTGAATTATTGTAACTGGCATCCGAACAAATGTCCCTGCTTTTTCTCTGCCCCTTCTACAGCTGCCAGCTGTTCATCTCCAAGTCCATAACAAATCATACCACTGTCCTGCTTAGAACAGCTTCCCTCTGCAATTAGAATAAATTTGAACTCTTTACAAGGCCTTACAAGGTTCTATGTCCCTGACTACCTCTTTAACTTCAACTCCTTTCATACTACTTTTTGCTTACAACACTCCAATTTCAGTAGCTTTTTTTCCTGATCTTTGAATACATAAAGCATTTTTCCATTTAGGGGCATTTATACTTGATGTCATTCTTCCCAGAATGCTTTCCCCTTCCACAGATTTTTATATGGCTGCCTGTCTCTCATCACTTAATTCTTAGTTCAAATATATTCCGAGAAGCCTTCCTTGAACTAGCTAAAGTCTCCTTTGTACCCATTGCACCCACCATACCCATGTTTAGTCATTTTACAAGTCTTACATTGCTCTGTTTTTCTTTACAACACTTATCACTAACTGATATTATTATATTTACTTATTTGTGATTATTGTTTACTTTCTCTACTGTCTCTACTAAAATATCAGCTCCATGAGGGAGGGGACTGTTTTGTTCACTGCTATATCCCTAGTTCCTACAAGAGTACCTGGTACAGTGTATGGCCCTAGTTAATAACTTTTGAAGGAAGGAAGGAAAGAAGGAAGGTAGGAAAAGAGGGAGGAATACTGTCTCTCCCTGTGCATAGTTCTTAAATATATATCTCCTAGTAACTTGTTCCAGTCCTGTTCCCTTCTCCTATATAGTACCATTTTGGGAAGGTCCCTTCCACCCACCCACCCCCAATGGCTCTAATTAACACTCACCCAAAAAACTCACAATCTAATTATTGAGTCCTTGTTTCTTCCCTGTATATGATAATTATAGTTACAATTTCTTGGTAGGCTTTTCTACTTAGCCTTACAGATGCTTTAAACTCTGCATTTGCAAAAACTAAATTCATTATTTTCTTTCCTTCTGATATAGTGTATGTAAAATACCTAGTCAAATGCTCAGTATCTAGTAGATACTCAGTAAATGCTATTTCTTGTAACTCCATCTAGTATATTAAGCAAGAAGCTTTGGACTCACCTTGGACTCATGTTTCTTTCTTTTACTGAACCCACCACTTCAATTTTCAAGTATTTAGAAGTATGAAAACCCAACACTCTTAGGATTCTCAGCTTTTAATCCTTACTCTAGTTACCCTTCCCTGGCACACATTCATTCAATTCAATTTGCTATTCAATGAGTATTGAGCCTGTAACCCTGCTAGCATGAATAATACATGGACACTGCCCAAAATTTACAGGGGGTGGGGAACAGAAGAGTAGACAGCTGTTACAATATAGAATTAGCAATTCTAGGTAGAGAAACTAAAAGGATGTTGTTCATGGGATGAAAATTTAATACAGTTCATGGGTAGAAGTGCTAGAAAGTATCTTAGACATGGTAAAGTTTTGGTTAAGTGTTAAGTGTTGATTAGGAGTTAGCTAAACTAAGAAAAGGAGAGAGCAGTCACCATTGCAGGAAGAAGGAGTAAAATGTAAAAACATACAGAGATATGGGAGATGATGTTATAGTTGGGAATATACATGCAGTTGAATATGGCCATAACATAGAGTGCAAGCTTGTATGGAGATAAATAGGGGTTGTATCCAAAGGGCCTTATTCAACCAAATTAAGAAGTTTGGACTTTATCCTGAACACAATAGGGAATCTTGATAAGTTTTGCTGAGTAAGAGTTTCATAACAAGTTTTACTTTTAAGAAGATGACACTAGTTGCAGTGTGGAGAACAAATTCAGGAGTTAGGAAATATAGTAAGACTGGAGGTAGATAAAGTAGGTAAAAGGCTACTGCAGTGAACAAACAAGAGAGGAGAAATTTTCAGTAGGTAAATTTGCCAAGACTTCACCAACTAGATACAGAAGTGAGTAGTTGAGAAAACTGAGTTCATTATGAACTATTTACTCATATAGAGGTACACAAGAGGAGAACCAAATTTTATCAAGTATTGGAGGTGAAGGTTAATGAGTTTAATATATACATGTGGAGTTTTTGAGTTATCTGTAGGGGCATACAAATGGAGATATCTAGAAAGAAGTGTGATATATGAGAGAGTGGTATGGAATAAAATGCGAGATTTAGAAGTCTTGTTTGCTAAGTAAAATCATGAGAATGAATTAAAGTTACTTGTAATGTGTAGTATTAGAAGAGACTATAATATTTAAAGGGAAAGTAGAGGAAAAGTAGCCATAGGAAAGGAATAGGCAAACAAAGGCAAAGAAAAAACAGGGAAGAGTAGTGTTATTGGAGGCAAAGAGAGAGGAAATTTTGAGAAGGAAGCAGTTTTCAACATGTTAAGTGCTGAGGAAATGTTGCACTTGGTTGAATAGTGTCCCCCAATATTCATGTTTACTCAGAATCTCAGAAAGCAACATTATTTGGAAATAGGGTCTTTTGCAGATGTAATTAGGTAAGATGAGGTCATACTTGGTTGAGGTAGGCATTAAATCCAAGGGCTGGTATCATTATAATAAAGCCATGCAGATGCAGAGACACAGAGGAAATGCTATGTGTAGACAGAGGCAGAGGTTGATGTGGCCATGATCCAGGGAATGACAAGTGTTGCTGGCAACTACCAAAAGCTAGGAAGAGGGAAAGGATTCTTTCCTAGAACCGTTCAAAGGAGCATGGCTCTGGCAACACCTTGATCTCAGACTTTTAGCCTTAAGAACTGTGGAAGAATTTCTGTTGTTTTAAGGCACCACTTTTTATTTTGTTATGGCAGCCATAGCACACTAGTACAGAGGTTAAGTAAGATAAAAACAAAAAAAAGTTTATTTCTTTAATTAACAAGTAATGTTGGCCAGAGTCACTTGAGGGATGTAGGTGGAGATAGGATTAGATTGCTATGGGTTGTGCTTATGAGTGAAAGGTGGTAGAGTAGAAACAGTAAGTGTGACAATTTTTCAAAGTAGTTTAGCTATACAACAAAGGGCAATATATGATGAATATAAGTCTGAGAAAGGTTTTTTCAATATGGGAGAGGTATGAGTTGGTTTGTAAATGTAGGGGATGGAACAAGGGCAAAGAGAATGAGAATCAAAGGAGTGAGATTTCTTCAGTAAGTGGAAGGGAATGAAGTCCAGGCCACAAAGGAAAGAACTGGAGTGTCCAAGTGAGGACATGAACTCTTAATTCATATCCCTTTGGATTTCAATAAGGTAAGGGTAGGGAAAACATCATTCAGACCCATTTATACAGGGATTTCAATGCTGGAATTAAGTGTTCAGACTTAATCCTGGAGGTGATTAAGGCTTTTTTTTTTTTTTTTGAGAAAGGGAATGCCATGACCCAGACTAATCACAACTAGTTCTCATAGCTCATGAGGTTTAACCAGAGAACATTTACTGATTAAAATGAATACAGAGATGTGCTTTAGGGAGATGCATTTGGAAGGACAGCATAGAATGGGCTGGAGGGCATCCAGACAAAGGTAATGAGTCCCTGGCATAGTGGGAAGAAGTCAAAGGAGACAGATGAGATATATATTAGAAACAGTGCAAAAAGAGCTCTGAAAGGTCTTAGAGCTCTGTTGATGATAAAAGAGTAAATTGAAGAGTATTCTGTATTTATGACCTTGATGAACAGGAGTGGGAAATATGCCATGGACAGAAATAGAGATATAAAGGGGGAGGGAGGTTGAGTGAGCTGTAATGCACACTTTGGAATGGAACTCTGCAGCTCAGGAAGAAGGTAAAGCAGGGAAGAGGGACTTGGCAGTCTCCTCTATCCAGAAGAGAGACAAAACCCTTGGAAGTGGATCATTTAATAAATGTTGGCACACAAAAAAGATAAGGTAAAGAATAATATCACAAATGTGCTTTGGATGTAGGAAGATGTTTCCCTCAAATACATAAAGGCTTTCTAAAGGAGGTAAATAATGTGAGATGTCCCAGAAACAGTGGAAAGAATGTTTGGCTATTAAGCAGAAGCTACTGGTTTAGTCCTACTTCTGTCACTTCCAAGCTGTGTGACCTTAGCAAAGTCCTTTCTCATTGCAGGTCTCAGTTTTTTAACCTACAAAATGGAGTCACTGAATATAGTGATTACAGAGACCCTTTTTAGCTCTGACGCTACATTTGCCTTATATTGCAGCTTGACTTTACTGTATAGCCTATCTTTGGTTTGGCAGAAAGGGATAGAAAACGTCCTAGGTTAAGGAACAACATAGAAAAGGCAAAGGTACATTTAAGAAATGAGAAGTAAACCAACTTGGAGCTAGTTGATGTTTACAACCTCAGTTATCCAAACTAAAGATTATTCTTTTTTTTAAGTATATTTTATTGATTGTGCTATTATAGTTGTCCCAATTTTTTCTCCCCTTTATTCCCCTATGTCTTGCACCCTGCCAACCTCCATCATCCCCCTGCACCTTAGTACATGTCCATGGGTCTTGCATATAAGTTCCTTGGCTTATCCATTCTCTATGCTATTCTTAACACCCTCATGTCTATTTTGTACCTGCCAATTATTCTCTGTACCTTTTACCTCTATTCTCCCCCTCACCTTTCTCACTGATAACCCTCCATATGATCTCCATTTCTGTGATTCTATTCCTGTTCTAGTTGTTTGCTTAGTTTTTCTTTTTGTTTTTTAGCTTCAGTTGTTGAGAGTTGTGAGTTTGTTGTAATTTTACAGTTGACAGTTTTAATCTTCTATTTTTTACATAAGTCCCTTCAACATTTCATAAGATAAGGTCTTGGTGATAATGAACTCCTTTAATGTTACCTTATCTGGGAAGCACTTTATATGCCCTTCTATTCTAAATGAAAGCTTTGCTGGATAGAGTCATCTTGGATGTAGGTCCATGCCTTTCATAACTTCAAACACTCCTTTCAATCCCCTTCTTGCCTCCAAGGTTTCTTTTCAGAAATCAGCTGCTAGCCTTATGGGAACTTTTTTGTAGGTAACTGTCTCCTTTTCTCTTGGTGCTTTTTAAAAATAAAGAATAATTATTTTTCTTTTAAAGATTTTTATTTATTCATTTTTGGAGAAAGGGGAAGTGAAGGAGAGGGAGAGAACTATCAATGTGTGGTTGCCTCTTGTGTGTCCCCAGCTGGGAACTGGCCTGCAGCTGGGAACTGGCCTGCAACCCAGGCATGTGCCCTGACTAAGGATCAAAAAATAGTTGTTTGGTTTGCAGGCCCATGCTCAATCCACTGAGCTACACCAGCCAGGGCCTCTTGCTGCTTTTAAGATTCTCTCCTTATCTTTAATCTTGGATAACTTAGTGATGATGTGCCTCGGTGTGTTTCTTCTCTGATTCAATTTCTTTGGAACTCTCTGAGCTTCCTGGACTTCCTTGAAATCTATTTCTTTTGCTAGATTGGGGACGTTTTCCTTCATTATTTGTTCAGATAAGTTTTCAATTTCTTGCTGTTGATCTTTTCCTTCTGGCAGCCCTATGATTCAGCTATTGGAGCATTTGAAGTTATTCTAGAGGTTCCTAATCCTCTCTTCTTTTTTTGAAGTCTGTTTTCTTCATTCTGTTCCAGTTGGATGTTTGTTGCTTCTTTCTGCTCCAAAATGTTGATTTGAGTCTCTATTTCCTTCCCGTCCCTACTGGTTCCCTGTACATTTTTTCTTTATTTCACTTTGTACAGCCTGCACTTCTTTCTCTATTTTGCATCCATACTCAATCATTTCTGTGAGCATCCTAATTACCAGCACTTTGAACTCTGCATCTGATAGGTTGGCTATCTCCTCGTCATTTAGTTCTTTTTCCAGAGGTTTGATCTGTTCTTTCATTTGGGCCATATTTCTTTGTCTTGGTGCACTAATTATGCTGTAAGCAGTCGAGGTTTAGGTACTCATTCACTGGGGTGGGTCAACCCTCTTTGCTGCATATTGCTTCCTCACACAACCAAAAGAAAGAAAACAGCCGATTTAAAAACAAAAAGCAACCAGAACTTCCAGAAAATCAAACTGTATGGAAGTCCAACAACAAAGAAATTAAAGAAGAAACATTCATCCAGACTGGTAGGGTGAGTGGAAATTGAAAGCCAGGGCAGAGAGGACCTTCAACAAGATGATGGATCAGGCAGGAGAGGTGGCAGCTGGAGGACAGGGTGGTCTCACATTTGTGTAGAGATAAGCCAGGAGGAAAAACTGGGGAGGAAGACAGACCAAGAAACCCAGGGTTTCAGTGCAGGGAAATAAAGCCACAAAACCTCAGGCTGTAAAAATCTGTGGGGGTTGCAGTGGTGGGAGAAACTACCAGACTCAAAGGAGAGTTCATTGGAGAAACCCACAGAGTCCTAGAATATACACAAACCCACCCACCTGGGAATCAGCACCAGAAGGGCCCAATTTGGTGTTGGTAGCAGGGGAAGTGACTGAAAGTGGGGTGAGAGCTGAGCAAGTGTTCACTTTTTGACTCCTCCCCCACATACAGTGCCACAATGCAGCACCAAAGGGGGTTGCCCAGCCCTGGCAAATACCTAAGGCTCTGTCCCTTACAACATAACAGGTGCACCAAGGATATATGGCCCAAATGAAAGAATAAATTAAAACTCCAGAAAAAGAACTAAGTAATGAGGACATGGCCAACCTATCAGATACAGAGTTCAAAGCACTAGTAATTAGAATGCTCACAGAAATGATTGAGTATGGATGCAAAATAGAGAAAGAAATGAAGGTTATGCAAAGTGAAATAAAGAAAAATGTACAGGGGAGACTTCCGCCAAGATGGAGGCATAGGTGGATGTGCCGTGCCTTCTCACACAACCAAGTTTAGAGACAACTAAATATTAGCAATAGAAAACACAGCCAGAACACGGAAAATTGAACTTTTCGGAAGTCCGTTAACAACAAATTCGTCAGCCTGACCGGTAAGAGGCGAAACCAGCGGCTGGTGAAGCGGGGTTGCACAGGAAAACTCGGTCAGACGGACTCAGGCGCGGAACCCAGACGTGCGGAATCCAGGCGCAGGGTTGGACCTAGTGAGCGACCGAGCGAGCCACCAGGCGAGCGACCGTGGGGGAGACAGCGGAGGAGCGGTGCTGCGTGTTGACTGCGGTCGCGCATTTGTGCACGGGCGGACAGGTGAGGGAGTGGGCGGTTGGACTGGGGCCGGGGGGGGGTCCCCCACGGCAAACGGCAGTGGAGGGCGCCGCCATTTCCCCGCTCTGACCCCACCTCCACATACAGCGTCATAAGCCAGCGACTCTGAGTGGTCCGGCCCAGGTGAACCACCTAAGGCGCTGATCCTCACCCAGCTGTGAGAAACAGTACAGGGGGTCGTCATTTCCCCGCTCTGACCACTCCCCCACATACACCGTCACAACCCAGAGACCTGGGAGTCCAAGGCCCCGCTTCTCACACTTAAAGGGCCAGAACAGACCAAAAATGGCGCAAGAAGATCTCAAAGCCCCAGAGCCCATAGATCTAAGCGATGAAGAAATAGCAAAACTCTCAGACGCACAGTTTAAAACACTGGTCATCAGGATCCTCACAGAACTGGTTGATTATAGCCACAAATTAGACCAATATATGAAGGCGAAACTAATTGAAATGAATGGAATTGCATAGGACACCAATAGCTATGAAAAGGAAACTGGGACTCAAATCAATGGAGTGGACCAGAAGAAAGCAAATAATGGCCAAACAGAAAAGAGTCAGGAAGCAAGAATTCGAAGAAATGAGGAGAGTCTTAGGAACCTCCAGGACATCTTTAAACACTCCAACATCCGAATTATAGGGGTACCAGAAGGGGGAAAGGCACAGCCACCAGTGGAAAACTTATTTGAACAAATAATAAAGGAGAATTTCCCCAATCTGGCAAAGGAAATAGACTTCCAGGAAATCCAGGAAGCTCAGAGAGTACCAAAGAAGGTGGACCCAAGAAGGAACACACCAAGGTACATCATCATTACATTAGCCAGGATTAAAATGAAGGAGAGAATCCTAGAAGCAGCAAGAGCTAAGGGGACAGTCACCTACAAAGGAGTCCCCATCAGACTCTCAGCAGATTTCTCAAAAGAGACCTTACAGGCAAGAAGGGGCTGGAAAGAGGTATTCCAAGTCATGAAATCCAAAGACCTACAACCAAGATTGCTCTGTCCAGCAAAACTTTCATTTAGAATGGAAGGACAGATAAGGTGCTTCTCAGATAAGATCAAATTCAAGGAGTTCATCATCACCAAGCCCTTATTATATGAAATGTTAAAGGGACTTATCTAAGAAAAAGAAGTTAAAGAAACATGAACAGTGAAAGGACAACAAACTCACAGTTATTAACAACCACACCTAAAACGAAAGCAAAGTAAAAGGACAGCTAGATCAGGAGTGGAAACATAGAAATGAAGATCTCAAGGAGGGTTAGCAACAGGGGAGTGGGAGGAGGAGAAGGGGGGAGAAGGTACAGAAAATAAGTAGCATAGACAGTAGATAGAAAATAGATGGGGGGGGGTTAAGAATAGCATGGGAAATATAGAATCTAAAGGACTTGAGACACATGGTCATAAACTAAAGGGGGGGTAATGGTGGGGATGGGGGGTAGGGGGGAAGGGAATGAAAGGGAGAATAGAACAACTGTAACAGCATAATCAATAAAAAAATTTTTAAAAAATGTACAGGGAAACAAAAGTGAAGAGAACGAACCCGGGACTCAAATCAACAATTTGGAGCAGGAGGAAGAAATAAACATTCAACCAGAATGGAAAGTAGAAACAAAGCTTTAAAAAAATGAGAAGATGTTTCGAAACCTCTGGGACAACTTTAAACACTCCAACATCCAATTCATAGGGCTGCCAGAAAGAGAAAAGGAAGAGCAATAAATTGAAAACTTATTTGAAAATATAATGAAGGAGAACTTCTGCAATCTGGCAAAGGAAATAAAATTCCAGGAAGTCCAGGAAGCTCAGAGAGTCCCAAAGAAGTGGGACCCAAGTAAGCATACACCAAGACACATCATAATTAAATTACCCAAGATTAAAGATAAGGAGAGTCTTTTTAAAAAATTATTTATTTATTTATTTATTTATTTATCTTTAGAGGGGAAGGAGAGAGGGAGAGAAACATCAATGTATGGTTGCCTCTAGTGCATCCCCTGCTGGGAACTGGCCTGCAGGAAACTAACTTGCAACCCAGGTATGTGCCCTGACTGGGAATTGAACCACGATCCTCTGGTTTGCAGACCTGCACTCAATCCACTGAGCTATACCAGCCAGGGCTTAGTAGAGAGTCTTAAAAGGAACTAGAGGAAAGGAGACAGTTACATACAAAGGAGTTCCCATAAAGCAAGCAGGTGATTTATCAAAAAGAAACCTTGCAGGTAAGAAGGGGATTGAAAGAAGTATTCAAAGTTATGAAAGTCAAGGACATAAATCCAGGACTGCTGTATCTAGCAAAGCTATCATTTAGAATGGAAGGGCAGATAAAGTGCTTCCCAGATAAGGTAACATTAAAGGAGCTCATCATCACCAAGCCCTTATTATATGAAATACTAAAGGGACTTCTCTAAGAAAAAGAAGATAAAAAATATGAATAGTAAAATGATGGGAAATTCACAGCTATCAACAATTGAGCCTAAATCACAAAAACAAACTAAGCAAACAACTAGAACAGGAACAGAATCGCAGAAATGTAGATAACATTGAGGGTTATCAGTGGGGGGGGATGGGGGTAAAAGGTACAGGGAATAAGAAGCAAAATGGGTAGGTAGAAAATAGACATGGGGATATTAAGAATAGTATAGGAGATGGAGAGACCAAAGAACTTAAACATACAACCCATGGACATGAACTAAGGGGAGGAATGTTGGTGGAGGTGGAGATGCAGGGTGGAGGGAGATAAACAGGAGAAATAATGGGAGAACTGTAGTAATATAATCAATAAAGTATCCTTTAAAAAATAAAGAAAATCCCAAACATTAAAAAAAAGAAAGGTCAACTAACTCAACTCAAGGCACCAAAGAAAGTATTCCACACACAGCCCTGACTGATATGACTCAGTGAATTGAGTGCTAGCCTGCAAACCAAGGGGTCGCTTGTTGGATTCCTAGTCAGGGCACATGCCTGGGTTGCAGGCCAGGTTCTCAGTAGGGGGCATGTGAGAGGAAACCAGATATTGTTGTTTCTCTCCTTCTCTTTCTCCCTCCCTTCCCCCTCTCTAAAAATAAGTAAATGAAATCTTATAAAAAGAAAGTATCCTAGACACAGAAACCCCAGAACTGAGTATTAAATAATGTTAATATGAAGGCATTAAGTAAGGAAAGAAAGTGGGAAGTATGTTCCAAGTAGAAAGGAGATAATACAGTCACAGAGTTGAAGAAGGGTACAAAATTCTTGGGGAATGGTACTCCTCCAGCAGTACTCCTCCAATGGTATTACTCCTATTGAGGAGTCAGATGAAATTGCAGGTATGAATAGGAATGAAGATATAAAATGTCTTATACACCATGTCTCTGGGCAATGAAGGCCACTAACAAGTTTTCAATGGGTCTGATATAACTGAATCTGTATTTAGATTATCTCTGTGGTAATACTTGGGAAGACCAATCTGAGATGGCTAAGAAGCTACTGATATAGTACAGGGAGAGATGATGAGGACATGAACTAGGGCAATAGCAGTGGCAATGAAGAGAAGAGGATAAATTCTGATAGTGTCTATGACATAAAAATCATCATGGTTTAGTGAGAGAACACAAGGAGTCATAAATGACTCAGGTTTCTCCCTTGGGTGACTAGGTAGATGAAAGTACCACAGCTACTATTTTAAGGGGAGACCTTCACAAGCTTGATAATGAATTCAGATTTATACAGATTGCAGTTCAATTTTCTGTTGGGTTTTCCTGCAGAGATTTTTACCAGGCTATTGTGCATATGAATATTGAGGAGAAAGTAGAACTAGAGATACAATCATGAACACGGAGGTGGTAGTAAAAACCATGAATAAATGAAGTTCAGATTAAATACACAGAGTAAGGGGAATCATGGGCCATGGTGATCAAAAGGAGATTGACAATAGGAAAAAATAATATTTGAGGCCTTGAAGAGCTATTGTAAAGAGAAAAGTAAAATGAGAAAGCTAGAATGAGAAGAGATTGTTATCAGAGAGTTCAAATTAGTCTTTCTCAACTAATTCCTGAGAACTAAGCCCTAATGCCTCCAGGCCGTGATTCTCAAGCTGTAAGCTTTTTACTTGGAAGGCTTTTTAAAACACGTTGCTGGGCACTACCTCCAAAGTTCTGATTCAGTAGGTCTTTGTAGTGCCCAATAATTTGCATTTCAAATGAGCTCCAAAATGGTATTTACCAGTGAGAACCACAGCTCTAAAACATCCATTGCATGTAATGAATTAACTTCTCTTTTATGCTCCCAGCTGTGTGTCAACCTTGAGGCAATTGAGATAATAGTCATTCAATTTACTTTCTTTGTTCTGTGATTCAGATAAGGAACACTGTCAGAAGATGAGTGAAAGTTGTCAGGGGTCCATGAGAGCAGGGACCATATACATATAATTAATGATCAAATCACCAGACTCTAGCATAGGTTAGACATTCAATAAATATTTGTTGAAAGGTTGTCAAGGTCCATAATACAGTGATTGAGCTGCTGATATTACAGAGTTAATTGTGGAAGTTAAGATCAAGGACCCATAAAACTAAAGTTTGACAGTTCAGAGAGTTCCAGTCAAGATGAAAGCTAAGGTACAGACCCTTTGCTTCCTTGCACAACAAAAAGAAGGATAACCACCAATCTTAAATCAATAAACAACCAAAAGTGCCAGAAAATCAAACTGCATGGAACTCCAACAACCAAGGATTAAAGAAAAAATCAACCAGAACAACCAGACCAGTTAAGGCAGCAGACCACACAGGCTAACTCAGGAAAACCACTGCACAGCGGACCTTGGGGACAGGGCTGGCTGCCTAGCTGGGTGGGCTGTGCAGGAAGGGATGGCTTAAGGGGACTTAGAGGTGGCTGTGGGCTACAGCAGCTGCAGCAGTAGAAGAAGCTCCAAGTCTCACACGAGAATGTGTTGAAAAGTGCCCTAAAGATGACCAGGCAAGCTGCACTGTTCCCTCTCTGGCCCCTCCTCCACAGGCAGTGCCACAGCTCAGCAAGGAGGGCTGCCTTGCCTGGGTGAATAACCAAGGCACTGCTCCCTTACAACCTATCAGCTACCCCAAGACAAAAGAAATATGGCCCAAATGAAGAACAGAGTGAAGCCTCAGAAAGAGAGCTAAGCAAGGAGGAGATCACCAACCTATCTAAAGGAGAATTTAAAGCCCAGGTAATCAAAATGCTCACAGATCTGATTGAGCTTGGTCAAAAAATGAAAAAACAAATGAAGGATACCCAAAGTGAAATTAAGCAGAATGTTCAGGATACCAAGAGTGACAGGAAGGAAACCAGGACTCAAAGCAATGATTTAGAACAAAAGGAAAAAATAAACATCCATCCAGAACAAAGTGAAGAAACAAGAATTCAAAAAAGTGAAGAGAGTCTTACACACCTCTAGGACAACCCGAAATGTTCCAATATCCGAATTATAGAAGTGCCAGAAGGAGAAGAGGAAGACCAAGAAATTGAAAACTTATTTGAACAAATAATGAAGGAAAACTTCCCCAATCTTCCAGGAAGGAAACAGACTTCCAGGAAGGAAATAGACTTGCAGGAAAGAAATAGACTTTCAGGAAGTCCAGGAAGTGCAGAGTCCCAAAGAAGTTGGACCCAAAGAGGAACACACCAAGATACATCATCATTAAGTTACCCAACATTGAAGATAAGGAGAGAACCCTTAAAAAAGCAAGAGGAAAGGAGACAGCTACCTACAAAGGAGTTCCCATAAGGCTAGCAGCTGATTTCTCAAAAGAAACCTTGCAGGCAAGAATGGGCTGGAAAGAAGTATTTGAAGTCATGAAAGTCAAGGACCTGCATCCAAGATTAGCCTATCCAGCAAAGCTATCATTTAGAATGAAAGGGCAGATAAAGTGCTTCCTAGATAAGGTCAAGTTGAAGGAGTTCATCATCACCCAGCCCTTATGATATGAAATGTTAAAGGGAGTTATCTAAGAAAAAGATCAAAACTATGAACAGTAAAATGACAAACTCACAACTATCAACAAATGAACCTACAAGAAAAGAAAAACAATGGAAACAAAAACTACGCAAACAACTAAAACAGGAACAGGATCAGAGAAAATGGATATTACGTGGAGAGATTTCAGTGGGGAGGGGAAAAGGAGGAATAGGGGGGAAAGGTACAGGGAAGAAGCAGCATAATTAGTAGGCATAAAATAGATGGGCAGAGATAAAAATGGTATGGGAAACAGAGGACTCAAAGAACTTATATGTACAACGCATGGATGTGAACTAAGGAGGCGGAATGCTGGAAGGTTAGGTGGGCAGGGTGGAAAGGGAATAGAGGGGGGAAAATTGGGAAAACTGTAATAGCATAATCAATAAAAATATTTTTAAAATTAAAAAAGCAAAAAAAATCTACAAGGGCGATGAAATTTTTCAGTATGACAGCAGGAATTGGGGTACAGAAGATGACAATGAATCAGGTACCAAAGTATTAAACAGAAGTGGAAAAATGACCTGGAGGCTGATAGATGATATTGGTAAGGAAATAAAAAATGATAAAGCCTCCTTGTTTGAATTTCAAAACTGAGGGGCTTTTGCATGAGACTGGAGGGATAATGGTTTGGAAGTTGTCTGTGGAGAGCTTGCCTAAACCAGGGAATATTATCATACTGTCCATTAAATTGTGTCTTGCTTTTTTAGTTTATCATATAATATAGTGCCCTGGGACTTTACTCATGTGATCAAAAATTACTTGTATACATTTCCTCTTTCTGTACAGTTTTGTCATTTACACCATGTGCATCATCTTTCATACATATTTCTTCTTAAGGTCATTCCTAATAATTCTTCGTGTTTGGTTGCTATTTTAAATGGAATATATTTACCCCTATAGCTCCTAATTGGTTATTGTGATCTATTATTAATTAAATTAAAGTTGTGTTTCTTTGATTTATCCTTTGAACTACATGTAACATGTTGCTATCTCCTCATTAATTACTTAATAAAATCTTGAGCATATGTTCATTTTTATATCATTATCAGTTAAGATTTTACCTTTTAAAATATTATAATATTTGTAATAAATTGTTATCATCCAATATTATTCAAGTAGATTTGGTAGATTATCATTTATAAGTTTTGCACCTACAAATGAAATACAAATATTCTTCTTGGAGTAGTTTGTCATGTGTTGGTATCAGAGTAACATTAGCTTCAAAAATAGTTTGAAGAAATTCACTGATAAAAAAAATCTGACCCTAAAGTATGTTTGGAAGTTTCTCTTTGACAATTGTTTTCAATGTTTCTATAGTTACAGGACCATTTAGTTTTCCACTTTTCAAGAATGCTTGGTATTGAAATTTTTATTACATATTTTTAATTTCTCTGAGATTTTCAAATTTATTAAGGTACAATTGTAGTGGTATCTTATAATTTAAGATGCTTTTGTATTTGTTATATTTTGTTTATCATTTAAATTTTATTTATACTTCATCTTTGTTTTCTTGATTAAATTTTTAGAGGATTATCTACTTAATTCATCCACCCATTAAAAAAAGCCTACCCCTGATAGTTGAAGGGAAATTACATCTACATTGCAAAATAATATAGAACTTCTATGCTTGCTGTAGTTTCCCATGTCTTTAGTCTTTACTGAACTTCTATAGGATAATATATAATTTATATATTCATAAATATTTACAAGAATAAAAAATATATAATTTGATTAGCTAACTAAATCTCTCAAAATAAATAGAACAGCAACTAATGCAAGAATAAGAGAGCTGTTTGTTTGAAGTCTATCAGAAATTAATGTAATGAGTCAGTTAGTATACAATCAAATCAAAACCAATATATATTTTAAAATGTGAATAAACTCAATAAACTCAAATAAACTCAATAAACTCAAACAGAATAAACTCAAAATTATGTAAAATTTAACATTTAATTGACATACATTTATTTTACTTTTATACTTTAATTTTACACAAATTAGGATTTTTCAAAATACAGTGTTTCCACACTGTTTTGTGTCGCTCAGTGGGGAGCCCTGGCTAAACTTGTTAACCAGTATTTCTGACTATCTCTCATCATGCATCTACCAGAGACATATGTTTGCATGCTACCTGGCACTCTAATGAATAATGACCTTTTATGAAAGGTTGTATTTAAATAGATATTATTGGTATTAGAAGGTAGTATATCATAAGGTAGAGCTCTTAAGAGTTCTGTATCAAAAAAT
Organism: Artibeus jamaicensis; assembly: GCF_021234435.1. Lineage (NCBI taxonomy): Eukaryota > Metazoa > Chordata > Mammalia > Chiroptera > Phyllostomidae > Artibeus > Artibeus jamaicensis. The sequence goes on from NW_026521900.1 coordinate 12,357,369, forward strand.
AAGTATTACTGTACATTTATTGTGTTTAAGACACTGGCCCAGGCATCAGAAAATATGACCATTGCCTTTAGGAAACTAAAAATCTAGCTTCAGAGATATGGACACACATGTAAAGAATGAAAAGTTATTGTTAATTTATTAAATATATACTATGTGCCAACCTCTATCCAAACCATCTAAAAATATAATAGTTACTAAAATAAAGACCATAGAATTATATGAGTAGGTAATAATAATGTCCTGAGAAACAGTTTAACTGGTTATTTGGAAGTGAATTGTGTGAATATCAACACAAATGTGTAATTAAGAAATTCAGCATATGGACATATATGTATATTCAACAAAAATATAATAAAATAGTCCTGGGACAAGTACATTAAAAAAAACTACTCCTTGGCTTCATATTATAGTGAGTTCTCAGTCATGTAATTTCATTCTTCATTTTTAATAATGAAATATTTAAGGTTATGAATTTACTTTTGAATATTGTACTCAAATAAGTCATAATCTCATTTTTGTTGTTTTTCATTAGTCTGCTAGAATTTATTTGGGATAACACATGTATAAATGTGTTCTTAAATATTCAAGCAGTTGAAATCTTTTGTTTAATTTGAAAAAGACTTACATTATCATCTGAGAACAGCACAAGTATAATTTCCATTTATAAGAGTTTTCAAAGGTTTTCTTCATGGCATACCACATGATGATTAAAAAAAATATTCTCTGGCCCTGGCTGGTATGGTTCAGAGGACTGAGTGCCGACTTGTGAACCAAAGGGTCACTGGTTCAATTCCCAGCCCTGGTAGCAGGGTGTGTGAGAGGCAACCACACACTGATGTTTCTCTCCCTCTTTCTCTCTCTCCCATGCCTCTAAAAAATTAATAAATAAAATCTTTCAAAAACAGTCTCAAAATTTCTCTAAATGTTCTCTGAAAAAATGTTCTCAGAAAAGAGGGTGTATTCACTGTCTATAAAATATTTTTGATATTTATTAATTAGATCCAATGAATTATGTTTTTCAAATATTCTAAGTAGTTATTTTTTGGTCTACTTCATCTATCATAGTTAAATTACATGGAAGTCTCCCATAGAGACATTTCTATAATTTTCTTCTTGTATTAAAGTTTTTTTCTTTACATATTTGAATGCCTTTTTTTTACAAAAAAAATAGTCTATGACTACAATATCTTCAATGTAGTTTATATCATTATAAAATAAATTTCTTGGAACCAACATGATTACATGGTTACTGTTCCTGCTTTTTTTTTTTTTCAAATAGGTGACATGATCAGATGACTTATTTGGAGAATAGATTGAATGGGAGAAGGTGAGACCAAAATATAAGAAACCAGAAATCGTGAGTGACTGAACTAAGAGAAAAGCTACAGAGAGGTTTTTAGGGGACTGGTTTGAAGGGGATTGGGTTGATGGGAACTGGGGCAAGTGAGAAGAGTTGAAGGTTAACACTTAGATTTCTGCCTTATTTGACCATTATGTAAAAGGAAATATAGGGGGAATATCTGGGTTGGCCTTTTGAATAAGTCATTTTTTAAAGTTCCATTTTTTTGTATATTCATTCCAAAGGATTCAAGCCCAGACCTAATGCTAAGTGTTGAATTTTTGTCAGTTGATTACATACTCAAACCAAAGTCTTTCTACCTTATTCTAAAGCACTAGGATAAATATTAAATTTTAGTGAGAACACATTTATTTTATGTGCTAAGAGCTCTTTCATAAATTTGAGGAACAATTTACACTAACGAGGAAGGAATAACTGTTCTTCCTATACTATCCCCAGGGTAATTGATAGGTGAAGGTTATATTTTCCACAAGGGGGCAGCATCATCTAATAAGCCTCCACTAGGGGCTGAGAAGAGGAGGCTGAAAGGGGAGACAACATAGGTTCAGGGAGCCATAGGACCGGCCACACCAACAAAACCAATGGGTCCTACTATCTCCAAGTCCGTAATTAAGTGACTGGTAGTAGCGGATGTTGCTACAGGAGGGAGAAAGAGGATATGGAGTTTAACAAGGAAAGATGAGTGGGTGACACACCTGACCATTCCCATTATTATGACTGGTTCAGAAACCACCTTGGATAGTGTCTACATTTCCTATAAGTGCTGGTACTTCTGTTTTCTCTGTATAATCAGTATCTCATAGGGACCTTATTTCCTATTCAGGTTTTTGTCACCCCTAAATGGTTTCCCAGCTAGTCGTGTTCTCTGAAGGTTAGGTTGCAAAGCACACTCCAGTTCTGATGCTCTCCTTATTTAATATTTGGTTACCCCGATTATGCTTTTATGCCCTAGGGAAAGGAGTGAGACTGAAATTCATTGAAAGCTCATTATGTGAAAGGTATTTTACATAAATTGCCTCATAATCAACACAACGTCATTATAGAAAAAATATTATTTCCCATATGACAGAACTAGGAAGTAACAAACATGGGTCTATCTGACTCCAAAACAAAAACTCTTCCAAATCTACCATGCTACCCCCCCACAAAGCCTTATTTAAAACCTAAATCTTGACCAATTCAAGATTGAGTCAGTGACAATGTATCTATTGTATAAGGCATTGTTTTAACACATTACCACCTATCAAGATACAAGGCAGGCATGGCTTAATACTAGGTGCCAGGAAGTAATATAATAAATGACTGGGATCCTATATAACTTACTAACAAAACCCTTTCACCTCAAGTATTCTTTCCTCAGGATAAATCATTTGGATGTATGTAGCGCATGAGCACAATGGAAAAAGTAAAGATAGCTTCTGTGTTTCTGGTTTGGTTGACTGAAGGCATGGTGGTCTCAGTCACTGTAATAAGGACTTTGGAAAGATACCATTTTAGGTTTTGAACATATTGTGCTTGAAATGCTTCTGAGACATCTAAGTATGTCCAATAGGAAGTTGGTTATATGAGTCTGGGACACAAGTGATATACTTATCCACATACTGATAGTAATTGAAGCTCTGGAGTGGGGTGATATTTTTCCATGATATATTAATGAAGTTAGGAAGGGTGAAACTTGGGATGGTCAATATTTATGGAATGGTCAAAGGAAGAGCAGGTAGAAATCTGGTTTTAAAAACATAAACAGAGAGGTAAGAAAAGGACAAGTAAATGGGTATCTTGAAAGCAAGAAAGGAAAGTTTCACAAAGGTGAGCAGAATCCATTGACTTTGACAGTTAGGTAATATGTAGCTTTTGACAGAGTAGTTTCAGTGGAGTTATAAAGGTCAAATTTACACTGTAGTGAGTAGAAAGTGAAATGGTAAGTGAAGAAGTGGAGACAGTGATTATAGAATATCCTTTAGAAAGACCAAGTATCACTGAAATAGAGAACAAGGGGATAGTGACCAGAGGGGAGAAGGAAGGGAAGTTAAGGGGAATAAGGGGGAGGGATTTGGAGGAACAAATAGGAAGGACACAGGGATGAGAACTAAGGGGGGTGGAAATGGGAGGGAGGTGGGGAGCAAGGGGCGGGGGAGGCTGGGATGGGAAAAAATAGACAAAAAACTGTACTTGAAAAATAACTAAATAAAATTTTTAAAAAACACACACACAAAAAAAAAGAAAGACCAAGTATAAGCATAAGAAAGAGAAGATGGGGTAGCAGCCAGAAGGAGAAATATAATTATAAAAAAGACACTTTAAATTCTTTTTTCTAATAAAAATAATTAAGATGGAGCCCTGGCTGGTATAGCTCAGTGGATTGAGTCCAGGCCTGAGAACCAGAGGATCATGGTTCAATTCCCAGTCAGGGCACATGCCTGGGTTGCAGGCCAGTTCCCAGCAGGGGACTCATGAGAGGCAACCATACATTGATATTTCTCCCCCTCTCTCCTACCCTTCCCCTCTAAAGATAAATAAAATATTTTTAAAAATAATTAAGATGGAGAAACTTAGGCATGTGCATAGGAAACAAACTAATAGACATGAAAAAGTATAAGCTCCAGTAGTACAGAGCAAAGATGTAGCAGCCATTTGGAAAGCTCACCGGTAGACACATGTTTAGCAGCATCAGAATGATAATGTCCCAAAATGCTCTTACCTTACTTTTGCTTATGCTACTCACCTTACCTGGAATGCCTCTTTCCTTCTGACTGTTTATTTGTCAAATTCTACACAACCTTTGGCTCAAATTCCACCTCCTCTATGAAGTCTTAGCCTATCAATCTCTTCTGGTGTTCTTTTTCTCTTGAACTCCAATAGCAATATCTGTTTGGACAATCCATTGACAACCACCCTTTACCCTGCAAAATCTCCTTAACTGCTTTCTTCAAAAGTGTATTGCTAACTATTTTGTCACATGTGTGTCTTTTCTCCCCTGCTAGACTATACACTCTTCAAGGGCAGGGTTTCTATACTAGAGTTTGCCACAGCCCCCAGAATGCCTACCATGGAAGGTAGAAGGATCTCTTTAAAGGTTGAGTAGTGGTAGCCTGTTATGAAGGAGAAGACAAAAAAACACTGGGTTAGGTAGGCCCTTGGCATGTATTGAGTTATTTCATTCTCTCAATAGCAAATAAGGAGACCAAATCTTGCAGAGGTAAAATAAATTTATCTAAGCGACACAGATAGTATGTGACAATATCAGGATTTGAACCTAAGGCCCTTTATCCTATGCCTTCTGCTTCAGTGGTCTGCAGAATTCTGTTCATCGAAAACACCTCTTTCCTTGGTGGTACTGACAGAGATATGACTCTATTGAGACTACTACCAACCAAGTGGTTTTGGCAACCCCTGCACCTTGCAGGAAATCTCCTTGTATCTTACCTCCTGACAATCAGCTTGAGGATCCGGAAGGAGCCTTTGATGAGGATGAGAGCCTCTTGGCGGGAGCCATACAACGGCGTGCCATTGATATTCACCAGCTCATCACCAGTCCTCATCTTCTGGGACAAGGCTGCCTTGCCCCCATCTTCAATCTGTGTTGCAGAGAACAAAAAGTAGAAACAGGTGGTGAAGCAACTCTTTCCCCAAAATTCTACTCCCTGGCTCTCCCCAACCTCTGAGCCACAACTAGTACTGGGCAGGGGTGGGGTGGGTAGGTGAGGAATGGCTCCAGGAAGCTCCAGGCAGCAGCTAACAAGCTGATCACAGGCCATTATTTACAGAAGGCAAAGCTTGGGCAACCCCTTTGAGGAAGGAGGCAACACAGTAATAGTACAGTCATCTGGGTAGACAAACACTTCTAAAAACAAAAATGATGCTTGGAAGGAACCCTACAATATGGGCTAAAGTAACAGAATGACATAGCAAAATGTGCATGTAAATCAGAGCCAGAAGATCTAGGCTCTAGAAAAATCACCTTTGGCAAGTCTTTTCCTTATCTTTGAACACACTTTGAACTCTGGCAAACTTGAGTTTGGATCTTGGGTTGAGTACTTCCCAGCTGTGAAACCGTGAGCAAGTTACTTAATATTTCTGTGTCTCGAGGATCTGGTAAGTGAAATATAGATAACAAGAATACCTACCTCACAAAGTTGTTAGTATATGACAGGTCTGGGAGCAGTGAATCCTCAATAAATGTGAGAGCTCTGATTAGTATAGCAAGGGGGTTGACTTTGAAGGTGGCTTCCAGCTCAATATTCTGTGAGTGGAATTGCAAATTCAAAAGATACAAAGTATGCACAAAGTAATTGATCATTTATCTGTGTCTCTTCAACAAGTACCTAGCACAGTGCTTCCAGTGTCTGGCACATAGTGGGCATTTACCAAAAGCTGGGAACCTGGATGTTCACCATTCCACTATAGCCTATAGAATTTATATTGGCCAGGACAATCTTGGCAAGAAGTTATTCAGTTTCAATTGAGCAGGACAATCTTGGCAAGCAGGGGTGGAAGAGCATTGAAAGCAATGTCGTAAATATTATCCACTGGGGTATGCAAAAAAAAAAAGCAGAATGTTCCCCAAGGGTCCTCATTTATGGCTACTTTCATACATAATATATTCTTTCTATCCAAAGGTGAGTTCTGCCTATTGGAACATCAGTTCCATCAGTGGTGGTAGGAGTCATCTCATCCATCCATTAATTCATTCTTCAAGTTTTTAGTGAGGTTGTACTATGCACAGGACAAGATGCTAAGTGCTAGACATACAGAAAAGAATAAAGAACACACAATTCCCAGCCTCAGGGGTGTGTTTCCAACTATAGTTTATATGTCCACAAAGATGATCAAGTAAAAAAAAAGGTCCAACCCACTGATGGAATCAGGAGGAGGTGTTTGTTGTTTCTCACAAGGGCAAGGAAGGTGAGGGTGATTAAACTACACAATCCTTAGGGAAAGGTAGATTCTAAGTGGGGTGCCTATGCACTGGTTTTCACCGCACATGTTTTTACACTTCCACTCTTGTTCCAATCTTCCTCTCAGTCTTTAATAGCATCCTTCCAATCTATCCCACACCATGGAAGTTAGAATATTGCTGAACTTTAGGTTGGCCAGCTTATGTGCAATTTGTCAGATAAGACCTGAATGTAGAAAAAAATGTTAATTCAGGTTTTTAAAAACCCCATCAAATAAATAGAAATTGTGAGTTAAATCGTAGATTGTTATTAAATTTATTGCTGCTAGTCCAACACATTTTTAGAAAGTTAACCTTTGTTTGATAAATTATAGGTTAGCCAAGCAACTTTGAATATATATACACCTTTGTTCCAGTATCTGGGCTATCACTCAAGACAAAACAAGCCAATATTGGTAAATGGGGCACAACTCTCAGCAAATTAATTAGGATCACACTCTTATTTCCATTGTCATTATCATTATTATTTCACAGTCACTGTTGCCTGCTGAAAAGAAAAAAAAGCAAAGTGCTGTACTTGAATTTCAGGAGTTCTATTTGAATGACTCACTTCTTTGGCATCCATGGAAGGCCCTCAGTCTCAGGCAGGACTTTCAACAGATACCAGCCATTTGAAAGGGCTTCATAGGCTAACAAACAACCATAAACAGGAGCCTAACTAATGAATGCTAATATATTTTTTCTGTTGGTATACGTTAGTCTTCATTCACTCTACTCATTTTTTATTCATACATCTCAATTATCCATATTACTGTTACCTATAGCAAGTCTTCCCTTCAATATGTATTGATATTAAGTACCAGTTTAGGTTAATTTAGCACTTTGTTACATGAATGAGATTCATGTTTATTCTAGGCCAGAAAATGAAAAGGGGGAACTTTTTAAAATAAAATGTTTAATTCTTGCTGTAGCAAATGCTCAGGCATTTTGCATTCTCTACTGCCAATTTGGTGGTCACTATGTCAGTCCTTTCTTAGACTACACAGGCTAACTACGTATCCCTTTGCTATTCCATGCCCTTTCTCAGCCCTCAGGATCAACCTTCTCAGGACAGAAATGGTGAGTGTAACAATAAACACTTTAGCACAAGTGTGAGGTTTTGCAGACAACAAAACAGAAAATTATGGGCACAATACTAGAGTCCAAACTAGTCCAGAGCAAGGAATGAAATTTCACTTGGCTAAAGATCTTTTGTACTGTACCCCAAACTAGTCCTTTCCCAGACATAGGACATTTACTGAGCTATACAACTGATTCCCTTTTACACCTCCTGATTTTTTGATGCTTTTAAATATTATTGTTCACTAGTCTTTCTCCTCCCCCACCTCCACATAGATTTCTGGGATCCAGCATATCTTCCATTTATTGTTTTGCCTCCTGAGAGCTAGTTCTTTAGGTCAATGGCTCAACCACACATTTGTTTATATAGAATAGGGATGTCAAACTCATTTTCACCAGGGGCCACATCAGCCCCATGGTTGCCTTCAAAGGGCCAAAATAATTTTAGGACTGTATAAATGTAACTACTTCTTAACTGTTAAGGAGTTGGAATTACATTTCATCCTTTGAAGGCAGCCACAAGGCTGATGTGGCCCCTGGTGAGAATGAGTTTGACATTCCTGATATAGAAGATAAAGTTCATTTTTCTAGCATGGAAATGGAAAAGGGAGGGGAAGGAGTCGGGAAAGGGGAGGGACAAGGGAGGGGAAGGGGTGGAGAAAGGGGAGGGAAAAGGAAAGGGAAGGGAAAAGAAGGGAAGGAAAGGAAAGGAGAAGGGGAAGGGAGGAAAGAAGAAAAGGAGGGAAAAAGATATATACACAATGGGGCAAAAGAAGGTTTACAGCTGTGAGTATGCAAATGTTTACTCTTATTATTAATTATTTTATTATTTTTCATACAAACAACTGTAAACCTACTTTTGCCTCACCCTGTATATTCTTCTCTGAAAGGTTTTGTTTTCCTTTTCTAACCAACCCACTCATAGCTCTGGCTGGACCCCAGGAAAGGTGTGAATCAACAAACTTGTTGAGATTAACATGCCCTATTTGAGGGACTGTGTAGCATTATGTTATGCTGTCCATTTAGTAAGGCTGGCTTTCCAGCTTTTCCTGAATCAGATCTTCAGGGTGGCTTTCTTGTTTCATTCAAAGTGTTGTGAATTCTCAGATTGGACCCAGATGCATTGGAATGCCAGTATAAACATGCATCACAAAGCTCAGTGTAAATGATGGTTAACCTCTGTGTCATTTTGGATTGTCCAAGTGATCACTGAGCTAGCAGTGAGTGACTCAAGTAATTGAACATCACTTATGTAAGGTCATATAACCAAAAGCCAGTGGGTATCTAAAAAGTTGGGAAGAGCTAATTAATCTTGGATAAATTCTTTTCCCCTCTTTTGGCCTTTTACCCTTACTGGTAAAATATGGGGTCCTGACTAGATGATCTCTGAGGGCCCATGGAGCTCTAACATTCAATGGCCTGTGAACAGTTAGTAAACTCATGCAATATTAATTCTGCTGACAGATAATCCCAGCTTTTCACACCCATTGTACTTTGCTTTCATCCATGTTTCATGCCTCCAAAATGGACTAATGAATATCATTTCTCATTTTCCTGTATTCTTTTATCTATTGTTTAAGAGTGGTACATCAAGGTTAAAACACATAAAAAGCACAGTTGGAACACTGAGAGAAAGAGATTCCTGAAGCCCCATTTTGTGCTAATAAACTGGCAATTTGAAAATTTTTCATGGGTCTTCAATGCACATAAAGTGCTCTGATAGTTGTCAACAAAGTGACAAGTTGGCCCCTTGAAAGATAAGGCAAAGAAACATTGGCTTAACAGCACTTACTGGCTTTCTAGTAGCTTTTATTTAGTCAGATATTAGTAGATACTTGCTTAGGTCTTTTGAATAAATTTAGAAGATATGGGAAAGTGAAGGAAAAAAGTTAAATTGGGTTTATCTTGGAAAATGTAGTCAGCAAAAGTAGTAGCATCTTGCAACAAAAACAAACTGGTATTAAGTATTTATAAGAATAGTATAAGAGCAGCATTAAAAATCAATGATATGAGTTTGAATACCTCTGTTTGCCACAGTAAATTTATTGGAAAATCAGCCATTGACTAAAACTTTCTTGGCCAGTTCTAGGAGGTCCCGGCCAAATTGCCAGCCCATATTCCTACTTCCACAAGCTAGTCTAAGAAGGCAAACAACATGATTACTTGTTTAAATTGATGTATACTTTTGCAAACAAACAGAAAAAATCACCCAGAATATAGTAGCTACATTGCTTTAAGAAAATAAAATATCCTCCGAATGTCTTTTTGGTACCCTCTGAAAGGTTTTTAAGTTTTTAGTAATACTGCAGACAGTCATTCAGCAGTTTGGTCTTCTCTGGGGAGAAAATGAAAAGAAAATGTAGAGGTGGAGATAAGCTGGATTTGAGAAATTGAATTATTTGGAAGTAGAATCATCAAATAATGATAAAGCATGTGTTTATTCTGAAATTTAGTTTGAAATCTTGAGTAGACTACCAGTTTGGGACTGTTTCTGATCTGTCCTCTCTGCCTTCATGATTGATATCCCTTAGAATATGATCATGATAAGAGACACTAACCAGAGTGCCCTTGATGAGGGAGATACAGGCTTTGAAATCTCTGCAATCTTTTGCACTGACTTTCAACAACAGTCTGATTCCAGGTTGCAGACACACTGGCTGCCCTAACTTGTCTCTTATAGCAACTCTCACTTCAAAATACATCTCAAATTTCCAAAGTAGTCTAATGTTTCTAATTTCATCTTCCCTATCTTATCCCAGATTCCCAAAAGGCAAAACAGAAAACAGAAACTCCTTACTTAAACAAAGAATTCAAAAACAACCAATTACAAAAAAAATTGAGCAGGTCTAGTTCTAAGTAGTAATCCCTGTATGGAGACAGATCAAGGAAGTAGACATCATGGGAGAATATATTCTTTCTTTCTATCAGCAAAGAAGCAGATGTCCAAATCCTACAAAGTGCTGTTCTAGAGTGTAAAGTTCTGTGAAATCAGGCCCACTGGCTCCCCTGACCTTGGATCAAGAGAACTGTGCTCTGTACCACAGCATGATCCTTTCCCTACAGACAACTCCCAAATTGATTATTCATCACCTAGTTTACTAATCCTCACAACAAAGGACCGCTAAACTCTAAATCATTAAATATCCCTGGGGATTAGCCCAAGTCAGACTCTAAGTATCTATGTCAAAAACTCAGTCAGCCAAGAGCCAAACTCAGCTCTAGGAATTTGGTGATGAGGAAAGGGGTAGGGAGTCAAAAGCACTATATCCTACATCAGAAACCAAAAGCCAGTTTGTCTTTGCTCCTACCAAGCCAGATCATCCTGCTGTCTCCATAAGTCAGATAAAGGGGAATAAATATTACTATGCAATAGTAAACTCAGGCTTTCTTCCATTATCAGCAACATACTCATTGGGGTCCTGTTCACACTTTGCAGACTCTAGCCAATTGTTTACACTGAAGTCCTTTGCTGACATTATTGCTAATAGTGTTTGTCAAAATGCTAGCCTTTTGTTGTTTAGAACAATAATATCCACAGTAGGGTACATATATATCCCAGATTATGCATAAGGTGATCTACTGAACAGGAGACACTGAAATTTCTATTTCTATTTATGCTTATCTAAAAATTTAAAATTGAGCCTTATTCATATTTAATATTGTGGTAGTGAATTCTATCACTCATAAATAAAATTATGTATATTGAAGACACATGCTCACAATATTTTTACTGACATAAATTCTCACTTAAAAAATTTGGCCAGATTACAGCCTTAAATGACAGGACTAAAACCATAAAGCTTTTGGAGTAAAAAAAATTGGAGAATATCTTTGTGACCATGAGGTGGGCAAAGATTTATTGGGCAGGATTAAAAAAGCAATAACCATAAAAGAAAGAGTGCTATATTAAAGTTCACCAAATAAAAAAATGTGTTCACAAAAATGCCACTAAAAAGTGAAAAGGCAAGCCACACACTGGGAAAAAATATTCACAATACATATATGTGACTAAAAGCTTATATCCAGAATATTAAAAACTCATACAAATCAATAAGAAAAAAAACAACTGATTTGCAATTTGGCAAAATACTTGAACAGTCACTTGACTAAATAAGAGAGTCCAATGCTCAATAGGCATATAAAAGGTGCTCAGTATCATTTTTCGTGAGAGAAATGTAATTTAAAGTCACAGTAAAATATCACCACACATCTACCAGAATGCCTAAAATTAAAAAAACTGAAAATACTAAGTATTGGCAAGAATGTAGAGCAATTTGAAGTTTACATTGTTGGTGGAGGTGTAAAATTGTACAATCACTTTAGAAATCTGTGCACCTTCTCTTGGACCCAGACATTCCACACTTAGGTATACCCAAAAGAAAGAAGTATGTGTGCCCACAACAAGACTTGATTGCTCATAGTAGCTTTATTCATAATAGACAAAAACTAAAAACAACCCACATGCCCATCAAAACACACTCATATGCAAAATAGCATAATATACAGCAACAAAAAACAAACTACTACTAAATGCAATGGAATGGATGAGTCTCAGACATATTGCATTAATTGAAAGAGACCAGTCCTGGCTGGTGTAGCTCAGTGGATTGAGTGCCAGCCTTCGAACCAAAGGGTCATCAGTTCAATTCCTAGTCAGGGCACATGCCTGGGTTGCAGGCCAGGTCCCCAGTAGGGGGCATGTGAAAGGCAACCAAATATTGATGTTTCTGTCCCTCTCCCCTCTCTCTAAAAATAAATAAGTAAAATCTTTAAAAGAAAAAGAGAGACCAGACTGCAGTACATACTGTATAATTCCATTTTACATGAAGGTCAAGAACAGACAAAGCTAATCAATCTATGGTATGAAAACTCAGAATAGTGGTTACCACTGGAAAGGGTATACTGATTATGAAGATATATGAGTGTAAGTTTCATGGGTAATGGTAATATTTTACATATTGATCTGGGTGCTGAGTAATGAAAATATACATATCTAAAAATTCATGGAGATTTGTACATTTTATTCTACATATAAATTATTCCTTAATTAAAAAAAATAAAGAATGCTAGACTATACAGATTATATTTCTGAGGTAGGGACCAACCATCAGGTACTATTTTCACATACTCAAGCTTTACTCAAGGTAAAGCATTTCACTTAAAAAGTAAGTCTTTGCCCTGGCTGGTGTAGTTCAGTGGATTGAGCATGGGCCTGTGAACCAGAGAATCACGGTTCAATCCCCAGTCTGGGCACATGCCTGGGTTGCAGGCCATTTCCCAGAAGGGGACACACGAGAGGCAACCATACATTGATATTTATCTCCCTCTCTCCTTCCCTTCCCCTCTAAAGATAAATGAATAAAATCTTTAAAAAAAGTAAGTCTTTACAATATGAATTTTTCCATTGTTCCTTTCTGCTTTTAAACACTATTTGTCTGCCCCACTCCTCCCAATAAAGTGGATAATTTCAGTAGGACACAAAAATAAAAACAAACCTGCCAACTGACAAGACTGAAACTTAAAAAAAAACACCAACTAATCTCTATCTTTACATAGCATAAAAACAGAATCAATCCCTGACCCAATCTTGGAGCTATTTTCTTTTCCTCTTGTCTATACCAGGTATGCCACTTTCTCATGTTGCCAAGAGTTCCTCATAGACACTCAGAGAAGCAGAACTTCCATTCAGGCCACTGTCAAACAGGCAACTAGACAATCTCTTCTTCAGGCATCATTACTGTCTCCTATCAGATTGCCTGTGCTTCTTGGCTGTCTAATAAGCTATCAATTTCAGTGAATCAAGTGAGCAAAGAACCTTGCAAAGCTGATGTGGTAGAAACAGAGTTTAGGAAGAACTGGAGTAGAAGAAACTGGAGGCAAGGATACAGTAGCATACTAATGACTTGATTTCCAGAAACAAGTGACAGCAACAGAGTTCACTATATACAACCATAATATTAGCTCCATTATATTAGGGTTAAAAATTAAAAGAATGAGATGGATCTGTTTGCACTGATAGATATTGGTTTCTTTTTACTCCTTGAAGGAAACTATTAACTGTGTTTAGCTTTGGGGAAGAATGGATGGAAGGTATAAGCAGATGGGAATTTCCACTATTAATTTTGTACTTCTCTGAGCCCTCAATGTTTATATGTTACTTTTTAAAAAAAAATGCCAAAAGATGCCCTGCCTGGCTCAGTGGATTGAGTGCTGACCTGCAAACCAAAGGGTCACTGATTTGATTCCCAGTCAGGCCACGTGCCTGAGTTGTGGGCAAGGTCCCCAGTAGGGGGCGCACAAGAGGCAACCACACACTGATGTTTCTCTCCCACTCTTTCTCCCTCCCTCCCCCCTCTCTAAAAATAAATAAATAAAATCTTTTTAAAAAATGCTACAACAATTTTTGGATGATAAGATAGTAGGTGTCTTTTTCCTTTTTATATTGAACTTTATTAAAGTAAACTAATGGATATTATTTAAAAGGAACTTACACAAAATAATATGTAATCCAGGTATATAATTTTGGAAACACAGAAAGCAAAAACAAAAAACCCACCAGAATTTAAATCATTCATATTCTCCCAATCATATACAATAGGCATTAATAGTATTTTAGTGGTTTCCTCCTCCAGTCTTTTTACTTATGTCCATTAAATGTGTATTTTAATAAAATTGAGTTATATATATTTTTTAAAGTCTAAAACAAACCAGAAAGTCCATGATGATCCCCAGCATTAAGAAAGCATGGTGTGAGTTCCGGCCAAGATGGAGGCATAGGTAAAAACCCTTCACTTCCTCACACAACCAAAAGGAGGATAATAACTAATCTAAAAACAATAAACAACCAAAAGTGCCAAAATATCAAACTGCAGGGGACCCTGACAATGAAAGAATTAAAGAAACATTCAAACAGACCAGTAGGAAGGAGCTGGGCAGCTGGGTGGGCAGAGAAGACCGGCAGCGGCAGCGAGGCGGTGGACCAGGGGTGGGGCTGGCTGAGAGGTCCTGCGACGAGGCGGCAGATCAGACCACACTTCGAGGTGGGGGGCTGGCTGAGAGAACCCAAGGCAAGGCGACAGACAGTGTCTGCAGGGCCAGCTGAAAGGACCCTCAGCGAGGTGGTGGACCAGTCGGCGCTGTGAGGCTGGGGCTGGCTGAGGAAACCCAGGGCAAGGCAGCTGACCATGTGGGCGGGGCTGACTGAGAGGTACTGGGTCCAGGCAGTGGAATGTGTGGGCGGGGCCAGCTGAACAAGAAACAGACTCAGAGCTGACTGTTGACTACTGCGGGGTTTGCCACAGTGAAAGAAACTCCCAGCCTCGTGGAAAGTGGGCTAGAGAGGAGCAAGTGAACTGCATTGTTCCCTCTCTGGCCCCTCCCCCACAGACAGCGCCATAATGCAGCAAAGATGGTTGCGCTACCCTCGTGAATACCTAAGGTCCCACCCCCTTACAACTTAACCTGTGTGTGGAGACAAAGAAATATGGCCCAAATGAAAGAACAGAGCAAAACTTAAGAAAGAGAGCTAAGCATTGAGGACATAGTCAACCTATCTGATAAAGAGTTCAAAACCCTGGTAATCAAAATGCTCACAGAACTGATTGAGCTTGGTCACAAAATGAAAGAGTAATGAAATAAAGCAAAATATTCAGGGAACCAATGGTGACAAGAAGGAAACCAGGACTCAAATCAATGATTTGGAACAAAAGGAAAAATAAACATCCAACCAGAACATAATGAAGAAACAAGAATTCAAAAAAATGAAGAGAGGCTTACAGACCTCTGGACAACTTTAAATGTTCCAATATCCAAATTATCTGGCACCCCTGTGCCAGAAGGAGAAGAACAAGAGCAAGAAATTAAAAACTTATTTGAAAAAATAATGAAGGGAAACTTCCCCAATCTGGTGAAAGAAATAGACTTCTAGGAAGTCCAGGAAGCCCAGAGAGTCCCAAAGAAGTTGGACCCAAAGAGGAACACACCAAGGCACATCATCATTAAGTTATCCAAGATTAAAGATAAAGAGAGAGTCTTAAAAGCAGCAAGAGAAAGGGAGAGAGTTACCTACAAAGGAGTGCCCATAAGACTATCAGCTGATTTCTCAAAAGGAACCTTACAGGCAAGAAGGGTCACAACCAATACTTACAGGAAAGAAGTATTCAAAGTCATGAAAGGCAAGGACCTACATCCAAGACTGTTCTATCTAGCACAGCTATCATTTAGAGTGGAAGAGCAGAAAAGTGCTTCCCAGATAAGGTCAAGTTAAAGGAGTTCATCATCACCAAGCCCTTATTATATGAAATGTTAGAGGGACTTACCTAATAAATTGAAGATCAAAAATTATGAACAGTAAAAAGATAACAAACTCACAACTATCAACAACCGAACCTAAAAAAAAAGAAAAACAATGAAAACAAAAACTAAGCAAACAACTAGAACAGGAACAAAAACAGATAAATGGACACCACATGGAGGGTTTTCAGGGGAGAGAGCGGGGGAGGAATGGGGGGAAGGTACAGGGAATAAGCATAATTGGTAGGCATAAAATAGATGGGGAGAGGTTAAGAACTGTATAGGAAACAGAGGACTCAGAGAACATATATGTACAACACATGGACATGAACTAAGGGGGGAAATTGGGAAAACTATATTAGCATAATAATTAAATATACTTTTAAAAAAGAAAGCATGGTGTGAAAATCTAGTGGGTAAGCCTGGATGAAAGAAAAGTCTAACAGTCTTTTAAAATTTTTTTTATTTATTTTTAGACAAAAGGGAAGGGAGGGAGAAAGAGAGGGAGAGAAACATCTCCTCTGTGGTTGCCTCTTGTGCTCCCCCTACTGGGGATCTGGCCCACAACCCAGGCATGTGCCATGACGGGGAATGAAACCTGTGACCCTTTGGTTCCCAGGCCAGTGCTCAATTCATTGAGCCACAACAGCCAGGGCCAATAGTCTTCCTCATGCCATCTAGTATAAAAATAATGGAAATAGGATACATTAACCTATTGACATTTCTTTTTTATTTATTTATTTTTTATTGACATATTTTTATTTTATTTTATTATATATATATTTTTTTTAATTTTATTTAGTTATTTTTCAAGTACAGTTTTTTTTGTCTATTTTCCCATCCCAGCCTCCCCCACCCCTTGCTCCCCACCTCCCTTCCATTTCCACCCCCCTTAGTTCTTGTCCCTGTGTCCTTCCTATTTGTTCCTCCCCTATTGACATTTCTGAACTTTACATGAATGCTTGTAAGAAATGCCCAAGTTAAAACAAAATGGGTGTTAAATTGCACCAGATTACTAGAGAGAGATGGAAATAATTCTACTTAGGTTAATATAATATTTATTTCTCCACTATCAACCCAATATTGATGTTAAAACTATTCTTCCAGTTCATCAAAATTGTTTTTTTAACTTTCTAGCTGAATGTGAATGAGTTAGATACAGCCTTTCAGCCTAAGAGGATGTGATTAACTATCTGGAATCTGAACCATCTCAAAGCCAGGTTCACTCGATAACTCCTTGCTGGTTCTCTAAAGCCATTTCTTTATAATTCATTATGCAAAAAGCCAAAGACAGTTTCTAAGGAGTGCACATACTCAGTATTAGTCATTTCTGACTGGGAAAACACCAAAGGACTAACATCATTTGGGGAAGGGACAAAAAGCTGCCTCTGGAAACCAATAGGATGCCTGCTCTACTCTCTGGAAATCACTTGCATAGCTTACTCAGCACCTATATGCCCTCTATAAGATGTGGATGAAGGGAGAGAGAGTTGGCTTTCTCTTTTCCACAGCTCAGCCTCTGCATTCTGTTCTCGGAACATTGTTTTCCCCTCTCCAGGCCTACTTTTCTCAGTAGTGATTTTAATCTTTGCTTTTCACTTAGCCTTCTGAACAGTGTTACATCAAAAGAGTGTAAAGAGAAATTTAATTTCTTCTCATCCTTCTGCATAATGGATATTGATGCAAACAACTTCCACAGAAATAGCCTACTAAGGTATACGTATATATCACAAAGGCAATAATAATATTCTTTACCGACTCTAGGATGGATCCAATTTTATATTAAATTAGCACAGTCACTGCTGCTTTCAAAGAGTGCTACAAAGCTGGGAATAGGTAAGCCATCACGCTGTTGTGGTCCAAGCTACTCTCCTATTCACACGGTGACTGAGAAGTGACATACCATCTCAGCAAGATGTGTCAAATTAAAGAAAAACTGAGTTTCCACAATTTACAAAAGAAGAGGAAGAAAGTGTACTCAATTGTTAAGTAGGGACTCTTACATCCAAGTGCATAGATTGCAACTGGAGGATTTGTTTCAGAAGAAAATGAAGGAGGAAATGATGGGCATCTGAGTTCAATATTTGTGGAATCATAAAGGATAAAGCAGTGTGGGAGTTTTTGTACTGGTAGCAGGCTTGCTTTTCAGATTTAGGCTGGATGAAAAGAAAAAAAAATACTGGTTTTTAGCTCCAGTCCCTGCTCACTCCTACTTCTTTAATTTTAAACACAAGGTCTGAGCCCTCCCCTTTTTTCTATAATGGTTAACTCCTAACAGTAGACTCCAGAAACCTTGGCAATGAGGGTGTTCCTCATAATCAAGGTCACTCTGGTGCTTTTCCTCCTCCCTCCAAACTTTCTCCAGCCCTCCCTAATCACCTCTCCTGGGTACACACTATTCCATTCCCACCTGTCTCCCAGGCATTTGAGCTTGTTTTCTCTGCTTTAGACTTCCCCTCTCCTCTACCCCGCACCAATGCCTTTTCCTGGGTTTCTTATAAGCAAACATCAAGCACCCTATCATTAACATTTGGCATTTATGTTAACAAATTAAATCAAATAGGGAGACCAAAAATGATTTTTACCATGTAAATGGCAGCAGATTAGAAGCCCTACACAATCTGGCCATGTCTGCCTTTTTTACCTCATTTCTTATGCACACTGTAGTCATACTGAACTTGCTGTTCTTCAGAGAGGTCAAGCCCACCCTCATCTCAGAACCTTTGCACTCTGTTGAGAACATTCTCTTTCTTCTAGATCCTTATATAGCCCTTTCATCATTTATGCATTAGGTCAAATGTTACCTCCTCAGAGAGGCCTTCCCTGACCACCAATATAAAGTAGATTCATTTTCTTTCCCCAACCCTCATTCTCCATCCCATTATTTTCTTCATAGACTTGATCATTGTGTGTTATCTGACTTATTTTTACATATGTTTACTTTCTGTCAGGATACTTACATTACAATGGGGAAAATAGTGCATCTTTTTATAGCTCTATAACTGGTAATTAGGAAAACAAATGTTTGTATTGAGCACATCAATATTGGTTGAAATTAGACTTAGAATGGACCTCAGGATATCACCCCACTCATCTGTCTGATTCTGGACAAGTAATGTTATTTTCACTTTGCTGATAATATAAGTGAGACTCATGGATGTTACATGACTTGCCCAAGATAGGGAATCTATCAGGTTTAAAATATTTCCTTCTGTAAGGATATGATAACACATTTGTATTTTCCATGAGTATATTGCTACTCATGATCCTTAGCTAGCAATGCAAATAGTTCTGATTAAAAAGGCAGTTTTAGACCCCAAGCTTAAAAAATTATCATTGTTGGCTCAGAATAGTCGAAAAATAATTATCTTTTGAGTTAAATATCTCCTGTTTGTGATGAGTGCCCAGAGTTGATTGTTAGACTTAACTGGTGGGAGAAATGAAGCCTTTAAGTTAAACTTAGTTGTAGTCAACAATACCTAGTACTCATATATGATTCTCCTTAGTTTTTGACATTCTCAGCCTTAGGAAGTTAATTTAAAACACACACAAGCTCTCACAAATAGACCATGAATGCTGGGAGATTTAACTGCACCCACCATCTGGGAATTCAAAGTAACATCTATTCCACCTTTTTGTGTACAGTCATTACAACAGACCCTTTCAGTCTACCACTCCTGAAAAGTTTAAGAGCATAAACCAGATTTTAATTTGATTTAGTGCTTAACCAATTCCCTCAGACCTCTAAAAAGGTGTGTGTGGCAGTGGCGGGGAGCCCTCACCACTGTTTGAATGAGAGTTTACCCTGACCCAATCTCATGTAACTATAGCTTTTTTTCCTTAAAGGACATTTGTTTGGTGTTTAAGTGAGATTTAGTCTTTATACCTTCTGAGGCTTTTCATATAAACAAATTCACAAGTAAGAAAAAAAATCTTCTGTTGAGCTAGGTTTCCTGATGGAGGGGGTGGTTGGAAAATATGGCTACCATGATATGACTAAAACAAGTTTAAATATATGTAGTATGCATTCAGCACTAACGAATAATAAGTGATAGGGAAGTTTTGTCAGGTCTGATTCAGATTACCTGTGGCTGCTGTGAATTATACGGAATTACACAGAGTTTAATGGTTCTCTGGCAATTTTCCTTGGCTCAGCGCCAAGGGAGCTGATGCTTCAATCAAACTGCTCTCCCCACCCCCACGCCAAGACAATTTTTGTTCCTGTCTACATCTTAAGTGTATCTGTGATGAAACCTTCAATCACACCCTCATACAAATGCTGGGTTTTTTTCTTCTCTGTCATTTTCTGTTCCTTCTTTATGGTTTGGTACATTAACTGCCCCTGTAGCTTTGCCGAGACAAACTGCCTGGCTAGCACTTGTGAAGAGAAGTGCTTTTAAGGTTTGATTATAAATGAGGAGCCAACAGTGTGATGATGAGAAGACAAATATCAGTTTACCCTATCCCTTTCCTCTGCAGTGTTGTCTGCTAGATCTATTTTACACTGATGAACATGAGCCCTGGACCCACATGCAGTGTGACCGAAGATAATAGCCCTCCCCCACGACACAAAAGGCAGCTAACCTACCTGACACAAAATCTTATCACATAGCAATGGGATTTTCTTTTTAGGAACAAAACTGGCTCTGAGACTGGGATTCTGCTACAGATTGTTGGCATCACCCTCACAGAGTTGGTACAGTTGATAAGGGCCAGGTGCACAAAGGTCAGACAAGACCTCTGCAGCTTGCAAAAAAAAGTCCATCTTTGAGGTGCAATCATCTTGCAAATAGTAAACATTGTGAGTCCACTCTCTCATGAATTCCTGTTCACCCCTATCTTCCCACCCTCTCCTAAACCTCACATGAAGTTTCAGCACTGGAACCTCCTTTATTTTGGCTGAGGTGATACCTAAACCCCTTGCCCAAGTGATTCCAAAGACACAGTTACTGGCCATATGAAGGAGAAAGCTTATTTAAGGAGACTAGCTGCCATAGAACCAGCAGGAGGGAAGGGCAGAAACCACAGGATTCCTACTCTACGCTGATTGCCACTAACTCATTTCAGCTGCTAAGGGGAGGCCCTGTTGGGGGAGCCAGGAGAGGAAATGGGTTCCATGTACAGTCCACTTTAAATTGTTCACAATTGTGTGCTCAAAAATAGTCTCCACTAAACATTTAGCATGCCCATTAGCACAAGTCATAAAGCTGTAAGTTTTTCTGCACTGTTGGCCCAAACTGCCTGTTACTTCCCTATGGCAAAGACAATTAAATGGCTGGCAAGTTGGATGCCTGCACGAATGATAAAGGAGCTCCAAGGATGGTAAAACCTAGACCCAGGAAGGATGATTTAATATGACTTTTAAGCACATAAAAAACACAGAGGGTGAGAAGCAGCTGTTCTCAATTTTGACTGAAAGCAGAGCAAGGGAAAAGAACTAAAATTGCAGTGAGAGGGACTGATGTTAGCAAGAAGGAAGAACTTCCTGCCAGAGAAAGTAGGTAAATATTGGACTGAATGGTGGGTCAGTGAAGGTTGTGGAATTTCCTTCTTTGGAGTGGCTCTTTTGTCTAGGCTATTTCTGTGTGGTCCTTCTGGTGGTGGGGGCGGGGGGGGGGGGGGGAAGAAAGAGAGGCAGCCAGACATCCAATTCACTCTCTCAGCACTCAGAAATTTGTATTTGTAATACCCAAGAATCTTTAACAGGAATCACTTCACTGAGACACACTTAAAAAAAGAGAAAGAAACAACAAGCTGCTCGGTGCCAATCTCAAATATTTAGATTTATCCCAACTCTGTAGCCCTTTCTGTGAGCCAGGCTTTTGCCCTGGCCCCCTCAATCTCAAGAAAGAAAGTGAAGACTTGTTTTGGGCTCCCCAAGGCCCCTAAGCCATGCATATGGGAACAATATTTTCTGAACCCAAAAGCAGGACGTAGTCTAACAATTATATTTATGGGGATGAGAGGATAGAACATGTGAAATCAGAGCTATCCCATGAAATCTGGGACGTATGTTCTCCATAGCCACATATTATCTCTTTCTAAGGGTCCCAGCACAGGAGAGAGTTTATTAAAACTGTGTCATGTAGTTTGGGGACTGGGATCTTTCCTTGCCTGCAGCAAGATCAGTTAGGATTATGAAAAAATCAGGGTCATAGTAAGCCCTGTAAAAACTGAAACTTCCTGCTGTGCAGGTTGAAATAAGAGGTAGTGTATAGTAGTCCTCCTCCCTTATCCATGGTTTTGCTCTCTGAAGTTTCAGTTACTCATGATCTACTACAGTCCAAAAATATTAACTGGAAAATTCCAGAAATGAGCAATTCATAAATTTTTAATTGTGCATTGTTCTGAGTAGCTTAATAAACTCTCTCGTCATCCTGCTCCATCCCACCCAGGATATGACTCATCCCTTTGTCCAGCATATTTACACTGTGTATATTCCCTGCCCATTAGTCACTTAATAGCCATCTCAGTTATCAGGTCGACTGTTCTGCATGACAGTGCTTGTGTTCAAGTAACCCTTACTTTACTTAATCTGGCCCCAGACTGTGAGAGTAGCTTAACAGTACCTATGTCATTCACCTCACTTCATCTCCTCACATAGGCAATGTATCATTTTACATCATCATAAGAAGGGTGAGTACAGTGCAAGACATTTTGAAAGACCACATTCATATAACTTTATTATAGTATATTTTATTGTTCTGTTTTATTAGTAGTTATTATTGTTAATTTCTTACTGTGCCTAATTTATAAATTAAACTTTATCATAGCTCTGTATGTATACAAAAAATAGTATGCCTAAGGTTTGGTACTACACACAGTTTCAGACATTCACTGGGGATCTTAGAACATATCCACCCGCAGATAAGAGGGGACTAGTGCATATGTCTTCCCTAGTATTCCCCTCATTCTAAAACTTAGCAGAAGCAAATAAATCCTACATGGGGTATGCTCATTCCTATTCAGCTATAAATAATGCCATAAGAGACTTATGGCTAAGATGGAGGTGTAGGTGGAAATATTGTACCTTCCCATACAACCAAATTTAAGGACAACAAAGATTTAGAAACAAAAACACAACCAAAACATACAGAAAATAGAACTGTACTGAAGTCCAACAATGAACCATTCATCCAGATCGGTAAGAGGGGCGGAGTCAGCAGCCAATGGAGAGGGGTCCTGGCAGGAGGATGTGGTGGTTGGTGAACCAGGTGGGTGTGGGACAAAAACCCAGTAAGATTCACAAGGCAGCTGGCTGACCATGAACACACATTTGTGGACAGAGAAACCAGGCAGGTTTAAAAATGGGCAGTGAGACAGACCACACAACCCAGGGCCCCAGTGTTGAGAAATAAAGCCTAAAAGCACCTATTGGAAAAACTTTCAGGGGGTTGAGGTGCCAGGAGAGGCTCCCAGCCTCAGAAGAGTTTGCTGGGGAGACCCACAGGGTCCTAGAATGTATATAAGTCCACCCACCTAAGAACCAGCATCAGAAGGGCCCAATTTGCTTAGGGAAAGTGGCAGAGGGGACCAAAATCCAAGAGAGAGCAGAACAAATGCCACTGCTCCCTCTCTGATCCTGCCTCCAGTCACAACCCGGTGACTGACTGGGCTGACTGGCCCCAGTGAACACCTGAGCTTTCACCCCTCATATGTAACAGGTGTGAACAGACCAAAACATTATGGCTCAAGCAGAAGAACATCTCAAAGCCCCAGAGGCAATAATTCAAAGCAACCAAGAGATAGCCAACCTATTGGATGCACAGTTCAAAACACTGGTGATAAGGATGCTCACAGAACTGGTTCATTTTAGTCATAAATTAGATGAAAAACTTAAGGCTACACTAAGTGAAATGAAGGAAAATGCATAGGGAACCAATAGTGATGTAAAGAAACTGGGACTCAAATCAATAGAGTGGACCAGAAGGAAGAAAGAAATGACTAAACAGAAAAGAATGAAGAAACAAGAATTCAAAAAAATGAGGAGAGGCTTAGGAACCTCCAGGACATCTTTAAACATTCCAACATCTGAATTATAGGGGTATCAGAAGGGGAAGAGGAAGAGCAAGAAGTGGAAAATTTATTTGAACAAATAATAAAGGAGAACTTCCTCAATATGGCAAAGGAAATAGACTTCCAGGAAATCCAGGAAGCTCAGAGAATCCCAAAGAAGTTGGACCCAAGGAGGAACACAACAAGTACATCATAATTACATTACCCAAGATTAAAATTTAGAAGAGAATTCTAGAAGCAGCAAGAAATAAGGGGACAGTAACCTACCAAGGAGTGCCCATCAGACTGTCAGTGGATTTCTCAAAAGAGACCTTACAGGCAAGAAGGGGCTGGAAAGAAGTATTCCAAGTCATGAAAGGCAAGGACCTACATCCAAGATTGCTCTATCCAGCAAAGTTTTCATTTAGAATGGAAGGACAGATAAAGTGCTTCTCAGATAAGGTCAAATTCAAGGAGTTCATCATCACCAAGCCCTTATTCTATGAAATGTTAAAGGGACTTATCTAAGGAAAAGAAGATAAAAAATAGGAACAGTGAAAGAACAGCAAATTCACACTTATTAACAACCACACCTAAAACAACAGCAAACTAAGCAGACATCTAAAACAGGAGTGGAGCCACAGAAATGGAGATCCCATGGAGGGTTTCTCATTTAAATCCTACTCAGGCATACACACTCCCTCGAGTGTTCAGTATATATTTCAGCTCTTAGCCCTGATCTGAGCTTCAATTAACTGACTAGAGCTAATTTTGAGGACCAACCTGGGAACATTTTCTTTTTTGCAGCATTATTTTTACTTTTTAACAAACACAAATGAAAGAGTCCCTGCTGTAAAGAGCAGCCATTCATGCTAATACTTGTACATTAATGACATTAAATTACAACAAAATCAAACAAATTATTCAATGTTTTCACCTCTGTTTAAACTGATGAAGTTAATTGCTGTAATCAATGGACAACCTTTCACAAATGTTTGCTTGAAAGAAGAAATGCTGGCAGTTGAAATTTTTCAAAGTGAAGAGACCCAAGGACCAAATCTTGTTAAGTGCCACCTGGTTCTCTCCTAGAGCATCAATGAAGTAAAAGTTATCTTAGCACAACCTCCCAATTAGAATCATTACTTCTGGCTGCCAACAAACCTGCTGGTTCAGTTAGGGAAGCTGTAAAACACAGTTAAAAACAACATATATAGAACAGACTGAGAGCTATCAGATAGAAGTGAGGAGGGGGGGGACTGGATGAAAGAAAGTGAATGGATTAGCCAAAGAACATATATGCATGACCCATAGATAAAGACAACAGTATGGTGATGGCCTGAGGGCAGGTGGTAGAGTGAGTGCTGGGTGGAGGTGAGCAAAGGTGTTGGAAAATGGGGATATCTTAATAGTGTCAACAATAAGAATAAAGTAAAAAAGGTTCTTCTTTGATTTAAATCTATTAATATAACATTTCTCATTAAAATTTTAAAAGCAAATAAAACATTTCAAACTAAAAAAAATCCAGGCATATCTTGTTTTATTGCATTTCACAGATGTTGCCTCCACCAGCAAAAAGACTACAACTGGCTTTATCTCAAGATTTGCTTTCTTGTGGTGGCCTGGAACCAAACCTGCAATATCTCTGAAGTATGCTTACACATGAGGTAAAGTTCTGGGTTGATGATAATGTTCTATATATTGATAGAAGTTTGGGATACACAGATACAGGGTTTGTGAAGACTCACCCAATGATATAGTAAAGATTTATACATTTCATTGTATGTAAATTTTATCTTGAAAGAAAAAAGGAAGAATGATAAACAAACATAGAGGATATATATTTTGAAATGTTTTAGGGACCTATGCTAGTGTCCTCAATTTACTTTGAAGTGTATCATAAATTATAGGGATTGATAGGTAGATAAGGGGGAATCAATAAATGAACAGATATAAAGTAAAGAAAGTATAGTAAAATATTAATAATAGAATCAAAATGATGGGTATATGAGTGTTCAATGTTAAATTCTTTCAACTTTTTGCATGCTTGAGAAGTTCTGTTATAAAATGTCAGAAACACACATACAAGCAAAACATGCTACTAAATTTACAGGAACTAGTATAAAGAACACATGGACAACAACTAAGGGGGGTGGAAATGGGAGGGAGGTGGGGAGCACTCTAGGGGGTGTGCTGGGATGGGAGTAAAAGATAGAAAACTGTACTTGAACAACAATAAAATAAAATAAAATAAAAATAAAGACTTTTCATTAATTTTATTCCTTCCCCAAACAATATAAATGAACTGAAACTTTACTGTCTGATAGGAACTAGCTCAAATCCTGGCTGTAGCATTTACTAGTGCTCTGACCTTGGGCAGTTCACTCTAAATCTCTGAAACTTTTATATTTATCTCTTAAATGGGGAGAATAATAACAACTTCTTTACACAGTGGTTATTGTTGAAATTATATTTCAATGCTGAGCTCTAAATGAGAGCTATATTAAGTAGGGGATTCTTTATTTTCCTCCTTTAATTTTTTAATTTTTTTAACATTTTCTTTTTAAATTTTATTTAGTTATTTTTCAAGTACAGTTTTTTGTCTATTTCTCCCATCCCAGCCCCCCGCCCCGTGCTCCCCACCTCCCTCCCATTTCCTCCCCCCAGTCCTCATCCCTGTGTCTTTCATACTTGTTCCTCAAAATCCCTCCCCCTTTTCCCCCTTAAATTCCCTTCCCTCTCCCCTCCAGTCACTGCCCACTTGTTCTCTATTTCAGTGTCTTTGTTTTAATTCTGCTTGCTTGTTTGTTTTGTTATTTAGCTTCCTGTTAAAGGTGAGATCATATGGTATTTGTCTTTCAACACCTGGCCTATTTCACTCAGCATAATGCTTTCCAGTTCCATCCATGTTGTTGCAAAGGGTAGTAGCTCCTTCTTTCTCTGTGCTGCATAGAATTCCATTGTGTATATGTACCACAATTTTTTGATCCATTCATTTACTGATGGGCACCTAGGTTGTTTCCAACTCTTGGCTATTGTAAATTGTGCTGCTATGAACATTGTGGTGCATAGGTTCTTTGATATTGATGTTTAGGATTCTTAGGATATAATCCCAGCAGTGGAATTGCTGGGTCAAAAGGCAGGTCGATTTTTATTTTTCTGAGAAAATTCCATATTGTTTTCCATAATGATTGTACCAGTCTGCACTCCCACCAACAGTGAACTAAGGACCCCTTTTCCCCACAACCTCTCCAACATTTGTTGTTTGTTGCTTTGCTTATGATAGCCATTCTGACCAGTGTGAAGTGGTATCTCATTGTGGTTTCAATTTGCATCTCTCTGATGGCTAGTGATGTTGAGCATTTTTTTTAGGTACCAATAGGCCAAGTATTTCCTCCTTGGAGAAGTGTCTGTTCATGTCTTTTGACCATTTTTTTAATTGGGTTGTCTGTCTTCCTGGTGTGAAGCCATGTGAGTTATCTATTGTTGAGATCAAACCTTTGTCTGAGGTATCATTGGCAATTATCTTTTCCATACAGTTGGTTACCTTTTCATTTTGTTGATGGTTTCTTTTAAAAAAATTTTGTAAAGACTTCATTTATTTATTTTTAGACAGAGGGGAAAAGAGGGAGAAAGAGAGAAACATCAATGTGTAGTTGCCTCTTGCGCACCCCCTACTGGGAATGCGGCCAGCAACCCAGGCATGTGCCGTGACTGGGAATCAAACCAACAATCCTTTGGTTCATAGGCTGGCGCTCAATCCACTGAGCCACAGCAGCCAGGGATGATGATGGTTTCTTTAGCTGTGCAGAAGCTTTATAGTTTTGTGTAGTCCCATTTGTTTATTTTTTTCTTTTATTTCCCTTGCTGAAGGAGATATATTGGCAAAAATATTGCTATGCAGGATATCTGAAATTTTCATGCCTATGTTTTCCTGTAGGGCTTTTATGGTGTCATGGCTTATATTTAAGTCTATTATCCATTTTGAGTTTATTTTGCTGTATGGTGCAAGTTTGTGTAGGGAATTCTTAATGAAATGTTTCTTCTTCCTCTCCCCTCTGGGATCCATACAGTCTTAACCTTGGGAATCCTTTTATGTCAGGTTCAACTTAATTGCTGAATTTTTTGCAATTCTTTTTTGAAAGAATGCTTTTCTTTTTTGAAAATTGTTTGCAGGTTTTGGGCCATGACTTTAGAATATGGCATTTGTAATAGGACTCAAATATTTTAAGTGACTCCCTTAACATTAAACTGTATTTTGGTTTTCAGACTTCCTTATATAAACAAATACACAAAAAACTGGAAAGCAACCTTTATTGAAAGGAGTATAGGGCAAAATTTAAGAAAAAGAGTGAAGTTGGCATGTGATCTAAGGTATATACCACATCCATTTGAACCCATGGTCAAAAGACTTAATCATTAGCTCACTTGCTCACCCTATCCCACAGGTCTGGCATCTTTTCCAGCTTCCAGGTGACTCCAAATAAAAGAGAAGCCTTACCATTTAGAGAATACACCCACCCCTTCTTGATTTCTTGTTCTGTTCATTTTCTGAAAGGCTTCTCTCAGTAGTCTTCCCCTTCATGCAGATCCCATCATTAACTAATGATGGAAAGCACTGTCAAAATTTGGGCATGAGAAAGAGACTTGAGAAAAGGCAGGTGGGTAGGTACCTCAGGAGATAATACAGCACAGACCCTGATAAAGATATGAAATTTGGGCCCAAGAAGCTGTCCAGGAGGGTGTTATGAGCTTGCTGAAGAGTAGAGCTCTCCATAAGAAAGGGGACCGTGCACCTAAAGCACAGCAGACTTTCTAGAGGTCAACTCCAATTGGGCTCTAATTAAGGCATTTTAGGAGGCAGAGAGCCTTGGGCAGAAAAGATCTGTCATAAGAGAGTGGTGACAAGCAAGGCTTTGTCACTGGGACTCGACAGGTAAACCTGAAGTTTGGTTCGGGGATTAAATTGTACAGACTTTACATACCCTGTCCTTACAGTACCACCAGCAGGGCTTACACAATTCAGGGAACTGATAAAGTCAATTAAAACACTTTTATTTTTTTTAAAAGATTTTATTTATTTCTTTTTAGAGAGGGGGAGGGGAGGGAGAGAGAGAGAGAGAAACATTGTTGTGAGAGAGAAACATCTATTTGTTGCCTCTTGTACATTCGCAACCTGGAACCAAACTCAAAACTCAGTCAAGTGCCCTGATGGGAAATTGAACCAGTGACCTTTTACTCTGTGGAACAATACCCACCCAACTGTGCCACACTGGCTAGGGTGAAAACAGCACTTAAAAAAACTAAAAAATTGCTATTTGTTTAAAGAATATTTTGTTTTAAAAATGCAAATAAATTTTAGCTTATATTGATAGTAATATAGAATAAGGGATTATGATTTTTAATCATAGGATATGTGAGACTCTACAGATAAATAATCTTTTTCTGAGAAAGTTGAAACACATGCCCCAACAGGTTATTAGGGGCCCAATCTTCTGCAATTTCCATAGGACATGCTATAGAAGGTAATGAAGTGACTTTGGAGGATACTGTTATGTCAGTGAGGGTCAGTGTTCAATGACAATTTGAGACCCTGTTATGCACGGAGATGTTTATTTTTCAGGCTGTAGGTGTGGATTAGAAGCTCTAGGGAGCATGTGTATATTAACTACAATATATGGAGAGGAGGGAGAAAAGAATTCATCACTCCATTGTTTACTCATTGTTTTTTACAGACTCTACTCTTTAGCTTGCTCTTACAATACAAAGTAAGAAGGGTGTTCTGGGGCTTTGCTGTGCATGTTATATGGTTCTTTTCATATCTTGTTTATTGATTTTTAATCTCCAGACACTACTCCACTGCATTCCCTATGTAGCCTCAATCAGTTAGTGAATCCCGGATACTTCCAGGACACTCTGTACATGTCCCTCTACTGTTCTAAACACTTACCAAATTGTACTGATGTTATCTGTTCATGTGTTTGTCTCCTCTCCTCTACTGGGAATTCCCTGAGAGCAGAGACTAGGTCTTTTTCATATCTGTATCCCTAGCACCTATGGCTTGGCTTAGTAGATGTTTATTAAACTATTAGAGAAACTTGAGGTTATTAACTTTTATTTTAACCTTGTAATCTATCAGAGTATTATATACAGTATATGTTCTGTGTACATCTTCTCTGATTATAGTAATTTTAAAAGACCTCAAAGGTATATGACACTTTAAATGGTTTACCAAATGCTTTCACATTGCCACATGACCTCCACTATAAACCTACTAGGAAGCAAGTCAGATATTATGATTGCCATGTGAAACGTAAGGGAACTGGCTTAGGGCTATAATTGATCAGTGCAAGGCCACATAGCTAATATGAACTCAGTGGGTACTCAGAATCTACCCTGTTGTTCTCCAGTGCCCATGTTTCTCTACTGTCTATAATGATGGAACTGAGAATGTTTGACACCAACATGGTTTCCTGGACTTATGAGTTACTAGATTCTTCTCTCTCCTGGTAGACAAGAACAAGGTAAAAATTTACCCTAGAACATGCTGATAGTCATTTTGAGCAGCAGAATCAACCAATCTTGAACCCTGCCCTTTCCCTGGACTTTCTGTTATGTGAGATAACTTCCAGTTAGAGTAGGAGTTTCAGTTACGTGCAGTCTAAGTCATACCTGATATATATGAGACTTGCTTCCCAATGAGGACTAAGCTCTTTCAAAATAGGGCTCAGGTCCTGGCCAGTGTGGCTCAGTTGATTGGGTGTCATCTTTCAATCCAGAAGATCATGGGTTCAATTCCTTATCAGGGCACATGCCTGGGTTTCAGGTTCAATCCCTGGTCCAGGTGCATGTGGAGGGCAGTAAATTGATGTTTCTTGCACACATCAATGTTTCTTGCACACGTCAATGTTTCTCTCCCTCTCATTCTCCCTCCATTCCCCTCTCTCTAAAAAAAAACCCAAATAAGTATTTTTTAAACAGAGTTCAGTTATTCTCCCAGTCTTGCCTTCTCTATAGTAATCACAGCTTAGATGGCTACAGTAGGGGTAGGGAAGATAAATCTCAGAGAAAGGCTGTCGGAGAGGTTGCTGGAGCAAAAGTTAGCTTGCTGCTCAAGGGGCAATCAGTTATGAAACCATGTTAATGAAGCAGAAGCTGGCAATCAAATCATGAGAGGTGCAATGTAGAGCAGAGGTGCAAGCTTACAAATACAAACATACACACACATATACATGTGTGACAGACCCTACTTAAGTATGAACACTCAAATATGGCAGATAAGAGGCCTACTGAGAAAAATTCATTCAAATACTGAGGTTCATCCTATCCCTACCTGCAGAAGAGTGGCTACAATATAAATATTTGCCTTCATAATACTAACCTAAATCATAATACTAACATAGGCAAAGAGTATAGTCCTCTTTACCTTTCCAAGCACAATTATGTCATTTGTTCTCTTAGCAATGGTCCAAAGAGGTGGGTAAGACTGATAGTATTTAGTTGCAATGTATAGACTTGGAAACTTATGTTCTTAGAGAAAGGACTTGCCCAATGTCACTTACATTAGTCAGTGGTGACACTAGGACTAAGATACCTTTGGCCTCTTGATCTCATATTCTTCTCACTCTTTCATATGGCTTCTTTTAGACATAGGTAGTTCTAGGTCATTCTTGTTCCCACCTCTTGCAAACTAATGTCCATTCAATACATTATAGTGGACATCTCTGAGAGAACACTGCAGATGACTCAGTTTTCAATCCTGTTATCCAGCATAGTGCTGCTCTGGTCTCACACACCTGTCCTGGAAATTTGCCCTGGGACTTTATAGTTTAGTAACCTCAACCCCTTATCCTTTAAAAGTCAGTCTGTATTATTGCATTAATGCTTTCTTTATTCACTCCTGTTGTGTTCTGATTACTCCATCTGTGACTTCTGGTTGCCTGGCTTCATTTCTTCTCCCTGCCTAACACAAGGCTTGATACACAAGGGAGCACTTAGTAAAGTGTTGTTAATGGATGGCTTGATCTAATAAAGCCTTTCTCTGGAATCAGAATGCCTGGAATTCAGTTCACAACAAAGCACTGTGATTGTGTTTGTGTGTGTGTGTCTGTATCCATGTATCACTCATCCAATGACCCTGAGGGTAACTAAGTCAATGTTGTCAAAGTGTAACATCAGCACATATTTATTTTACATTCCAGTAGGAACTGAAGCAAGGAATCTTCCACCACCCTAATTTTTAAAGGATAAATATTGCTCTAGTTCCAAGTGGTATATTTTTGCCATCTTGTGTACATTTCTGAAATAGAGTCCAGATGAGAAACCAGTTTGTGTGTATGTCCATGCCAATCTGAGAACAGTATATTTCTATTCATGGACAATTTAATTTCTGAAATCCCAATTGCAGAAAAAAGACTAGGGAGAAAGTTATAGGAATGAGCAAGGCCAGTGTGGGAGTGATTGCTAAACAATCTGTTTTGGGCTTGGGGGCAAGACTAAGACATGAGGAAGATAAGAATGAAGTGCTAAAATTTCATCCCTCCTCTCTCATACTTTCCCATGCAGATTTCTAAGGGACATGAATGAGAAGACAGCTGATGGCTGTTCCCAAGAAGGCAGAACACTACAGCATGCCTTAGATGTGAAGGTGGCCAAAGGCAGAACCCCAACATGACTAGGTAAAGCAAGTCCCAGAGAACACCACCTACTAGGTTACTTGGTGAGAAAAGCCTCCTCAGAGTCCCCACTGAAGGTGAAGGGATCATTTTTTTCTTTCTTTTTTTTTTCACAACATGTAATATTGCCCAAGTATCTAACAAGTTCCAGGTACTGTACTTGCAACTTACCAGCATCAACTACATTGCCCCGTTGGGATTTATATGCTCATTTGACATTTGAGGAAACTGAAGCTCAAAGAGAGAGATTAAGTCATTTACCCATTATTACACTCTGGCTGACTCCATAATCTGGGTTCTCTCCTTTGCAACTCTCTGCCTTCCTGAATTATATTCAGTGAGCTCTGGAAACAGTAAGAAAGCTGAAAAACCTCCCTAAGCCAGAGAGCCTAAGGTTTCACAGAAGCATTTGGTCTTAAATGATGAGTGGGATATACTCTGTGGAGAAAAAGAGAAAAACAGTATTCATTCATGATTAAAGGAATAGCAGATGCAAAGGGGCTAATACAGAAAAGGAAACAGCATGTTGAGGAAAATTGTAAATAGCTTTGTGGGGTTACCTGAGGGTGAAGACAGGTTATGGAACAATGAGGCTAGAGAAGTTGAGGTCAACCTACGTATCATGTTAAGGAATGTGGGCTTTCTCCTGAAAGAAATAAGAAAGACAAGAAGAGAGGGGAGCAGAGATCAGATCTCTGTTTTAAAAAGAGCACTGCGGCAACTATTTCCTCTGTTCTTGAGGTAAGTAATAACAGAGGGGAAGAGAAAATGAAAGTTTGCAGCAATGCAGAGGAGGGAGGGAAATCCAGTGTGGGGGTTCACAGCAATGTCCAGAGAAGTGCAAAGAATGTGACTGCTGGTGGGTGGAGGTGGGGGTTTCAGCTAGGGCAAGTGTAGAGAAGTCAGGCAAAAGTGTACCTAAGGGAAGTAACCCCTCACACACAGCCCAGGTCCAGCCCTTGGCTCCTCTGCAATCAGCAGATTGATTTTGCTGTGGTCATCAGCAGCTGCAAAGCATGAGCATGACCCTGAGGTGTGGCTTCTAACCATGAACCAAGGAAACAAAAGGGACACTAAAATAAATCAAAGCATTTCACAGGTAAATGAGCCATCAATGCACTCCTGGGAAGCCCACTCACCCAAAGAATAAGAGGGTCTTACAAAAACCTCCCAGGCTGCCCCCTTTATATATCTGTACAATTCTCAAATAGAGCCCAGATAAGGAACCTCGTCATGTTGTGTGTGTCTATCCCAGTCTGAGAACAGTAGAATCATACTCATGGACAACTTTAGTCCAGAAATCTCAATTTCAGGAAAAAAAAACTAGGAGAACAAGTTTTATTTTATTTTTTATCTTGCTCCCTTTCTATCATTTCCCTTGAGATATATAGATATAGATAAACATGACAAAGTACAACTGAAGTTATCATAAAAAAGATAACAATGTATCATTTTTTTTTCTTTTTCTTTTTTTAATATTAAATTTTATTTAGTTACTTTTCAAGTACATTTTTTTTTTAAATCTATTTCTCCCATCCCACCCTACCCCCCCGCCCGGTCTCCCCCCTCCCTCCCATTCCGCCCCCCCCCCGCCAGTCCTCATCTCTGTGTCTTTCATACTTGTTCCTCAAAATCCCTCCCCCTTTTTCCCCTTAAGTTCCCTTCCCTCTCCCCTCTGGTCGCTGCCCACTTGTTCTCTATTTTAGCGTCTTTGTTTTTATTCTGTTTGCTTGTTTGTTTTATTCTTTAGCTTCTTTAAAATAAATGAAAAAAGATCTAATAACAACTTTGGTCACAATATACACCACCAAAAGTTCTCATATTGCTGATGAAAATGTAAATTTATACACCTGCTCTAGAACACCTGTTGGTGTTAGCTGGTGAACTTGAAGGCATGTATCATTTTTAATTAATAGCTTTATTGAGATATAATTTATATACTATAAAATTATCATACCATAAAATTCATCCATTTTACATACAATTCAATTATTTTTAGTACAATTATAGCTGTGCAACCAAAACCATATCTAATTTTAGAACATGTCCATTGTCCCCAGGAAGTAACTTTGGACTCAGTTTATGTTCCCATGCCCAACCCTAGGCACCTACTAATCACTTTCTATCACTATAGATTTGCCTTTCTTATAAATGGAATCATAAAATATGTATATGGTCTTTTGTATCTGGTTTCTTTTACCTACCATACTGTTTTCAAGGCTCATCCATGTTGTGGGATGTATCAGTACTGTACTTCAATTCTCTTTATCGCTGAACAATATGCCATTGTATGGCTGTATCACATTTTGTTTATTTTGTGTGGACAAATATTTTCATTTCTTTTGGGTAAATATGTATAAATACAATCACGGGGTCATATGGTAACTGACCATAGATATATGAGTTTACTTCTGGATTCTCAACTCTATTCCATTTATATAAATATATTTCCTTATGCCAGTACCACATTGTTTTGATTATTGTACCTTTATACCAAGTTTGAATTTAAGAGATGTGAATCCTTGGACTTTGTTATTTTTCAATATCATTTTGGCTAAGCAAGGTACATGCAATTTAATATCAATTTTAGAATTAACATTAAAGGAATATGAATAAATGAAATACATATTCAGCTTGTCTATTTCTGTAAAAAAAATAGCCCATTGTGATTTTGACCAGGATTGCACTGAATCTGTAGCTCACCTTAGAAAGTATTATCATCTTAACAATATTAAGTCTTCCAGTCCATGACCATGGAATGTCTTTCAATTTATTTAGCACTTCCTTAAATTTTTCCAACAATTCTGTTTAGTTTTCAGTGTACAAGTGTTGCACATCCTTGGTTAAATTTATTCCTAAGTATTCTTTTTTAAGTATATTTTATTGATTATGCTATTACAGTTTTCCCAATTTTTCTCCCCTTTATCCTCCTTCCACCATGCACCCACTCACTCTCCAGAATCCCTCTCCCTTAGTTCATGTCCATGGGTTGTACATATAAGTTCTTTGGCTTCTCTGTTTCCTATACCATGCTTAAACTCTCCTCGTCTATTTTATGCCTACCACTTATGCTACTTATTCCTTGTTTCTTTCCCCCCATTCTTCCCCTCCCCCTTCCCACTGAAAACCCTCTGTGTAATGTCCATTTCTCTGGTTCTGTTCCTGTTCTAGTTGTTTGCTTATGATATTTTACATCATAAAAGTTTGTTTTTGATATTTTACATCCACTTGTTAATAGTTGTGAGTTTGTTGTCATTTTATTGTTCATATTTTTTATCTTCTACTATTTCTTAGATAATTCTCTTTAATATTTCATCTAATAAGGTCTGGATGATGATGAACTCCTTTAACTTGAACTTATCTGGGAAGCACTTTATCTGCCCTTTCCTTCTAAATGGCAGCTTTGTAGGATAGAGTAATCTTGAATGTAGGTCCTCACCTTTCATGACTTTGAATACTTCTTTCCAGCTCCTTCTTGCCTGTAAGGTTTCTTTTGAGAAACCAGCTGATAGCCTTATGGTAACTCCTTTGTAGGTAACTGTCACCTTTTCTATTGCTGCTTTTAAAATTCTCTCCTTCTCTTTAATTTTGGGTAATGTCATTATGATGTGCCTTGGTGTGTGCTTCCTTGAGTCCAACTTTTTTGGGACTCTCTGAGCTTCCTGGGCTTCCTGGAAGTCTATTTCCTTTGCCAGATTGAGGAAATTCTCCTTCATTATTGGTTCAAATATGTTTTCAATTTCTAGCTCTTCCTCTTCTCCTTCTAGCACTGCACATGATTCAGATGTTGGAATGTTTAAAGTTGTCCCAGAGTTTCCTAAGCCTCTCCATTTTTTTTTTTAATTCTTGTTTCTTCGTTCTGTTCTGGTTGAATGTTTATTTCTTCCTTCTGCTCCAAATCATTGATTTGAGTCTCAGTTTTCTTCTGTTCACTGTTGGTTCCCCGTACATTTTCGTTTATTTCACTTTTCATAGCCTTCACTTTTCTTTCTAATTTGCAACCATACTCAACCATTTCTGTGGGCATCCTGATCACCAGTGTTTTGAATTCTGCCTCTAATTAGTTGGCTATCTCTTCATTGTTTGGTTGTATTTTTTCTGGAGCTTTCATCTGTTCTTTCATTTGCCCCCCCCCACTTTTTTGTCCTGGTGCACCTATTACATATTAAGGGGCAAAGCCTTGGGTATTTTCCAGGGTGGGGCAACCCATGTCAATGCTTTGTGGTGCTATATATGGGGCAGGGGAGTGAGACAGAATATTGCCACTTGCTCGGCTCTCAGCAGGCTTTCAGTCACTTTTCTCACTACCCACAAGCAAATTGGGCTCTTCTGGTGCTGATTCCTGGGTGGGTGGGTTTGTGTATGTTCTAGGACCCTGTGGGTCTCTCCAATGAATTTTCCTCTGAGGCTGGGAATTTCTTCCACCCCCACAACCCCCACATTTTTTCAGTCAGAGGTTTTGAGGCTTTATTTCCCTGCTCTGGAACCCTGGGTTGCATGTTCTGTCTTACTCTCCAGTTTTTCCTCCAGTTTATCCACATGCAAATGTGGGACCACCTGGTCTGTGAGTGGCTGCCTCACCCACTCAAGTCTTCCAGCTGCCACTTGGCTTGAGTCCGCTATGCCCAGCTGCCTGTCTCCACCCCTCCTACCAGTATGGATGAATATTTCTTTAACTCCTTGGTTGTTGGACTTCCATACAGTTTGATTTTCTGTCATTTCTGGTTATTTTTTGTTTTTAAATTTGTTGTTGTCCTTCTCTGGGTTGTGCGAGGAGGCACAGTATATCTACCTATGCCTCCATCTTGGCCAGAAGTCCTAGCTTTGAGTCTTCAGTTTCCCGTTCAGCCAGCTCCACCTTGCTTGAGAGGTCTGCTCCCTTGCCGATCATCCTCTCTGCTTGGCTGCCCATCTTCCATCTCCACTCCTCCTACCAGTCTGGGTGAATGTTTCTTTAACTCTTTGGTTGTTGGTTTGATTTTCTGGCACTTCTGGTTCAATGCAGTTTGATTTTCTGGCACTTCTGATTGTTTATTGTTTATAAATTGGTTGTTATCCTTCTTTTGGCTGTGTGAGGAAATGAAGCATTTGTACCTATACCTCCATTTTGGCCAGAACTTGAGAACTCTGCATCTTTTTGATGGTATTGGAAATGGATTTTCTTAATTCATTTGTAGACTCTTCATTGTTTGTGTGTAGAAATACAATTAATTTTTAAAATATTGACATTGTATCCTGCAAATTTGTTGATTTTATCATCTCTAATAGATATTTTGTATTCCTTCTTATTTTCAATGTATAAAATCATTTCATCTGTGATGAATGACCTTCATTTCTTTTTTTTTGAAGAGATATAAATGTGTATTTATTGGAAGACAATATTGTTAAGACATCAGTTCTTTTTTTTTTCTTTTTACATTTTTTAAAATTTTATTTAGTTATTTTTCAAGTACAGTTTTTTGCCTATTTTTCCCATCCCAGCCTCCCCCACCCCTTGCTCCCCACCTCCCTCCCATTTCCACCCCCCTTAGTTCTCGGTTCTGTGTCCTTCCTATTTGTTCCTCCAAATCCCTCCCCCTTTTTCCCCTTAACTTCCCTTCCTTCTCCCCTCTGGTCACTATCCCCTTGTTCTCTATTTCAGTGTCTTTGTTTTTTGGGGTTTTTTTTTTTCTGCTTGCTTGTTTGTTTTGTTGTTTAGCTTCCTGTTAAAGGTGAGATCATATGGTATTTGTCTTTCAGCACCTGGCCTATTTCACTCAGCATAATGCTTTCCAGTTCCATCCATGTTGTTGCAAAGGGTAGTAGCTCCTTCCTTCTCTCTGCTGCATAGAATTCCATTGTGTATATGTACCACAATTTTTGGATCCATTCATTTACTGATGGGCACCTAGGTTGCTTCCAACACTTGGCTATTGTAAATTGTGCTGCTATGAACATTGTGGTGCATAGGTTCTTTGATATTGATGTTTTAGGATTCTTAGGATATAATCCCAGCAGTGGAATTGCTGGGTCAAAAGGCAAGTCAATTATTTTTCTGAGAAAATTCCATACTGTTTTCCATAATGGTTGTACCAGTCTGCACTCCCACCAACAGTGAACTAAGGACCCCTTTTCCTCACAACCCCTCCAACATTTGTTGTTTGTTGCTTTGTTTATGATAGCCATCCTGACTGGTGTAAAGTGGTATCTCATTGTGGTTTTATCTAATTTTTCTGGCTAACTTCTAGAAAAATGTTGAATAGAAGTGATGAGAGTAAATATCTTTGTCTTGTTCTTGAATAAGGGAGAACTTTCAGTCTTTCACAATTAGGTGTAGTGTTATTTGTGGGTTTTTCACAAATGCCCTTTATCAGGTTGAGGAAGTTCCCTTTTATTCTTAGTTTATTCAGTGTTTTTTATCACAAAATTTTGTTGAATTTTGTCAATCCTCTTTCTGCATCAATTTAGTTAGTTGGTCAAAAAATCAATTCATCATAAATATAAGAGTTTATTTGTGGGTCTCAAATCCATTCCAGTGATCTAAATGTCTGTTCCTATGTAGGTATTATAATGCTTTGATTATAGTAATTTTGTAGTAAGTTTTAAAATCAGTAAGTCCTCTAACTTTCCTCTTCTTTATTAAAATTGTTTTCAATACTTTTTGTCCTTTTAATTTTTACATGAATTTTGACATCAACTATTCAATTCCTAAAAAAAAAAAAAAATCTGGGATTGTGACATAGTTTGCATTGGATCTATGAACCAAACTGTGAATTGTTGCTGTTTTGGACAACATTGACATTTCTTTTTGTTTGTTTGTTTCATATTACTTCATTGGTGGGGTCTGTTTTCACTCCTTAGTAGAGTTTACGTATTCCTCATATGCTTCTTCATTCATTAGTTCATCTAGTCCTGAAGGGTTCATCAGCCAACCATCTTCATAACAAGATTTGTTGACAAGTCCTGGATTTTCTGCAAGTGTTTCATTAATTTTGGTTACTTTTCCTGTTAGAGGAGAAAAGAGTTTGCTAGCAGATTTCGCACTTTCAAAAGCACCAAACTTACCTCATTTGTTCAATTTGGTCCCAATTTCAGGAAGACTATAGTAAACAACATCTCCCAAAGTTTCCTGTGCAAAACTGATTGATTCCCACTGTTCCAGTACTATTTTCTACTGTTATCCATTCATACTTTTCTGTGAACTTAC
This sequence comes from Artibeus jamaicensis, assembly GCF_021234435.1. NCBI lineage: Eukaryota > Metazoa > Chordata > Mammalia > Chiroptera > Phyllostomidae > Artibeus > Artibeus jamaicensis. The sequence goes on from NW_026521900.1 coordinate 12,396,890, forward strand.
CCACAGAGAGCAGATTGGAACTGATGGGCAGCACCCAGAAAGCCTTCACCCACAGGCCCCAGGGCAGCTGGCAGTCAGAGTGCAGTGGGCACCCACACAGTGGGCAAGCTGCAGAGCCTGGCTGGCACACTGGGTACTGCTCACAGTGCCGTGTTTGCTAGGGTGCCAATATTGACCTGATCCATAAAATTGGGATGTGTTTCTGTTTAGGTCTTTTTACATTTCTTGGCCAATATTTTCAATGTATACATTTTATACTTTTTGGTTATTTATAAGTTTTTTATTCTTTTTGATGCTATTATAAGTACAAATATTTTCTTCATTTTATTTTTTGGAGTGTTGATTACTAGTATATAGAAATACAATTGATTTTTGTTCATTTACCTTGTATTTTTGTCACCTTGCTTAACTCATTTACTACTTATAATGTTTTTAGAGGATTCCTTAGAATTTTCTATATACAAGACCATGTTATCCACAAATACAGACTGTTTTGCTTCTTCTTTTCCAATCTGGATACTTCTTTTTTATTTCCTTGCCTGTTTACTTTGGCTAGAACTTCCAGTGCAATGCTAAATACAAGTGGCAACAGTGGACACCCTTTTCTTGTTTGATATTATGAGGGAAGCAAATAGACTTTCACTATTATGATGTTAGCTGGAGGTTTTTAATAAATACTCTTCATAATGTCAAATAAATTATCTTATTCTTGTAGTTTGTTGAGGCTTTTTTACTATGAGTTTCTCCCAGATTTTTAAGTACTAATATGCTTTTACTTCACCTATTGTGATGATCATATTTTTGCCCTCTTCTCTACTAATATAGTGTGTTATATTGATTTATGAATGTCCAACCAGCCTAGAATTCCTGTTTATTTAAATGTTAAAATATATTTTTTATATTTTGCAAACCTAATAATACAGTATTATGATTGCTCTCTAATCTAGTATCTTTTAAAGAGGCTAAAACAAAATAGAAGAAAAAATATTTAATGATTTTTGTATTAATGTTCTCATTTATCATTCTCAACATTTTTCATTTCTTTCTGTATATGGAGTTACTCTCTAGTGTCATATTCTTGTTCAAGTTTGGCTTCTTTCCTGTCCCTCCGCTTGTGCTGTTATTATCAATTTTATAAGTACTATTTTATGCTATTGTTTTTAAAAAGATTTCTGTTTTTAGAGAAGTTTTGGATCACAGCAAAATTGAGAGGGAAGTACAGATATTTCCCATATACCCCTTGTCTTGCAATATCCACATTGCACAGCTTCCCCATAACTTACATCCCCCACCAGAGTGGTACATTTGTTACAACTGATGAACCTACATAAATACATCATAATCCCCCAAGTCCATAGTATATCTTAGTATTCATTTTTGATATTGTACATTCTATGAATTGGACAAATGTATATGACATGTATTTATCATTATAGTATCATAAAGAGTGGCTTTATTGCCTTAAAATTCTCTGTGCTCTGCCTATTCATCCCAAACTTGCATACTGGCAACCACTGATCTTTTTACTAATTTATAGTTTTGCTTTCTCAAGAATGTCATTATAGCTGGAATTAAACACTATAGCCTCTTCAGATTGACTACTTCCACTTACTAACATGCATTAAAGTTACCTCCATGTTTTTTCAAGAATTGATTATTCCTTTCTTTTTAGTGATGAATAATATTCCATTATCTAGATGTACCACACTTTATCAACTTACCTACTGAAGAGAATCTTGGTTACATCCAGGTTTTTGGCGATTACGAAAAAAGCTACTATAAACATACATGTGCATGTTTTTTGTGTGAACATAAATTTTCAAGTCCTTTAGGTAAATATCAAGGAGTGCAATTGCTGAATCATTTGGTAAACAGTATGTTTAGTTTTGTAAGAAACTGCCAATTTTTTTTTGCTAAGCACCTGTACCACTTTTCACTTCCGCTAGCATTGAATGAGAGTTCTTGTAGATCCACATCTTGTTAGCATTTGATGTTGTCAATGTGCTGGATTTTGGCCATTCTGATATGTAAGTGGAGTCACAATGTTGTGTTAATTTGCATTTCCCTGAGGACATATGATATGGAACAAATTTTCATATGCTTATTTAGTATCTGTATATCTTCTTTGGTGAGATATCTGTTAGGATCCTTGGCCCAATGTTTTAAAACACTTACTTATAAAAATATATGTACCACTATGTTCATTGCAGCATTATTCATGGTAGCCAAGACATGAAAACAATGTAAGTATCCTTCAATGGATGCTTGGATAACGATGTAATAGGTATATACAATGGAGTACTACTCAGTCATAAAAAGGATGAAATATTGCGATGTGCAACATGGATAGATCTTGAGAGTATCATGCTAAGGACAGGAAACATATGATTTCACTCATATGTGGGATATAAAACAGAAACCAACAAATGAACAAACAAACTAACAGACACACACAATATTATGGTGATTACCATAGGGGAAGAGAATTGGGGGAAGAGGGTAAAGGAGGTCAAATATATGATGACAGAGGGACTCTAGATTTGGGTGGTGAGCACACAATGCAACATACAGATGATGTATTATAGAATTGTACATCTGAAGAATAAAAATATTATCAACCAATGTTACCCCAATAAATTTAATTTTAAAAGGAAACTAAAAAAAAAAGATATTTGACCCACTTTTAAATTGAGTTGTTTTTCCTATTGTTGAATTTTAAGAGTTCTTTGTATACTTAGGATAAATTCCTTCACCAGATGTATCTTTGCAAATATTTTCACCTAGTCTGGTGGATTGTCTTTTAATTCCCTTGACAATGTATTTTACAGAGCAGATAATTTGGTGTTATATCTAAGAAAGGACTTTTCAAAGACTTTATTTAAAAAGAAAGAAAAAGACTTTATTTACTTTTAGAGAGAGGGTAAGGGAGAAAGAAAGAGGGAGAGAAACATTGATTGGTTGCCTCTTGCACACCCCCAACCAGGGGCCTGGCCCGAACCAGGCATGTGCCCTGATAAGGAATTGAACCAGCAACCTTTCAGTTTGCAAGACAATGCCTAACCCACTGAGCCACACCAGTCAGAGCTAAATACTGTAGCTTTATCATCAGTTTTAAAGCCATGTAGTGTCAGACCTCCAGCTTTATTCTTTGCTTTGAAATTGTGTTGGCGAGGACTTCCGCCAAGATGGAGGCATAGGTGGATGTGCCGTGCCTTCTCACACAACCAAGATTAGAGAAAACTAAATATTAGCAACAGAAAACACAGCCAGAACACAGAAAATTGAACTTTTCGGAAGTCCGTTAACAACAAATTCTTCAGCCTGACCGGTAAGGGGCGAAACCAGTGGCTGGCGGAGCAGGGTTGCACAGGAGGTCTCGGTCAGACGTACTCAGGCCTGCGGAATCCAGGCGCAGGGTCAGACCTAGTGAGCGACCCAGTGAGCAACCAGGCGAGCTACCGCGGGGGAGACAGCCGGGCCCGGGGCTGCGTGTTGACTGAGGTCGCACATTTGTGCGAGGGTGGACAGGCGAGGAAGTGGGCGGTTGGACCGGGCCGGCAGGTCCCCACGGCAAGCGGCAGTGGAAGGCCCCGCCATTTCCCTGCTCTGACCCCACCTCCACATACAGCGTCATAACCCAGCGACTCTGAGCGGCCGGCCCAGGTGAACCACCTAAGGCACTGCTCCTCCGCACCCAGCTGTGAGAAGCGGCAGATGGGGTCGCCATTTTCCCGCTCGGGCCACGCCCCCACATACAGCGTCACAACCCAGCGACCTGGGAATCCAAGGCGCCGCTTCTTAAAGGGCCCGAACAGACCAAGAATGGTGCAAGAGGATCTCAGAGCCCCAGAGCCAATAAATCTAAGTGATGAAGAAATAGCAAAACTCACAGACACACAGTTTAAAACATTGGTGATCAGGATCCTCACAGAACTGGTTGATTATACCGACAAATTAGACAAACATATGAAGGCGAAACTAATTGAAATGAATGGAATTGCACAGGACACCAATAGCAATGAAAAGGAAACTGGGACTCAAATCAATGGAGTGGACCAGAAGAAAGCAAATAATGGCCAAACAGAAAAGAGTCAAGAAGCAAGAATTCAAAGAAATGAGGAGAGTCTTAGGAACCTCCAGGACATCTTTAAACGCTCCAACATCCGAATTATAGGGGTACCAGAAGGGGGAAAGGCACAGCCACCAGTGGAAAACTTATTTGAACAAATAATAAAGGAGAATTTCCCCAATCTGGCAAAGGAAATAGACTTCCAAGAAATCCAGGAAGCTCAGAGAGTCCCAAAGTAGTTGGACCCAAGAAGGAACACACCAAGGCACATCATCATTACATTAGCCAAGATTAAAATGAAGGAGAGCATCCTAGAAGCAGCAAGAGCTAAGGGGACAGTCACCTACAAAGGAGTCCCCATCAGACTGTCAGCGGATTTCTCAAAAGAGACCTTACAGGCAAGAAGGGGCTGGAAAGAGGTATTCCAAGTCATGAAATCTAAAGACCTATAACCAAGATTGCTCTATCCAGCAAAACTTTCATTTAAAATGGAAGGACAGATAAGGTGCTTCTCAGATAAGATCAAATTCAAGGAGTTCATCATCACCAAGCCCTTATTATATGAAATGTTAAAGGGACTTATCTAAGAAAAAGAAGTTAAAGAAACATGAACAGTGAAAGGACAACAAACTCACAGTTATTAACAACCACACCTAAAACGAAAGCAAAGTAAAAGGACAGCTAGATCAGGAGTGGAAACATAGAAATGAAGATCTCAAGGAGGGTTAGCAACAGGGGAGTGGGAGAAGGAGAAGGGGGGAGAAGGTACAGAAAATAAGTAGCATAGACAGTAGATAGAAAATAGAAGGGGGGGCAAGAATAGCATGGGAAATATAGAATCTAAAGGACTTGAGACACATGGTCATAAACTAAAGGGGGGTGATGGTGGGGATGGGGGGTAGGGTGGAGGGGAATAAAGGGGGAATAGAACAACTGTAACAGCATAATCAATAAAAAAATTAAAAAAAAGAAATTGTGTTGGCTACTCTGGGACTTTTGCTTCTCCATATAAACTTCAGAATTTGTTCATCAATATCCACAAAATAACTTGCTGAGATTTTGATAGGAATTGTATCAAATCCATAGATTAAGTTGGGAAGAATTGACGTCTTGGCAATATTGAGTCCTATCTATGAACATGGAATACCTAACCATTTATTTAGTTCCTTAATTTCATTCATTCTAATTTTGTAGTTTACCTCATATAGTTCTTGTAGATATTTTGTTTGATTTATACTTAAGTATTTCATTTTGGGGGATGCTAATGTAAATGTTACAAGGTTCATAATTTTATTGCAAAATATTTAAAATAATATATTGTAATAACTCTTTTTTCTTACCCACCTCCCTTGGGTTTTGTTGCTGTTTCTATTTTGTTTGCTTTTCTCTAATTGTTTAGTGACTTGCCTGGACTGATTCTCTCTGAAGTCTATTCTCTCTGCAGTGTGAAGTTCTCTGACATCATGCACATTTCCCCTGTTGTTTTGTGTTTATATTTGGCTTTATAGGAGTTACCTCTAGTTCGGCATAGTTACTGTTTAGCCTGTGATCAAATAGAGGTTTTTCTTAAGCACTCAGATTCAATAAAGTGTCTACCCTTTGCCAATGTATCTTTGTATGGTTTGTGGAATGCCTTCACAATTCAGGAACTTTTTGATTCTGTCCTTCATTCAAACAGAGTTTAGAAGTTTACAAATAATTTTTCTGGTTGCTCCTACACAGATTTAACCTAGTGCATGTGTAGTTTTCCAGACCACTAGGGAGAATTTTGATCTTAGTAAGGCCTTTTTGATGGTTTATTTTCCTGGGTCTTTCTGCAAATATATCTGGCTTGTCTGCTATTTTCCATCTTCTACTAATACATAATTGTTTTTATACTTTTCACTACTATGATCTTTATGGTTTTCAGCAACACCTTTAAGCATGAGTTCCTTTCATACTCTGTTCCAAAGAAAGTCAGCCTCTATAGGTTGTGCTTCTATACTGGAGCTAGGTGGAGAGAGGGTGATATGGAAACCTGCATCTTCTGGGATGACATCTCTGCCCTAGGAACCCTTGAAGTCCTTGTCTAACAAATACAATTCCTGGGCCTGGGCACTGGGCCTGGGCACTGGACCTGGGAGGGAAGAAGTTGGAGTCCCTGGTCTTCTCCAACTGCCACTCACAGTTTGCCACACTTGTCTAGGATATAGACTCAACCTTAGGAGTAGGAGATGGGCAGGGCAGTCTTCTTGGACATGCTCACCCAGAATAAATTTTCCACATCACAAAACTGAAGGACAAAATAAGAGTTACTTGCAACCTGACCATGCCAGAGTAAAACTATAGCCCTTCAACCAGGAGCTAGTGAAGAAGAGAGCTCTTGTTTTATTGGCTGTGTCCACCTGGAATAAATCTTCTGAAATATAAACCTAGAAGGAGGAATAGGGGAAAGCCCTAGCTCAAATGTCTCAGATGCCAATCATTCTTGCCAAGAATTCATATATTTTCTTAAATAAATGTTGCATACCTTTAAACTATTTTTCAGACACTTTAAATGGTGTAATTTTTATTATTATAATGATTATTTCTGGTGGAAAGTCTGCTGAACTCCTCATACAGCCATTCTAGAAGTTGCTCTGTCACAATTATTTATCTTAATTCACTATGTATTTAGCAAACACATATTAGGTGTCAGGTGTTATGTTTACTGGATTTGTTTTAAATAACAGCTTTATTAAGGTACAATTGACATATATTAATCCTCAAATTTCCTTCAGTTCCTTGTACTGCCACCCATCCTTCCATGCCCCCCTTCTCAGGCAACCATTGATTATCTTTCTATCATTATAGATTAGTTTTTGTGTCTGTTTTTAATTTACAAAGCTGGCTAGTGGTAAAGTTTATTCTTTACTAAGAAACTTCTCTAAAGAGGACATACAGAATATCCAGAGACACATGAAGAGATGCTCAATATCGTTAGCTATCAGAGAGATGCAAATTAAAACCACAATGAGATACCACTTTACACCAGTCAGGATGGCTATAATAGACAAAGCAACAAACAACAAATGTTGGAGAGGGTGTGGGGAAAAGGGGACCTTAGTTCACTGTTGGTGGGATTGCAGACTGGTACAACCATTATGGAAAACAGTATGGAATTTTCTCAGAAAAATAAAAATTGACCTGCCTTTTGACCCAGCAATTCCACTGCTAGGATTATACCCCAAGAATCCTAAAACATCAATTTCAAAGAACCTATGCACCACAATGTTCATAGCAGCACAATTTACAATAGCCAAGAGTTGGAAGCAACCTAGGTGCCCATCAGTAAATGAATGGATCAAAAAATTGTGGTACATACACACCATGGAATTCTATGCAGCAGAGAGAAAGAAGGAGCTACTACCTTTTGCAACAACATGGATGGAACTGGAAAGCATTATGCTGAGTGAAATAGGCCAGGCATTGAAGGACAAATACCATATGATCTCACCTTTGACAGGAAGCTAAAGAATAAAACAAACAAGCAAACAGAATAAAAACAAAGACGCTGAAATAGAGAACAAGTGGGCAGCGACCAGAGGGGAGAGGGAAGGGAACTTAAGGGGAAAAAGGGGGAGGGATTTTGAGGAACAAGTATGAAAGACACAGAGATGAGGACTGGGGGGGGGAATGGGAAGGAGGGGGGAGACCAGGCAGGGGGGGGGGGGGGGTATGGGAGAAATAGAAAAAAAAATGTACTTGAAAAGTAACTAAATAAAATTTAATATTTAAAAAAAAAAAGAAACCCACTTCAGCCAGATTGTTCTTTTCTTGTGAGCCGAATATTTTAGGGTTTTTTTTTGTCTCTAGATCAAGATTCCTCAACAGAAAGCCATGATTCTGCTGAAAAAGGGTTCTCAGTGACTAGCTCACCAGATTCACAAATATAATATTTATAGACATCCAAAACAGGCAGCAATATTTCACTTCTGTTATAGTTGGTAAATCCAAGTTTTTTCATTTAAAGAATTGTGGGCCAGATCACAAGTAGTACCTTACTCTCCAGGCTTATTCTCACTGTCTCTGCCTACATGCCACCAAGGGCTATTAAGCACCTAGTGTATTCCTATGCCCTTAAGGTGGATAGTTATAAACTTATAGCAAAATCTGAAGGACCCAGGGTGGCTCAGTTTCTACATAAACCCAGGAACTGAATCCCCAAATCATGTACATGATATTGTTCCTTTCACTCTCCAGTGGGAAAATTCCTATTCCAATAGAAATAATAGGGGGATGCTGGGAAGATGGCGACGGAGTAAGATGGAGCGGATACTAGCTCCTGTACTCATGGGTGAAAATCCTGGCAGATCTATGGAGAAACAGCACAATAAACCATCGGTTACCCAGCATTTATGAAATTAAAAGACCAGAGATTGTGACCGACGCTGAAACACCAGACGGCGGCAGAGTCAGCTACCGGAGCTGGGTCTCACGCGGCCCCTGTACTGCCGCCAGAGCAAAAGGCCTGGGAGCCGGGGCCTCAGGTACGGAAGCCGGACACTCCAAGCCCCTGTGACGGTCCTGGGAGACAGAGGAGTCAGGAACCGGAGCGGGGACACCCTTGTGCCAATGCCATAGCTACTAGCCTGGGCAACGGAAGGGTCAGTTGCAGGAACTGGGACACCAAAGGCCCCTGTGACGCCGCCATAGAGACAGGCCTGAACCCTGAGGAGCCAGCTACGGGAGCTGGGAAGCTCTCAAATCCTGTGTCACTGCCATAGCCACGAGACTGGACGCCGGGGAGCCAGGTACGGAAGCCCGGACTCTCCAAACCCCTGTGATGCAGCTGAGGAGCCAGCTACGGGAGCCGGGAAGCTCTCAAAGCCTGTGCCGCTGCTATAGCGACGGGACTGGACGCCAGGGAGTCAGGTACGGAAGCCGGGACTCTCCAAACCCCTGTGACGCAGCTGAGGAGACAGCTACGGGAGCCGGGAAGCTCTCAAATCCTGGGCCGCTGCCATAGCGACGGGACTGGACGCCGGGGAGTCAGGTACGGAAGCCGGGACTCTCCAAACCCCTGTGACGCAGCTGAGGAGCCAGCTACGGGAGCCGGGAAGCTCTCAAAGCCTGTGCCACTGCTATAGCGACGGGACTGGACGCCAGGGAGTCAGGTACGGAAGTCAGGACTCTCCAAACCCCTGTGACGCAGCTGAGGAGCCAGCTACGGGAGCCGGGAAGCTCTCAAATCCTGTGCCGCTGCCATAGCGATGGGACTGGACGGGGAGTCAGGTACGGAAGCTGGGACACTCCAAACCCCTGAGACAGCCCGGGGTGGCAGAGGATCCCTCTACGGGAACTGGGAGGGTCACAACCCCTGTGCTGCTGCCATAGCAAGGGGATTGGACACTGGGGAATCAGGTACGGGAGTTGGGACTTTCTAAGCCTCTGTGCCACTGCCATAGAGACAGGACTAGACGCCGGGGAGTCAGGTACGGAAACCGGGACACTCCAAGCCCCTGTGACGGCCCTGGGCGGCAGAGAGAGCCAGATACGGGAGCCAGGACATTCCCAGCCTCTGTGCCACTGCCCTAGTAACGGGCCTGGGTGCTTGAGGAGGCGGCTACTAGAGCCGGGACATTCAGCAGTGGTAGGCGACCAACGCAGAGACCAGTGCGAGGACCAGCGTGAGTGTAGGTGGAGACGAAGAACATCAAGAAACTTCAAGGAGTCTGTACCACTGAACTTCACAAGGAACATACCACAGAAGTTTACACCATAAAACTAGTGTTTCAGAACAGATCAATTTTGGAAGCAGAGACTAACAAGAAGAGTCTCAAACAATGGGAAGACAAAGAAACAATCCCCAAATGAAAGAAAAAGCAGAAACTTCAGAAAGAATGTTAGATGAAATAGACGCTGATCAACTATCAGACAGTGAATTCAAAGCACTGGTTATTACGAAGTTCAAAGAGCTCAAAGAGCTCACAGTGAGCTACCAGAAACTACAGGGAAATTATAATGATCTCTCTGCAAACTACAGCAACATCAAAAAGGAAATGGAAACCATCAGCAAGAGACAAGAGGAAATGAAGAATACAATTTCCGAATTGAAGTACACAGTAGAAAGTTTCCAAAGTAGGATAGATGAAGCGGAGGATAGGATTAGTGAGTTGGAGGACAGGGTAGAAAGCATCTCACAGAAAGAGCAAGAAAATGAAAAGAGGCTCAGAAAGAATGAAGAGGGATTAAGAGAAATGCAAGACAATATGAAACGTAATAATATCCGAATAATAGGAATACCAGAAGGAGAAGAAGAAGAACAAGGGATAGAAAACGTATTTGAACGAGTAATGAGAGAAAATTTTCCTAATTTGATAAGAGAAAAAGTCTCACAAATCCAGGAATCACAGAGAGTCCCAATCAAGAGGAACCCAAGGAGGCCCACCTCAAGACACATCATCATCAAAATGGCAAAATTCCAAGACAAAGAGAGAATCTTAAAGGCAGCAAGGGAGAAAAAAGAAATAACATACAAGGGAGCCCCAATAAGGTTAGCTACCGACTTCTCAATGGAAACACTCCAAGCAAGAAGAGAATGGCAAGAAATATTTCAAGTAATGAGAACCAGAGGCCTACAACCAAGGCTACTTTACCCAGCAAGGCTCTCAATCAAGATAGAAGGCCAAATAAAGAGCTTCCAAGACAAAAGAAGTCTAAAAGAATATGCCTCCACCAAACCAGCTCTACAAGAAATACTAAAAGGACTGCTTTAAGGGAAGGAAGGATAAGAGGGAGACAGACAGGAACACGGGTACAAAAATGGCAATGAATAAGTACCTATCAATAATAACCTTAAACGTAAATGGATTAAATTCTCCAATCAAAAGACACAGAATAGCTCAATGGATAAGAAAGCATGACCCACACATATGCTGCCTACAAGAGACTCACCTCAGGACAAAAGACCATCACAGACTAAAAGTGAAAGGCTGGAAACAAGTTTTCCAAGCAAACGGACAAGAAAAAAAAGCTGGGGTAGCAATTCTCATATCAGACAAAATAGACTTCAAAAAAAAGGCTGTAAAGAGAGACCCAGAAGGTCATTTCATTATACTCAAGGGAAGAATCCACCAAGAAGACATTAACATTATAAACATATATGCACCAAACATAGGGGCACCCAAATATATCAAGAAAATCTTAGAGATCTTCAAGAAAGATATTGACAGCAACACAATCATAGTAGGGGATTTGAACACCCCACTATCAAAAATGGACAGATCTTCCAAACAAAGTATCAAAAAAGATATTGTGGCATTAAACAACACCCTAGAAGAAATGGACTTAACTGATATATATAGAGCCCTTCATCCCAAAGAAGCTAAATACACATTCTTTTCAAATGTACATGGAACATTCTCAAAGATAGACCACATGATAGGACACAAAACGAGCCTCAACAAATTCAAGAAAATTGAAATCATACCAAGCATCTTCTCTGACCACAAGGCACTGAAATTAGAAACCAACCCCAAAGAAAAAAACCCAAAGCACCCAAAAACATGGAGACTGAATGGTATGCTTTTAAACAATGAATGGGTCAAGAATGAAATTAGGGAAGAAATCAAAACATTTCTGGAAACAAATGAAAATGATCGCACAACAACCCAAAACTTATGGGACACAGCGAAGGCAGTCCTGAGAGGGAAGTTTATAGCAATACAGGCCTACCTAAAGAATATAGAAACATCTCAAACAAACAACCTAACCCTACGCCTGCAAGAACTTGAGGAACAACAACAAAGACAGCCCAGAGCAAGCAGAAGGAAGGAAATAACCAAGATTAGAGCAGAATTAAATGACATAGAAACTAAAAGCACAATTTTAAGGATCAATGAATCCAGGAGTTGGTTCTTTGAGAAGATAAACAAAATAGACAAGCCTTTAAGTAGGCTCATCAAGAAAAGAAGAGAGAGGACACAAATAAACGCAATCAGAAATGAAAAAGGAGAGATTACAACTGATACCACAGAAATAGAAGAGATTGTAAGAAATTACTATGAAGAACTGTATGCCAAGAAATTTGAAAACCTAGGGGAAATGGACACATTTCTAGAAAAATACAATCTTCCAAAACTCAGTGAAAAAGAAGCAGAAAATCTAAATTCACCAATAACAGCAAAAGAAATTGAAGCAGTAATCAAAAAACTCCCAGCACACAAAAGCCCCGGACCAGATGGTTTCACAGGAGAATTCTACAAAGCATTTAAGGAAGAGCTAACCCCTATTCTCCACAGACTATTTCAAAAAATTCAGAAGAATGGAAAACTCCCAAATTCTTTTTATGAAGCCAGCATCATCTTAATTCCAAAACCAGACAGAGACACAACAAAGAAAGAAAACTTCAGGCCAATATCGCTGATGAACATAGATGCTAAAATCCTCAACAAAATATTGGCAAATCGCATCCAACAACATATCAAAAAGATCATACACCATGATCAAGTAGGATTCATCCCAGGAATGCAAGGATGGTTCAATATTCGCAAATCAGTAAATGTAATACATCATATAAACAAAAGCAAAGACAAAAATCACATGATCATATCAATAGATGCAGAAAAAGCTTTCGATAAGGTACAACACCCATTTATGATAAAAACACTCAGCAAAGTGGGAATACAAGGAGCATTTCTCAAAATAATAAAGGCCATATATGAGAGACCTACAGCCAATATCATACTCAACGGGAAAAAACTAAAAGCTTTTCCACTAAGATCAGGAACAAGACAAGGTTGTCCACTTTCACCACTTCTATTCAATATAGTATTGGAAGTTTTAGCCACAGCGATCAGGCAAGAAAAGGAAATAAAAGGCATCCAAATAGGAAAGGAGGAAACAAAACTGTCACTGTTTGCAGATGACATGATAGTGTACATGGAAAATCCTATAGACTCTACCCAAAAACTCCTCAAACTAATTGATGAGTTTGGCAAAACAGCTGGTTATAAAGTCAATATCCAGAAATCAAAGGCATTTTTGTATACCAACAGTGAATCAGCAGAAGCAGAAATAAAGAGAAAAATCCCATTTGATATAGCAAAAAGAAAAATAAAATATCTGGGAATAAACCTAACCAAGGAGGTAAAAAACCTGTATGCAGAAAACTACACAGCCCTGAAGAACGAAATCAAGGAAGACACAAACAAATGGAAACATATACCTTGTTCATGGATTGGAAGAATTAACATCATCAAAATGCCCATACTACCCAAAGCAATATACAGATTCAATGCAATACCTATTAAAGTACCAATGGCATATTTCACAGACATAGAACAAACACTTCAAAAATTTATATGGAACCATAAACGAGCTCGAATAGCAGCTGCTCTTTTAAGAAAGAAGAACAAAGTAGGGGGGATCACAATACCTGATATCAAACTGTATTACAAGGCCACTGTAATCAAAACAGCCTGGTACTGGCATAAAAACAGGCACATAGACCAATGGAACAGAACAGAGAGCCCAGAAATCAACCCAACTCTCTACAGTCAATTAATATTCGACAAAGGGGGCAGTAACATAAAATGGAGTAAAGATAGCCTCTTCAACAAATGGTGTTGGGAGAACTGGACAGCTACATGCAAAAAAATGAAACTTGAGCACAGACTTACACCATACACCAAAATAAATTCAAGGTGGATAAAAGACTTAAATGTAAGTCATAACACCATTAAAGTCCTAGAGGAGAACATTGGCAAGAAAATCTCAGATATTTCACGCAGCAACTTCTTTACTGATATGTCCCCTAGAGCAAGGAATGTAAAGGAAAGAATAAACAAATGGGATCTCATCAAAATAAAAAGCTTCTGCATGGCTAAAGAAAACAGTATTAAATTAGCAAGACAACCAACTGTATGGGAAAACATATTTGCCAATGATACCTCAGACAAAGGTTTAATCTCTAAAATATACAAAGAACTTACACGACTCCACTCTAAGAAGACACCCAACCCAATTAGAAAATGGGAAAAGGACTTGAACAAACACTTCTCCAAGGAGGACATACAGAACATTCAGAGACACATGAAGAGATGCTCAATATCATTAGCTATCAGAGAGATGCAAATTAAAACCACAATGAGATACCACTTTACACCAGTCAGGATGGCTATCATAAACAAAGCAACAAACAACAAATGTTGGAGGGGTTGTGGGGGAAACGGGGTCCTTAGTTCACTGTTGGTGGGAGTGCAGACTGGTACAACCATTATGGAAAACAGTATGGATTTTTCTCAGAAAAATAAAAATTGACCTGCCTTTTGACCCAGCAATTCCACTGCTGGGATTATATCCTAAGAATCCTAAAACATCAATATCAAAGAACCTATGCACCACAATGTTCATAGCAGCACAATTTACAATAGCCAAGTGTTGGAAGCAACCTAGGTGCCCATCAGTAAATGAATGGATCCAAAAATAGTGGTACATATACACAATGGAATTCTATGCTGCAGAGAGAAAGAAGGAGCTACTACCCTTTGCAACAACATGGATGGAACTGGAAAGCATTATGCTGAGTGAAATAGGCCAGGTGCTGAAAGACAAATACCATATGATCTCACCTTTAACAGGAAGCTAAACAACAAAACAAACAAGTAAGCAGAAAAAAAAAACCCAAAAAACAAAGACACTGAAATAGAGAACAAGGGGATAGTGACCAGAGGGGAGAAGGAAGGGAAGTTAAGGGGGAAAAAGGGGGGAGGGATTTGGAGGAACAAATAGGAAGGACACAGGGACGAGAACTAAGGGGGGGGGGGGAAATGGGAGGGAGGTGGGGAGCAAGGGGCGGGGGAGGCTGGGATGGGAAAAATAGACAAAAAACTGTACTTGAAAAATAACTAAATAAAATTAAAATTTAAAAAATAAATAAATAAATAAATGACAAAAAGGCAAAAAAAAAAAAAAGAAATAATAGCAGTTGTTTAACTGCTATTAACTGTAAATGATCCTAAGAACAATGATTTATTGCTTGCCTACCATGTACCAAGCTCCATGCTAAGTGGTACAGAATTGTTAACCTTATTTTTAATAGTCACAATAAACCCACAATGTTATTGTAATTGTTTCTTATTTTACACAAGACAAAGCTTAGGTAAGGTGAGGTCAAAGAACTTATCCTAGATCATACAGCTAGTGGATAGCAGAGGTAGAATTCAAACTCATATCTGACACCACAACTACCCTCTGTTCACTCTACTATAATGTCTGATTGCCAAGGTTAGGAATTACTCTCAGTACTCCCAAAATGCTCTCGTGGAGGAAAATTCCAACAATATGGCCTTTCATCAGTGTGTGACTAAGTGCCACTTGGTTCCATGTATTTTTGTTGCTTTTCTGCAAACCTACATCATCTTTTCACAGGAATTAAGAGAACTAATTGATATACATGTTCCTCTTCAGAAAGAACAGAAGAATCATTTTATACAGAAAATCTGTGAATAAATCTAGATTCAGGCTGTGATTTTTAGTATTTACATGACATTGAACAATATAACCTTGGATTATATTCAAAGCATTCATGATTATCACCTTGGGATTTTGTAATACATAAAGAAAATAGTAAGTTCATACCAATAGCTATCCATGCAATACAGAACTCTAATTTAGTTGTGCTGTACCAGAAAAGTGTAATGACACCTACTGCAATATTTTACAAGAACTATTTTACATAACTGAGGCAAGTTTGTCAGTTTGTTTTATATCTCATGCAAGATTCCCCTTCTCTAAAGGTCTAAAAAAAGATTAAATGGAACAGGGCAGTTACTGACTCTCCTCAGTAGAGGGCAGTGGTGGGTAGGGCAAGGCTGGCAGGAAGCTGAGAGAGAGAGAGAGAGAGAGAGAGAGAGAGGGAGACAATAACTTCTATTGTGCACCCACTAAGTGCTGGAGCACAGTACTTAATGCTTTACATACAGTGTCTTATGAATCCTGACAATGACCCTATGAAGGAAGGATAATTAGCACTATTTTAGTTTCGAAGAGGTGAATGAATTAAACGCAGATCTGGTACCTGTCAATTCAACACCACCATGATGTTTCATCAGAAATAGTATTCCAAAGTCCTATAGCTGAGACCTTATACTGGTGAACTAAAAGAACAGTCTCACCCAGGACGTAGTAGGTCCTACATATGATGGAAACTTAAAGATCTGGACTGGCTGGAACAATAGCAAGCATTTAACAAGGATAACATGTAACTAGTTACAAACTTTGGATCCAGTGACAAGATGGCAATTATCTAGAAGTGGTTCAGAGGACTATAAACTTGACATAATAGGTTGAGGGATCTGAAGATTAGGCCAGTGTGCCTGGCATTATGAAGGTACTCATAAATTCTGAAAAAAATAAATATAGAAATATGTCACGAAGAATCCAACATTGTAACTATCCAAAGGGCAGTAAGTTATTAAGAAGGTACAGACTATTTTATACGGCTCCAAAGACTAACCCTTGGTTCAGTTGGAGGCATATTTTAGTTCCTTAAAGGAAATAATCTTCTAAAAGGCAGAGAACCCTCTAGAAGAGACAGCAACTCAAAACTGGTATGAGTCGCTTTGTGAAATTAGGTTATAAAGATGACACTCAGGAACCCTTTTGATTTTAGGATGCTCAGATTTTGAGCTGAGCTCAAAAGGTCCCAGAATGACACCTTTACTTACCCATGTCAAGGGTCTTAATGTTTCCCAAGAAGAAACTGGTTGGTTCACAACACTTAGGAGCCAAAGCATTAAGAGCATCACAACAAGTCTATGAAGAACTTGTCCACAGATGTGCTAAGAAATTAATTACAGGAGAAATTCTGAGACTGCCTCACAAGAGGGAGCCAGTGGTGTTCCAATGGAATCTGGGCATTGAACCAATTCACTTGAAGGCTACACATGTATCTTTTGCTCAAAGAAACAAACTAAAAAGATAGAAAAGCTTAATCATTTCACTAAACAAGAGGTCTCTGAAATGCACCTACAGGGTATAATAGCAAATAAACCTTAATGATGATGAAATCCAGAAATATGCAACCCCAGCCACATCTGAATAATTACTCAGTCAGCCTTTACCTGGTTCAGCCTGCTGTATGCCAGTCTCTGTTTTGGTTAATGGAAGTAACAGATAATAAGGTATAATTTCCATCTTTCAAAGGGTCACAGTTTTAAAAAGAGATATCTTCATAGATAATATACTCCTTATTATGAGCCATGGTAGAATAGAGATATATACAAAAAGTTATGGGACCACAGTAAGGGTAGGGTTGGAATGAGAGAAAGATATAAAGAGAATATGTCATGTGAGCTAGACCTTCAAGAATGGTTGAGAGTTCACTGTGTAAAAAGAAGATGTGAACATTCTAGCAAAGGGTACAACATATGCAAAGACAAAGAGGTGGGAAAGATCTTGGTATATTTGAAGAAGATAGTTTGTCAGATATGGATTGCTTAGGGCGTAGAATGTGTGAGGAAATAGTGAATCAACTTCTTGGTTTTCTTGCTATGGGAAAATTCTCTCTAAAATAGACTTTCAGCAAGCTTGGCAATCACTGATACCCTGAACTAACTTCCACTGCTGACCCCAGACTGGGCTGTCCTTACTATTAGAAATCTAGTTGTTACAAGACTTCTATCATCTATCTTGTGAATGTTATTAAAGCCAGAGTGAACTGGTAGTGGACAAGAGATGTTCCATGGGGACTTCAAGCTGGTAATAAGCCATCTCATTATTTTGGCCTCCTCCAGGCAGGACTTCTAGGAATGAAATGATTATTATGGAGGTATTTGCTAGAATCTATAGCCAGATTTGCCAGTAATGAGACCCTAATACCAAGAGACCAGAAAAGAGTGCCACGTGTGCCAGCCTACCTGGCCAACATTAGCTATTTAAGGCCCATGCTTTTCCAGAGGGAAGTGTCCAGAAGGCTTCATTCAGGAATCCTTATTGCTGTTATTACAGACCCCTCCTAGGGATGAACTTCTGCATTTGTGGTAGCATCCTTTTTAAAATGGTTCAAAACAGTCTTTTTTTTCTATTGCTAAACCTCTTTTGAAGAATCTGTTATTTTCAATTACACTCAGTTGATTTCATGAACCATAAGGGAAGAACCCTTATGTATAATGTTCATTATCATCCTTTATCATCCTCAAGCAAAAAATCAGGTTGGAAAATGATAAACAGTAGTAGTACAGTGCAGTAGGACATTTAATAAAAGCTTTCTAACCACAGCTTGGTTAAGATTGTTCTGAAATGAGTTACTAGAAGAGGATGGCCATTAAGTATTAAGACATCATTCAATATGACACTCTATATTCAACAGCAAGAGTCTATCTTGCTACATAAAAATAAGAAAATTTTAAGACTTGTCATCATTACCTTCACCCAAGGTTTCATAAGAACATACACATAGAAGAATGTGTTATTTCAGGCACTGTTAATTTAACCTATCTTTATTCATTTACAACAAGACAGTTGGTTTTGTTAGAACTTATGAGGCAATAATAGAATCCTGTAACTCTAATTGAAATCATGGAGACTATGCTAAACATTATTCGGAACATACATCAATCCATGTAGTACCATGACTTTGATCAACTGTGAAATTGTTGTTCCTAGGGTTATGTGAGAGTAGAACAAAAGAATAATGAAACTTTTATGTTCTATTACTATCAGGCATTGAGTCTTCAGCTGTAACTTCTAAGGGAACAATAGAAGACTAGTATTTCTCCACCTAGCAGAATTCAAACATGGCCTTGATAAAAGGGGTCTCACTATCAGTATGGCAAAATAATGTTAGCTGAGGAGCTAATGATATTCTGTATGTCAAGAAGAGCTTGGGTTCATCGTTAGATTTTTTTGTCCAGGTTTGCTTCTGCATAGTTTGTGGAGAACTGGAAGGTGACCATAGTAATTTTCTTTAGCAACATTGGGCTGTGTTGTTGACAGCTCCTTATCTACTTTTCCTGCTACCCAATATCACACTGATCAACACTATCAGTAAATACAAAGGCTTCCCTGATCTTACAGCTATTCCTGATCATGTCAAATACATGCTGTCTCTACTTCACATTATTAGTGTTTAATTATAAGTAACAACATAGTACTTCCTCTTCTCTGATTGATTCTTGTCTGGTCTTTTTTCTTAATACCTGTCTTAGTTTTCTGATGATTAACCCCTTTAGCCAGATTACCCTTACAGTCAGTCTGAGGGAATGCCTGATGTAGCTTAGGAGCTGCTGAGAAGGGTCCTGTCTCCTAACTACAACTCTCCCATTGCTCCTTTCCTAATTTCCCTGTAAGATTAAAAAGGAAACCTGCCTTCTCCGAGGTCACTCTTTATAAAACCCACCTGTATGTCTCCAATTAAGAAAGAGTACTTAAAACCTAAGACAACCCTGACAGTCCTTTATATGGGAAAATAGACTAAACTATTTTCTTCCAGTGGTAGAAAACTCAATTCCAGTTTTGCATCATTTGATCCAGACAGCCCCTGCAACTACAGAGAGAGTCTGTCCCTGAAAATTGTCAAGTGACCTCTGGGCCTAAATTCAGTTTTCATTAATTTGTATCTCCTTGTGAGTGGACACAAGCTAGAAAGACTCTTTTCATTTGATTATTACTAGGTATACTTTTGGATTTGTAAACTCACCCATCCACCCCTTGCATACTGAAAAATGGTAGCACTCACATGCTACAGCCATATAGTTCCCCCCCCACAGCCATATAGTTCCACACAGTCACACACATGATTGAACACCCTAACACATGCAGTTATACAACCCCCAGAGCAAATAGGAGAGACAGGGGGCCCTTGAGAGATGGGAATGCCCTGGAAGAAGAGATTGAGCAATGGGGTAAGATAGAGGATGGAGAAAACTAAGAGAATCCCAGGTTAGTAATCTGTACTTTGTTGCTCTTTCTACTGGATCACTTGAAGGTTTTCAGTGGCAGGGACCTCTTCTTTAATGACCCTGAAGGTCCCCACCTTAAATTGCTTCCTGCCTCAGTTCATGGGCACTCTGCAGAGGTCTATGACCTCCCCTGCCTTGGAGAATGTTTGAGGAATCAAAATATTATCCTGCTTTAACAGAACTACTCTTCCAAAAGCAGTGCAGGAGACTTGAAGTAAAGGACCTTGAAGGACTGTTAATGTTATTTGGGGATTTAACCTTGTGATTTTTCAGGCCATGTAGGTAATAATTAAAGAAACAGCTTTCTGCTAAACAAATTATTATCAGGCTCATTCCAGCTGATGTGCCTTTCCTCATCACTTCACAGAAAGGTATCTAATACACATCAGTATCCCTGATGACAAGGCCTAGCACTGAGCTGTGAGTACAGTTGCTATCCACTAGCTACATATGACTCTTGAGCACTTAAGAGTGACTAGTGTAGACTTCTGGCCAAGATGGAGGTATAGATAGATACACTGTGCCTCCTTGCACAACTAAAGGAAGGACAAAAACAAATTTAAAAACAACCAGAACTGACAGAACATCAAACTGTATGGAAGTCCAACAACCAAGGAGTTAACGAAGAAACATCCATCCAGACCAGTAGGCCAGGTGGAGATGGACAGCCAGGCAGAGAGCACTTGCAGTCAGGCAGCAGCTGGAGGACCAGAGCAGGCAAGGCAGTGGCTGGCGGAGCAGGCGGTCACACGTTTGAGTTCAGATAAATCAGGAGGAACAACTGGGGAGTGAGACAGACCATGCAACCCAGGGTGCCATTGCAGGGAAGTAAAGTCTCAAAACCTCTGACTGAAAAAACCTGTGAAGATTGAGGTGGTGGGAAAAACCCCCAGCCTCACAGGAGAGTTTGTTAGAGAGACCCAAAGGGTCCTAGAATGTACACAAAATCACCCACTCAGGAATCAGCACAAGAAGGGCCAGTTTTGTTTGTGGGTAGCAGAAGAAGTGACTGAAAGCCAGCAGAGACCTGAGCAATCAGCATTGTTCGCTCTCGGACCCTTCCCCCACATGCAGTGCCACAACGCAGCAACATAATACAGCAACGTGGGTTTCCCCACACTGCTAAACATTGGAGGCTCCATCCCTTACTATGTAACAGGCCTGCTAAGACAAAAAAAATCACCCAAAATGAAAGAACAAATCAAAGCTCCAGAAAAAAATGCAACTAAGTGAAGAAGACACTGCCAACCTATCAGATACACAGTTCAAAACACTGGTAATCAAGATGCTCACAGAATTAGTTGAGTATGGTCTCAAAATAGAGGAAAAAGTGAAGGCTATGGAAGGTGAAATAAAGGAAAATGTACAGGGAACCAACAGTGATAGGAAGGCAACCAGGACTCAGGTCAATGGTTTGGAGCAGAATGAAGAGAAACATTCAACCAGAACAGAATGAAGAAACAAGAATTCAAAAAAATGAAGAGAGGCTTAGGAACCTCCAGGACAACTTTAAATGTTCCAACATCCAAATCATAAGGGTGCCAGAAGGAGAAGAAGAGGAGCAAGAAATTGAAAACTTATTTGAACAAATAATGAAGGAAAACTTCCATAATCTAGGAAAGGAAATAGACTTCCAGGAAGTCCAAGAAGCCCAGAGAGTCCCAAAGAAATTGGACCCGAGGAAACACACACCAAGGCACATCATCATTTCATTACCCAAGATTAAAGAGGAGAGGCATATATGTAACTCTCATATTTCTATTGGATAGCACACCCTAGCACTTTGCCTGTCACATAGTTGACATTCTATAAATGTGTATTGAAGGACCAAAAAATCAAACAAAAAAGACCAGAAACTTAACAAAGGTACAAAGGAAAGGCTGGTTCAGCCCTGGGTTTAACCCAATCCCTTTCTACTTCCTTCTGAGTCTCCAAGAGGAAGAACTTGTGCTACTGAAACTCTTTATGTGACCCTTTGAAGCCCCTTTACTAGCATTAAATGGATTTAACATTTTAAGAAAAAACATTATTAAAAGAAAAGGCTGTATTCTATGGCTGTTGATTCCTCTGAAATAAAGTAAGCTCTTTGGGGGGAGCAGCTCAGGTACTGAAAACATAAATAAAACCTTTAGAAGTTGGGTTTTGGGTATGATAGGGTTTATAAAACCATTGCATGGGATTTCATTAATCTTTTGGGACTAAGTAAGACACTCTCACCCCAGGGAACTTGCTGAAGCATTTGGAAGAGGAGGTACAAAGTTATATAGTGTCCCCTGATATTTCCAAATTACCAGGCATCACAGTTATGAGAAACAGGGGGAAATGATGTTAGAACATATAAGTGTTTTTCATGACATTTAAGCAGAGCAAGAGTCCCCTTTCCTTCCAGGAGGTCTAAGTGTCTGGCATACAGTAGAGCTTGGGACTTGATAAATGTTCCCTGAATCAGTGAATGAATAGTATCAGAGAAGGATGCAATAGAGTATAGTGGAACAAGGATAAGATTAATAGTTGGGGAAAATCTGGTTTGATTTCTGGCTCTTCCTCATAACTAGCTGACTTAAACTCTCTAGGCCTCAGTTTTTCATCTGTAAAGTGGGCCTAATTGTCTATTTCATAAGTTCATTATGAGGATTTAGTAAATTAATGCATGTAAAGTACTTAATCTCTGTACTTGGCATACAGTAAACACTCAATAATTGGTATCTATTCAATCCAAGGAGAGTGAAGAAGGCTTCCCAAAGCAATGTTACACATCTTATCACCCAACTGACATCATTTGTCTTTACGTAATTGCTTGTTACTTAGCTGTGAAAAGTGTGAGAGGCCTCAGTGTTGATCTCTTATGGATATCTGAGAAAAAAACATGGTTTCAAGCAGTAGCCAAGTCTGGAATAGAACTACAAGCCTACAGGCAAATTATCCATCCATCCATCCATCCATCCATCCATCCATCCATCCATCCATCCATCCATCCATGTTAAGCACTGTTCTAGACAATGGGGATATAACAACTGACAAAACAAAGATTCCTATGATTATGGAGACTTTTTCTAGTAAAACATATACAATAGACAGATGATATATCATACAATTTTACTTGAAACTTATATAATCCAATTAACCAATGTTACCCCAATAAATTTAATAAAAAAGAAAATTGTTCCAATTATTCACATTCCCTGATTTGATTTGGTAACCACTATTTCCAGGGACAGCACTGATCTCTCAAATGATCAATTCTAGGTCTCACCTGAGGCCCCCAAAATGTGCTACTTCAACATCTATGCCACTCTTATACCTGGCCATTCAATTCAGTCCCTACTTAGTCTCAAATTAATCAAAGCATTTAGAAGTTTCCTGCTCCACATCTTATATTGGTCTTCACTGCCTTCCCTGCCTGCTACCAACAGAGAGATTACCCTAGCATCCTCTAGGAAGCCAAAAGTACTATAGTTGATGTACCAATGCCTCAGAAGGTAAACAATATCCATGGCACTAACACTGGAAAAGTACAGTATCTCATTTTCTCTACTGCCAGCTTTTCCCTAGGATGTTATCATAGTACAATGAAAAATAGCATGGAATTTGGCATCAGGATTCAAATTCTAGCTCTGCAGTGTACTGTATAGCTTTGGGCAGACCATTATAACTCTCTGAGCTTCCACTTACTCACTTGTGAATGGTTGTCTCCCTCACATGGTTATAAGGAATACCTAAAAGGCACAGTGCCTAGCACAAAGTTTGTACATAAGCATTAGTTCTCTTCTTCCCAAAGTCCTTCCAACCAAGTTGGATGTTACTTCAGGAAGAAAGCTATTCTTAGTTGGATTAGGACTAAAAGCGATTGCCTCTTTATAGAGGATTCAAGATGGCTAGTTTATCAACTGCATTGAATAATATTAAGTTACTAACATAACTTGAAACTGGCAACAGTGGGAGTATATCCACTATGTAAATCACAATACTACATATATAGGTTTTATTTCTTTAATTTTCTCTGGAGAGCCAGTTTGGCAGCATATAACTGCCTTAAACTCTACCACACAAGGACAACTCAGGGACAAAGAAAAGGCAATTACTTATCATTTTGAAATAGAGACCTTTCTATAGGTTGACCAAAAACTATAATTTTATTAACTAATGTCACCCCCAATAAATTTAATGGAATTTTTAAAAACTGCCAGGAAATGTGACTATTAGTACTTCTATAAAGAATATTTTATGTGAAATGTAAAAATTCTTATTGCCCTCAAAATATAAACATCAGCAACATAAGCCACCACAAGTATGTCACATGGTCAAGTATGTAGCAGGTGCTCAGTAAACATCTGTTAAATTGATAAACCTAAGAAAAATTATTTATCACTTTTTAGGAAAAAAATACAACCAGCAGTTTGAGAAAAACACGCAGGAAGTAAAAATACATGAGTGTAGTTATTGTGTTTGGGGGTATATAAGGTTATAATTAATGATGCTGATGAGTGGTATAAAAAATATCTTCTGTTTCAAATGCTAGTGTTTTAGCATTTATGGCTAGTTAAGGTCAGTCACTCGAGCAAATCTGGTGCTTTCTAATGTGCCTCAATCATATATCCTCACTGCTCTCAAAAAGGAATAAAAAGAGACATAGTTGTCTTAGTTTCTCCACCCAGTTGCAAACTGAAATAACAGCAGAAATATTTTGTTATGATTGCCGTTATGTGTGTGTGTGTGTGTGTGTGTGTATAATCTTGGTTTTAAAATTCTGTGTTTATTTCAGGGTCTTAACAACAAAATTCTAGCTCTTTTCAAAACTATAAATAGAAAAAAAGTGTGTTAATATTCTCATGATAATTTTGGAGCCATTTTATAATTTAATATTTAGAACAATTGCATGAGGTAAATATCACTTTAATTAGTGGTACCAGTTATAGCTTTGGAGGACTGAACACAGAGATATTTAGCTGAATGCCATCCTTTTTGACCTAGTCTTATTTGCATAAGTCACTCCAGTCTAGCTACTACCACTGAGCACTAACCAGAGGTAAGGAACCTGAGCTCTTCTTACAAGGCCTTAGTTCTGATTTATAGAACTGGTGCCCACAATCCTGGGCATATAGCTAGGCCTCATTTCTACATTGTGCTGAGTGTTATCTTTACTCCCTGTCAATGCCATCTAGTTCAGGGTATATAATGCTACCTAATCACTTATGTTCAAAATCAAATAAGCAGAATGCCTTTAAAAAATAAAAATAAAATACTGAGATTAACCAGTATTATCCCAATAAATATATTTTTCTTAAGTATTTTTATTGATTATGCTATTGCAGTGACCCAATTTTTTCCCTTTATCCTCCCTCCACCCTGCCCCCCAACCCTCCAGCATCCCCCCCTTAGTTCATGTCCATGGATTGTACATATAAGTTCTTTGAGTCCTCTGTTTCCTATACCATTTTTGATCTCTTCCCATCTATTTTATGCCTACTAATTATGCTTCATTTTTCCTGTACCTTTCCTGTACCTTTCCCCCCATTCCTCCCTTCCCCCTCCCCACTGAAAACCCTTTGTGTGATGTCCATTTCTCTGATTCTGTTCCTGTTCTTGTTGTCTGCTTGGTTTTTCTTTTCACTGTTTTTCTTTTCCTTTAGGATCATTTGTTGATAGTGGTGAGTTTGTTGCCATTTTACTATTCATAGTTTTTGATCTTCTTCTATTTCTTAGATAAGTCCCTTTAACATTTCATATAATAAGGGCTTGGTGATGATGAACTCCTTGAACTTGACTTTACCTGGGAAGCACTTATCTGCCCTTCCATGCTAAATGAAAGCTTTGCTAGATATAGCAATCTTGGGTGTAGGTCCTTACCTTTCATGACCTCAAATAGTTCTTTCCAGCCCCTTTTGCCTAAAACATTTCTTTTGAGAAATCAGCTGATAGCCTTATGGGAACTCCTCTGTAGGTAATGATCTCCTTTCCTCTTGCTTCTTTTAGGAGTCTCTCTTTATATTTAATCTTGGGTAACTTAATGATGATGTGCCTTGGTGTGTTCCTGTTTGGGTTCAACTTCTTTGGGATTCTCTGGATTTCCTGCAAGTCTATTTCCTTTGCAGATTGGGGAAGTTTTCCTTCATTATTTGTTCAAATAGTTTTCAATTTCCTGCTCCTCCTCTTCTCCTTCTGGCACCCCCATAATTTGGATATTGGAACATTTCATGTTGTCCCAGAGGTGGGTAAGACTCTCTTCACTTTTTTGAATTCTTGTTTCTTCATTTTATTCTGGATGGATATTTATTTTTTCCTTTTGTACCAAATTGTTGCTCTGAGTCCTGGTTTCCTTCCTGTCACCGTTGGTTCCCTGAAGATTTTGCTTTAGTTCACTTTGTGTAGCCTTCATTTGTTCTTTCACTTTTCAACCAAGTTCAGTCAGTGCTGTGAGCATTTTGATTACCAGGGCTTTAAATTCTCCATCAGAAAAGTTGGTGATCTCCTCCTTGCTTAGTTCTCTTTCTGGGGTTTTGCTCTGTTCTTTCATTTGGGCCATATCTCTTTGTCTTGGTGTACCTGATAAGTCGTAAGGAAGTGGGGCCTTAGGTATTCACCCAGGCAAGGCAACCCTCTTTGTTGCACTGTGGTGCTGTCTGTGGGGGAGGGGCCAGAGAGGAAACAGCGCAGTCCACCTGCTCATCTCTACCACACTTTTCATCAGACTCTTGTATGAGACTGGGAGTTTCTCCCGCCTTTGCATTTGCCATAGTCCACAGTCACCTCTGAGTCTCTGTTTTGCCTTCAGTCAGTCCTACCCATGCGCCTGCAGCCTCAAGGCAGCCAGCCCTGCCCCCAAGGTCTGCCGCCTTACCAGTCTGGTTGTTCTGGTTAATTTTTTCTTTAATTCTTTGGTTGTCAGAGTTTCATGCAGTTTGATTTTCTGGTGCTTTTGGTTGTTTATTGATTTCAGATTGGTTGTTCTCCTCCTTTTGGTTGTGCAAGGAAGCCAAGGGTTTCTACCCACACCTCCATCTTGGCCAGAACTCCCCAATAAATATATATTTTTAATCCTTAAAAAAAGGATGTAGCCCTGGCTGGTGTAGCTCAGTGGATTGAGCGCAGACCTGAGAACCAGAGGATCACGGTTCAATTCCCAATCAGGGCACATAACTGGGTTGCTGGCCAGTTCCCAGCAGAAGACACATGAGAGGCAACCATACATTAATATTTCTTTTCTTCTCTCCTTCCCTTCCCCTCTAAAGATAAATAAATAAAAATATTTTTTAAAAAAGGATGTAAAAATGAAATAAGCCTCAGGAGAAAGAACTTCAGGAGAGAGGTGAGACCACAAGCCAGAATGGTGGGGAGAAAGAAGTTTGGAAAGAGTAAGTAGGCTCAAGGCAAGTGAAACAGTGGAGAACAGAATCCAAAGGAAGAGGTCCATGGTAGGGTACAGAATGAGTAGATGGGGGAAATTAACAAATAGAACAAAGTCCTGGAAAGGTAACAGGAATATAAATTAGAGAGTTATACTTTTTCTGGAAACATATTTTATAATTTAATTTGTTTAGTAATCTTATTCATTATAAAGTCATCATAATTATTTTCTTAAATCACTGAATTTTAACAACTTTCTTGATATGTGATTTATGTGTGATAAAATTCACCCATTTAAAATGCATGCTTTAAGGAATGATAACATACTTACAGAGTTGTGCAACTATCACCCCAGTCTAATTTCAATTATCAAACAAGCAAACAAACAAACAAACCCAAACTTGTGTCATATGTACTCAATCCCTATTCCCATACCCAGCCTCAGACAACCACTAATCACTTTGTCTCTACAGA
Source organism: Artibeus jamaicensis (assembly GCF_021234435.1). Lineage (NCBI taxonomy): Eukaryota > Metazoa > Chordata > Mammalia > Chiroptera > Phyllostomidae > Artibeus > Artibeus jamaicensis. The sequence goes on from NW_026521900.1 coordinate 12,424,700, forward strand.
TTTTTTAAACATTTAATATAAACATAATCATAAACATGTAGCCTTACGTGTCAGGCTTCTTTCACTGAGCATAATGTGCTAGAGGTTTATTCATATGATAGCATGTAAAAGTGCTCTATTTTTTTCATTGCTGAAAAATACTCCATTATATGAATATATCATGTTTTATTTATCTATTCATTATTTGATGTACATTTAAGATATCTGTTTTGGGACTAATATAAATAAGGATTTATGAACATTACAAGTTTGTCATGTACAAGTTTTGGTATAGACATATGTTTTCATTTGGGTAAATAGGTATCTAAAAGTGGAATTGCTGAGTTATATAGTAATTCTATATTTAACATTTTGTGAAACTGCCAAACTACTTTCCAAAGAACTACACCATTTTACATTCCCAATAGCAATGTATGAGAGAGTTCCAATTTCTTTATATCCTCACTAACACTAGTGAGTGAAAAATGTTACCTCATTGTGGTTTTGATTTTCATTTCCCTAATGACTAATAATGTTGAGTATCTATTCATGTGCTTATCTATTCATGGCCATTTGTATTTGTTCTTTGAAGAAAATATTTATTCAAATTCTTATTCTGTTTTTAATGAGTAATTTGTCTTTCTAGTATTGAATTGTGAGAGGTATTTTATATTCTGAATGCAAATTCTTTATAAGATATATTATTTATAGGTATGTTTTCCCAGAGCTTGGGATGACATTCAGCTTTCATAATAGCATCTTTTAAAGTGAAAATTTTTTAATTTTTACTAAATCCAGTTTATCATTGTTTCTTTTATCACTTGTGCTTTGGTATCAGGTCTAAAATTTCTTGTGTAACCCAAGATTGTGAAGATTTACTCCTATGTTTTCCTCAAAGAGTTTTATAGTTTAAGCTCTTATACTTAGGTCTATTGTACATTTTGAGTTAATTCTTTGTGTATGTTGTAAGGTTCAGGACCAAATTAATTGCTTGCATGTGGATGTCTTATTGGCTATCCACCATTTGGCTTAACACCAATTTTAGTCAATCCTCTTGGCTAAACATCATTTCCTTCCCTCTGAACCTTCTTGGCAATTTTGTCAAAAATCAATTGATCATAAATGTAATGACTTATTTCTAGGATCCAAGTAAGCTCCATTTATGTGTGTCTATCCTTAGGCTAGTATCATACTGACTTGAGTACTATGGCTTTATAGTAAATTTTGAAATGGGAAAGTATACATCTTTCAACTTTAATCCTTTTCAAGATTGTTTTTGAATATTCTGGGTCCCTCGTATTTCCACATGAATTTTTGATCACCTTGTCATTTTCTGCCAAAAACAAAAAAAGGCATCTGAAATTTTGATAGGGATTGCATTGAATCTGCAGATTTAGGAAGTATTGCTATATTAACAATAGTCTTCTAATTCATGAACATGAGATGTTTATTTAGGTTTTATTTCATTGCTTTCACTAATGTTTAGTACTTTTCAGAGTACAAGTATTGTACTTATTTATCAAATACGTTACTAATTATTTTATTTTTTGGTGCTAGTGTGAATGGAAATTTTTTTTTATTTCATTTTGAGATTCTTCATTGTTACTGTAAAGGAATACAATTACCTTAAAATATTAAAGTATTCTGAAATCATAATGAACTACTTGATTAATTCAACCAGTTTTTTAGTGGATTCCGTAAGGTTTTCTATATATAAGATCATGTCATCTACAAATAAAGACAGATTTATCTTTTCTTGTCTAGTCACCCTGACTAGAACCTGCAGTACAATGCTAAATAAAATTGGTAAAGGCAGACATCCTTGTTTTGTTCCCATTTTAAAGAGAAAGCATTCAGTGTTTCTCTATTTAATATGATGTTATCTGTAGAGTTTTCATAGGTGCCCTTTATCAGCTTGAGGCATTCCTTTCTCTTCCCATTTTGTTGAGGATTTTTTTAATCGCTAATGAGTTGGGTTTTCTTAAATGCTTTCTCTACATTTATTGAATCGAATCGTTCTTTTTGTACTTTATTCTACTAATGCAATGTTTACATTTATTGATTTTTTAATGTTAATTCAGCCTTGCATACCTAGCATAAATCCTACTTGATCAATTTGCAAGTATTTTGTTCTGGATTTTTACATATATATTTATAAGGAATATAGGTTGCTAGTTTGCTTTTTTGTATCTTTGGCTTTGATATCAAGGCAATCACTACAGATTGAATTGGAATTTGTTCCTTTCTCTATTTTGTAGAAGAGTCTATGAAGGATTGATGTGTTAACTCTTCTTCATTTTAACTATATTTTATTGATTATGCTATTATAGTTGTCCCATTTTTTCCTCCCCTTTATCCCTCTCCACCCTGCACCTTGCCCTCCCACCAGCATTCCTCCACCTTAGTTCATGTCCATGGGTCATACATAAGAGTTCTTTGGCTTCTCCATGTCCCATACTATTCTTAACCTCCCCCTGTCTATTTTCTACCTACTATTTATGCTTCTTATTCCCTGTAACTTTTACCCCTATTCTCCCTCCCCCCCTTATAATACTCTGTGTGATCTCCACTTCTGTGATTCTGTTCCTGTTCCACTTGTTTGCTTAGTTTTTGTTTTTTAGATTCAGTTGTTGATTCAGTTGTGAGTTTGTTGCCATTTTACTGTTCATAGTTTTTGATATTTCCTTTTCTTAGGTAAGTCCCTTTAACATTTCATGTAATAAGGGCTTGGTGATGATGAACTCCTTGAACTTGACCTTACCTGGGAAGCACTTTATCTGCCCTTCCATGCTAAATGAAAGCTTTGCTAGATATAGCAATCTTGGGTATAGGTCCTTACCTTTCATGACCTCAAATAGTTCTTTCCAGCCCCTTTTGCCTAAAACATTTCTTTTGAGAAATCAGCTGATAGCCTTATGGGAACTCCTCTGTAGGTAACGATCTCCTTTCCTCTTGCTTCTTTTAGGAGTCTCTCTTTATATTTAATCTTGGGTAACTTAATGATGATGTGCCTTGGTGTGTTCCTGTTTGGGTTCAACTTCTTTGAGATTCTCTGGACTTCCTGCAAGTCTATTTCCTTTGCAGATTGGGGAAGTTTTCCTTCATTATTTGTTCAAATAAGTTTTCAATTTCCTGCTCTTCCTCTTCTCCTTCTGGCACCAGTTGTCCTGGAGGTTCCTAAGCCTCTCCTCATATTTTAAAACATTTTTTATTGTTTTTCAAGTACAGTTTTTTGCCTTTCCCCCCAACCCCTCCCCACCACCCAGCCATCCCCACCTCCCTCCCCTGTTTTCACCCCCCCTTGTTATTGTCCATGTGTCCTTTATAATTGTTCCTGCAAACCCTTCACTCTTTCCCCCTATAATCCCCTCCCCTCTCCCCTCTGGTCACTGTCATGTTTTTGAATTTTTGTTTCTTCATTCTGTTCTGGTTGGATGTTTATTTCTTCCTTTTGTTCCAAATCATTGATTTGAGTCCCAGTTTCCTTCCCTTCACTTTCAGTTCCCTGTATATTTTCCTTTATTTTACTTTGTATAGCCTTCATTTTTTCCTTCATTTTGTGACTATACTCAATCAATTCTGTGTGCATCCTTATTACCATTGTTTTGAACTCTGCATCTGATAGATTGTCTATCTCCTTATTCCTTAGTTCTTTTTCTGGAGTTTTGATCTAGTCTTTCATTTGGGATATATATATATATATATATATATATATATATATATATATATATATATATATAGTCTCAGAGGGCCTATTACATAAAAAGGGGTAGAGCCTTAGGTATTTGCCAGGGTGGGGCAACCTAATTTAATGTGTATGGGGGAACAGTGTATGGGGGAGCAGTCTGAGAGGGAACAATGCCACTTGCTCAGCTCTTGGTTGGCTTTCAGTCACTTCCTGTGCTACCCACAAGCAAATTGGGCCCTTCTGGTGCTGATTCCCAGGTGGGTGGGTTTTGTATGTTCTAGGACCCTGTGGGTCTCTCCAGCAAACTCTCATATGAAGCTGGGAGTTTCTCCCACTGACACAATTCCCACAAGTTTTAACAGCCTGAGGTTTGGAGGCTTTATTTCCCCACAGTGGAATCCTGGGTTGTGCCACCTGTCTCACTCCCCAGTTATTCCTTCCAGTTTATCCGCATGCAAATGTGGGACCACCCCATCCACCAGCTGCCACCTTGTTGCACTTCCTCTCCACCCTAGCTGCCCATCTCTACCTCTCCTATCAGTCTGAATGAATATCTCTTCTTTAACTCCTTGGTTGTCCTAGGAGTTTAATTCCATATAGTTAGATTTTCTGGCAATTCTGGTTATTTTTTGTTTTTAAATTTGTTGTTGCCCTTCTTTTAGTTGTGTAAGGAGGCAAAGTATATCTACCTATGCCTTAATCTGGCCCAGAAGTAGGTTTGGAAAATTTTATTTTTCAAATAGTGTATCCATTTTGTCTATCATGTAATTTGTTGGCATATAGCTGTTCATAGTTTTCCCTTACACTTTATTTACTATTCACTTTTCTATAAGCTCATTTGTAATGTTCCCTCATCATTCTTGATGTAAGTAATTTCAGGCTTCTTTTTAAAAATCAGTATATTTAAAGCTTTGTCCATTGTTATGGGCTTAATTGTGTCCAACCAAAATATGTATATTGAAGTCCTAAGTCCCTGTACTTCAGAATGTGACTGAGTTTGGAGATAAGGCATTTAAAGAGGTAATTAAGAGTGGAGTCTAATCCAAACTTAACTGTTGCCCTTATAATAAAAGGGAATTTGGACACAAAAGAGACAATAGGCATATGCAAGTGCACAGAAGACCATGTGAGAACACAGTAATTAGGAGGCCATCCGAAAGCCAAAGAGAGAAGTCTCAGGAGAAACCAAGCCTGTTGACTCCTTAATTTTTGACTTCTAACCTTCAGAACTGTAAAAAAATAAATTTCTGTTGTTTATGCTGTCTAGCACATGCTATTTTGTTATGGCAGCCCTGGCAAACTAATATGTGGGGTTTTTTTTAAATCTTTTCAAGGAACCAACTATTTTGATCTTATTGATTTTTTGTTGTGTTTCTATTTTCTATTTCACTTATTTCTACTCTATGCTTTACAGTTCCTTTCCTTATGCTTGCTTTGCATTTCATTTGTGCTTAATTCCTAGTTTCTACAGACTCACAGACACAGAGTGGACTGGTAGTGGTCTAAGGGGAGGGATTATATGAAAAAGGTAAAGAGATTAAGAATTACAAATTTGTAGTTACAAAACAGTCACAGGGATGTAAAGAACAGGATATGAAATATAGTCAGTAGTATTATAATAACTATGTATGGTGCCAAGTGGGTACTGGAAATATCGGGGGAGGGGACACTTTGTAAAGTATGTGATTGTCTAACCAGTAGGCTGTACACCTGAAACTAATACAAAATAACACTGAATGTAAACTATAATTGAAAATAAAGAAAAAGAAAAAATCCTAATTTCTAAAGGTGGAAGTTTAGGCTATTGATTTTGAGATTTTTCTTTTTAACATAGGCATTTATAGCTCTGTTTCCTTCTAACTACAGTTTTAGCTGCATCCCATAAATTCTGATATGCTGTGCTTTTGTTTCACTCATTTCAGTCTATTTATTTTTTAATTTGAAATTGTAAAATAATTTTTATTTTTAAACTTTTAAAATTATTGTTCCGTTAAACTTGTCCCCATTTTCCCATTACTCTCCCCTCTAACCACACCCCACCTTCCACACTCAATCCTCCCCACCCACTGTTTCTGTCCATGGGTCCTTTATATATATTCCTTGACTTGACCCTTCCCTTCTATTATTTATTCATTTTTCATCACCTTTTATCCCCGCTATATCCTCTTACCACCTCCCCCACCCCTCCCCCCACAACCACCAAAATGTAGTCCATGTCTTTTTTCTCTTTCTTTTTTTTTCCTCAATCCCTACACCCACCCGATTCCCTCCTCAACCCAGAGCTGTCACTCTGCTCTGTCTCTATATTGCTTGTGAGTTCAGTTTGTTTATTAGATTACATATATGAGTAAAGTCATATGGTACTTGTCTTTCTCTGATCTGACTGGCTTATTTTGCTAATTTCTCCTGTGATTTACCCTTTGACCCACTGGTTATTTAGGAGGGTATTGTTTAATTTACATGTATTTTTGAATTTCTTAAGTTTTCATCTGCTGTTAGTTTCTAATTTAATTCAATTGTATTCTGTGGGTGAACTTGGTACTCTTTCTATTTTTTAAAAGTTTGTTGAGACTTGATTTATAGCCTAACATATAATCTATTCTGTAAAATATTCCATATACACTTAAGAAGAATGTGTACTCTGCTGTTAGATGGAATTGTCTGCAAATGTCTGTTAGGTCTAGTTGATTTATCTACTTATTCAAGTCCTCTATTTCCTTGTTGATTTTCTAATTATTTTATCCATTATTGAAACCAAGTTATTAAAGCCTATAACTATTTTTGTCTATTTTTTAACTCTGTTAATTTTTTCTTCATGTATTTTTCAGCCCTGCTGTTAAGTGCATTAATGTCTCATAATTGTTATATCTTCCTGATGAACTCAACATTTTTCTAAGTATAAAATATCCCTTTTTTAAAAGATTTTATTAATTTATCTTTAGAGGGGAAGGGAAGGAGAGAGGGAGAGAACATCAATGTATGGTTGTCTTTCATGGGTCCCCTGCTGGGAACTGGCCCGCAACTGAGGCATGTGCCCTGACTGGGAATTGAACTGCAATCGTCTGGTTTGCAGGACCTCACTCAGTCCACTGAGCCACACCAGCCAGGCCTAAAATATCCCTTTTTATCTCTAATAACTTTGTCTTAATGTCTATTTTGTCTGTTATTAGTGTAGCTACTCCTGCTCTCTTCTGGTTGTAGTTTCCATTATATATTTTTCTATCATTTTACTATCAACTTATTTGTATATTTGACTTGAAGATATATATATCTTTTAGACAGCACATAGTTATATCTCAGGTTTTTTTGCAAAAAAAAAATCTATGTGTGAAAATCTATGTCCTTTCACTGGGTTATTTAGTTCATTCACATTTAACATTATTATTAATATAGTTGAATTAACATTTGCCATTTTGCTATTTGTTTTCCATATTTCACATTACATATCTTACTATTTCTCTGTTGTTTCTTTATATCCGTGTTTTGTTGTAAATGGATAATTTCTAATGTATCATTTTAATTCTTTTACTTAATTTTTAACTCTATTTTAAAATTTCCTTATTTCTTGCTCTAGGGGTTACAACATGTACCATAATTTATCAATCTACATTGATTTTATATTAACTTAATTCCAGTAGGACATAACATATTTGCTCCACTAGAGCTCCATTCCATCCCTCCTCCTTTGTATTATTGTCATACATATTATGTCTATATATACTACAAACCCAACAATACAGCATTCTAATTGTTGCTTTAAGTAATCATGTGCTTTATGAATGAACCAGGAAAAGAAAAGAAAAAAACTGCAGTTTTTTAATTGGTATTTATTTATTGAAATTATTATTATTGATCATATTATTTACCATTTATGATACTCTTTGTTCTTCTTGTGGATCTGAGGTACTACTAGATGTCATCTTCTTGCTCCACTATCACTTCCCTCTCACCTACTCTGTGCTGTCATGGTTAAGTATATCTCTATATGCTACAGGTCCAAAAATTCAATTACACAGATATTTTGTGCTATTTTCAAAAATCAATTAAAATTAACTGGTTTATATTAAGTTTCTTTAAAAAAATCACTGCCTGTCTACAGCAGAGCTTTTCTTCTTTTGAAGTCTTAAATTGTTTCACTTGAAAAATAAATTAGAGACAAAAAAATGGTCCAAATGAAAGAACAGATCAAAGCCCTAGAAAAAAATACAACTAAGCAATGAAGAAATAGCCGACCTATCAGATGCACAGTTCAAAACACTGGTATTCAGGATGCTCACAGAATTGGTTGCATATGATTGCAAATTAGGGGGAAAAATGAAGGCTATGAAAAGTGAACTAAAAGAAAATGCACAGGGAACCAACAGTGATGGGAAGGAAACCGGGACTCCAACCAACAGTTTCGAGCAGAGGGAAGAAAGAAACATTTAACCAGAACAGAATGAAGAAACAAGAATCCCCTCCAAAATGAGGAGAGGCTTAGGAACCTCTGGGACAATATTAAACATTCCAACGTCTGATTGAGAGGGGTGCCAGAAGGAGAATAAGAGCAAGAAATTGAAAACTTATTTGAAAAAAAAATGAAGGAGAACTTCCGCAATAACAGGTGTGCAGGAAGTCCAGGAATCTCAGAGAGTCCCAAAGAAGTTAGACTCAAAGAGGAACACACCAAGGCATATCATAATTATATTAGCCAAGATCAAAGAGGAGGGAATCTTAAATGCAGCAGGAGAAAAAGAGGCAGTTACCTGCAAAAAAGTTCCCATCAGGCTGTCAGCTGATTTCTCAAAAGAAACCTTGCAGGAAAGAAGGGGCTGGAAAAAAGTATTTGAAGTCATGAAAGGAAAGGACCTACACACAAGATTACTATGTCCAGCAAAGCTTTCATTTAGAATGGAAGGGCAGATAAAATGCTTCCCAGATAAGGTCAAGTTCAAGGAGTTCATCATCATCAAGCCCATATTATATGAAATGTTAAAGGAACTTATCTAAGAAAAAGATAAAAATATGAACATTAAAATGACAATAAACTCACAGCTATTAAAAACCAAACCTAAAAAGACAAAATAAAAGGTACAGAAAATAAGTAGCATAGACCATAGGTAGAAAATAGATAGGGGGGAGGGTAAGAATAGTAGGGAAATATAGAATCTAAAGAACTTGAGAGGGACTTCTGCCAAGATGGAGGCATAGGTCGAAACACTTTGCCTTCTCGTACAACCAAATCTAAAAACAACAGTTTTAGCAACAATAAATGCAGCCAAATCACAGAAAATTAAACAATACAGACTCCGACAACAAGGAACCACTCAGCTAGCCCGGTAAGAGGGGTGGAGCCAGCAGCAGAGTAGGTTGACCAAAAAAGATGCCTGACCAAGGCATCCAGGCGCAAACCCCAGGTGTGGGGTACCGACAGGCGGACCCAGTGAAGGTGCAAGGCAGCTGACCGTAGTCACACATTTGCACGCAGATAAACCAGTGAAGAGGCGAGTATTGAGACAGACCGCGCAGGCCCTAGTGGCGAGAAGGAGAAGAGGGGATCACCATTACTCCTTCTCTGACCCTGCCCCCACATACAGTGTCACAAACTGCGCCCTGGGTGGCCTCGCCCTGGTGAACACTTAGGGCTCTGCTCCTCATATGTAACAGGCGCAAACAGATCAAAACATGGCTCAAGAAGAACTCAGAGCCCCAGACCCAATAAATCTAAGTGAACAAGAAATAGCCAACTTATCAGAAGCACAGTTCAAAACACTGGTTATCAGGATGCTCACAGAACTGGTTGATTTTAGCCACAAATTAGAGGAACATATGAAGGCTAAACTAATTGAAATGAATGAAAATACACAGGAAACCAATAGTAATGAAAAGGAAACTGGGACTCAAATCAAGGGAGTGGACTAGAAGGAAGAAAAAAATGACCAAACAGAAAAATATGAAGAAACAAGAATTCAAAAAAAATGAGGAGAGGCCAAGGAACCTCCAGGACATCTTTAAATGCTCCAACATCCGAATTATAGGGGTACCAGAAGGGGAAGAGGAACAGCCATGAGTGGAAACCTTATTTGAACAAATAATAAAAGAGAACTTCCCCATTCTGGGAAAGGAAATAGACTTCCAGGAAATCCAGGAAGCTCAGAGAGTCCCAAAAAAGTGGGACCCAAGGAGGAACACACCAAGGCACATCATAATTACATTAGTCAAGATAAAAATGAAGGAGAGAATCCTAGAAGCAGCAAGAAATAAGGGGACAGTCACCTACAAAGGAGTCCCCATCAGACTGTCAGCAGATTTCTCAAAAGAGACCTTACAGGCAAGAAGGGGCTGGAAAGAAGTATTCCAAGTCATGAAAACCAAAGACCTACAACCAGGATTGCTTTATCCAGCAAAGCTTTCATTTAGAATGGAAGGACAGATAAAGTGCTTCTCAGATAAGATCAAATTCAAGGAGTTCATCATCACCAAGCCCTTATTATATGAAATGTTAAAGGGACTTATCTAAGAAAAAGAAGTTAAAGAAACATGAACAGTGAAAGGACAGCAAACTCACAGTTATTAATGACCACACCTAAAACAAAAGCAAACTAAGAGGACAGGTAGATCAGGAGTGGAAACATAGAAATGAAGATCACATGGAGGGTTAGCAACAGGGGAGTGGGAGAAGGAGAAGGGGTAGAAGGTACAGAAAATAAGTAGCATAGACAGTAGATAGAAAATAGATGGGGGAGGGTAAGAATAGTAGGGGAAAATAGAATATAAGGAACTTGAGTCACGTGGTCATAAACTAAAGGGGGGAGTGGTGGGGGAGGGGTGTGCAGGGTGGAGGGGAATGAAGGGAGGAAATAGAACAACTGTAATAGCATAATCAATGAAATATATTTTTAAAAAATAAAATCATTTTATGAAAAAAAAACAAACTAAGCAAACAACCAGAATAAGAACAGAATCACAGAAATGGAGATCATGTGGAGGATTATCATTGAGGGAGTGAGAGGGAGAGATGGGGGGAAAGGTACAGAGAATAAGTAGGATAAATGGTAGGTAGAAAATAGACAGGGGGGTAAGAATAGTATAGGAAATATAGAAGCCAAAGATCTTATATATATGACCCACGGACATGAACTAAAAGAGGGCAATGTTGATGGGAGGGGGTGTGCAGGGCAGAGGAGAATAAAGCGGGTCGAAATGGGACAACTGTAATAGCATAATCAATAAAATATATTAATTTTTAAAAGCAAGAAAAATAAAAAAAAATTAAAAAGAAAAATAAAGAGAAGAAACATGTAATTATATTCTCTTTTATAGTTACATAATTATCTTTACCAGCACTCTGTTTTTTTCATATAGATTTGAATTACTGTATGGTGTCCCTTCCTTTCTGCCTAAACAATTTCCTTTAATATTTCTTTTAAGAAAGGTCTGTTTTCAATGAATTCTCTCTGTCTTTGTTTACCAGGAAATATTTTTATTTTGCCTACATCTTTAAAAGAGTTTTGCTGGATATAGGATTCTTCTTGGGTATATTTTTCCTTTAAGTACTTTGAATATGTCATCCCTGTGCCTTCTGGTCTACATTTTTCTTTTTTCCTCTTTTACAAAATATATTTGATTGGTTATGCTACTACAGTTGCCACATTTCCCCCCTTTATTCCCCTCCACTTTGAACAACCGTCCCCCAACATTCCCCCCTTCAGTTCATGCCCATGTGTCATATATATAAGTTCTTTAGCTTCTACATTTCCCATACTATTCTTACCCTCCCCCTGTCTATTTTCCACCTACCATCTATGCTACTTATTCTTTGTACCTTTTCCCCATCTCTCCCCCTCCCACTCTCCTGTTGATAACCCTCCATGTGATCTCTATTTCTGTGGTTCTATTTCTGTTCTAGTTGTTTGCTTAGTTTTTTTTGTTTGTTTGTTTTAGGTGTGGTTGTTAATAATTGTTAAGTTTGCTGTCATTTTACTGTAAATGTTTTTTTATCTTTTTCTTAGATAAATCCCTTTAACATTTCATATAATAAGGGCTTGATGATGATGAACTCCTTGAACTTGACCTTATCTGGGAAGCATTTTATCTGCTCTTCCATTGTAAATGATAGCTTTGCTGGATAGAACAATCGTGGATGTAGGTCTTTGGATTTCATGACTTGGAATACTTCTTTCCAGCCCCTTCTTGCCTGTAAGGTCTCTTTTGAGAAATCAGCTGACAGACTGATGTAAACTCTTTTGTAGGTGACTGTGCCCTTATCTCTTGCTGCTTCTAGGATTCTCTCCTTCATTTTAATCTTGGCTAATATAATTATGATGGGCCTTGGTGTGTTCCTCTTTGGGTCCCACTTCTTTGGGACTCTCTGAGCTTCCTGGATTTCCTGGAAATCTATTGCCTTTGACAGATTGGAGAAGTTCTCCTTCATTATTTTTTCACATAAGTTTTCAATTTCTTGCTCTTCCTCTTCTCCTTCTGGTACCCCTATAATTCAGATGTTGGAATGTTTAAAGATGTTCTGGAGGTTCCTAAGTCTCTCCTCATGTTTTTGAATTCTTGTTTCTTTATTCTTTTCTGACTGGGTGTTTCTTTCTTCCTTCTGGTCCACATCCTTGATTTGAGTCCCAGTTTTTTTCCCATCACTATTGGTTCCCTGTACATTTTCCTTTATTTCACTTAGCATAACCTTCATTTTTTTCATCTAATTTGTGTCCAAATTCAACCAGTTCTGTGAGCATCCTGATTATCAATGTTTTGAACTGTGCATCTGAGAGCTTGGCTACCTCTTCATCACTTAGTAGTATTTCTTTTGGAGCTTTGATGTGTTCTTTCACTTGGGCCATTTTTTGGTCTTGACCCACCTGTTACATGGGAGGGCCAGGGACTTAGGTTTTTACCAGGGCAGGGTAACCCACGTTGCTGCATTGTGATGCTTTATGTGGGGAATGTGTCTGAAAGGGAACAATGATGCTTGCTCTGCTCTCTGCCGGATTTCAGTCACTTGCCCCACTTCCTACAGGCAAAATGGGCCCTTCTGGTGCTGATTCCAGTGTGGGTGGATTTGTGTATATTCTAGGACCCTGTGCATCTCTTAAAAAACCTCTCCTGTGCTGGGAGTTTCTCCTAGCACCTCAACTCCCACAGGTGTTTTAAATCAGTGGTTTGAGGCTTTATTTCCCCGCTCTGGTTCCCTGGATTGCTTGGTTTGTCCTGCTACACAGTTTTGCCTGGTTTATCTGTGTGAGAATGTGAGACCACTGGATCCGCCAGCCACTTTGATCGCTGTACCCGTTCCACAATCCACAGACTCGCTAAGTCTGCCAGCCACTGCCTTGCTGAGAGTCCTGTCTACCCTGGCTGCCTGACTCCACCCATCCTACTGGTCTGGATTAATGTGTTTTAACTCCTTGGTTGTTGGACCTCCATACAGTTCAATTTTCTGTCAGTTCTGGGTTTTTTAAATTGTTGTTGTCCTCTTAGTGGTACAAGGAAGCACAGTGCATCTACCTATGCCTCCATCTTGGCCAGAAGTCCCATTTTTCTAATGTGAAGTCAGTTATTTCCCTTATTGAGGTTCACTTATATATGATGACTCATTTTTTTCTCCTGTTGCTCCCATGATTTTCCTTTTGGCTTTTAACATTTTAACTATAATATGTCTAGGTGTAGATCTTGGAGGTTTCATCAGGTGTAAATTAACATTTTTCATCATGTTTTGGAAGTTTTTCTTCATTATCTCTTCATTTTCTTTTATACCCCATTCACTCTCTCCTCTCCTTCTGGTACTCCCATTATGTGTATGTTGGTGTACTTAATAATGTCACATACACTTCTGTTCATTTTATTTTTCTCATGTTCTTCAAAATGTATAATCTGTATTTATCTCCAAGTCTGCTAATTCTTTGCTCATTCAGCCTAATTCTACTGTTGAGCCCTTCTAGTAAATTTTTCATTTCAGTTATTGTATTTTCAACTTCATAATTTTCATCATTTTATTTGTATATACTTTCTAAACCTCCATTGATATTCTTTCTTTAATGACACATTGTTATTATATCTTCCTTTCATCATTTGTAAAACTGGTTTATTTGGTGCTTTGAACATATTTATAACAGCTATTTTGAAGTGTTTGTATTTACCTGCTAAGTACATCATGTGGCCTTCATCAAAGATAGTCTCTCTGGCTTGTTTTTCACCCTTTAAAAAGATCACACTATTCTGTTTCTTTGCATGAGTTGAACTTTTTGTTGAAAACAGAGCATTATACATAATACATTGTAGCAACTCTAGATTCTGATTACTTCCACCATCATCACCACCACCATGAGCCTTGTTGTCTGGTTGCTTGCCTGAATTAATTTCTGTGAAGACTAATTTTTCTTCATTGTGCAATCTCTACTGTTACTGCTTAACATACAGTTTTTCCTCACTGTATTTTTTTAAAGTACCCCAGAGTTGCTCCTGGGTTGGGATAACAACGTTCAGATAATGATTGGTCAAAAGTTGTGCTTGTGCCCCTTGAACCAGTAAGGCTTCAGAACTTGATTATGGATCTCTGTGCAGCTTAGGAAATGCTTTCATGTGAGTGCCATGTTCAAGCAGTGACTAGTAGCTCTCAATTGCCCACTCTGGTTGCTTTTCAGTGAATGCAATGTAGCATATGTATACAGCCTTCCTGACCCTCAGGTGCTAAGTGTGTTCTTAACAAGGCTCCTTTTTTTTTAGCTGTATCTCTCTGGTTCTATTACATTTCTAGCTGGTCTGCCATTTCATGTGTTGTTCCTTGTTTAATGGAACTATCAGCCTCCTACTAGTTTCTAAATACAAAGATCTCTATTGTTTTTGACAACACCTTTAGGAAAGAGTTGTCTCATGCTCTTTTCCAAATAAAGTCAGCTGCTGATCCTCTAGTCTTACCTAACCCCTTTAGTCGAATTCCTGTACTAATTTATGGAAGTAAGGATGTGGTGATGGGCAGATTCTCCCTGAGTGATACTTCTGCCCTACTAGCAGGAGCTGGAAGGTGTGGATGGTAGTCCCCCACCTTCTTGGTATAATCCTCCTTGTATGAAATCTCCACCCTATAAGCAGGACCTGGAAGAGGTTGGTAGCCTGTGGTCTTCTGAGCTTGCTTCTCCTGGCAGTGAACATCTGTCCCACACATGGAAACTGGGGTGGGGGTAGTGTTATTTTCCATGTCAGTCCAAAATAGAGCTTCCACAACATGAAGCTAAGTGTGGGAAGAGAGATGCCTGCAGCATTTCCTCCTCCTAATCCCCCCAGGGTGAAACCACAGCCCTATAACTGGGGGCTGGTGGTAAGGGAGCCCAGTGTTCTGGGCTACACGTGACCACAGTAATGCATCTATAGCATGGAGCTGGGTAGTGGACAGGTCACATATAGACTTCCATTGTTTTTGTTGATACTTGGTAGATTTCCTTGAAAAAGCTTCTGAACATACCAAATCCCCTAGGTCGGTATCCAGAGACATTAAATGATTTTTGTTTTTTTAGAAATTGTGCCCATTTTAAAAATATTTTATTTATTTATCTTTAGAAGGGGAGGGAAGGAGAAAGGCAGAGAAATATCAATGTACGGTTGCCTCTCGTGCATCCCCTGCTGGGAACTGGCCTGCAACAGGCATGTGCCCTGACTGGGAATCAAATCGTGATCCTTTGGTTCATAGGCCCATGCTCAATCCACTGAGTTATACCAGCGAGGGCTAAATGATTTTTTAAATAATTTTCACTAGTTAAGTGGTTGTTTCCCTGGGAAGAATTGGTCAAGCTCTTCGCACAGCCTTTCTGGAAGTCATGTTCAAAAGCTCTTAATTTTCTCTCTAACTTTAAACTTTTAATGAAATATGTATACATTTTAAAATTGTTGTTCAAGTACAGTTGTTTCCTGATTAATCTTCTTGAGCTGTTGAAAACAATTCATTTACAAATATGCAGATGGCTTGAGCTCAGTAACCAATGGTTTAATTTCTACACTGTAGTCTTCATGCTCACAACAAGAAAGAGAATACTTCACAAGTTTCTTAAGTGTACGTTCATGTGAGCAGCCACACTCAAGTTAATTTTGTGTCTAATACATACTGGCCCCTCATTTTTCCAGCAGAAGTTGGGTATGAGCTGTTTTTCCATAACCAAATCTTCTTGATACCTGAATTTTATTCTTCAAGCATCAAACACTTCATTTTAACCATTTTGAGGCACTCACTCTGAACTGGCTCCTAAATAACTTAGGCAAAAGGCAAGTGATCCTAACTATTATACTTGAAACAAAGAATGAAAGATTGATTTAAAAGGGGTCATTTGAAATATCTGAAAGATATCACAAGCTCTATCAATTATAGGGAGGTATCAGACATGTTAATACACACTGTAAAGGGTAGACTTCATCCTGCCAAGAAGCCCAAATATCAAAATGGTACAGATATTTACCTCACTCACATTTCAGAGAATAGTCTAGCAAACAGATATCAGCCTTCCAAGTGAAATGGACTGGCCTAAAAATCCACTCTGAAATAGCACTGTCATATCCCTAAACCTTCTCCATGCCAAAACAAAGGAAGAATCAATGCCTCCTGTTGACATTTCAGATCCACCTAAAACTGGCCCCAACCTAACTTTCCAATCTCAATCTCTTGTGTTCCTCAATTTGTAATTTTCTCCAACTGCATCATTTTCCCTTTCTTCTACCTCCTTCCAGTGTGTTTCCTGTCATTTGAGTCCTTCTTAAATGTCACCAGCACCTTGAGGCTTTACCTTGTCTCAAGTAGATTCTCTCACTTCTTTAGAGTCCTGCAGTTTCTTGCTTTTCACTTCTCTAATGATTCCTATCATAATCTTCCTTGCATTTTGTTATAATTATTTAAATGTCTACATTATTACTGCCACTGCCACACTTCCCCTCTTCAAAGAAAGAGGGAGAGATACACACAGGATCACACACTTGGACAGCACAGTCTTTACCACATTAAAAAAAAACTTTCTTGTGGTACTTAGCACAATGTTTAGCACATAGGAGGATTTCAAGTACTATTTGCAAAATGATTTGCTAAAACATTTGGCTATCAGTATGGATATTTTATTTTAGATCCATACCTCATACCATACCCTTCGATAAATTCCAGATGGGTCCAAGAATTAAACACAAAAAAGAAAAAAATACCTCAGGGGAGTGGGGAGGACAGAATCACATATTTGTCCCAGCTGTGGAGGAGTGGTAAATTTCTGAATATTGAAAAATGAAAGAAACATCAGAGACAAGATGGATGGATTTGAATATATAAATGTAAAAAAGAACACTTTTGCATAGTGAAATATAATAAAGCACAAACAAGATGAAAGCAACAAAATTTGAAAAATATGTAACAAACATAAATGATAAGACTGGACTATCCAAAATATAAGGGATAGATAAAAATATAGAAAGTCCGGTGATTTTTCTTGGTAAGTGCTCAAAGAAAAATGAATAAAGAAACAGGTGGCAAACTATGATATTAAGAAATGTAAAGCCTCGAGAGGACTTCCACCAAGATGGAGGCATAGGTGGAAACACTTTGCTTCTTCGCACAACCAAATCTAAAAACAATAGAGTTTTAACAAAAGTAAACACAACCAAACCACACAGAAAATCAAATAAGGCGTCCAAAAACAATGCACCGCTCAGCTAAACCAGTGAGAGGGGCAAAGCCAACAGCAGAGCAGGTCGGGCAAAAAAGATCCCCCAACCCAGGCAGTGCACAAGCAGCTGAGGGCTCAGATCCCAGATGTGGGCTAGCTACAGGCGGACACAAAGAAGAGGCGAGGCTGGCTGTCTGTGGTCCCGTCGGTTGCACATTTGCACGCAGATAAACCAGTGAAGAGGCGAGTATTGAGACAGATTTCACAGGCCCTGGCAGCCGGCACAGGGTGGGGGGCTCGCACATTTGCCCTCGGATAAGCAGGCAGGGGCGAGCGGTGAGGCAGACTGGGGAAGCGGAGAGGACCGCCATTGCTCCCTCTCTGACCCTGCCCCCACATACACTGTCACAAACCCACAACCTGGGTGGCCCTGCCCTGGTGAACACTTAAGGCACCTCTCCTCATAAGTAACAGGTGTAGACAGATCAAAACATGGCTCAAGAAGAACTCAGAGCCCCAGAGCTGATAAATCTAAGTGAACAAGAAATAGCCAAACTTTCAGATGCACAGTTCAAAACACTGGTGATCAGGATGCTCACAGAACTGGTTGATTTTAGTCACAAATTAGAGGAACATATGAAGGCTAAAGTAATTGAAATGAAGGGAAATGCACAGGAAACCAATAGTAATGGAAAGGAAACTGGGACTCAAATCAAGGGAGCAGACCAGAAGGAAGGAAAAAATGACCAAACAGAAAAATATGAAGAAACAAGAATTCAAAAAAATGAGAGGCTAAGGAACCTTCAGGACATCTTTAAATGCTCCAACATCGAATTATAGGGGTACCAAAAGGGGAAGAGGAACAGTTACAAGTGGAAACCTTGAACAAATAATTATTTGAACAAATAATAAAAGAGAACTTCCCCATTCTGGGAAAGGAAATAGACTTCCAGGAAATCCAGGAAGCTCAGAGAGTCCCAAAGAAGTCAGACCCAAGAAGGAACACACCAAGGCACATCATAATTACATTAGTCAAGATAAAAATGAAGGAGAGAATCCTAGAAGCAGCAAGAGCTAAGGGGACAGTCACCTACAAAGGAGTTCCCATCAGACTGTCAGTGGATTTCTCAAAAGAGACCTTACAGGCAAGAAGGGGCTGGAAAGAAGTATTCCAAGTCATGAAAACCAAAGACCTACAACCAGGATTGCTTTATCCAGCAAAGCTTTCATTTAGAATGGAAGGACAGATAAAGTGCTTCTCAGATAAGATCAAATTCAAGGAGTTCATCATCACCAAGCCCTTATTATATGAAACGTTAAAGGGACTTATCTAAGAAAAAGAAGTTAAAAAAACATGAACAGTGAAAGGACAGCAAACTCACAGTTATTAACAACCACACCTAAAACAAAAGCAAACTAAGTGGACAGCTAGATCAGGAGTGGAAACATAGAAATGAAAATCTCAAGGAGGGTTAGCAACAGGGGAGTGGGAGAAGGAGAAATGGGGAGAAGGTACAGAAAATAAGTAGCATAGACAGTAGATAGAAAATAGATAGGGGAGAGGGCAAGAATAGATTGGGAAATATAGAATCTAAAGAACTTGAGACACCTGTTCACGAACTAAAGGGGGAGAAATGGTGGGGGAGGGGTGTGCAGGGTGGAGGGGAACGGAGGGGGGAAATAGAACAAATGTAATAGCATAATCAATAAAATAAAAAAATATAAAGCCCCATTAAATAAATAAATAAATAAATAAATAAATAACCATTAAAACAAATGGATAGTATACTTACATGCCCATTACACTGGCAAAAATATTTAAAATTATAATATTCAGTGTTGCAGGGCTGTGAGAAAATGGGTGTGCTTATACAATTTAATCTTTTGGGAGTACAATTGGGCAACATGTAACAACAGCTACAAACCAAGCTCATACCTTTTGACCTGGTTATTATACTTTTGGTAAGATTAAAGAAAGCAATAACTCTAAACAGAAAAAAAAATGTAATTTTTACAGAAATCATTCACTGGCCCCAACCTAACTCTGAAAAATTTAAGTGAACTTAAACTAATAATAATAATAATAATAATAATAATAATAATAATAATAATAGAATGGCTAAGAAAAACCTGGCATATCAATACTACAAAATACCACAATCTCATATTTTGGGGTAGAAGGCTATCTACCTGTTCCAAATTTCTAGGTCTTTTCTTTTGTGGTCTCTCTCCACACCAGTTGTTTAGTATGCAACTGTCATTGTGCCTATTTCTAGGATAAACTACCTCCTGAAACCTATAAAACCTGCTGTCCTCAATTCTAGTTTACTGCCCGTATTCTGCTGTAACTGAGGGAATAATAGGCTCCCATTAAATTAAGACTCAGTGGGTCTCTCTGAAGTCAAGGCATAAGGGTCTCTTCCTCTGAGACACAGGCTTTGTGGCAGCTGTTTCAAAGCCTTATTTTTTAAAACTTATTACTGGGCCCAGGCTATGTTATGAGTTTCAGGATAAGTGAGACATTGCTGAAAATGGTTTTGCCTTAATTATAGGACCTTAGTATAACTGTTTGCATTTCATGAACACCAATGTTTTTCAACAAAACTCTCTAGTTCACTAGAAATATTTTCATATGGAAACACCTCTGATAAAGAAAAGTCGCCTTAAATTATAAATTATAAGTCTTGAGAATACATGTGGCCATGTATTAAAAGCAACTTGGGGACAAATAATAGCAAATGTATTTATTAGAGTCATACTCATATGCCTATTATCAACTAAACTATATTTCTTTAAAACATAGGTTTCTTTGGTTTAGTACAGATCAGTACTGCTTTGAAATAATAGTGTGCTTGAATTACATGAATATGTGAAAATTATAGACTTACATTTCTCATCAAGAACCCAATCTCAAACATTTCTCACCAAGGAAACATTATTTTTTAAAACAAAATGTCAGCTCAATATAAGTTATAGATTTGACTGAAGGCCACCCATGATTAGCATGAAAGTTTGATATCAATGTAGGGCCAAAATACAGACACTAACATAAACTTATTAGATCCTTTTTGTTAAAAAACCAGATACCAACCCTACAAAAATAGTCAATGGACACACTAAAGGCAGTCAGAATAAATAGAAATAAGAACATTTTGGGTAGGAAAAGTAACTTCTGACAATGTTAAAAGAGAATAATATCTTTATTTTGAGCAATAAAACCAACAAAACAAAACACTCAGAAGAAATTTAAGCAGTGAAAACTTGGATGTGTTGATAAGAAGATAAAAAATGTGAAGAATTTCCTATGTTCAGTCTGTTCCTTGCATGGAGCTAAGAGTATTAATTCTGCTTGTGTGAGGTTGTAAACAACAATCCTGCTACTTCTGAAAGGAATCCCTGAAGAGGAGGCATTCTTTGATTTTGGTTATTCTGCAAATCATTATATTTCTTATAAGTAAGAACAGTATTAGTGAATCTGTAAATCTTTTTCTGTACCTATAAACATGAGCTGCTTAGTGCTTTGGTCAGCAACAAATACTGTGTACACTCTTAAACAAATTTTAATAGGTCCAAAGATTTCCATATATTGAGCTTCTGAACTAAGAATGTAATTCATGGTGATTGGCAGGAAAGGAAGACAAATACCATATGATGTCACCTTTAACAGGAACTTAATCAACAAAACAAACAAACAAGCAAATATAACCAAAGACAGTGAAATATAGAACAGGCTGACAGGGACCAGAAGGGAGAGGGGAGAGAATTTCAGGGGAAAAGGAAAAGGGTTTGCAGGAACAAGTATAAAGGACACATGGACAATAACAAGGAGGGGTGGAAATGGGAGGGAGGTGGGGAGGGCTGGGAGGGTGGGTTGGGGGTGGGGGTAAAAGGCAGGAAACTGTACTTGAACAACAATTAAAATTTTAAAAATTAAAACCTAAAACAAGAAAAGAAGAGCTCATAGAACCACAGAATCAAAAGCTACTTTCAGAATCCAAATCTGATGTCTGGTACCAACACTGTAGTACAGATTTATATGAATTAAGTTGGCAGGTTGATAGCTTTCTCATTATCAAAGTTGGGTTTCTTGAACTCTTAAGGCACTGAAAGAGAATATTTGGACAATAATCATACCAACAGAAGGCCAGGAGTGAGACCTACTGAAGATATTGGCTGAGCCATTTCCTGAGCACATCAGACAGGAATGATTTTAATTATTGTCACTTAATGGGCCAGATACTCTTTCTTGCCCTAGCTTCACTATGTTCATCCTTTCAAAACAAAGAGGATGATGGAAAGAAGAGAGGAAGGAGGGAGGGAAGCAAGCAGAGAGAGGGAGAGAAAAGGGGAAGAGCATTACAATTAAGTCTAAGAAAGGATTAACAACTATAATAAATAAAGGTTACTTTTGCATAAAATAAAAATATAAAAGGTCAGTGCTCAGGAAATGTTAATACACTAGTTCAGTCACTCTCAGTTCATAGGCCTGAGTCATTAGGCTTAGCAGGCCCAGGAAATAGTACCATAGCTTGGTCGCTTGCTTTTTTATGAGGCATATCTGTGCTGGTGGCAGCGAGCAGACTGGCAGGACCACAAACTGGCATGCCCTCAGGTCATAAACTAATTATGGCACAATCATTCACTTGTTCTAGCCATTCTGCCAACTACTTCATGAGTAGGGAGGGTGGGACCCTTGTCTAAGGCCAGCTCTGGAAACAAGACCTCCTGGGCTTAAGCCTTCCTTCCTGAGGGGTTATGTGGGCTCTGTAGGGCCATCAACAGTCTCAGTAAGCCTAGAAGTCTACCCTTTTGCCTTAAAAATCCATTCACTATTTATTAAGTGTCTGTGTTATATAAGGCCCAGAGAGAAAATAAAAACAAGGGAAAATGTACCTTCAAAGGGCTTAGAGTTCTAGAGGGGATGGAAAATACAAAAAACATCTAAAACTGTCACATGTTTTAAGCCCATCTGCACATCTCAAACCCCACATTTTCCTAAATAGAAGAGGTCTTCCAGCCAAGATAGAGACATAGGTAGATACAATTTGACTCCTCACACAACCAATACAAGTACAACAACAAATTTAAAAACAAAAAGCAGCCAGAACTGACAGAGAAATCAAACTGTATGGAAGACCAACAACCAAGAAGTTAAAGAAGAAACATTCATCCAGACCAGTAGGAGAGGCAGAGACAGGCAGCAGGGGCAGAGAGGACTGGCGGCAAGACAATGGCCAGAGGACCACGGTGGGCAAGACTGCGCTGGTGGACCAGGCAAAGCAATGGCTGGCAGAGCAGTGGTCCCACATTTGCATGTGGATAAACTGGGAGGAACAACTGGGGAGTGAGACAGCCCAAGCAACCCAGGGTTCCAGCACCAGGAAATAAAGCCTTAAAACCTCTCGCTGAAAACATCTGTAGTGGTTGAGGCAGTGGGAGAAACTCCTAGACTCACAAGAGAGTTTGTTGGAGAGACCCACAGGGTCCTAGGACATATACAAACTCACCTAGCCAGGAATCAGCACCTGAAGGGCCCAATTTGCTTGTAGGTAGAGGAGGAAGTGACTGAAATCTGGGAGAGAGCTGAACTAGCAGCACTGCTCCCTCTCAGACCCCTTGCCCACATACACTGCCACAACACAGAGATGTGGGTTGCCCTACCTTAGTGAATACCTAAGACTCCACCCCTTACCATGTAACAGGTGCACTGAGCAAAAAAAAAAAAAAAACATGGCCCACATGAAAGAACAGATCAAAGCTCCAGAAAAAATACAACTGAGCAATGAAGAGATAGCTAACCTATCAGATACACAGTTCAAAACACTGGTAATAGGGATACTCACAGAAATGGTTGAGTATGGTTGCAAAACAGAGGAAAAAGTGAAGGCTACAAAAAGTAAAATAAAGCAAAATGTACAGGGAACTAACAGTGAAGGGAAGGAAACCAGGACTTAAATCAATGGTTTGGAGCAGAATGAAGAAATAAACATTCAACCAGAACAGAATGAAAAAACAAGAATTCAAAAAAAAAATGAGGAAAGGCTGAGGAACCTACAAGGCAACTTTAAATGTTCCAACATCTGAATCGTGGGGGTGCCAGAAAAAGAAGAAGAAGAGCAAAAAATTGAAAAATGTATTTGAAAAAACAATGAAGGAGAACTTCCCCAATCTGGCAAAGGAAATAGACTTCCAGGAAGTCCGGGAAGCTCAGAGAGTCGCAAAGAAGTGAAACCCAAGGAAACATACATTAAGGCACATCAGAATTACATTACCCAAGATGAAAGATAAGGAGAGGATCTTAAAAGCAGCAAGAGAAAAAGGACAGTTACCTACAGAGGAGTTTCCATCAGTCTGTCAGTTGGTTTTTCAAAAGAGACCTTACAGGCAAGAAGGGGCTAAAAAGAAGTATTCCAAGTCATGAAAGACAAGGACCTACATTCAAGATTGTTAATCCAGCAAAGCTATCATTTAGAATGGAAGGGCAGATAAAGTGCTTCTCAGATAAGGTCAAGTTAAAGGAGTTCATCATTACCAAGCCCTTATATGAAATGTTGAAGGGGTATTATCTAAGAAGATGATAAAAAATATCATACAGTGAAATGACAACAAACTCACAACTGTCAACAACTGAACATAAAAATACAAAACAAAAACAAACTAAGCAAACAGCTAGAACAGGAACAGAATCACAGAAATGGAGGTCACATGGGGGTTTATCAGTGGGGAGGGGGTGGGGGAGAATTTGGGGAAAAAGGTAAAGGGAATAAAAAGCATAATTGGTAGGCACAAAATACACAGGGGGAGGATAAGAATAGTATGGGAAATGGAGAAGCTAAAGAACTGATATGTATGACCCATGGACATGAACTAAGGTGGGGGGATGGTGAGGGAGGGGGTGTGCAGGGTGGAGGGGAATAAAGGGAGGAAATGGGATAACTATAATAACGTAATCAATAAAATATATTTTAAAAAAGAGGTCTTTTGAATCTAGGCCCTGCTTTAGTCCTCTGAGTCCTCCCCACATATTTTAGGGAAAAAATGAAGATTTTTTTTCCAGAGTCAGTGCAATCTCCCATCTTTTCCACAACAATGGGAAAAAAGAGTCCCTGTTCTCCAGACTCATAATTCAATTAAGGATTCACCAAAGCCTGTTTATAGAAGGGCCAATCACTTCCCTCCAGCATACCTCTCCTGTCCTCATTCCTATCTCCACAGCACCACCTACAATCAAGGTTTCTGATGAGGTACACATAGATAAGGTATATCCCTTTATACAAAAGAAGGCTTACTCACATATACACAGACTTACAAATAGCCTCAGGGAGCCAAGCATATATACCCCAAAATGCATGCGAACACATGAAAATGTATATACACAGGTTTGCTTAGAGTCAGAGGAGAAATTATACAGATTGGGGAGGGTTGGTAAAAGTTCACAGCTCAGTGAGCTGGAAGCCTATGTAGAATGAAGAATGAATGAGTCCAAAATACCCACAGGGTGCTGCTTTTTGAGACAACAGTACACACATAGTCAGCACTGACAATGGATTTGCTGGGATTTGGAGAGAATGAATTTGTAGAGACAACTCAGGAAACAGTTTGAGGATCAATGGGCCCCATCAGTATGCCAGTGATTTAACAGTAATATAGTCAAGATCCCAGAATAAATCATTTCCATGCTCATTACTGCTTATGGCAAACATCACCCAATTCAGACTTAGAGGTTCAAAGAGCCCAAGCTCTCTGACAGGCATCATTGAAAACATTCCTGCAAGGAGCACCCTTTATAAGGTGGAGCCTGGCCAAGAACACAGGCATCTGCTCCCCTCCATGGTCACATATTCCGCTGCTGCCTTCCACCCTCATAGAGGCCCTCGCAGTCTGTTTGCATTCCCACACCTGGCCCCACCTTCTTGCAGGGGCCAAGAGCATCATTCCTGGATGACTGCCCAGTCTTTGAAGTCAGAGAGAATTCAGGCTGTTAGATGAGGAGATCCAGATTCAAGACATCTCAATGCATACTTCCCTCTACTCAACAATGCTTATACTAAAGTTGTACTCAAGAGGCACTCTGGCTGCTAGAAAAAGAGGAAGCCAGAGGAGTGGGTGGGTAAGTTAGTCTCTCTAAGCTGGCCTGAGCTCTGTGGAATGTCAGGCTCACTAGATAGTTGAGTCCCTCCACTGAAGGTGTGCCCAACATATCCTTAAATTGGGCACTGGCCAACCAGCCTTGCCTTAAAAAACTATTTCTGCCCAACACCTCCCCCACCCCCCAACCCATACTCACACAAATAAAGTAGCCAGGCCCCCAGGCTTGATTCTTGAGTGTAGAAAACAACTCAGGACAGAAACAGCTTTGGAGAATTTGTGCTTCTATATTCAAGTGATTTACTAGAATTTGAGGTTGACCAAGAATAGGTCTGAATATTTGTGTGGAAGCAGCCATACTTGAAAGCAATTGTTTCACTTCAAGATTACAAAAGTGTTTCTTTAGCATCAAAAGGGAGAATAAACAGTAACTATCCACTTATGCATATATGTTCAATACGTATATTTCATGGGAATCAGAGAGAATTCAAGCCTTCTCCCCTCTCCTAGTCCTTAAGGTCATCAGTCTGCCACACCTCTAACAGTAAAAATTGAAATGCAATAACTCATACAGTACTTGACAGTTTACAAAGTTTCTTCCCATTTATTACCCATTTAATAAAGATTAATCCATATGTGCTTTTGATGAAGGGGATGATTTTTAAAATGTATTCCCTTTGACCTAGTGAATTTGCTTCTTTTTAAATATCTTTTAATAAAATAGTTAGACAAATGGGTGAATATGTATCTATATAAATGTTCACGGTAGCACTGTTTATGTTAGCAAAACATTACAAGCAATTGTTGAGTAAATTAAATTACTGTGGTACTGGTTAAAATATTTATAGTATTCATAAGTCATAAAGTATGATACTATAAAGCCATTTAAATGATTCTGTTGATCTGAAAATATTTCTATAACATATCATTAGGTATAAAAATGAACTATCAAATAATATATATCATATGACCTCATTTTTAATATGTGTATATATGTAAAAATAGAAAAATAAAGTGTGACATATGTATATACACCTAATTATCAATTCTGGTTATCTCTAGGTGGCAGGCAATTTTAATTCCCTTCTTTAAACTTTCGTGTATTTCCTGTTAATATTAAAACAATGAATAGTATTATGTTTGATAGCAGAAAAAATAAACCTATATTCATTTTGAAAAGGAGATATGGTATGCAACAACAATAGTAGCTAACATTTATTGAACAATTATTATGTACCATAACTTTAAACACACATTTTAACCCTCGTAAGTACTCCAAAAATTATATAATATTGTATAATATTGACCCCCATCTTACAGAAGAGGATAGCAGATTGAAGCACAGTGAGTTCAAGAGACTTTCTAAGGACACATAGCTAAAAGTGATGAAAATTAGAATTTGAATTAAGGTTTTACTTGACTCTAAGTCTCAAGCTCTTATTTGGTGCTCTATCACCCTCCTTCTTAAGGGCCATTTCTCCCTTGAAGTGCTCAATGTGCCAAAGCCAGCTTTTATTTATTTAATTTTTATTATATTTTCCCATTTACCATTTAATCCCCTTATACACCCCCTCCTTCTGCAATCACCATACTGTTGTCCATGTCCATGAGTCCTTTTTCCTTTTTGCTTGATCCCTCCACTTCCTAATCCCCCCCCGCAACTAGCTGTCATACTGCTCCCTATGAGTCTGTCTCTATTTTCTTTGTTCGTTCAGTTTGTTCATTAGATTCCACATATGTGTGAAATTGTATAGTATCTGTCTTTATCTGACTGCTATATTTCACTTAGCATAATGTTCTCCAGGCCCATACATACTGTCACAAAGGGTGAAACTTTATTTTTTTACAGCTGAATAGTATTCCATTGTGCAAATGTCCCATAGTTGTTATCCACTCATCTACTGATGGACACTTGGCCTGCTTCCATATCTTGGGAATTGTAAATAATTCTTCAATCTAATTAAAAAGTGGGCAAAGGACCTGAATAGACACTTCTCCAAGGAGGACATATGGATGGCCAATAGACATATGAAAAGATGCTCAGCATCACTAGTCATCAGAGAGATGCAAATTAAAACCACAATGAGATATCACTTTCTACCTGTCAGAATGGCTATTATCTATAAATCAACAAGGAAGTGCTGGTGAGGATGTGAAGAAAGTGGAATGATTTTGCCCTGTTTGTGGGAATACAGACTGGGGAGACCACTGTGGAATGCAATATATAATTTCCTCAAAAAATTAAAAATGGACCTGCCTTTTGACCCAGTGATCCTACTTTTAGGAATATATCTGAAGAAACTCAAAACACTAATTTGAAAAAACAAAGCCAAGTTTTATACATTCAAGTACTATGCCAGAGAGTCACCATTGAGAGTGGAACTCTTTCCAGCTCAGAGCAAGGCTTCAAGGAATTTGCAAAACCATCATGGCCTGATGTCAAAAACAAAGGAAAAGCAGAATCGTTCCAAATTTAAGATTGGTTCCTAAATCTCACAAAGGCAAAGTGGGTCCTTCTTTGATTCAAACTTCTGCTTCTTCTATCCATCTATTTCTTCACTGAGTACCTATCATGTGCCAACAACTGTGAAGTTGAGTACAAAGATGAGTAAGGCAGACTCCTACCTTCACTAGAGAACAAACTCCAGGTTGAAATGTGACAGTGGCTAAGGAGCCACAGCAGGAAACTTGGAAAGACAGGAAGTAGGTGGCCAAATTCTTCTTTACTATACTATAACGGAGAAGTATGTATATGCACCCAATTACCCAAATCCAGCAAAAATTATTGATCAACTTCCGCCAAGATGGAGGCATAGGTGGATATGCTGTGCCTTCTCACACAACCAAGTTTAGAGACAACTAAATATTAGCAACAGAAAACACAGCCAGAACACAGAAAATTGAACTTTTCAGAAGTCTGTTAACAACAAATTCTTCAGCCTGACCGGTAAGGGGCGAAACCAGCAGCTGGTGGAGCGGGGTTGCACAGGAAAACTCGGTCGGATGGACTCAGGTGCGCGGAATCCAGGCGCAGGGTTGGACCTAGTGAGCGACCAAGCAAGCGACCAAGCCAGCGACCGCAGGGGAGACAGCACGGGAGCAGGGCTGTGGGTTGACTGTGGTCACACATTTGTGCGCGGTTAGACAAGCGAGGGAGTGGGCGATTAGACCGGAACCCAGCGGGTCCCCACAGAAAGTGGCAGGGAGGGCGCCGCCATTTCCCTGCTCTGACCCCACCTCCACATACAGCATCATAACCCAGCGACTCTGAGTGGCCGGGTACTGGTGAACCACCTAAGGCTCTGCTCCTCACCCAGCTGTGAGAAACAGCAGAGGGGGTCACCATTTCCCCGCTCTGACCATGCCCCCACATACAGCGTCACAACCCAGTGACCTGGGAGTCCAAGGCCCCGCTTCTCACACTTAAAGGGCGTGAACAGACCAAAAATGGCGCAAGAAGATCTCAAAGCCTCAGAGCCTATAAATCTAAGTGATGAAGAAATAGTAAAACTCTGAGATGCACAGTTTAAAACACTGGTGATCAGGATCCTCACAGAACTGGTTGATTATAGCCACAAATTAGACCAATATATGAAGGCGAAACTAATTGAAATGAATGGAATTGCACAGGACACCAATAGCAATGAAAAGGAAACCGGGACTCAAATCAATGGAGTGGACCAGAAGAAAGCAAATAATGGCCAAACAGAAAAGAGTCAGGAAGCAAGAATTCAAAGAAATGAGGAGAGTCTTAGGAACCTCCAGGACATCTTTAAACGCTCCAACATCCGAATTATAGGGGTACCAGAAGGGGAAAGGAACAGCCACCAGTGGAAAACTTATTTGAACAAATAATAAAGGAGAATTTCCCCAATCTGGCAAAGGAAATAGACTTCCAGGAAATCCAGGAAGCTCAGAGAGTACCAAAGAAGGTGGACCCAAGAAGGAACACACCAAGGTACATCATAATTACATTAGCCAGGATTAAAATGAAGGAGAGAATCCTAGAAGCAGCAAGAGCTAAGGGGACAGTCACCTACAAAGGAGTCCCCATCAGACTGTCAGTGGACTTTTCAAAAGAGACCTTCCAGGCAAGAAGGGGCTGGAAAGAGGTATTCCAAGTCATGAAATCCAAAGACCTACAACCAAGATTGCTCTACCCAGCAAAACTTTCATTTAGAATGGAAGGACAGATAAGGTGCTTCTCAGATAAGACCAAATTCAAGGAGTTCATCATCACCAAGCCCTTATTCTATGAAATGTTAAAGGGACTTATCTAAGAAAAAGAAGTTAAAGAAACATGAACCGTGAAAGGACAGCAAACTCACAATTATTAACAACCACACCTAAAACAAAAGCAAACTAAAAGGACAGCTAGATCAGGAGTGGAAACATAGAAATGAAGATCTCAAGGAGGGTTAGCAACAGGGGAGTGGGAGGAGGAGAAGGGGGGAGAAGGTACAGAAAGTAAGTAGCACAGACAGTAGATAGAAAATAGATGGGGGGGCAAGAATAACATGGGAAATATAGAATCTAAAGGACTTGAGACACATGGTCATAAACTAAAGGGGGGGTGATGGTGGGGATGGGGGGTAGGGTGGAGGGAATGAAAGGGGGAATAGAACAACTGTAACAGCATAATCAATAAAAAATTTTAAAAAAACTTGCAGACATCAAAAAAAATTATTGATCAATGACTATGTACCAGGCCCTGTGTTAGGTGCTATCACAGATCTTACGAGTACTCATATTATTACTACAACTAAGAAAAATGGCAGCTAACATTTTATTAAGTCCTTATTGATAGTGCCTATAACCTATACAGACAATATAATTTTTCACAACCACAATTCTATTAACTTGGATTAATGTAGAGGTATAATAGCAAAACAGAATGGAACAGATCTGCCCTACCTGGTGTAGCTCAATGGATTGAGCACAGACCTGGAAATCAAAGGGTCACTGGTTCAATTCCCAGTCAGAGCACATGCCTGGATTACAGGTCAGGTCTTTAATGGAGGGTGTGCAAGAGGCAACCACACATTGATGTTTCTCTCCCTCTCTTTCTCCTTCCATTTCCCTCTCTCTAAAAATAAATAAATAAAATCTTTAAAAAGAAAACAGAACAAATCCAACCAACAAAGACTCTAGAATTTTCCACAGATAACCTGTTCACCACTAGGAATTTGATGGTCATCCTAGAGGGTAGAATGGTTTGAATACATCAACACCCCATATGTTCCTTTCTTCTTTTCTTTTTTTTTTTACTTTTGGCTTGACACAACACAGATTAATTATTTCTCAGTGTCTTTAGGTCAAGATTGCAGGCTACAGCTTAGCTGGGTTATTTGCATGGCTGTAACCAAGGTGTTGGTCAGGGCTGGGATCTCATCTAAGGCCCAACTGGTGAAGAATCTGCTTCCAAGCGTATGTGACTGTTGATAGGATTCAGTTCTTTGCAAGCTGTTGGATGCTTGGTGGTTGTCAGGTAGAAGCTGCCTTCATGTGTTTGCCACATGGCCTTCTTCATAGGTAGCTCACATTCATGGCAGCTCACTACCTGAAAGCCAGTCTGAGAGAGGATCCTGTTCCTTTCTTTACTCCATCTCAGAGATTCATAAACTTACAGAATTACTATACAGGGCTCTATACATAGATGTAGTACTCTATTTCAATACTAGGGATTTTTAGGGGGGAATTTCCATTAACTGATGGTTTTTGTCTTATGTTCTAATTTGTGTGCCTGACTTTAAAGGGTAAATGAGATAAGAATGATATATGAATAGTACAATATATGCCTTAATATAGTGTTTTACAATAATCCTGTCAGGGAAGCACTTTTGACCTCATTTTACAGGTGAAAAAATGGGTTTCAGAATGGGTCAGTCCTCACTGCTTTGGTGTGACAAAGCCCAAGTTTAAACTCAGGTGTAACTGACACCAACGCTCCTCACACAGCTTCATGAAAATAAAGTAATTTGCACTCAACCATGGACCAAATACAATCACATTGGCATTATTATTTAATTTTCCTTACAACAACTCTGTGACTTAAGAATGATTCCCATTTAAAAAAAAAGAATGATTCCCATTTAGCAAATGAAGAAACTGAGATAAAGGGAGTTCCTTCACAGAAATTGCTCAGAAGCACCTGGCTAGGAAAGAGAACTTCTAGGCTTTGAATCCAGATGTCTGTAGCTCCACAACTTGTAGTCCTTCAAGTCAACCTGCTGCTGAATAATGCTGGCCCTGCACAACTGAGGGACCAAGCCCCCAACATGGGTGATGGTGGGAGGGGGAGGCAGTAGCAACTTTCCCTTGGCAGCCTAGTGCCAGAGAAAGCTTCTTTCCTGAAGTGGCACCAATCAAAATTGAATTTCTAAGCTTTTACAACTTCCTACATATTCTGTTCTTTATAAATATAACTCTAATGATAATTATAACAACAACTATATGTGTGTATTTTTGTGTATATACAGTTACATTTATAAAAACCTAATAGGTAGGGATATATATGTACATACATATATATATATTACTACATATGTATCTTTTAACCTATTATTTAAATCATATCTAATAATGTTAATAGTAATACCAAGTAGTACTTATCACCTAGTAATAAGCATTACTGTGAGCTAGGTTTGAAGGCTCAAGAACTTACCCAAACTCACACAAGAATAAATAACAGGATTTCAGTTCAACTCAGCCTCAAGAACCACACTACACTGCCTTCCTACTTCTTTCATATAGATACTACAGAAAATATGTTAGCAAAAAGAAGAAAACAAAATCACCCATAATATCATTAACATATTTGCTTTTCTCTACAGATTTTCAGGCCAGTGTTTTGATTTGATCTGGTCCTTAATTATCCTACATGTGTCTGACCTCTTTCCTCAAAGAGCAAAGAGTTGATAAACCCCTTGAGGACAGTGAATAGACCTTTTCTTTCACTTCCCCCCCCACCTCACCCATATCCCAGTCCAGACACCAATGGATAATTGTATCTTTTGCTGATGGACCATCATGAGGAGACCCAAGATCAATGATGATACTAAAATGAAACAGAATTTTCTAAGACATGATTTCCTGAACCTGGGGGCCCAGCGAGTGTTCACTATGTAACCCGAGACAATGAGAGATGCTGAGTAAACTCCTTAAGCCCTAAGTTGACCCAGTCTTATATGAAGCATTAAATCAGCCCAGTTATGAATCAGTAAGAAGACTTCTTAAATAGTTGATATGGCTCAGTGTGGCTCAGTGTGGTTCAGTTGGTTGGAGCATTGTCCCATAAACCTAAAGGTTGCTGGTTTGATTCCCAGTCAGGACACATGCCTGGGTTGTAGGTTTGCTACCTGATCAGGGCACCTACAACAGGCAGCCAACAGATGTTTCTCCTTCATATCTATGTTTATGTAGCTCTCTCTCTCCCTCCCTTCACCTCTCTCTAAATTCAATGAGTATGTCCTTGGGTGAGGATTTAAAAAAAAGAGTTGATATGTCTTTAAGTGATCAAATTCTTGGACCAAGATGTATGTATAAACATATTTTCTACAATGTTATTTATAATAGCAAAATATTGGAAATGCAAATGGCCAATTTCATGGAAGTAGTAAATTAAATTATAATGCATCCATTTGGGGCTATTATTATGTAGTAATTTAAAATCAATCTTTCAAACAATTTTTTAATGACAAGGAAAAAGAGCCATAATAAATTAAGTGGAAGAATTTGAGGGAAGGATACAGACATATTGATATAAACCAAAAAGTTGGATACAAACCAAAAAGTAGGCAGAGATCATGGAAAATAGAATCAACACTGGTAAAGCAAGCAAAAGATAAGAAAGTGAGGAAGAAGAAACAAAGACTGCATTGCAACCTGAAAAGATGCTGCAGCTAGAAACTAGTCAGGGATGGCAGTGATAAGATCCAATTTAAAAACTCAAATTTAAAGAGCTAGAAAAACAAGGAAAATTGAGTCCTATCTGAAAAGAACATTTTTGAAAGCACTGGTAATGAAATCACACAGCATCTAAGTACTGCATAAGGGAGCTGAGGTTCCCATTTACTCCCTTACAAGGCCTGGTGCCTCCATACAGGGCTGACTGCACCTGAAGAAAGGAGAGTCCTTGGTAACTGGCATTAAAGCACCATACCAGTGTAGTGGTAGCTCAGCAGTCTGTGTCCTCAGAGGGTTTCATAATGATTAAAAAACAATGACTATAAAGACAAATATTAAACTGTTGACCCCAAATAGATGCACCTATTTCATCTCTGACTCACTCACTTGATCTCTTTTCAAGAACATACAGTTGGATATTATATGAGTTTTACTTGATTGCCTGAAGATCCAAAATTCTCAACAATAATAATCTCAAATAGTCACTTTGCTAAGCCAAAAAATATTAAGAAAGGAAATAACCCATGTTTAAGAAATGAGAGCCTTACATATAACAGATGGCCCAACTATGTTTACTGAATGCATATGTAATTTGGGGGAAAAATAGGTCAGGGGAGAGAAAGGGCCCTCCTACCTGTGTATCTGCAGAAGCACTGGGGGCAATATAAATAGCCAGGCTGTTGGAATTCCTCTTGTCTTCCCCACAGTAAAGTTTTGATAAATTTATTTTATGCCTAGACACAAACTTCCTTCCCTTATCTTCATCCCTGTCCCATCCTTCCAACTATCAGAGCTAATTTGAAATTTCCTGGGTATATTCTCTTCTCTGGCACAAGGGTCATCAAACTATACCAAGCTGAGCTGCAAAATTTCCTTCATCCTACATATTTAAGATCTAAGATAGACTAGGATGATAACAGGAGACTAACAAGAAAAGATGATCTGGTATAGGCATCTAATCTTCATTTTTTAAACTAAAATTCTTATTTTGCTCCACACTTGTCACGTATATAGAGTTGAATCCCACTGCAGGTTAGGGGTGACCAAGGAGGGTTTGCAGGCAGCTCTATAGATAATGCTTATATTTCCAATGAGTGCTCTTGGTTAGAGGGGCAGAGATGAGAGAGCAGTGGGTGGGAGTGGTTGGATACTTCCAAGGAGGCTTTATTTTGACCCTGGCTACTTACTTGTAGCCTGAGAAACCAAGAGACCTCCCAGCTATTCCACACACAGTCTCAGCAGAAATAAGTATAAGGCAATTAATGGACTTTTTTTTTAAAATATAGGGTTCTACATTTGGAAATATGGGGCTCCAAACTATCAGCTCTGAACAAAAACACGAGGCTAATCTGCTGTTTCAGCCAAAATAATTGGTCTAGGTATGTTAGGAACAGAAAAAAATTGAAAAGATGCTCCCTTCCCTCACTCCTTCACTTAACCTTCCCACCAATTCCTTCTTCGTCGTTTTCCTTCACCTGGAATTATTATGTGCAGGTCTGGTCACCACATCTCAGGGATAATGGGATCAAACTGCAGAAGGTCCAAAAAAGGCTTAAAAATCATAACAGATAAAATAAAGTCCAGCCCTGGCTGGTGTGGTTCTGTGGATTGAATGCTGGCCTGCAAACCAAAGTGTCACTGGTTCAATTCCCAGTCAGGGCACATGCCTGGGTTGTAGGCCAGGTTCCCAGTTGGGGGGTGCAAAAGGCAACCACACATTGATGTTTCTCTCCTTCTCTTTCTCCCTCCCTTTCCCTCTCTAAAAATAAATAAATAAAATATTTAAAAAGTTAAAAATAAAATAAAGTCCAACTTCATACTGTTAGTATACTTAGAAAATGCATCACCCCCAACTTTGCCCGAACACCATAGTGAATACACTTGTAAAGCAGGGACTGATTTCTTAAACAAATAAAAGATCAGTATCCTTATTTTTTACTCAAACTTTACAAAGTATGCACAATTAATTCTGGAAAAAGAGACTCAATAATGACTCACATACTCTTCTAATACAGAATATTGTTTGTAAAAATAAGAGGTCACAAACCCTATACACTAAGGTAACTAGTATCACCCTACTATAGAACAGATTTCAGGTGTTAGCTGAAAGAAAGGGAAAGAGAAAGATTATTAACTCTGTTTTTATTAGATGATGAAATTAAGGCAGGGCTACTTGGTATTAAGTTTTTCAATAGTTAAAAACTAGTCTTTGTATTTAAAAAAATTAACTTAAGAAAACATAACCATTCATTCAAAAAATAAAAGAAGAAGAAAAAAAGATGTGTGCTTCACATATGGATAAGTAATAATCACAACCAGTCTTTGACTCCCTTAAAGAGTCTGATGAAATATATGAAGGGAGAAGAAAAGGAGGCCCTGTGAAAGGTGTATGGGATAGGGTGGGCGTTGACAAAGATATTATGGGGCCAGAGAGAGAGATCAAGAGCACATTTTTATTTTGCAAAACCAACTTAGAGACCCTTTAGGTAGTTGGTTTATACTCATGTAAAATACCAGCCAACCCATCAACAGATTTTTTTAAAGTACCCACTAGTGATTTATAGTTCATGCCTAGTGAACTGAAACACTGCAACTGGAACTACTTAAAATTTTCTGACTTCTGAAATATAATTAAATTGGTACACACAGGGAATTAGCAACAATATCACGGTCCTTTAGAAAACGATGTGTTACCCATTGAATTTGTCTGTCTGGCTGGCTATCTGTCTGGGTAGTAAATCATGTTCTTGTCTAACATGCTAGATAAATATATCTCACTCAACCAGAGAGCTTGGAAGCTTCAGATGGAAATCATTTACAAAATACAATTGGAAAACCACAATCACTATAAAAAAAGGGGAGGGAATAGAGAAAGAAGAGAGTAGAGGAGAGGGAAGAAAAGCTGTAGGATATAGCATTTTATTTTATTTTTATTGTATTTTTCCCATTACCGTTTATCCCTCTTATACCACCTTTCCCCTGCAATCACCACACTGTTGTCCATGTCCATGAGTCCTTTTTCCTTTTTCCTCAATGGGGCTTTCTTTTTTTTTTTTTAATTTTTTTAAAAAATATTTTCTTTATTTATTTTTGGAGAGAGGGGAAGGGAAGGAGAAAGAGTGGGAGAGAAACATCAATGTGTGGTTGCCTCTCATGCGTCCCCTGCTGGGAACTGGCCTGCAACCCAGGCATGTGCCCTGACTGGGAATCGAACCGCGATACTCTGGTTCGCAGGCCCGCGCTCAATCCACTGAGCCATGCCAGCCAGGGCTCAATGGGGCTTTCTTAAAACACAATACAAGGAATCTTTCTACACCACCCACCCTCAACCACCCAAATACCTCTCTCTCTCCCTCTTTCTCTTTCTCTCTCTCCCCTCTCTCTCCCTCTTTTCCTCCCTCGTCTCATCTTTTCTCTCTTTCACATACACACACTAAAATTCACAGTCTCTAGGATGAGTGAAGTATCTATCCATCCATCTATGTAAAATGGCAAAATTCCTATCAGTTTGTAGATAGCATAGCAATAGATATTAAGGACAAGGGAGAGGGAAGATGAGAAGTAATAAATATTAAACTAAAATATTTTCCTCTAATATTAGGAACATGATGAGGAGCCCACTCTTGAGACTTCATTCAACACAAAGTCCTAGCAAGAAACATTAGGCAAGAAAAAGAAATAAAAGGCATGCAAATTGGACATGAAAAAGTAAAATTGTCTATTTTTGCAGAAGACATGATGTTATATGTAGAAAACTCTAAAGACTAAACCAATAAAACTGTTAGAACTAATAAACAATTTCAGTAATATGGCAGAACATAAAATCAGCATACAAAAATCAGTTGCATTTCTATGCACTAACAAACTATATGAAAAAGAAATTAAGAAAGGAATCTTATTTACAATAGCATTACAACAGTAAAATACATAAGAATAAATTTAACTAAGGAAGTGAAAAACCTGTACACTGAAAACTATAAGATATGATGAAAGAAACTTAAGACACAAGTAATGGAAAGATATCTTGTATTCTCGAATTATAAGAATTAATATTACGGGGTGGGGGGCTGGGATGGGAGAAATAGACAAAAAAAATGTACTTGAAAAATAATTAAATAAAAATTTTTAAAAAACCAACAAAAATAAATAAATAAAATCTTAAAAAAAAGAATTAATATTATGAAAATTCTATACTGCCCAAAGCATCTACAAATTCAGTACAATCCACATCAAAATTCCAATGCATATTTCATAGAAATAGGAAAAGTGCTAAAATTTCTATGGAACCACAAAAGATCCCAAATAGCCAAAGTAATCTTAAAAAAAGAAAGACAAAGCTGGAGGCATTACATTTCCTGATTTCAAAATATACTACAAATCTATAGCAATCAAAATATGATACAGGCATACAAACATCAACAAATAAAACAGAATAGAAAAGCTAGAAATAAACCATGCATATACACTCAGCTAATCTTTGGTAAAAGTGTCAAGAATACATAGTAGGAACAGGACAGTATCATCAACTAATACTTAAAAAAAAAAACAACTTGATATCCACATATAAGTGAATGAACCGGGCCCCTATTTTACACCACTCATAAAAATAAACTGTAAATGGTTTATGGTTTCAGTGTAAGACCTGAAACTGTAAAACTCACAGAATAAAATATAGGGGAAAAGCTTCATGACATTGGTCTTGGCAATGATTTCTTGGACATGACACTAAAAGCACAGGAAACAAAAGCAAAACTAAGCAAATGGGGGAATTACATCAAACTAAAAAGCTTCTTCACAGCAAAGGATTCAATCAACAGAGTGAAAAAGAAACCTTAAAGAATAGAATAGAATAGAATAGAATAGAATAGAATAGAATAGAATATTTACAAACCATATATCTGGTAAGGATTTAATATACAAAATATATAAGGAATTCCTGCAGCTCAAATGCA
This sequence comes from Artibeus jamaicensis, assembly GCF_021234435.1. NCBI lineage: Eukaryota > Metazoa > Chordata > Mammalia > Chiroptera > Phyllostomidae > Artibeus > Artibeus jamaicensis. The sequence goes on from NW_026521900.1 coordinate 12,462,928, forward strand.
AAAACAACAAATAACCCAATTGAAAATGGGCTAAGGACCTGAATATACAAATGTCCAATAGGTACTTGAAAAGGTGCTCAACATTGCTCAACATTGCTCGACATCTAATCATTAGAGAAATGAAAATCAAAATCACTGTAACACCTCATACCTGTTATGATGGCTATTATCAAAAAGACAAGGGATAACAAATGTTGGCAAGGATGTGGAGGAAAGGGAACACTTGTACACTGTTGGTGGGAATGTAAATTGGTATAACCTTAATGGAAAATAGTATCAAGTTTCCTCAAAAAATGTAAAAGTAGAAATACCATATAATCCAACAACCCCACTTTTGGGAATATAACTGAAGAAAGCACAATCAGTGCCTTATTGAGATATTTGCAATCCCATGCTTATTTCAGCATTATTTACAATAGCCAATATATGGAACAACCTAAGTGTCCACTGATGGATGATAAATAGAAAAGATTAGATAGATATAGATATGATTGAGATTCAGATTTATATATCATATATACAGAATGGAATATTATTCAGCCATAAAAGAAAGAAATCCTGATATTTGTGACAACACGGATGAACCTGGAGAGTATTATGCTAAGTAAAATAAGCCAGACAAAGAAAGACAAATGCTGTATGGTAGAACTTATAATTGGAATCTTTAAAATAAAAAGTTGAAACAGAGAGTGGAATGGTTGTTGATAGGAGCTGGGGGCTGGGTAAATGGGAGATGTTGGTCAAAGTTTTCCAAATTTGAGTTATAAGGTAAATAAGTACTAAAGATATGATGTACAGAATGGTGATTATAGTTAACAATATTATATTTTATATTTGAAATTAGCTAAGAGAGTAGCTCTTAGGGGTTCCCACTAAATAAGCATACATATGAGTATATCAAATAATTACATTGTATACTTTAAGTATATACCATTTTACTTGTCAATTATACCTCAATAAAGCTAGAGAAAAATGAAGGGGTTTTTCTTATCACAGAAGACAAAGAACCTTTCTATTCTACAAGAACTACCTACCTCCAACCATCCAACCACCACCATTATCATTTACCCTCTACCTCACACACAAATTCACAGTCTCTAAAGGAAATGGTAAAGGATCTATTAGTCATCCCTCTAGCCACCAATGTAAAAAAAGAAAAAATTATACCAGTTTGTAGATAGCATAGCAATAAATGTTAAGGGCAAGGGAGAGGAAAGATGAGAAGTAATAAATATTAAAACAATCAGATTGGGGACAGAAGTTCTTACAAAATCTCTCCTTCATTTTCACATTGTCATTCAGCCACCTGTCTATAACTATATATATAATTGATACTAGCCATCAGACAGATGCAAATTAAAATCACAATGAGATACCACTTCACACTAATGAGAATGGCCATCATAAAGAAATCAACAAGCAACAACTGTTGGAGAGGATGTGGAGACAAGGGAACCCTAGTACATCGTTGGTTGGAGAGCAGACTGGTGCAGCCACTGTGGAAAACAATATGGAATTTCCTCAGAAAACTAAAAGCAGAACTACCTTTTGACCCAGCAATCCCACTGCTAGGATTATATCCTAAGAACTCTGACACACCAATCCAAAAGAACCTATGCACCCCAATGTTCATAGCAGTACAATTTACAATGGCCAAGTGCTGGAAGCAACCTAAGTATCCATCAGTAAATGAGTGAATTCAAAAACTATGGTACATTTACACAGTGGAATTCTACACAGCAGAGAGAAAGAAGGAGCTCCTACCCTTTGTGACAGCATGGATGGAACTGGTGAGCATTATACTAAGGTGTTGAAAGACAAATACTATATGACTTCACCTATAGGTGGAATGAGCTAAACAAGCAAGCAAGCAAAATACTACCAGAGACATTGAAATTGGGAACAAACTGACAGTAACCAGTGGGGAAGTTAGAAGAGATAATGGGGGGAAGGGGAAAGGGTTTTTAGGAACATCTAGAAAGGACACATGGGTGAAATCATGGGGGGATGGGGGATAGTGGTGAGGGGGAATGGAGACAACTGTACTTGAACAACAATAAAAGAAATTAAAAATACATAAATGAGAGAGGGTAGTATAGGGCATGGCAGTGGTGGGAGGTAGGAATATACTGTTCAGGAAGAGTGCTGCTTTAGAATGTTAAAGCTGGAAAGGACTGCAGAAATCAGTCAGTCCACCTTCCTCATTGTACAGACAAGGGAATTAAATTATCAGATTGGAGAAGTCACTTACAGGGTAAATTTAAAAGGGAGGAGCCTAGAGACAGTGAAGCCAGCCAGGAATCCAGAAATAGAGAAATAAAGTTTTGGAAGAGGATGGTAGCAGGAATAGAAAGGAAAGGAATAGAGGCTATTTTGAAGGAAGAAAGACTGACAGAATGTGATGATTGGATAGATATAGGGGATGAATAAGCAGTCGCTCCAAGATTTCACCGCTAGCTGAGTGGGAGGCAGGAGTGCAAGGACAGTGCCTGTTTGGCAAGGGGAAGATAAGTGTCATTTTAGACATATTGGGACTTGAAATTTTTATTCAATTTGATACTGTCCATCAGATAGTTAAAGAGCCTAGAGCTTTGATGAAAAGGTTATGACAAGAGATTTGGGAGTTCCTAAATCTCATCATTGTTCCTTCTTGAGAGAAAGAGGAGAGAGAGAGAGAGAGAGAGAGAGAGAGAGAGAGAGAGAGACTGAAGAGGGGCAAAGACAGCAAACGGGGCTGAGCTTTGAGCCTTGAGGGATATCCACAGAATGGGGATGGGAGAGGTGGTTGATTCACGAAGGAGAATGAATAAACAGTGAAAGAGGGAGGAGAAACAACATAGATCAGTATCTATGTTAGCAGCAGGGCTTTGAGAATGTCATAATGGTACACAGGAAACAATGCTGATGACTAGCAATACTAAGGACTGGTAAACAAATATAACATGGCTGTTTAAAAATGAGTATAGTGCATTGTGTGCCCACCACCCAAAGTCAAATCATCTTCCAATGTACACTTGAAACCTATATGACCCTATTAATCAATGTCACCTCAATAAATTTAATTTAGCCCTGGCTGGTGTGGTTCAATGGATTGAGCACCGGCCTGTGAACCAAAGGGTAACTGGTTCAATTCTCAGTCAGAGCACATGATTGGGTTGCAGGCCAGGTCCCCAGCAGAGGTTGCACAAGAGGCAACCACACACTGATGTTTCCCTCTTTCTCACTCCTTTTCCCTCTGTCTAAAAATAAGTAAATAAAATATTTTTAAAAATAAATTTAATTAAAAATATAAGGCAGCCTTGCATATACTGATAAAGATCTTCAGTATATGTAAATGAAAAAAAGCAAGGTGCAGATTGTTTTAGTATGTGCAAAAGGCAATTTAAGGAATCTATATTCATATTTGCTTGTGTATGTACAGTGACAGTCTAGAAAAATATGGTAAAAAAAATCCAAGCACAGTGAGGGGTGATGAACCTGGCCAGATGAGGGATAAGTATAAACAGGACACTATTCTTCATCTACCTTTTCATACCAAATGGCTTTTTTTTAAGATTTTATTTATTTATCTTTAGAGGGTAGAGGGGAAGGGAAGGAGAGAGGGAGAGAAACATCAATGTGTGGTTGCCTTTCGTGCATCCCCTGCTGGGAACTGGCCTTCAGGGAGCCTTCCTGCAACCCTGGCATGTGCCCTGACTGGGAATCGAACCGCGATTGTCTGGTTCGCAGGCCCGTGCTCAATCCACTGAGCTACAGCAGCCAGGGCTCCAAATGGCTTTTGACCCATGTGAATATGTTACCTATTCAACAAATAATTTGTGATATAAAAATAATTGTTCAGTGAAGACAAGGAGGATAATGACAGCAAAAAGGCCAGTGAATTTGGCCCTCAGGAAGACTTCAGCGAAAGCCAGATTGGAGAGGATCAAGGAATACACAGGCTATTAGGAACAGAGACACTGAACACATGCACATGCACACACATACACATATAAAACCATATACTACACACCTATATATAATATATATGGTATCTTTGGAAGGGTACAAAAAGAATTGATAACAGTGGCTGCATCTGGGTAGAGAAATTAGTGATAAACACTTGCCCATTTGTATAATTTTAATCTTGTTCCATGAACATTTATCACCTATGCCTAAAACAATTTAAACAAATATTGTTAGGAGAAGGAAGGGAAGGGAGAAGGGAGGGAGGGAGGGAGGGAGGGAAGGAGGGAGGGAGGGAGGGAGGGAGGGAGGGAGGGAGGGAAGAAGGAAGGAAGGAAGGAAGGAAGGAAGGAAGGAAGGAAGGAAGGAAGGAAGGAAGGAAGGAAGGAAGGAAGACCACTCCACACTTAACAAAATTTGGTGGCAAACAGGGCATGTGAGATGGATATGTTTGTAGGAGCCAAGATGGTCAAGTTGGACTTTTGCTTTATTCTCTCTCCCCATTCCAGTTCAAGAGGCCAATGGTTGCTGGAAGAAGAGGCACTATAAAATCCAATAAACTACACTTTGATACCAGCTCTGCCACTTTACTGGTTGAATGAATTTTAGAAAGTTATTTAACTCTCTTAGCCTCAATTTCTGCATCTCAGAATTAGGGACACTACTAAGTACCTCTCATACATTATATTACTTAGTCCTGGGAGTCTAATGTGCATATTTAACAATTTCACAAGAAAGCTTGGAAATGACTGATCTATGTGACTTTTCTCCAGTGCTATGTCACTTTTCTCCAATGCTATGGCACACAGAACATGGTCACAGGAATAGTTAATATTGATACTGGAAAGAAATCATGAGTCACAGAAGGGGGTCTTTCAAACAAAATTCTAAAGTATAGTGGAACAAACATAAGATTTTGGCAAATCTGATTTCAAATCACAGTTTTACCACTTATTGGTGTTATTTTGATAATGTTGTTGTTCTCTCTGAGTCTCATTATTTTTATCTGTAAAATAGGAATACTATCAGTTATTTTATAATAGTAATGAAAATTAGAGAACACACATATAAAATTCCAAGTACATAATTGGCATTTGATTAGTGGTAACTTTGATCACCCTCAGCCTAGAATTAAAGCTCCAAAGCACACGAAAGCAGTCATGCCAATTTCCTACATTGCACTTCCATTCCCTTGCCCCTTCAAAATAGCTCTCAAAAAATAAAAGCACATTGGCTATCCCTTTGATTTTTTTAAGCACCTATGAGGTCAACCAAAGAATTCCCTCCTGCCCTTTGAACTTTTAATTCATTCTCAAATGATTTACTGGCTGTCTGGCCTCCAAATGACCATGCTAGCAGCTATGTCCTTCCTCTCTGAGGCTCTGTCCCTTTGATAACAACAGTGTCCCTGATGGGGTTTACCATTCCCATACTGTAGGAGCATGCTTCCAAGATAATTTTTTTTTTACTTTAGAAGGAGAGTAATGGAAACAGAAGTAAAAAGCAAGCTAATATTCCCACCAATACCTGCAAAGGCTGAATCATCTCCTCTAAGACTTTTTCAGATTGTCTGTACTCCTTTCAAACTTACTATGTGATACTGATAAGAAGAAACACTTCCTAGCATCCCTTTTGAGGCCTGTTTCTAAAATTTGCTCCAGTAATAACAGCTCTCCAGCAGCAGTCTGAATAGGAACAGACTAAAAGAAACCCCCACCGCGTATCTTTTAGACTGTTACAGTACTGCCACTGTGAGTTTGAATCTATTCCCTTTAGTGCCCTGACATAACATAATTGACTTCTACAGAGACAGCCACCAATTAGATTAGGCCCTATTAGGAAGGATAGAGATGGTTCTTCCTGGCCCTTCTCAGCATTCTCAGCTTTGAGTAAAATAGTGAGAAAAGGAATGTCATGGTCAAATAATGAGGACACTTAAGGCACTGGGTATAAATACCAGACGGTGACTCACATCCAAGGCTAGTCAGACAGAACACGTTAGGACTTGCTTAAGCAAAAGTAAAAACATACACACACACAGTATGTTCACATTAAGGTACCTCCTTTCAGTTGAAGCTGTGAAAACACTTGAGTCAGGCAGAAGACTCACACCCTCCCCAAACACATAGCAAAAAGATGGGTGGCTGCTGTTTTAACAGTTCCATGGCAACCCTTCCCAACAGCAAGGGGAATACTGTAATCATCAGCCAGTAGGCCTCTCCCACATATAAACCTCAGAAACACAGTTCACACATAGGAGCTGCAATAGGAAGGAACCCAAACTGTTGTAAACCAAACTCCAGGACAACCTGCATCCTCCATTGCCGCCATCTCCCCTCACGTCCAGGGTTGCATCTGGGATCACTCTCATCTTCTGACAACACCATTATTTCCTTCTTTATGTTCCCTCTGTCCCTAGCTCACATGTGTGTGTTATTCAAGGTTCACCCCACTTACGAGGTATCACAGAAAGACTAGAAAACTTGGCTAGTATATCCAACTCTTCAAGTCATATCTTTTTTCTAATTTGGGATAGGAAGTGGAAAGGTCAAAATGACCAATTATTAAGTACAAAATTTTTGCTTCACTCCTCCTGCCAATCATCATGGAGAGTCCATTCTGTGTTCTTTGCTAAGGATGGTATAGATAGCCATTGTCCTCTAGAACATTTTCATCCAGTAAGGCAGACACAAGGCAGCCAAAATACCCAAAGATTTCTACTGGAAAATCAGAACTCCAGAATTCCAAAAAGGGAGCAATTAGAGATGATGCCCTTGAGGCTTAGAGCTAGAGCTTGAAGGTTAGGCCCAATTGGGTGGAGCGGAGAAGAGAAAAGAAAGCCTTCTAAGTATGCAATCTGAAGCCCAGCCACTCAAAGAACATCAGGATAGGGAGTTTCCCACGTATGTTTGGAGGGCAGAAAAGAAACCATTCTGACTGAAAACTCAGGCCCTGGAAGAAGTTCTAGAAAGTAAGACTAGAGTCAGATGGAGAATGGTCCATACACCAGGCTGAAGTAGTTTGGGCTCTATAATACAGGCAGAAGAGAGCCATTCAATAATTTTAAGTGGGAGGAGAGGGAATGATCAAAGAGGAAAAGCATTGACCAGGCCACTATAGTAGTATAACTGTTCCAGATGGAGGTTTTTTCCCCGCCTGTCCCAGCTTTTGCAAGATCCTCCTTCAAAGCTGCCTATCTGAGCTCACTATCTCAGAGCTCATTACTTTGCATCTCTTTTAGGTTGAGTGAGATATCGGTGATGCTTCTTATTCTGAATGAGACTACTAATGTACTGAAGTTGGTCAGAGACTTAAAAAAAATGGAGAAGTTTCATCCAAATCTTCCGGTTTAGAAGAGAGGCACTATGATACATCATTTCCATTTTTGTAATAGCATCAGTCAGCTTGGCCCCTGGGTCACTGGTCTCTTCTATGAGCTCAACAGAGGAGCAGAAGGAGAAAGAAAGAGAGAGAGAGAGAGAGAGGGAGGGAGAGAGAGAACTGCCAGCATAGAGCAAAACCTGATTGTCAAGTGCTTTTCTGGGGCCTGGTCCAGATCACTGTCACGTACAGGCTTAGACTAGAGCTCAGCCTTAAATTAGGGCTCCAAACTAAAAGCCAGAATGAAAGGTGTAGGAGCCCCACCTGGGTCTTAGTAGTGGGAATTAACTCTCCCTGATCCTTAATTCTTTTGGCTTTTATTAGTGGCTGGAAGGGTAGAGGGATGTAACCTGAACCCTAATGCAGCTGAGAAGGGCTAAGAGCCAGAACTTTCCTTGAGCAGATACAGTATGTGCAGAGCCTGGGCAGGTTTCAGAACACTGCACATTTCTCCAGCCAATGGCACAGGAAAACATGAAAAGTACTTATTTAACCCTTTACATCCAGAGGGGAAGAGTATCATTCTCTCATCAGGCAGGGCTAACACAGCAGAGAAACATTAGCAAGCTGGTTCTTGTAAAAGCCAGAGCACTCAGGTACTCTTTTTCACAAAAATACCCCCAGCAGCTAGATATTCAAATCAATTTCAAACATAAATTACAAGCTATTTCACCTTGTCAGAGAGAACAGTTAGGTAAAGTAAGCCGTGTGCCCATTAGCCTTTTAGCAAGAAGTGAGTTTTGTCTACAAGGAGGTAGGGAAGGAGTGAATAGACCAAGTCCCATAGCACCCGCATCTTTAGAACATTCTGAATTTTAGTTTTTCAACATACAGAAAAGCAGGTGTTGCTGCACAAAATAAGTAATGAACCTAGAAAGCAAATCTAAAAAGGATGAAGGTAGGAGAAGGGTCACCAGGCCCTTCTGCACAGAGTTAACCTTTTATGAGAATTACATGCAAGTATGCAGGGCACTGGGCCTAGGGTTTGGATCAGATAATCAGTCCAAATTTGCAAGAAGTATCTTAATAGTAAAGCAATGTTTTACACCCAAATTTGCAAGAAATGAATTTGTGAAGAGAATCCTCATTTTCTCCTTATTTTAATATAAAAATCAGGATAATATTTTGGTAAGGACACAACTGAAGGCAATTAAATAATACTTGAAAGTTTAACATTACTTTTTCAAAGGTTACACTTAAGAACCAAAACTACTGTAGAAATACTAACAATGATACTCACAAATTAATACTACACCATGCAGAGTATCAAACTTCTAACAACAAAAATGCAATACAGACTTGAAACTCCAGTGGTTTGAGGTTTGCTTTCCAAGCCTCCACACTGTGTTTTTCATATAGAGAAAACAATCCTTAAACATCTTGGCAAGTCAACAGGTTTTTTCACAACCTAGAACGTTTTAACATTACAAGCGTCATGTCTGAAATTTGGCCTTGTGTCAGTTTCTTCTATTTTTTTGTTTGATTTTTGGACTTTCTCATCACTTGAAAGTACTAAGTTAAACAGAAAGAACTTAATCCAGTAACACCTGAGGTGACTAGGCATCCTGCAGATTGGGGCTAGCAAGACCAAGCTATGACCAGAAAGGCTGATTAAATAACAATGCAGGCATGTTCCAATGTATGTTGGGGCATGAGATTGTCTGGCAATTAACTAATTTTCACAACAATCAGCAGACAATAAGTAAATTGTCTTATGTTAACCATTATGTTCCTAAAATAAATATTTGTTGTTTTAACAGATCAGTGGCCTTAAAAAATCCTTTTTATTTTGAAATAATTTGATTGTTCTACAGACACCTCAGTCTCAAAAGATACAAAACTGAACTAAATAAAACTGATTAGCTCTCCTAATTCCCATCACCACTGACAACCGTCTAGGTTAAAAATACTGGATTCCCTTTTAACCTCTCCTTCATTTCTTCAGATCCAAATGGTATGTATTCCACTAACCTCTAGCAACTTGCTAATGTATAACAATCAGCACATTTGTGAAGATGACTGATTCCCTCAAAATGTGCTCTTTTATTGTTCAATGCAGGTCTTTCCTCATGGAAGCACTTATGTGGCTGGTACTGTGCTAGGGGCTTTATTTTTAACACATTAATCCTCCCAAACACTAAAATCACTACCTACTCTGAACTTGAGGCTTTCTATAGCCCAGTTTTCTGGGTTCTTCAGAATAACTGGCTCATGTCATTCACCTTCATAGCCCATTACTCTGCAACAATCAAGCAGAGATACATTGATTCATTTATCCAGCCAGGTAAGCAATATGACATTTAGCAAGTTACCTAACCTCTCCATGCCTCAATTTATCTTCTGCAAAATGGGGTTAATAAATTAGTCCATACATGTTAAAATAGAAAGCCAGTGCCTGACCCAGGATACACACTATGAAGATATTTGTTAGAAAACAAATAAAAGTGGCATTTATGGAGCTCTGTGCTGGTTTCACAGGACTTAAGAAGAATAATTCAGCTCTTAAAACAAGCACTCAATAAGTTTAGTGAAAGAGTTAAATAAGTAATTAAACAAACAACATATCCTCTGCCCTTGGGGAGCTCATACTATTAGTCAGTTCACCGTGGGGTGAACCAACTGGTCTTAGTCTCCTGTTTGTGTCTTTAGGACATGCAGCACTTATGCTAACTAGAATGAATGCTTTTCTTCCTCCCCAAACTACCATACCATATATATCCTTCAAGGCCTAACTCCAGTTCTTCATTTTTTCACAGCCTGCTCAATCACATCAGCCTATAATGAAATCTCTTCTCACTGAATAAATGATGCTCTTAGATCCTGCTCCATGGTTTCAGAACTGTAAGGTTTTTATTTCCTGGGTTTGCAGTAGTGCCTTTCTTCAACAAAACTGTCACTTCCAGGGAGCAAGTCTTCTTATAGTGGCTATCTCTTGAATTCTCTAGTTTAGGGTTAGGTACTTTACAAAGTTCTTCCTGGCTGGTGTAGCTCAGTGGATTGAGCACAGGCCTGCGAACCACATGATTGCAGTTCGATCATGCAGTTCCCAGTCAGGGCACATGCTTGGGTTGCAGGCCTGTTCCCTGCAGGCCAGTTCCCAGCAGGGGATGCACGAAAGGCAACCATACATTGATGTTCTTCTCCCTCTCTCCTTCCCCTCTAAAGATAAATAAATAAAATCTAAAAAAAAAAACAAAGTTCTCAACAAATATGTGTTGACCAATGGTTTGACTAATTGATTGACTGGAAGCTTAATTGAGAGCTCTTAGGAGACAAACAAGGGTTAGCATAGCCTTTCAAATTGCTTGCTGTTTAGACATTAGCCAGAAATTATGTCTGGTCTTCCAACTTGTGGTAGCAGCAGGAGACATAATATTAAATGTTCTCTGCCATTTCACACATCTCTCATTGATTTGGTAACTTGAGAAATTTCATTTTTTAAGTTCAAAATTATCCTAAGAGAATTGATATTTAATAAGGGATACTGCCTTGGCTGGTGTGGTTCAGTGATTGAGTGCCAGCCCACAAATCAAAGGGTCGTCAGGTTTGATTACTGGTCTGAGGCACATGCCTGGGTTGTGGGTCAGGTCCCAGGGTGAGAGACAACCACACATTGATGTTTCTTTCCCTCTTTCTCCCTCCCTTCCCCTCTCTAAAAAAATAAATAAATAAATAAAATCTTTTTTAAAATGAGGGGTTCGTGTGGAAAGTTTTTCATTTCTTTTTTAAAATTTTTATTTGTTTTTTTATTATTGTTGGAGTACAATTGTTATTTATTTTTAAAATCCCATACACACCAAGTATTTACACAAGATAAAGGATAAAGTCGATCTCCCTCCATACAGGAAAAAATGTACAAGTTTTATTATTTTCATTTTGCAAATGAGGAATTTGAGACACAGAGAGGAAAATGACTTGCCCAATGACACATAAATAATGATTGACAAAGCAAATACTGAAATTTAGGTCTTTTGAAACCAAGCTCATACCTTTTACTGTGATTTGAGATTTAAAACAAAACAAATCAAAAACCCTTCCTTTGACCCTGACCCCTAAGGGGCATGTTGGTAATATAACAGTTTTTTAACTCAATTATAATTCTCTCATTTCTCTCTCATTTCTTCCCCACCCCTCTTCATATTCTAATCCAGTTCTTTCTCTCCCTTTCTTCCTTCCACCTATGAAAACATGATATTAAAGAAAGAGACTTAGATTTGAAGTCAAACAGAAGTAAATGTAAGTGCCAGCTCTTCTACTTACTGTGTGACTTGGAGTCTGTTACTTAACTTTTATCAGGCCTCCGTCTCTTCATCTGCACAATGGGGACATCAATATCTACCTCAGAGAGTTACTATAAAAAGTAAATTGGAATATATTTAAAACACCTGCAAGCAGCAATATTTGCCACATAGCAGGTTCAGTATCTCTTCTATCCCACCATATCTAGGCCATGATCATACTTTGGGTTCAAGAGGTTGCTGAGATCCAACCAAACTACATTGCCTCTACCCAGTGAGGCACATCTACCCAAATGGAATATCCAGTTCCTTGCCTGGTCCACTTTTCAGCCTGTTGTCTTGATATTCCCTGATTACAAATTTAAATGAACACAGAGCTCCAAACTCAAAGTCAAGTCCTCTAAAGAACATGAGAGTCAAGACCAGACACTTACCCCTCAGACTGCAAGATGTCATCATTCACCATCTCAGTCAGATGATACACCATCAAAAGCTGCCTACCTGCAGAAGTTTTCACAGGAGCTTTTACTTACATCAAACAAAAACAAAAAGAAATGGAAAACAGCAAGGCAGCCCAACAAAGACAGGACTTTAGCATGTCATCTTCTCATAAGCAAAGATGGGGCTACAGCCATGAAACTCTAACCTATTTCCAGAATAACTAGTTGAACCAGATTACTCCTAGCTCTACCTTATCTCACCCCAACCCCCTCCCCCCCAAAAAAAAAATCAATTTCTGATGGACCGTGAAAAGCAATATAGGAGAACCATTCAAAAGTTTCCTGCCAGAGGCCCAGGAAGAGAGACAACCATACAGCTGGGAATCTACTGAGCGGCATTAGGGTGGGGGCCAGAAGACATCACAAAGAGTCTGTCCATCACTGAGCTTAACCCTTGATCCTGTCAAATTAGTCCCAGCTCCCACATTCCTTGCAGATGTATTATTAAAAGACTTGAGTGGAAGTTAACAGACCGTGCCACATGCCATCTCTGAGAATATACCAGGAAACAGCCACTTCTGGGAAGATAAGAAGTAGTGTGGAGAAAAGCAATGCACTGTAAGAATTGCCTGCTGTCAGTCAACCTTCACACTTCCACAGCCTAGACCAAGCAAGGATCCTGGAGGCCTTAGTGATTCATCAATAAAGAAGCTTGTCCCATGGATAGTAAGAAAAGAAACAGAAGGGAACAGAGGAGTGAAGTAACATGCCAAGCTTACTCAGCAAATTGATAACAGGGTACAAGGAATGTGACAAAGGTCTTGTCCTCCACTGAAACAAGATAGAGAGAGACACAGCATGAAAGAATTTCCCCCTAATCCAGTTATCAATTTGCTGTTTTTAAACTTTATCAACCTTAATTCTGTGAGTTTCTCTCACCTCCACTGAAAGCATAGCTGAGTCAAGAGGGACTAAGCTGGTATAGCAGACTAAAAGAGTCCACTGTGACCAAAGAAGAGAAAAGGCTGGGTTTTGAACAGAGGACAGGGAAGCCAATGAATGAAGAAAGAGGTGATGGGACATGAATGAGACAGTCCAAAATGTAGGCTTCAAGAAACTGGTGTTGATGTTTGGGGGCTGGGAATCAAAGGCAGGAAGGGTAGCTTGGATGTATGGAAAATGTGTCTCTGTTGCTACTAGGCAGTGCTCGCCCTGTGACATAACACAGTTAAAGACTCACACCATAAGAGTAGGAGCAGAGGTGAAGTCAAAAGGGAGGGGTTAGTTACTTTGAGAAACCATCTTGATCCTTGCAACTTCATTGCCCAGCCAGGATAGCTACATGCCTAAGTAAATATGCCAGTGTAATGTGAGGAAGAATGGATCATCTCTTGCAAAACTAATGTCTTTTACACTTGTCCTATTTATACTAGATGGGGCAAAGGGGTTCAAGGAGACAAACCTCTACCCCATCCCTCTACTCCAGAGGTGTTAAACTCATTTTCACCAGGGGCCACATCAGCCTTGCAGTTGCCTTCAAAGGGCCGAATGTAATATTAGGACTGTATACATGTAACTACTCCTTAACAGTTAAGCAAGAGCTTCGTGCTCCTGCTGGGTAGAAACAAGGAGCTGGGCTGGATAAAACAAGGTGGGGGGGGCCAGATTCAGCCTGTGGGTCTTGTGTTTGCCACCTGTGCTCTACTCCAACACAATCTTTACCCAGGTAAAATAATCTCAACTTATGCATTAATGACTTAATTGAAGTCTGTCTGAAGAGGGTTCTTTAGGGGAGTATAAGGAATAAAATACTGGCTCCACAGAAGCTGACAGTGATCTAGGTACCAAAAAAGCAATATAAAAGGGTAGATTGCTGATAACAAGATAACTCAGGTAAACTTGGACTTCAGTTTCAGAAAGAAATTTAACCATGCATACACTGTGTGCACACACACTCACAGATATGTGCATGTTTGGCCCAGATAATAGTAAACTCCAAACCCACCCAGATCTGTATAACAGAGATATCAAGAGCACTTGTTGTCCCTAACTTATGAATGAATTACTTTCTAAGAATACCATTTGTAAATAAGCAGCTTGGAGCTTTAAATAGTTTCCTATAAACAGAATATGGTGAATGGTGGTTAGATTCTGTAATTTCATTGGCTATACACTATGGATTAAATAGGCCTTTCCAAATCTGTTCTGAACCTAGCTATTACCAAAAACATTGTGTCAATGGATCGTGTGTTCTGGATATTGTCTCTTCTCCAGGCCTCTCATCCTTCAGTAATAATGACGACTAAGTTCCACTCTAATATACTCCTGATCAGGCCTTTAGTAGCAAGAAAAGGTATATATTTGCCCAAATCTGGTGACAAACTGGAAATATGAGGACATGGAGAAATGAAGCCATGGGTGCAAGAACTTTAGGATTGATTCTTGTAGATATTCAGGTACAGAAAGAAGACCTCAGAACCCAGGGATGGCAGCATCAGCAGGAGATTTTACAGTCAGTGCTATTGGCAATGTTCAGGGAGATAAATATCTTACAGGAATTGGGGACAGGAACTGCTATGTCTAAATTCCTACATAGGTGTTCTGTAAGATTGGAGGCTGATTGTGTGTCACATATGGTCAACATCTTCAATCTTAGAGACACCTATTTTTCTCAAAGGGAGAATATTAAGTTTAGAGAGGTTAATCCTACAAATCCAAGCCAGCAGCTGGGAAAAAAATAAAATAAATTAAATCTGATGTTTAAGAGTCTGACTTTGACACTATTCATTAAATGCTACTTCCTTCTTCTATTATGCAAATTCCCTCCCTGTACTTTATATAAAACATATTTGCTCCTTGCAGTCAGGACTTATATTCTGTCTCTTATCTTCCATAGAAAACTTTTTCCAAGGCTGGCCTGGGCTAGGGGCAAATCTAGGGGCAATTCTAATTCAATAGTAAGAGGTGAAATGTGTCCCTCCCAAATTTATTATGTGGCTGTTCCATATGACTATGCAGAGTCCTTGTGCAGGTATGTCTTAGCAACAGCACAGATACCTCCACTAAAAGGCTTTGCTTGACACAGGATCTTCATATGGCATGGACTCAGCTGTATTTTTTAAAATATTGATCCTACTCAACTTTGATCAGACTCTTCTCAGATACTGTATTCAGCTGTAGGCTCCATAACTCAAGAGGAACATGGACAGGCTGGAGTGTATCCAGAATGGGAGGATGAAACCGGAGAGGATGCTAGATCTCGGCAGCTTAAAGAGCTGTCAAGACACTTCTAGCCACTTTAGTCTAGAAAAGTGAAGCAAGGGGATATAGTTTTTGTCTTTAGACCTCCCAAAGGCTTTCCTAAAGCAGAGAAAGCACCCCTGACTGTGTGGTCCCAGAAAGTAGAGCTAGGACCCACGGATGGTAGGTAGAGGGAGAATGATTGCAGAATGATTCCTATTAAAGAGAAAGCTGTTCATAGGCAACATTTTCCAACAGTGAAATGAACTAGCTAATAAGGTAGTGAGCTCCCCCATGACCAGAAGAGAATAAGCTCAGGGCTACTACACAGGAGGCTCATAGGTTGGTTAAGACTAAGATGAGCTGACTTTCAAAAGGTCCTCCTCACTCTGAGAATCTAGGTCTCCTCCAAGAGCAGCATTAGATTAATAGCCCTGAGTTGAGTCTGCTTTGGGTAGAGGTATGTGGGTGGGTGTGTGCACATGTGTACGCACATAGAGGGGTAGTGAGAGCAGTCTTTCACTTAATCTCTGTTCATTAACTTTTCTCAGATAGGTCATCATTTTTCTCCCCACCTCACCCTCCCAGTTCTGAAGAAGCCTAACTATAAAAACTGTGACGTTCCCTCCAGAAAATCATTCTATAAACACCAATCTCAAATCTCTTTTAAAAAATTCTGGGAGGGTACTTCCGCCAAGATGGAGGCATAGGTGGCTATGCCGTGCCTTCTCACACAACCAAGTTTAGAGACAACTAAATATTAGCAACAGAAAACACAGCCAGAACATGGAAAATTGAACTTTTCGGAAGTCTGTTAACAACAAATTCTTCAGCTTGACCAGTAAGGGGTGAAACCAGCGGCTGGTGAAGCAGGGTTGCACAGGAGGACTCGGTCAGACGGACTCAGACGCGCGGAATCCAGGCCTGCGGAATCCAGGCCCAGGGTTGGACCTAGTGAGCGACCGAGCGAGCAACCACGCCAGCGACTGCGGGGGGAGATAGTGGGGCAGCGGGGCTGCGTGTTGACTGTGGTCGCGCATTTGTGCGCGGGTGGACCAGGGCCCAGCAGGTCCCCGCGGCAAGCGGCAGTGGAGGGCGCCGCCATTTCCCTGCTCTGACCCCACCTCCACATACAGCATCATAACCCAGCGACTCTGAGTGGCCCAGCCCAGGTGAACCGCCTAAGATGCTAATCCTCACCCAGCTGTGAGAAACAGCAGAGGGGGTCACCATTTCCCCGCTCTGACCACGCCCCCACATACAGCATCACAACTCAGCGACCTGGGAGTCCAAGGCCCCGCTTCTCACACTTAAAGGGCGTGAACAGACCAAAAATGGCGCAAGAAGATCTCAAAGCCTCAGAGCCTATAGATCTAAGCGATGAAGAAATAGCAAAACTCTCAGACGCACAGTTTAAACCATTGGTGATCAGGATCCTCACAGAACTGGTTGATTATAGCCACAAATTAGACAAATATATGAAGGCGAAACTAATTGAAATGAATGGAATTGCACAGGACACCAATAGCAATGAAAAGGAAACTGGGACTCAAATCAATGGAGTGGACCAGAAGAAAGCAAATAATGGCCAAACAGAAAAGAGTCAAGAAGCAAGAATTCGAAGAAATGAGGAGAGTCTTAGGAACCTCCAGGACATCTTTAAACACTCCAACATCCGAATTATAGGGGTACCAGAAGGGGGAAAGGCACAGCCACCAGTGGAAAACTTATTTGAACAAATAATAAAGGAGAATTTCCCCAATCTGGCAAAGGAAATAGACTTCCAGGAAATCCAGGAAGCTCAGAGAGTACCAAAGAAGGTGGACCCAAGAAGGAACACACCAAGGCACATCATAATTACATTAGCCAGGATTAAAATGAAGGAGAGAATCCTAGAAGCAGCAAGAGCTAAGGGGACAGTCACCTACAAAGGAGTCCCCATCAGACTCTCAGCGGATTTCTCAAAAGAGACCTTCCAGGCAAGAAGGGGCTGGAAAGAGGTATTCCAAGTCATGAAATCCAAAGACCTACAACCAAGATTGCTCTATCCAGCAAAACTTTCATTTAAAATGGAAGGGCAGATAAAGTGCTTCTCAGATAAGATCAAATTCAAGGAGTTCATCATCACCAAGCCCTTATTATATGAAATGTTAAAGGGACTTATCTAAGAAAAAGAAGTTAAAGAAACATGAACAGTGAAAGGACAACAAACTCACAGTTATTAACAACCACACCTAAAACAAAAGCAAACTAAAAGGACAGCTAGATCAGGAGTGGAAACATAGAAATGAAGATCTCAAGGAGGGTTAGCAACAGGGGAGTGGGAGGAGGAGAAGAGGGGAGAAGGTACAGAAAATAAGTAGCATAGACAGTAGATAGAAAATAGATGGGGGGGCAAGAATAGCATGGGAAATATAGAATCTAAAAACTTGAGACACATGGTCATAAACTAAAGGGGGGGTAATGGTGGGGATGGGGGGTAGGGTGGAGGGAATGAAAGGGGGAATAGAACAACCGTAACAGCATAATCAATAAAAAAATTAAAAAAAAATTCTTGGAGGGAGTTGGAAGGAGCAAGGGGATAGACCATTTTAATTTTTTTTAAGGGACAATGCTCAACTGTCTTCCAGCTGGAGTTGAACTATTTTCTTTGTCTGAGGTTTTGATGGAAAACCCTCTAACAGGTTTTGCCTTTTTCACTTCTGGGAAAATAGGTATGGATCTCAATAGGGTACCAGGTATATTATGACAACCTAGCATGCCCAAAAGTAGTGTGTACCTGAAGTTCAACCAGAGGTCACCAGAAATAACACCTGCCCATCTTATTCTACCTCCCTCCAACCTTCTTTGTATCTCTTTGGATTAATTCCTACCTTGTATCCCCAAATGCCTTCCACATTCTGGGAAAGGATAGCAGTTGAGGATGTGAGGCAGTAAACATCTTTGCTAATTCAAGAGGCAGAGAGGAGGGGAGAATTCATGTAAATAACCATGCTGGACTAAGCTCCCAAGAAGTATACCCCATGAAGGTTCCATTGTGAATGCGAAACCCTGGTCTGGGGATAGGCCCAGCCTGAAATACAGCTAAAAATGGTTCACAGGAACTATCATTTCTCATATAACATGACCTCTGCACCCAACAAGAACTCAAACTTACAGCCAAACTTACTGCCAGCCACAAGAGAGCCTTAATCTGAACTTACCCATGTTCTCTAAAAATCTCAACTACCTCTTTGAGTGTTTTTTCTAGAAATATGCTCACAGTTGGGATGGGGAGGGGCTAAAAAAAACCCCTTAAAGACCATGCCCTGCCATTTTCCCCAGAAAAGAGTATTAGTTTGCCCAATTCATTCTCACATCATCTTTGATGCAAATAGACACTTGGGTCTAGAAAGGATGAAATGACAGAGACATTAGTGCACATTAAGGGTAGAAGGTGAAGCTTCTTTGTCCTCTAGGCTACTCCCCCGTCCTACCAAATTTTGTTCCAGGGCAGTAACTAATCCCCACTTCTTTCGCTGTGCCAGAAAAAAATGGACCCAGAAAGGGGCAACTATGTAAACTAAGCCTGTCTTCTACCCTGTATTATCCCCCTACACACACACCCTATTTTCCTCCTCCTTTTCCTGCATCCCCACACTGGTCTCCACCTTTTTTTTCTCCATCTTTAGCCAACCTCAGCACATTTCCAATAACAAAATGAGTATAGGAACCCTATGCTCCGCTATAGCTCAGTGCTCTCTCTCTCTCTCTCTCTCTCTCTCTCTCTCTCTCTCTCTCTCTCTCTCTCTCACACACACACACACACACACACACACACACAAGATAGTATACAATTTGAATCACTGAGGCCTCTAAGAGGTTCCAATTGATGCTGAATCATTAGTACCAGAACCTTGGAAAGGTCACCTACCCCCAAAGAGGATCTTTTCCAGTGCAGGGAGCCAATTTCACAGATGGATGTATATACTGTGAAGGGGGACTCCTAGATAGCAAAACAGACAAATCTGATTAGCAGACAATCCCCACTTCATCCAGATGGGCTCCCTGAGTCAATGAGGTAGTATAAGACACAAACTGGGAATATATCCTAAGACTCACGAAACACCAAATCAAAAGAATTTATGTATCCCTATGTTTATAGCAGTGCTATTTGAATAGCCAAGTGCTGGAAACAGCCTAAGTGCCCATAAGTAGAGGAGTGGATCAAAAAACTGTGGTATATTTACATAATGGAATACTATGCAGTAGAAGAAAATAAGGAATTCCTGCCTTTTGTGACAGTATGGATGGAACTGGACACTATTGTCCTAAGTGAAATGAATCAGTTGTTGAAAAACAAATATCATATGATCTCACTTATAAAAAGAATCTAATGAACAAAATAAACTATCAAGCAAAATAGAATCATAGGCATAGAATCGTGGAATAGACTAATGGCTATAAAGGGGAGTGGGGGGCTGGATGAAAGAAGGTGAAGGGATATACTTCAATATACATCAAGTACCCATGGACATGAACAATGGTGTGGGGATTGGCTGTGGGAGTGAGGGGGTAGGCTGGGAAGAGGGGGAACAAAAAGGTGAAAATGGGACATCTGTAATAGCATAAATACTAAAACATCAAATGAAAAAAGACAGTAGCAAAGAAATTAATAACACCAAGGTCATGGACCCAGTTCCCTTGTGGGTCATGTTTCAGTGGGGAAATTATAAACTGTCTCTAACATTTGCTGAATGGATAAAACAACTACGAGACATTTACACAATGGAATACTACACTGCTATAAAAAAGGAGAAATTTTACCCTTTGCATAGATGGACTTGGAGAACATTATGCTAAGTGAAATAAGCCAGTCAAAGAAAGACAAATACCATATGACTTCACTCATGTGTGGAATCTAATGAACAAACTGAACTAACAAGTAAAACTGAGACAGATTTATAGATGGAGTGCAGGATGACAGCTAAAGGGGGAAGGTTAGGGGGTTAATGGATTGAGCAAAAAAGAAAATGGACTCATGGACATGGACAACAGTGTGGTGATTTCAGGGTGGAGGGAATTTAAGACGGTTAAAGAATAATGGAAAAAAATAAAATTAAAAAATAAAACAAAAGGACACACACCAAAAAACACTTGAGATAATCAAAAAAGCTTTTAAAAAACATTTCCTCTTTTTTCTACCTGATTGTCAGGAAAAGACTGAATGAATCTCCATAACTTTGGGCAACTGAATGCACTGCATTCAGGGAAATCACAAAAGCTGGCAGGAATTGATGATTTCTCCAACCTGATCATTTTCTAGTCCAAAGGTTCTCCTCTGACAAATACGAGGTCTGTCCAGAAAAATTCTAGCCATTGTTAATATAATAAGAACTGTTTGTGCAACATCAATGTAACCTGGCAGCCAAGAAGAGTGGACTGGAATATGCATGCATGAACAGTGACAACTAGTCAGTAGGGGCAGTAGATGCCATTGAGTGAGCATGTGTACTGTGTGGCCATCGCATTCAAAATGACTGAGCAAGTAGAGCAATGAATCTGCATCAAATTTTGCATTTAGCTTGAACATTCCTCTATGCAAACTATTCAGATAATTCAGATGGCTGCAGCTACAGGCAACTGGTGATTGGAAGCTTCATCATGACAATGTGCCTGTCCATGCCTCATGTCTCATGCACAATGTTTTGGCAAAACATCAAATCACCCAGGTGACTCAGCCCCACTACAGCCCAGACTTGGTGCCCTGTATCTTCTGGCTTTTCCTAAAACTAAAATCACCTTTGATGGGGAAGAGATTTCAGATGATCGATGAGATTGGGGAAAATATGATGGGGCAGCTAATGGAGACTGAGAGAACTGTGTGAGGTCCCAAGGTGCCTACTTTGAAGGGGACCAAGGCGTCATTGTCCTATGTATAATGTTTCTTGTATCTTGTTCAATAAATATCTCTATTTTTCATATTACCTACCTGTATATCTTCTGGACAGATCTTGTATGAGGTAGATTTTCATACTGCATACACTCTCTCCCCACTAATCACCTTTTCTCAAAATTGTCCACTCTCAAGATCCCTCCATCTTTCCCACAAGCTATCTCCAAACATGTATGCCATACCACCCAGACCCAAATCACTTTTGGATTTTTTCCCCCATAACACCAAAGGAGGTTCTCCATTTCCAACCATCGTTCTTGTATTTTACCTCCATCTCTGCCTGACCGGAGATCATCACAAATGATTTGGAATCATCCAAATAACCCTCTCCTATTACCTGAGTCTAGGCTTCATCATGAAGCATCTGCAACCCAGTCCTCACCTACTGTGGAACCATAGGCTAGTACAGAATGGATCACTGGTGTGGGAGGCTGCCAGGACTGTATGTATACCTAAACAATATTTCCCCATGCCCCTTCACAAACTGCAGAACTACCAGAAGAATCAAAAAACTTCCCAAGAAGTAGAAAATATGATAGACTTGGAGCATACCACTGACTCATGATATGATAGACTTAGGCAAGCCACTCAGTGCATCACGACCTCAGTTTTTCCATCAGTTTCTCCACAACCTTCCCTGACTTTTTCACAGGGTAGCTGTAAGGGGCTAATGAAATAAAGGATGTGGAAACACACTATAAACAGTAGCCCTGTGTCCAAATGGATCAAAGCATCCTCCTCCTCAGTCTGCAACCCTTCTGAGGTGAAAAGGACCAAAGTTAGCATAAAGGATTGACTACTAGATCATCATAATTTTAGCCTAGGGAGAGCAAGTGAGGTATGCAGAATCCCAGAGGTAGTGAAGAGCAGAACAAGGATTAGAACCCAAGTTTTTGATCTACCAGTGTGATTCTCTTTCTGTGCCTTCTATTCCATCTCCACCAGTGTGTGCAGACTGAGGCTACTTTCCAGAAGAAATCTGTATTGTTCTGAAGCTTAAGATAAAGCAAAACTAATGTAGGAAATGAAAAGGGGGATTAATGAAATGTGCCACAGAGTGTTTTGGCAAGAAAAAAAAAACACAGGCAATCACTACACTTAAAAATACTACAGTCCCTTTGTTTAATGTTGGGGCTAACTAGGTTACAATACCTGGATTTCACCGTAAGGAGCCAGGATATTTGGAAGGGATGGGAGAAAAGAGTTTACCCTCTGCATCTCCAAATGTGTGTAATAATGAGCCTTCATACAATAGGGGTCAACCATACATTCAACGGAAAGGGGATCATTAAAAGCACTCTGCTCTCAACACAGGAGTCACTTCCTCAGCAGGTTGGCTAAGGAAACCCTCATCTACCCTCAAATAATCCCCCAGCCATACCACAAATTGCTGGCTGCCCCATACTTAGTAACACCCCCTGCCATGCTAGTGCTGGCGCACAAAACAATCCAGCACCACAGCAGCAAGCACTCTCTGGGGTTCTTCTCAGAATGGGTCAGCCCTGGGCAAAGGGCAAAAATACCTCTCCAAGGTAGGTTGTTTAGGCAAACAGTGCAAGTTCTGTGGGTGGTGTAAGTAGAGAAAGAGAGGAACTGCCAGACCATGGAGGGCTACATGGCCAGCTGTGACCTTGATGGAAAAGGGGGAGGGGTGGAGGAGTTTGATTCAAAGAAATTCCTGAAGGCCAGGATTCCCCTCTCCAATGGAGGTGAGAGTTTTTGTTTAAGGAAAAGCATATTACCCCCTCCAGAGAATACTGGACAGGGAGTGCCTTAGGAAGAGGTGTGACCGTGGGTTATACAGGCATCTCAGCCTGGTTAGAAATTAGAAATACATGACTAGTATAGGGGAAGGGAGTGTTGGATGAGGATTTGGGCTGGTTATCGATGTTGGGGGAGGCTAAAGACCTCAGGTTTCCCTGACAGCTTCTCAAAATTTTGCCTCAGCATAACTCAGACTGCTTAAGCTGATTGGTACACTCTATGGCAACATCCCAGGGTTGCTAAGAGTGTGGGCTCCAAGGCCTGAAGGATCCCTACACTACAAATTAACCAGCAGTTGCAGTGCAATGCAAAGTAGCACAGGTTAAGGGGGCATTCGCCCTCCTGCTGAGACATGACCTACATTAAAAAGCAAAAAAAAGAAGTGACATTTGTTCCCTGCTGAGAAGCCACATCTTTCTATCTCCAACACAAACCCACACCTACAACCTTAACTGCAATTTCAGAGGGTGGGAAAGGCTTTTCAGATCTGAGCATTTAAGAGAAAAACAAAAACAAAAAAAAATGAGATACATAAAGTTCCTTTACTTGGCAATCTGGCTCCTCAGGTTGAATTGTCCTACAAATCTCTCTTCCCAGTAACAGTTCCAGCAGCCCCCCACCCTCACCACTACGACGAATGGCGCGCTTTGGGGGTTCTGGAGCACTTGGGAGAGCTCCTCTCCCAGGTCCTCAGCTGCAACTTGGCTTCCAGGAGATCACAGCCTCCTAAAACAAACAAACCCTGGCGGCGGCGGCGGCGGCGGCGGCAGCAGCAGCTCCAGCACAGCTGCGCTCCATGGCGCAAAAGTTTCCTCCACACTTCTCAAAGTGCAGGAAATCTCCAAGCGATGGGACAGGACTCGGGAGGGAGGGAAAGGCCGAACTTAAGCGCGAGAAACGCCCCGCCAGCTGAATGGATGTGCGCGCGTCCAGCCGGCCGTGGGAAGTGAGGCTGACGAAAGCCACCAATGCCTCATCTCCGTTCCCACAACAGACCCTCGCCCTGCAACCTGCCCCGACAGGATGGCCCACCAGCCGACCAACAGCCACCACTGCTGAGAAAGCTGCCAAGCCGCCTTGCCTGTTCCTTCAGCCCCTCACTGTCCCGCAGGAGCACAGGAACTTCTAAGGAGAAACCCCCACCAGCCCCCACTTCCTCCAGTCAAACTGAGGGGTGCAGCCACCCTGAGGTGGGGGAGCAAAGGCTTCCCCAGAGCCTCCTGAGAGTGTCTGCGCGCAGGGCTCTAGCCCGAGGCCAGCCGTGTTCTCATTTGTGCTCCCGCCACCCTTAAGGGGTGTCTGTGCCTGGGCTGGTGGGACGAGCCCTCCCTGCTGCTAATGCGCCACAGGGGGCTTTCAACCGTCAGCCCGAGCCAAGTTTCAAAGTTGGTCTGAGGGCCCCAACCCACAACAGACTGTACACCCGTTTGCCCATTCAAAGTTGAGCACCGCTGGGACAGAGCCGCCAGTTCTTACCTTCGACACGGTGAGCGGTTCACAGTGTTCCAAACCCCCCTTAAGGGTGAAGCCCCAGGGTGCCCCCCCTTGCAGCTGCACAGGGACGTACTGGAAAGACCCAGGCCGGTTCTCCATCCTCCACTCTGCTCAGGCGCCGCGGGGCTCCTTTCCCGCAGGGGCTATGTTGCCTCCGCCCCCAGCAGCTCCTCCACCATCGCCCTCCGGCGCTACGCCACCCCGCACCACCCTGCTCCGCCTACTCTCCCGGCTGAAGACGCTCGGCCGCTAGCGAGCGCAAGGAGGAAATGACACGGAGCTGGAGAAAGGGGGAGAAATGGGGGAAAGGAGAAGGGGGGAAAAAGAAAAGAAAAGAAAGGAGAGGCGGAGGGATAGCGTGTAATGGACAAGAAAACGGAGCAATAAGAAAGGGCAGTCACTGGGACCTCGCCTATAGGATCGCTGGGGAGTGGGAGTAAGGCGAGGCTTCACATCAATTGTTACATTGTTTCTTTCAAGCTGGCCCCCAGTTCGGTCCTCCTCCTTACTGCGGGGTTCCCCGCCCCTCCAGCCAGCAGAGGCAAGGGGAGGTGAAAGTCGTTAGTGCGGATGGCCCTCGTGGCCGAGTGGGCTGAAACGCTGGTTTCCCGATTAGTGCGTTCTTGTTTCTCTGCCTTTTTCTTTTAAAGGTCCCGAGAACCATGTCCTAGGAAGGTTATAAGGCTGCTAATTTGTGGATCTTGCCTAGAGGGATGGAAATTAAAGCAAGTAGGCCAGAGAACACAGTGAGGCTGTGTGTGTGTGTGTGCTGCTCTGTGCATATGCTCTAGGTGTGTGGGGTCATTGTGAAACATTGTCCCGGAGCACAGTTTAAATAAAGAAGCACTTTGAGGATGCCCCCTGCCCGGGCTCAGCCGCACCCGACCTCAGCTCTGGGGTCTATGGGTAGCACTGTGTACGTTCCAGTCATCTGGAGTTCCTGGCACGGCCTTGCACTTGCCCCACTGAGATGACCAAGCCAGGAATCAGCAAACTTTATGACTGGCAGTATTGTTTCCACTCCTAAACAAACCTACAGGAAAGAGCATCCATTGATAAGCTGACCAATTAACAATGCTGTGCCTTTTGAAAGAATAAGCTTTTGGGCAGAGCCCACAACATCTCTGCTCATCTGTTTATGCTTGAGGTTGTAGTTTCTGAGCTGGGCTTTTAGAGAAGGACACCCCCACACCTCCGCAAACACACACACACACACACACACAAATACCCACAGTATTAGTCTTGAAAAGTGAATTTGTTACTAAATCTTATGTTGATTTCTCATTCTTGACCCAGGCAGGTTACCATCCCTCTCTAGCGCATCCTTTCTTGGACCCACTTGCAGGCAGTGAGTTTTTAAAGGGCTTCACACTAGCAGGGAAAGTTTTGACAATTTGGTTGTGACCCAACAGAATGATCCCACTTTCTCTTGCCTCTTTAGCCCCTTGACCTCTTTGTATGTAGCTTCTTCCTCATTGCCAAGGAGCACACTAAGGCACACTTCCTTCCACAGTTAGCTTTCTGTAGACAAGGTTTCCACTTTCTTCTTCCATTTCCTTACTTGTCTCTGCCTCTTTAACACACTTCAGCCTACTGTGTGCTCCAGCAGGCCACTGAAAATTCTTTCACAGGCCACCCTGCCTTCCTCCCTCCCTCCCCCAATGCTTTCTTTCCTACCTTCTAGACTGTCTTAATTATATGATGCTGACCTGAGTTTTCTTTAATAAAACAGCAGTTTGAGTGTCTATAGCCCACTTTCTAAATGTCCTCAGAGATTAATCAAATGGGAAAACACCTTGAATCTTTTAGACTTTTAGACCTGCAAAAATCATTTTGATCATGAACATTTTTCATTTCTCCTACT
The DNA here is from genome assembly GCF_021234435.1 of Artibeus jamaicensis. Lineage (NCBI taxonomy): Eukaryota > Metazoa > Chordata > Mammalia > Chiroptera > Phyllostomidae > Artibeus > Artibeus jamaicensis. The sequence goes on from NW_026521900.1 coordinate 12,489,229, forward strand.
AGAAAACACAAAATTTGAGAAAATGGCATCTTAGCTTGTTGATTCTTGATTGTGTGTCAACCTATGACAACATTCATTTGTTCTGTCCCATCTTGAAACTTGGCATTTTTTTCTTTTATTTATTTCTAGAGAGGGGGGAGGGAGGGAGAAAGAAAGGGAGAGAAACATCAGTGTGTAATTGCCTTTCATGCACCGCCCCCCCACTGGGGATCTGGCCCACAACTCAGGCATGTGCCCTGACTGGGAATCGAACCAGTGACCCTTTGCTTCACAGACCAGCGCTCATTCCATTGAGCCACACCAGCCAGGGCTCTTTTTCTTTTGGGGGTAAAACTCCTTTCTCCTTTCAGCATGTTTCAGTCTCAGTATACTGAAATCTGTAAAGCTCACTTCACAGGATATGCAGTCATCACTCAAGGTCTATTAGAATTATGTGTCTAGACTAGAAGAAAGAGATTTGGAAACAGGAGACACATATGTGAGCCCTGGCTTTTGCACTAACCAGATGGGTGACCCTGGGCAAATCACTAAACTAACTGTTTTCAGTCTCATTTTCTTCATCTGTAAATTTCAGCTAATAAGCCCTGACCTACCTACCTCCCAGGCCTGTTGGAGACTAAAATAAAATAATACATATGAAAACACTTTGATAAGGAAAAAGTAAAAACCCTTACAACCTTATTATGAAAGTAAACACTGAGCTAGCCTTTAGCCAATCTATTTTTATTTCAAAACCAACTCTATGCTGATTTCTTGTTGCACTCTTCAGTTTACCTTTTCATCATTATAACAGAAGAACATAAATTACCTAGCCTCTGGTGCAAACAGCACATAAGTAGACATTTTGAATATAGGATGGCTGGATAATATTGCTTGCTTACTGATAAAAATAAATGCTACTAGCAGGGATCTCATTCTTTCCTAGTTGTACAGTTAGTGGGAGCATGATTATGTAGTGGAAGGGTGCGGAGTAGAACTTGAGGTGTCTGGATTCTCATCTGGTTCTGCCATTAAGTTGCAGTGTGATATTAAGCAGATCATTCCCATTTCTGTAAATTGAAGAGATTGAACTACTTGATTTCTTATATTCCTCTACAGTTTGCAAATTCTGTGATTACTTCCTGGCAAGTGGCTACACATAGTATATGTGCAAACAAAGACTTGATGATCGACATGAACCAAGTGATAAATCAATGGAGAAGATTCCAGGGATGTATTTCTTTGTGTGTGCTTGTGTGTATGTGTGTGTGGTCACTCATGGTGTGACCAACAGATAATGAGTTCACCTAAAGTACATGAAATTGCCTGTGGGGAAAAAGGTAGGAAGTCCAGTGGGCAGGTAGAAATAGGAAACTCCATATTAAGAGAGGAATGGTAATTAATAATACACATTGGATTACAGTTGGAGCCATTTGAAGTGGATAATCTCAACTCAAGGATATCAGAATGATGTGAAAATGGGGATTTAGATAGAAACTTAGATTATGCTAATATTTAAAAATCAAGAAGGATCACAATATGTTTTAAAAAGGGTTAGCTAGGGGAGGTGGGCAAATGGCCAATCAGCAGAAGCAGGAAAGAGAAATTTAAAAGTTTGTTTACTTGTACTTCATTAAAAAATAATATCCTCACGAAGACTCTTTTTTTTCATTAGAACTCTATTGACCAGTTTATCTTTTGGGGAGGAACAAGACTGAAATATCCATTCTTTTCTGAACTTTTCTTAAAAAAAAAAACTTTCTTAGGCTTTCCCAGGTAGCTGCTAAAGATGGCAGAGGGGCAGGTCCTGGTGCTCAATGGCCAAGGTCATCTCCTGGGCCTACTGGAGGCAATACTGGCCAAGCAGGTGCTGCTGGGCCAGAAGGTGGTAGTGGTGCAGTGTAGGGCATCAACATTTTTGGTAATTTTTACAGAAACAAGCTAAAGTACCTGGCCTTCCTCCATAAGTGAATGAACACCACCCCATCATGGGGCCCTTACCACTTTTGAGGTCCCATGTGCATCTTTGGTGGATTGGGTGACCCATCCTGCCCCACAAGAGCAAACAAGGACAGGTTACCTGCCTCAAGGGGTTTGATGGGATCCTGCCACCCTATGACAAAAAAGAAGAAGCGAATGGCAGTCCCTGTGGGCCTCACAGTGGTGCGTCTGAAGCCTACACAGAAGTTTGCCTACCTGCAGCACCTGGCCCATGAGGTTAGCTGGCAGTATGAGGCAGTCACAGCCACTCTGTAGGAGAAGAGGAAGGAGAAGACCAAGATCCATTACCAGAAGTAAAAGCAGCTCATGAGGCTATAGAAACAGGAGGAAAAGAAGTGGAGAAGAAAACTGACAAATACACAGAAGTCCTCAAGACTCATGGACTCCTAGTCTGAGCCCAATAAAATTGACTTAATTCCTCATGCTTGACCTGGCCTGCCCTTTCTCCATTACTGCCCTAGGATGTGGGGGACCATGAGGGGCTCTTGTTCTGGGGCCACAGGCAACCTGAGCCTTAGAAGGCTGGGGACATAGAAGTGGCCTTACTCACTACTGTTTAAGAAACATCTTTTAAAACACATATGTGACTGAATGTACTGTGATCTACTTGTTCATGACAGTTTTGGGAAACCAACACTTGAAACAGCTAGCTCCCTTTCAGTAGTTATCAGTGAGCTGGATACTCAAGTTAAACTTTCCACACGGTCAGATACCATACCCTGCAGCCATTAGGGTGTGAGTGAATGTGGGGACAAGAAAAACTTGATATTGGACAAGGGCACTTAAAGATGCACAGCCTGGGGCTGCCAGCCACAGAGTCACAGGCATTGCCCTTGCACATTCCTGTACCTTGTAATCACAACGGAGTAAATTATTTTTTAAGAAAAAAAACTTTCTTAGGTAATGCTTTGTAAACCCACATTTGAATATAATATTCCTCATGACAGTATCTTGAGCTACTCTGAATTGAGGACTCTAGAGATCCTAGTGAAAGCTACACTATCTCTCTCCTACAAGGCTTCACATGATCTCCCAATGTTATATACAGTTTGGGCCGAGGCTTATAGACCCTAGCTTCAGGATCCTTTCTCTAGTAAAAAATACATTTTAAAAAATTTGATTGAAAAACACACACGCATAACATGAAGTCTATTTTAAACATATTTTTAAGTGTACAGAACAGTATTGTTTAACTACATGCACAAATGTGGTCCAGCAGGTCGCTAGAACTTTTCCATTTGAATGACTGAAACTTTACACCCTTTGAATAGTAATACCCATTTCTACCTCTCCCCAGCCCCTGGCAACCACCATTCTACTTTCTGCTTCTATGAATTTGTTTACTTTTGATACCTCATATAAGTAGAATCATGCTGTATTTGCGCTTTTTGAGACTAATTTATTTCACTTAGCATAATGTTCTCAAGGTTCATCTATTTTGTAGCATATGACAGTATTTTCTTCCTTTTTTAAATATATTTTTTATTTTATTGATTATGCCATCACATTTGTTCTATTCCCCCCTTCATCCCCCTCCACCCTGCACATCCCTCCCCCACCATTCCCCCTTTAGTTCAAGACCACGTGTCTCAAGTTCTTTAGATTCCATATTTCTCCTACTATTCTTACCCTCCCCCTATCTATTTTCTATCTATCGTCTATGCTACTCATTTTCTGTACCTTCTCCCCCCTTCTCCTCCTCCCACTCCCCTGTAGCTAACACCCCATGTGATCTCCATTTCTGTGGCTCCGCTCCTGATCTAGCTGTCCTTTTAGTTTGCTTTTGTTTTAGGTGTGGTTGTTAATAATTGTGAGTTTGCTGTCCTTTCACTGTTCATATTTTTATCTTCTTTTTCTTAGATAAGTCCCTTTAACATTTCATATAATAAGGGCTTGGTGATGATGAACTCCTTGAATTTGGTCTTATCTGAGAAGCACTTTATCTGTCCTTCCATTCTAAATGAAAGCTTTGCTGGATAGAGCAATCTTGGTTGTAGGTCTTTGGATTTCATGACTTGGAATACCTCTTTCCAGCCCCTTCTTGCCTGTAAGGTCTCTTTTGAGAAATCTGCTGACAGTCTGATGGGAAGTCCTTTGTAGGTGACTGTCCCCTTATCTCTTGCTGCTTCTAGTATTCTCTCCTTCCTTTTAATCTTGGCTAATATAATTATGCTGTGCCTTGGTGTGTTCCTTCTTGGGTTCAACTTTTTGGGGCTGAATATTATTTCATAATATGTATATAGCATGTTTTCTCTATCCATTCATTGGTCAATGGACGTTTAGGTTGTTTCCATCTCTTGACTTTTATGAATAATGATGCAATGAATGTGGGAGTGCAAATATCTCTTCTAGATCCTGATTTAAATTATTTTGGGTAAATATCTGGATGTGGGATTGATAAATATATGGTAGTTTTGTTTTTAATCTTTTAAATAACCTCCATACTGGTTTTTATACTGGCTGCACCATTTTACATTTTCACCAACATTGCACGAAGATTCCAATTTTTCAACTTCCTTGCCCACATTTGTTAATAGAGATTTCTCTTTTTTAAAGGCCATTCTAAAAGGTACGATATGATATTCAATACATTTCCCTGATTATTAGTGATGCTAGGCATGTTTTCAGAAATCTGTTGGACATTTGTATGAGTTCTTCAGAAAAATGCCTATTGAAATTCCTTGCCCATTTTAAAATCAATTTATTTGCTTTTGGGGGATATTAAACCTTTATTGGATGTATGATTTGCAAATATTTGTCCATGCTCTAAATTTCCTCTACCTTTTCATTTTGTTGATTTTTTTCTGTGCAAATGTTTTTTAGATTAATGTAATTCCATTTGTTTATTTTTTGCTTTTGGTGTTATAACCAAGAAATCATTACTAAAGCCAATGCCATGAAGCTCTCCTCCTAGGTTTTCTTCTAAGTGTTTTATAGTTTCACGTCCTATATTTACTTCTTTAATCCATTGCGAGTTAATTTTTGTGAGTGGTGTAAGATAGGGGTTCAGTTTCTTTCTTTTGCAGGTAGATATCCAGTTTTCCCAGCACCATTTATTGAAGAGACTATCCTTTCTCCATTGTGTATCTTTGGTGCCCTTGTCAATGATTAGTTGACAGTATATACTTAGGTTTATTATTGGGCTCTCTATTCTGTTCCAGTGGTCTATATATCTGTTTCCATGGCAGTATCATACTGTTTTGATTACTATAGCTTTATAAAAGAGTTTGAAATCAGTAAGTGTAATGCTCTTCTTTTTCAATATTGCTTTGGCTATTCAGGGGTTTTTGTGCTTTCATACCAATTTTAGGATTTTTAAATTTTTATGAAAAATGCCATTGGAATTTTGATAGGAATTGCACTGACTCTGTAGATCACTTTCAATAGTATGGAAATAACATTTGCTCTTTTAAAGAGCTTATATATTTACTGAAATGAAGTTTTCACAAAAGCTTAATGGCAGTCATTCAATGAGTTTGAATTGCCCTAGACTAATAAAATAATTGCTAAATGCTAGGCACTATGCAAGGCACTTTCCATATATGATTGGCAATGATTACAATGAACCTGAAAAGTGGCATTAGTACCTTTTTACAAGTGAGAAGACTGAGCCAGGAAGTGGTAAAACCAAGATTTCAAGGCGGGAAATCTGGAAAAGCATCCTGTAAAGCTGGAAAAGCATTCTTTATTAATCATCTCTCTGTCGTATTTTTTTTGCAAGGGATAGAAGGAATTGCAGTGCTTCATTCTGCTCTTTTTGTGTTTCCATTTGGGAGTACTTCTGTTAAAATAACTCTCTTGGCTTCTTTCCTCACTCCTGGGTCAGTTGGCAATTCTGTGTAGTTAAATGGGGAAAGTATTACAATATCTATTATGGTTTTTGTATATTCCATGTCCTCCAATCTGGCTTTTAAGAGTAATAAGCACTTTTTTTCATCTCTGCCTCTCTGCTTCCTGTGTCTTTCAGTTGGTTCTGAACTTGGAAGTGGATGAGAAAGGTATTATTACTTACCACTACTCCCCAATATATCTACCCAACCCAATTCTACACATGTGTGTATCTCCTGTCCACATATCTGTTATTTATTGTCTCCTGACTGTCTATATGGGCTTGTTTCTGAATGCAGTTCTGATTGCCTAGGTGTCTCTATGTGTGTATATCGATATAACAGGAAGTGTGTGTGGGTGTTCTGTCCAAGTTCCATGTGGTGCTCAAGGGGGATTGAGCTTGGTATGTGCGGGGGAGTGGGGAGTGAGAATTAAGATGTATTCCTTGAACTTGGCTTTGAGGGCCTCATTCCCCTAGTTATCGTAATGATTCTTGCCCTTCTTCCTTAGAAACAGGCTTTACCTCAAAAGACTACTTTTTTCTCTCTTTCCTTTCATTCTGGAGCCACAGACCTCCTACTTCCTATCTGAGTGCTAGTAGTCATCATTTCAGAAACCCTTTTTGTGCTGGCTTAAACATTATTTGCACATTGTTTACAGACTAAGGAAGTTTTCATTTGTCATAGGCAAATTATCATATTAGAGAAATCTATCTTATGTTTTATGATTTTTATCTAGAGTTCTATGGCACATAGCTCTAAGTTACTCAGTGAATTTTATCAAGTCATCTTCTGAATTTCATCACTCCCATGGGAAGAACAAGGTAAGAGTTACAATTAGGGTCATAATTTTAAAGGCTGAATAAATTCAGCTCTTTACAAATCCTCCCTTCACAGTTCTTTGGAAAATCAAGTGTTGGTGAGCCAAGAATATTCCTGAGCCAGTTGACTCATAAGCAAAAGGCAACCCAAAGCATGTTTTTTAATAAAAACATATTTTGTTACAAATAATTTCAAAAGATGTTCATTTTTAATCTCATCAGTTGGATCTATGGGACTCTTCTACTTGTATTTCTAGGGTTCCTGTTTCTTTCCTTCCCCATTTATCCCCACCCTACCCAATACTTGCTCTGGCTTTTCTGAATGTTTCTCACGGAGGGAAGATCTGGAGCAATGATAATTATTAGTGCATAGGGGAAATAAACAATGTTTCAGGTATTATTCATATATAGATTACATTAACATAATAGCAAGTTCCTCCCCCTCACACTTAAGGGTATGTGTGGTGGAGTTGGGGTGGAGCAAAGGGAAATTTTAAGTAGACTATAGTACTTAAAGAGTCTGCCCTTGCTGGTGTAGCTCAGTGTGTTGAGCACAGGCTGCAAACCAAAGGGTCACCTGTTCAGTTTCTAGTCAGAGCACATGCCTGGGTTGCAGGCCAGGTCTCCAGGGGACCATGTGAGAAGCAACCACACATTGATGTTTCTCTCCCTCTCTTTCTCCTTCCCTTTCCCTCTCTCTAAACATAAATAAATAAAATCTTTGAAACAAAATACTAAAGAGTCTGATTCCTGGGGAATTTTGCCTAGGGCTAAGGAAAAATATGGTTGAGATCTGTTTCTTTTGAGTTAAAGCTAGTACAACATTATTAAACAAAATATTATAGCTGGGCACTACTTTTGTTAAATAAATCCTTGTAAGTACATGCCACTAGAGAAAATTAAACTTTCAGTTTCTCCTTGGGCAATTTTGTTAAGAATCCTTCCATTGCCAAGGTATACCATTTGGGTCATTCTATGCTTTTATTCGCTCAGAAAAATACTAATTGTCTCATTGAATCTCAGGATCATGGCTTGGTATTGTGTTTGAGACTATAGATTTGGAGCCTCTTCATCCTTCTTGAGCTGATAAATATAAACAGCTTGTGTGTGTGTGAGAGAGACAAATTTCCATATGTGGGTGCTAGTGCTCTCTGGGAAGGCCTGTTGCAGCAGGAGTTGGTTTGTTTGTGTTCTAAGCTCACACTAATGTCAGCCCAATTAGAAACCCTCAATTTGTTTTTAGGGCAATCGGTCATCAGGTACAAGTTCAGCTGGGCTGTGATGAGTGTTTTCCATTGCTGTAGAGGAGTTTCATACAGGAGTTGACTTCTTCATATCAAGAATGTAAAATCAGGTGAACTACTCAGAGTCGATATGTGGGCTTGAAGATGACCTCTTCTTGGTACCCAGCTTGGACAGGGGCCACCCCCTGATTTGAAATGTGTGTTACCCACTCTTCTCTGTTTCTAAAATGCTGTTTTCTAAGAGCTATTCATCACTCCTTGGCCATTAATAAAATACCCTTTTGGTGAATATTAAGTTCTTACCTCAACTCCTCTAGCTATGGAAAGAGAAAAAAATCACACATGCACACAGACACACAAAACCCAAACCTTTTACTCATAAAAAGTTTTTTTCATTTTGCAGAGAAGGTAAACAGATTCGATGGGCATTTGAGTATAACAAAGCCCCCAGTACAGTTTTTGGTGAAGCTCTGAAGTACAAAGCTGACAGTAAAAAAAAAAAAAATATATATATATATATATATATATATATATATATATATATGTGTGTGTGTGTGTGTGTGTGTGTGTGTATGTACACACATATATATGTGTGTGTGTATATATATATCCTTCTTTTCTTTCTTTGATAGTTTATTTTTACTCTGGACTAAACAGAAATGATCCCTGTCTATGAAATATTGCCTAAAGAGGAAATCATTTTTCTTTGGCTTGAATTTAGAATGACCTAGCCCAAAGAGTAAAGAAATAAGCAACTGTCTTTGTCTAGGAATATCAGATGGGCTTCTGAAAAGGATTACTTACTCCAGTTATTTTCTTTGATGGAGATGGTCTCATGTGTCTAGATGTGTGCACATATACCCCTTTACCCATATAGATACATGAACAAAGCCACAGATAAGTACTTATGTTCAAATATGAGGATGCCTGACTCATTCTTTGAGTGTTTGGTAGCTAAGATTGCTAAAGAAAGAGGTTCCTAAATTCTAAAACAATTTTCAGGAACCAGACAATTACTTGATATTCTAGTGTATAGGGGAGTAACATCAGAGGAATGGTGGTGTTAGAAATCCCCTTGGACTCTCCCCTTACAGTTTCAACAGTTTGAACAGCTATAATTCAGTAAAGGATTCCCTGCTTAACACATAAATATACTGACAGATCTGCACATGGAATCATCTAAACGTGGGCAGGCAGAGCAAAAGGGAGAGGAAAAAAGAGAGAGTGGCTGGTATAAGCCAGAGGTGCTAATATATAGGGTGCTTACAGTGTTTTTTCTTTCACTGGTTTATATTAAACTTCAGACAACTGTATATCACACTTATTTCTTCCCATTTTCTCCCCACATTACTGACATCCACTCAGTCACCAAGCTCTGTCATTTCTATTTCTAAAATAGCTCTCAAATCCATCCACTTATCTACATGCCTGCTACCACTGCATCATCATCTCACACCTAGACCACTGGAAAGCTTCCTAAGTGGGCTATTTGATGCTTGCTATTCTGCCCAGATGACTCTAATTCATTGTTCACTCTGGCAGCATTTTGCAGCCAGGGAGCTCTTTCTAAAACAAAACTGTATGTCACTCCTCTGTTCATTTTTTTTTCAATGGTTCCCCATTTTTTCCTGAATAAATTCTAAGTTCCTTGACTAAGATCCTTATTATGTGGCTCCTGCTTACATAACCAGTATTTTATTCCTGTGCCACTTCCAACCCTGTCTTAACCTCCCGACCCCAAACACTTAAGTCTCCAGAAGTACCAAATTATAGGCAGTTATCCCAAGTACAACCTGTTCTCTTGTATCTCTAGGCCATTTTATAAATATTTCTTCCTATTTGGAATGACCTCCACTTCACCCTTGTCCATCTGGAAAATCCTTATACATTCTTCAAGTCAGTTCAAAGGTCACACTTGTAGAAGAAATGTTCCTTGATACCTTGGTTTCATTGCCCCCTTTATATCACTTCACTGTTTCCCTGATCATATTTTATTGTAATTGTCTCTTCCTCTGAGCTAGTTGTTCCTTATAGAAGATAAGGATTCCCTCAGCTAGAGCAGCCAGCAAATAAGACACCACAAAGAGCCTCTTAGTGATTCAGAACCCCAAAATTATCCTGAAATTGACCTAACCTCAAGCCTAGAAAGCTTTCTACTTTGACATTGTTTATTGGTATATGTTACTGGAGAACTAGTAACAAAAGGAGAACAATGAAAAGTTTGAGTAAACTATAGAAAAGGAATGGAAGGAATACAAATTGCCATGGCATTCCAGATGTTCTACATACTGGCCCCTGCCCTTCCCTCCAGCTTTGTCTCTCCCACCTCTGAATCTCACTCTACCCTCTGGTCACATCAAAATATAGTATCCCCACCCACCTCATTTTGTGGTGTCTCCTACCTTCATACTTTTACTCTTGCCGTCTCTCTGCCTAGAGTATATTTTCCTTTGCTTTAGGTAACTTCTACCAATACTTTAACATTTAGCTCAGGCCTCACTTCTTCCAGGAAGCCTTCCCTAATTAACCAACATACCAGTGAATGTGCAGAGAGAGAGAGAGAGAGAGAGAGACTAGATGTATGCCTGTATAGATCAGGACTCTTGCTATCAAGTGATAAAAATACAACACAAATAAGCTTAAGCCAAAGAAATTGGTAACTGATACTAATAGAAAATCACAGGGTAAATTTTAGGCATAGCTCAATCTAGGTGTTGAAATGATATCATCAGCAATCTGTTTTCATTTGTTGTCTCTGATTTCCTTGTTGACTCATTTCTCAGCAAGGCTCTCCCTGCATGATGGCAAAGATATCCACCAAGAGGTACAGATTTGCATCTTATCACTTAGTAACCCCAGTAGAAACACAGACCTACTTTCTTATCCCAGCAAAAGTTCCAGAATTGAGTGTATCCCTGAACTAATGAGAATGGCCAGAGAAACAGTTCTCTGATTATCCAATTGTATTAGTCAGGGTTCTCCAGAAAAAAATAGAACCAATTGTTTGCTGTTTGTTTGTTTATTAATTATAGGAACCACATGATTATAGATGCTGAGAAGTCATGCGATCTGCTACCTGCAAACTGAAGACCCAGGAAAGCTGGTGGTATAATTCAGTCTGAGTCCAAAGATTAGAGAACCAGGAGTGCCAATATCTAAAAAAAAAAAAAAAAAAAAAAAAAAAAGTGTAAACGGGTATCCCAGCTTGAAGCAAACAGCAAATTTGCCCTCCCTCTGTCTATTTGCTCTATTCAGGTCTTCAACAAATTGGATGATGCCCACCAGCATTAGTGACTGTAATCTTTATTCAGTCTCCTGATTTAAATACTAATTTATTCCAGAGATACCCTCACAGACACACCCAGAAATAATGTTTTACCAGCTAGTCAAGTTGACATACAAAATTAGTCATCACACTAGAGTCAGGTAATGTACCCATCTAGGTGGGATGAGATCAGTTGCCAGAAAAAGCCATTTTGGGAAGCAAAAGCACTCTGTTGATACAGTTTTCCTCTTTTTTTAATCCCATGTTCTTCCCCTTTCCATGCCTCTGATCAGACCATGTCATTTTTATTTGTATATATATTTGTCTGTCTCTCCCCACAACACAGTGAGTTTCTATGTCTATTTATTGCTTTATCCCTGGAGATATTATAGGGCCTTGATTTCTGGTGGGTATTTTTTAAAATATTTTATTTATTTATCTTTAGAGAGGAAGGGAAGGAGAGAGGGAGAGAAACATCAATGTATGGTTGCCTTTCGTGCGTCCCCTGCTAGGAAATGGCCTGCAGGGAACTGGTCTGCAACCCAGGCATGTGCCCTGACTGGGAATCAAACCTCGATTGTCTGGTTCACAGGCTCGCGCTCAGTCCACTGAGCTACACCAGCCAGGGCTTCTAGTGGGTATTTTTAATCAATAAAGGATGAATGAATGATCTCGCTGTGCAGTTTGAACAGATGATTAAGTTACATGGAGCTGTACTGAAGGCTATTTCAGGCAAATAGTTTAATTTAATAATTAAACAAATTAAATAACATGTCTCTAATTTATCTGATTAAATGTACATTTATTACTGAGTTTCATGGTATAGAGGCATAGTGAATTGCTTATTCAACATATGAAATAATGTACTAAATGTCTTCTATGTGATAGGCACTATGCTAGACACAAAGATTAACCTGTGCCTTTATCATTAATGAGAATCAGTAATGTATAGTGTGTAGTGATTGTACACGTGGGCTCTAGGGCCCTGGATTAAAATTCTAGCACTTGCATTTACTACTTAAGTAACCTTTGGTCAGTTACTTAACCACTGTGCCTAGTTTCTTCTTCTGTCAAATGGGACTAGTACCTACCATGGAGGGTTGTTGTGAGAATTAAATGCAGAAACCAATGTGAGGAATTGACAATAGTACCTACAACATTTTAAGTGCTTAATATGAGTTAATTCTTATTAAATATTGACAGAAGCTCCTTTCTACCTAAATATCACTTTACCCATCATACTTTACCTGAAACAAGGTATTGGGTTAGGGATTTACAATTGAGCCTAAATACAACTTCTGGGCTTCAAGAGAAGAAAATAGAACAGAATAGAAACTTTTCTCAGCCATAGCAGAATTGTACTTGTGCGTAGAACTCAGGATCTTGGCTCTTTTAGTGTAAAATTACTATTCCCCAATGAGCCACTAGGACAAGCCTCATACATACAGAGAAGGAAGAAGTGGTCTTTCCTTTTGGGAAGAGGTGGTGTTTCACAAGAGGTAGGAGATTACTCTTAAATCCCTACATTACCACTGCATGTGGCTCACTAGGAGAATCAGAGTATAAGCAAGTAGTTTAGGTGGCTAAACAGAGTTTCCTAACAACATATACTAGTTGTAAGTGAGCTCTTTGATTTAATGAAGAGAGGATGACAGTTGAAGTCCAGCAAGTCTGGGACAGACTGTGGCATCTTGGGTAATAATAATGATCACTGCTCAGATCTCTTGAGCATTTACTGTGTGCTAGTCACTGTTCAAAGCCCTCTGCATATACAGGTTGGGAAAAAAGTAGGTTTACAATTGATATGGAAAAGAATATAATAATTAATAAATGATAATATAAGAATAAAATCTGTTTCGCATACTCACAACTGTAAACCTACTTTTGCTCCACCCTGTGTTCTTTCCTTCAATCCTTGCAAAAACCTTTGCATGGTAGGTTCTTCTATTATTATCTTCTTTTACAAGTAGAAGAAACTAAAAGGCAGAGAAGTGAAATAACTTGCCTAACATCACGTAACTACTAAGTAGGAAAGCCAGAGTTCCAGCCCAGGCAATCTACCTCTAGAACTCATGCTATTTACGACCTCTTCATACCGCTCTAATCCTCAGATTTCTCATTTGTAAAATTACTTTAATTGTGCCCACCTCCTAAGGTTGCTGTGACAATTAGAGATAAGCTGGAGGAAGCAATTTACACAATATTGGACACATAGAAGGAGCTTGCTGTATAAGAGTTGTCATTATTGTCTATTCGTTGTTCCTAGGAGCAGCAGGTCTATTTTTTTTGCCAATGCTACTTCTTGATTCTAAATAGTTTGAGTACAAATTAGTTTCTACACGAGGGAGATACTATTGGATTAGTTACAGAGTGGAGGAAACTTTGATGTTAATGATTTTTCTTAGTTCAATATCAAACTAATTTTTCCTTCTGTGTCCTGGTTACATGTACCACTTACCGGGTCCCCCGACACTGGCTGATGTCCCTCCTTACTCTCCAGCTAACCTTTCCAACTGGGCTCCTGCAAGGCTGGCCATATTTCCTTCCACATGTTATCTCATTATGGAAAAAATGAGTCTGAAAAGGACTGAAAGAGCAGCCTGCTGGGAGACACTTGTAGCACAAATACACCTAAAAGGGATTTTAAATTGTGGCTAGTTATTTCATTCTTCTTTGTAATTTTTATTTTCATGAAACCTTCAGACTATTTTGAGTAGATACCTAATGATAGAAATAATAAAGGTCAAGACTAAACTAAAAACATGAAAAGAAAGATAGCAACTAAAAAATCCATCAGTCAGTGATGAGCTTGCACTGTTATAACTGCAATGCAAATAGGCCTGATCTTTTGGGAAAGCAATTTGGTAACCTGCATTAAGAACCATAATTATGTTTCTGCCCTTTGACATGGCAATCCCTATTCGGGAATTTTATTCTAAGGACAGACTTCAGCAGAAGGAAAGTAAGAGTGTATAGGCACAGATTGTCAATACAGTATTACTTTTACTAATGAGAAAATCTGAATAATTTTAATGTTGAACAAACTCATTGTATATTAGGGTCCATTTGCAAATGAAATAGGAATGATAGAAGGTTCATTTTATAATGTTAAATAAATAAAACAAAATACAAAATAGTTACAACCAGGTAAACTTGTCTTTATATGGACACAACTTAGAAAGGACTACAGAAAACGAAAATTCTAGCATTAGGTTAAGGGATGGAATTACATACAGTCTTTTCCTCTGCACTTGAGTGTTTTTGATTAATAACCTTAGAAGTTTTAATGAGTGTTTGGGTAGGGAGTAAGGTATGGGAAGGAGCTGGAGAAGGAATTTCAAAAACCAGTTTTCTTAACTCTATTTTTCTAGTCATCACATTACAACAGTGATTTTCAACTAGTGTGCCACAGCACACTGATGTGCTGCAAGAATTTTTAAAACATGCAATATCTGACTATTTAGTCAAGGGTACTGACCTCGTTTTCCTTAGATTGTCAAACAAAAAATGATAACAGCCAACACAACAATAGCTGTCCTGTGTGAATAAATCAAAAGTATAGCTATTTTTTGGCAGATGGGCAAAAATATATTTCCTGGTGGGCTACAGAACTTTAGTAGTTTATGTGTGCCATGAGATTTTTAAAAAGGTTGAAAATCACTGTCTTACAAGTAAAGCCAAGTAAGTAATTGACTTAATTTTGTCTTTCAGTACAAAGATAGACAGTAGCCCCATTTATTCATCCTATTAAATATACATTCCCAATCAGTCTCCCTCCTATTCCCCAGCCCTTCCTTTTTCTCATTCCATAGTGGCATGCTGCATAGCACAGGAGCAAACACACTCATAGTTGAATTCTCAATATTTTACTATCAGCTGTGTGACCTTAAGCATGTTACTTTAACTTGCCTAAGGCTTAGTTTGTTCATTTGCTGCTACCCTTTAAATAATGGAGCTTACATTTTGGGGTAGTGTGAGAATGAAATAAGTTAATGTATGCAAAGTACTTAACACAGTACTTGATATGTGAATGCTCAGTGAATGTTAGCTACTGGCTACAAAACTGAGATAATACTAGCACCAAACTCAGAAGGTTTCTAGGAGTGAAATGGGAGAATAAATGTCAAGTCTCTGGTTTAATAGATATTAAATGTATGGTAGTTGTCATCATGAAAATTGTTGCACCGGACACTTTCATCTAGTAACAAAATTATCAGATGACAGAAGGAGCAATCAAGTGGGTTGGTGTCTGGAGAGACATACCTATTAAAAACTCCTAAGCAAGCATTACAAAATCATGGTGATCTACAGGTCAAGGGAAGTCTGAACGGTGACTTAGCAAGGAAACCATGTGCAGAATCAATGAAGTTCTTTTCAAAACCACGAAGAAACTAGAGAGTAAACAAGATGACTAATGCAGATTGTAGAAATCCATGAGGCAGCTCCCAAATGAATATGGTAAGAGGTCAGAGGCAAGACAGCTAGAAAACCTTAAAAAAACTTAGGGGGGTTGAGCAGAAGTTGGAGGTGTGGTCTGAGGCCAGAAAAAAAGAGGCTAATAACAATAGTCAATACCTAATCTATATTTAGAATTTACTGTATGTCAATCATTGCACTAAGCAACTGGTGTGCAATATATCATTTTTTCTTATCATCTATAAGGTAAAGTTTTGTTATTACTCCAATATTATAGACTTGACCCATGTATGCTTGACTACAAAACCTTGAAGTATACCAAGAACCAAGAGAGTATCTTCTGGAAATAAAACATTGAATCAGGTTTAGAGTGTCCAAAACTGAATTCATCATCTTTTCCAGGGAATCCATTCTTTGTTCTGTACTTCCTATCATAGCACTACCATACACCCAAGCCAGAAACTTGAAATACACTCTTGAATTTTCCATTCTTAATTGAGTCAGGCACTAATGCGTTCTGATTTTGCTTCCTAACTATTTCTCAAATCCATCTTTTCCTATATCTCCCACCAGCCAAGCTCTCACGGAGTATTCTGGTAGTGTCCTATCTGGAGTCTCTGCCTCTAGTTTTTTTTTTTAAAGTTTTTTTTTAAGATTTTATTTATTTATCTTTAGAGGGGAAAGGAAGGAGGGAGAGGGAGAGAACTGGCCTGCAACCCAGGCATGTGCCCTGACTGGGAATTGAACCGTGGTTGCTTGGTTCCCAGGCCCGCGCTCAATCCACTGAGCTACACCAGCCAGGGCTCTACCTCTAGTTTTGACTTCCTTGGAATCAAGCTAGCCTACAAACCACACCCAGAATGACTTCTTTTCCTTTCCTTTCCTTTTTTTCTACAAGGAAATGTTTCTAAAATGCAAATTTGACTATGTAATTTCTCTGCTTGAGAACTTCTAGTTGTTCCATAATTTTCCTGAGTGTTGTCTATGACCTGACTGTACATGTCCTCCTGAATTGTGTCTATTTCTCTAGCTTCATCCCCTGCCATTCTTTGCCCCCTGAACATTTTATATAGTTCTTTCTTACTCACCTCATTAGTCCATGGCCTCATGACTTTGTGTAATTTATTTTGCCAAGTTCACCCTTTGCAATTCCCTTTTGCTCAGCCTTTGAGTCTTGATTTAGGCATCAGCACCTTCAGAAAGCATTTCCTGACTTTTGAGTATACTAAGTGACTCTATTCTGCCCTCTGTCCTCCTCATCCTGTGAGTGTTTGATCACTTACTACAATATATTCAAATGATTCTTGTGATTCTGGATCACACCTTGTTCATCTTTACACCCACCAAAGTAGTGAGTCCCTGGTCCATAGTTAGGTTTTAATAAATCTTTTTGAACTCTTGCAAGTAACTGGGATCTGTATCCAAGTAATGCTTGAAGTAGAGACCAAAGAGACTTAACAGAAATAACTATAAATTATGAACTTCCTACTGTGTGGTAATGTACAACTCTGACTGGCATTCACTAGATAAACCTCTATCTAGTCTTATTTTTCTCTATAAATTTTATTACCATCTGTCACATTATGTATTTTACTTATTTAGTTGTTTGTCAGACTTTCCCCTCTATAGTATCAGCTCTACAAGTATAGTAATATTTGTCTTTTTTCATTTTTGTATCTCCAATGCATATCACTGTCTTGCACATAGTAGCTTCTCAGTAAATATTTTTTAATGACTGTGGAGACTAGGCACTTTCATTTGCTCCTCACAATGATGCTACAAGGTAAGTATTAATGTTTCTATTTTATATATGAGGAAAGTGAAGTTCCTCATTACCCAAACAGAGAATGACGGAGATTTTGAGAAACTGGTATATTTATTGAGCCTATAGATTAAAAATGATTGATTCAAAGATCTGGGTCACAAGATGGGGGAATGCAACAAAAATTCCAGCCCCAGAAAATAACACTTAATAAGTGAATCTCTGACAAGCTGAATTGAATAGAAAGACTATAATCTTTTCCCAGGGAGAGACTGTGTATTTGCACACTCTACAAATGAAGTCAGTTTTGCAACCTCAATAGCTATATCTGCTATTCTAAAAGAATCTGGAGGCTTGTAAGCACTTTTGTAGAAACATTATGAGGCAAATCCATTGGAACAAGGATACAATATTTGCAGACAAGCCCCTCCAATTTTGCAGACAAAAATTAGTCCATGGCACAGAGAATTGGGATGCCTGTTGTATGGCCTCTGTAGGTACAAACTA
This sequence comes from Artibeus jamaicensis, assembly GCF_021234435.1. NCBI lineage: Eukaryota > Metazoa > Chordata > Mammalia > Chiroptera > Phyllostomidae > Artibeus > Artibeus jamaicensis. The sequence goes on from NW_026521900.1 coordinate 12,507,051, forward strand.
CACATATTTCCACAGGGTAGAAAACGTCTTGCAAGGCTTCTCCAGTCAGGGTTCAGAATTCAACCATTGTGTCTGGAGGTTGGCTAGAAGGATCACAATACAGATGACAAACCCCTAGAACTTTTGAATTCCACCTCAAGTTTTGCCATCTATAGTCACATTTCAGCTTTGGCTCCTTACAGCTCACTGAAGAGTTATTTTCAAGTTTGTTACCTGACTATTTATACCCTAGATAAATTAGGAAGGAGAAAAATACAGGCTTAGGACAGGGAGGTCTGTTCCTATATATTCTTTTTATAAATACATTTTATTGATTATGCTATTACAGTTGTCCCATTTTTCCTCTTCACTGCCCTACACCCTGCACACACCCTCCCACCCACATTCCCACCTTTAGTTCATGTCCATGTTTCATAAGTTTTTTAGCTTCTACATTTCCCATACTATTCTTACCCTCACCCTGGCTATTTTCTACCTACCATCTATACTACTTATTCTCTGTACCTTTCCCCCCATTCTCCTCCCAATCCCCTGTTGCTAACCCTCCATGTGATCTCCATTTCTGTGGTTCTGCTCCTGATCTAGCTGTTTGCTTAGTTTGCTTTTGTTTTAGGTGTGATTGTTAATAACTGTGAGTTTGCTATCCATTCACTGTTCATATTTTTTACCTTCTTTTTCTTAGATAAGTTTCTTTAACATTTCATATAGTAAGGGCTTGGTGATGATGAACTCCTTGAACTTGACCTTATCTGGGAAGCACTTTATCTGCCCTTCCATTCTAAATGAAAGTTTTGCTGCAGAGAGCAATCTTGGATGTAGATCTTCAGATCTCATGGCTTGGAATACTTCTTTCCAGCCCCTTCTGGCCTGGAAGGTCTCTTTTGAGAAATCCACTGACAGTCTGATGGGAAGTCCTTTGTAGGTGACTGTCCCCTTAGTTCTTGCTGCTTCTAGGATTCTCTCCCTCATTTTAATCCTGGCTAATGTAATTATGATGTGCCCTGGTGTGTTCCTCCTTGGGTCCCACTTTTTTGGGACTCTCTGAGCTTCCTGGACTTCCTGGAAGTTTATTTCCTTTCCTAGATTGGGGAAGTTCTCCTTTATTATTTGTTAAAATAAGTTTTCCACTTGTTGCTCTTCCTCTTCCCCTTCTGGTACCCCTATAATTTGGATGTTGGAACATTTAAAGATGTCCTGGAGGTTCCTAAGCCTCTCCTCACTTTTTTGAATTCTTATTTCTTCATTTTTTTCTGATTGGATGTTTCTTTCTTTCTTCTGGTTTACTCCATTGATTTGAGTCCCAGTTTCCTTCCCATCACTGTTGGTTCCCTGTATATTTTCCTTTATTTCATTTAGCATAGCCTTCATTTTTTCATCTAATTTGTGACCAAACTGAACCAATTCTGTGAGCATCCTGATTACCAGTGTCTTGAACTGTGCATTTGATAGGTTGGCTATCTCTTCGTCACTTAAAAGTATTGGTTCTGGAGCTTTGATCTGTTCTTTTGTTTGGGCCTTTTTTTTTGTCTTGACACACCTGTTATGTAGTGAGGGGCAGAGACTTAGGTGTTCATCTGGGTGGGCAACCCAGTCACTGTGTTGTGATGTTGTTTGTGGGGCAGGGGTCTGAGAGGGTACAATGTTCCTTGCTCTGCTCTCTGCCAGACTTCAGTCACTTCCCCCAATCAAATTGGGCCCTTCTGGTGCTGATTCCCGTGTGGGTGGGTTTGTGTACATTCTAGGACCCTGTGGGTCTCTCCAACAAACTCTCCTGTGAGGCTGGGAGTTCCTCCCAGCACCTCACCCTCCACAGGTATTTTCAATTGGTGTTTTGAGGCTTTATTTCCCAAAGCTGGGACCCTGGGTTGCTCAGTCTGTCTCACTCCCCAGTTTCACCTGGTTTATCTGCACGCAAATGTGGGACCACCCAGTCCACCAGCTGCCTTGTGCACCATGCCTCTCCACAGTCCTCCACCTCCCTGGGTCTGCCAGCCATTGCCTGTGCACATGGGGTCCACCAGACACTGCTCTTTTTGCTGCGACCCCTCTCTGCCACCCCTCCTATAGGACTGGATGACTGTGTCTACTTTAACTTCTTGGTTGTTGGACTTCAATACAGTTCAATTTTTCTGTCAGTACTGGTTTTCATTTGTTTCAAAATTGTTGTTGTCCTTCTTTTGGTTGTGTAAGGAGGCACAGTGTATCTATCTGTTCCTCCATCTTGGCTGGAAGTCCAATGTTCCTATATATTCTTGAAGCTTTGTTATTTACCTAGAGGGGAAAAGTTTTCTGAAGTTTCCTAAAAGATGATCTAAGAAGTAAGAGCTTTCCTGCATATCAGCTGTCCCCAAAAGAAAAATATCTGGCATTTGTATCATAATACAAATGCATTATGTGTTTGTACATACATTTATATTTTATTGTGCATTTTTATTTACACTACAGCATTTTAATCATTACAATCCTTTTATAAGGAGGATATGGGGGGGCTCAGCAAAGGTATATACCTAGGTAAAGGCCACACAAGTAGAAAATAGAAGAATATGCTTTGTAAGTTTTAAGGGATAGCAAATCCCAGCCTTGTATAGTCTACCTTTTATTAAAAATCCCCCTTCAAGCTTCCTATTGTGAAAACCTAACTCATTATCTTTATTCCCCCACTTCCAAATCCTTGTTCTTCCACTGTTCCCTATCTGAGGGGATGAAGCCTTTATCTATCTCAGTGTTCAAGTCAGGCACCTGAAAATTAACCTTGACTTCTATTCCCACGTGTGTCTTGAATATGATCACTCCTCAATAACACTCTGCCTTACTATTTTATCTCTGATTCTCATCTTCTTACATCTGAACTGATTCAGTGACCTCTTCACTAGATTTTCTGTTTGCATGCTTGCCCTGCTTCACTCTCCAAGCCAGAAGGACCTTTCTAAAGAACAAATTAGATCAAATCATTACAATTCTTCAATAACTTCTCATTGCCTTTAGGTTAAAGTATGAATTCTTTAATTTGGCAACACATCCTGCCTTCTTTGTCCCTACATTCTCTGACATGAACCCTGCACTCTACTAATTTCTTTTCACTTATTTTAGAAACCAAATGTCTATATTTAGTTTAGAAAGAAATATAGAAATAAATCTCTATATTCCTTTTAGTTTTCTAAAAGAAATATAAACTGAGCTCAACATTTATTGAGCACTTATGTGCCAGACTGTGGTCTAAAAGTATAATTTCCTATCATTTAATCATCAGCAATTATCCTATGAGATAGATAATGTCATTATTACCATGTGACAGATAAGGAAATGAAGATGAGAAAAGCTAACTAATTTACCAAAGGTAATTCATTTAATAAATGTAAGATTCAGGATTTTTGCACAGGCTGTTTGGTTCCATAACTTATGTTCTTAAGTACTACCCTACCTCTTTCATTCCTTTCTATCTGCCAAGAATGTCCTGCATACCTACCCTTCTCAATGTCCACCAGGTTAATCCCTTTACAGCTTAATTTAATAATCTCTGGGAAAATTTCTCTGACCAGTCTACATTCCTTTGCTACTTCTGATCCCTACCTCAGGCTGAACAAGATATCTCTCTGCTGACTTTGCTTAGAATCTGTCTATTCCTCTAATTATAACACTTGACACATAACTTACATGCCTATTCATGAACTACTTAAGGGCAAGAAGCTTGCTTTAATCATGTTTTATCCCAGCATGTGTGTAACACAGTGCTTGGCACACACAAAATATTTATTGAGTAATTATCCTTCTTTTGGAAGAACTCCCGCAAATAATTGGGATGAGCTCATATTTGCCAAAACATGCAAATCCACAGGTGACATCCTTTATTATTCTGGAACCTTAGCTACTACAAAACTCAGCACAGAAGTCTTCTAAACAGGATGGAATGGATCTTGAGCTGTATTTTTTTAAATGTTTTATTTGGATATGTTTTTGAAGTTATGGAAAAGTTGTAATAATAAGAATTGTACAGCCCTGGCCAGTGCAGCTCAGTTGGTTAGAGTGTCATCCTATAAACCAAAAGGTCACACATTCAATTCCCAGTCAGAGCACATGCCTAACTTGTGGGTTCAGTCCCTGCCCGATTAGGGCATATACTAGAGGACCACCAATTGATTTTTCTCTCTCATATTGATGTCCCTCTCTCCCTCTTTCTCCCTCCCTTCCCCTCTCTCTGAAATCAATAAGCATGTCCTCAGATGAGGATAAAAAGAAAAGAATTGTACAAAGAAGACATATACCCTTTACTCAGAGTAATTTATTGTTAAAACTTTCCCCCATTTGCTTCATCATTTGCTTGCACTATCATCTATCTATCTATCTATCTATCTATCTATCTATCAATAGACAGATTCTAAGCAAAGATTCTAGGCAAATATCTATCTATCAATCATCTATTTATCTACTACACATATACATAGTTGATTTTTCCTGACCTATTTGAAAGTATGTTTCATATACCATGGCCCTTTCCTCATAAATACTTTAGTATTCTGTTACATGACCACAATGTAGTTATCAACATATCAAATTTATCATCTATATGATACTTAATATCATCTAGTTTCCATATTTCATATATGGACTATTCTATATTCTAACTGTTGCAACTGGTTGCTATTTATAGCACTTTTTTGTTTTTTCTGCCAGTACAGGATCCAGACTAGGGCCAGGTATTGAATTTAATTGTCATGTACCTTTAGTCTCTTTTGATCTAGACCATTTCCACAATATTTCTTTGTATTTTATGGCATCCCTGTTTTTAAGAATATAGTCTTCTCTATATTATGCTTTAAAAAAATATAATGTTCCTCATATGCTTGGTTGATGTTTCCTCATGGTTAGATCCAGTTATACTGCATAGTGATGCTATGTCCTTCTTGGGGAATCATACATGGAGGCATATAATGTCTATCTGCCCTGTTTATTGGTCATATTAATTTTTATTGCTCAGTCATTCCACTATATAGTTGCTAATTTTATCTCTTGCAATCTGCAGGAAGACATACTAAAAGCCTGCAATTACCTGCTCCCAATTAAAATGTTTCCAGATTCGGTATGCATTTATCTTTGCCATGATGGTTGCAAAATGCTGATTTTTTCTACTCTGAAACTTCCTCCACATTTACCAGTCAGTCCTTGGTATTCTAGTATAAGAATGAGCCTTCCTTTTGCCTTCTTTATTTACCTACATATTATCACTGTGAACTCATGGATTCTTATGTTTTATCAGTGGTTGATAACTTATTACTGTCCCTAATTATTTTGCTAATCAAATTGTTCCATATTTGGACAGTGGGAACCCCTCCAATGATTCCTGTGTCATTGTGTCACAGGAAAAGTATATCCCATACTTTTTTTTTAGCATTTTATTACTTTCTGGCATAATAAGACATTCCAGGCCCATCTTGTCCCTACCCTGCTCCAATTCTGGAATCATCCATTTCTCCAAGGATCTCTGACTTCTTTTAGTGGGGAATGATATTAGAGAGCAAGATATTATCTTTCATTCAACGCACATGCCTAGTGTGTTGAGTTGAATGAAAGAAAGGTCCTATGGGAGCTGGCCAGATACACAAGAGCTGTCTTCAATGGGGTGGGGGGGAGGAGAACAAGGGTTACAAGATGTCTTCAAGAGCAGGCTCAGCTACTATGGCAAACACTAGTTTAATCACATTACAGCCTCATATGCTCACTCCTTAGGCTAAAGGAAGCACCCAGAGGTGTTCTTTACCCAGTCCAGGGAGATGAATCATTGTTGGTATAAAACAATCATGGCAATCCATTCCCATTTGTTTAGTGAGGCCTACTTGTTGATCATGTGACTGGTTCTGCTTAATAAGGCCTTGAGGAAATTCTGTTGTGGGCTTTCTGAGAAAGACTATGCTTTCTGAGAAAGACTGTACCATTTGATAAAAGTGGCAGGCCTTGGAAGAAAAGAACCTCTATGTCCTATGTCTCTGTCTTTGCTGCTTAGAATGTTGTTGTTTGAGGGACTTCTAGCAAAGATGGATGCGTAGGTATATACACTTTGCCTCCTTGCATAATTAAAAGGACAACAACAAATTTTAAAACACAAAATAACCAGAACTGTCAGAAAATCAACCTGTACGGAAGTCCAATAACAAAGGAGCTAAAGAAGAAACATTTATCCAGACTGGTAGGAGGGGTGGAGATGGGCATCCAGGGTGAACAGGACTCATGGCAAAGTGGTGGCTGGTGGACCAGGTGATTCCATAATTGCATGTGGATAAACAAGGAGGAACAACTGGAGAGCCAGAAAGATCATGCTTCCCAGCGTTCCAGCACAGCTGCACGAGGAAATAAAGCCTCTGACTATAAAAACAAGTCAGGGTTGTGGCAGTGGGAGAAACTTCCAGCCCCACAGGAAAGTTCATTGGAGAGACCCACAGGGCCCTAGAACATACATAAAACCACCCACCAGGGAATCAGCATCAGAAGGGCCCAATTTGCTGTGGGTAGTAGGGGAAGTGACTGAAAGCTGGTGGGGAGCCCAGCAAGCATCATTGTTCCCTTTCTGCCCTTCCCCCACAAACAGTGACACAATGCAGCGAAGTGGGTTTCCCTGCCCTGGTGAATTCTTAAGGTTCTGCCCCTTGCAATGTAACAGGTACCCTGAGACAAAAAATGTTTGACCTAAATGAAACAGCAAATCAAAGCTCCAAAAATAGAACTAAGCAGTGAAGAGATAGCCAACCCATCAGGTGCAGAGTTCAAAACACTGGTAATCAGGACGCTCACAGAAATGGTTGAGTATGGTCACAAAATAGAGGAAGAAGTGAAGGTTATTCAAAGTGAAATAAAGGAAAATGAGCAGGGAACCAACAGTGAAAAGAAGGACACCAGGACTTGAACCAATGATTTGGAGCGGAAGGAAGAAACAGACACTCAACCAGAACAGAATGAAGAAACAACAATTCAGAAAAATGAGGAGAGGCTTAGGAACCTCCAAGACAACCTTAAATGTTTCAATATCCAAATTATAGGGGTGCCAAAAGGAGAAGAGGAAAAGCCAAAAAATTTAAAATTTATTTGGAAAAAAAATGGAGAACTTCCCCAGTCTGGCAAAGGAAATAGACTTCCAGGAAGTCCAGGAAGCCCAGAGAGTCCCAAAGAAGTTGAACCCAAGGAAGCACACACTAAGGCACATCATCATTACATTACCCAAGGTGAAAGATAAGGAAAGAAACTTAACAGCTGCAATAGGTAAGGAGACAGTTACCTACAAAGGAGTGCCCATAAGGCTATCAGTTGATCTTTAAAAGGAAACATTATAGGCAAGAAGGGGCTGGAAAGAAGTATTCCAAGTCATGAAAGGCAAAAACGTACATCCAAGATGACTCTATCCAGCAAAGCTATTATTTAGAATGGAAGGGCAGACAAAGTGCTTCCCAGATAAGGTCACATTAAAGGGCTTCATCATCACCAAGCCCTTTTTAAACGAAATGTTAAAGGGATTTATGTAAGAAAAAGAAGACAAAAAAATATGAACAGTAAAATGACAACAAACTCACACCTATCAACAACTGAACCTAAAAATACAAAACAAGACAAAAAACAAACAAAAAGAAAAGCAAATAAAACAAAAGCAAATAAAAAGCAAAACAAAAGCAAATAACTAGAACAGGAACAGAATCAGAGAAATGGAGATCACATGGAGGGTTATCAGTGGGGAGGGGGAGGGGAGAATGGGAGAAAGGTACAGGGAATAAGAAGCATAAATGGTAGGTACAAAACAGACAGGGGGAGGTTAAGAATAGTATGGGAAATGGAGAAGCTAAAGAAACTTATATGTATGACCCATGGACATGAACTAAGGTGGGGGAATGCTGATGGGAAAAGAGATACAGGGCAGAGGGGAATAAGGGGGAGAAAAAAATGGGACAAGTGTAACAGCATAATCGATAAAATATATTTTTAAAAAAGAATGCTGTTTTTTGAGGATATGATGTTTAGTTCTGTAACAGTCATCTTGAGGCCATTAATTAATTCAACAAGTATTTATTAAGTAAGTTCTGTGTACCAGGCAATGTCCTAGGTACTGGGGATACAAGAGTAAACAAAACAGACTAAAGTCTCTACCTTCATTGAGCTTATATTCTAATGTGGGAGAGAAAAAACAAATAAAATATATGCTATGCCTGATGGTGATAAGTGATATGGAGAAAAATGAAGCAGGGGAGGAAGAGAAGGAATGCTGGTGGTGGGATTATAATTTTTAATAGGGTAATTGGGGATGAACCAATTTAAAAGAAGTTATTTGAGAAAATGGCATGCTTTCTGTCATACAGGGGCCATGGTTATCTTCTCTATTGTTTCAATTTTAGGGAATATGTGCTGTTGAAGAAAGGGGAGATATTATTACATATCTAGTTGGTAGAGCATAAAGATGGGAAAAGCCTGGATCTTTGATGACATTATTAAACTACTGAATTAAGCAACCTTGGAATCAACTTGTTTCCATACTTATTATGTGAAATCATGAAATGCCTTTACTGTCTAAATGAGAATTAGTCAGATACCCTTAGTCACAACCCAAAACACTAACTGATACAGGGGTCATTAAGTTTGCTTGGCTGACTCAGGAAGTATATATAGAGCCAGCTTTGTGATTTCAGCTGTAAAGGATTTGGAAGATGGGAATAGTAAAGTTGTAAAAATCATTATTTTACAACCATCCTGTAAAAATTGGTTCAGGCAAAGATCAATAGATGCTAAATCTGATGGATATTTTAATGAGAAGCAGGTTATAGACTGGTTAGAGGGCAATGTTAAAGGCTGAATGTGATCAGGGGCCCCAGAAAGAAAATTACCAATCTGGAAAAATTGAGGATGACCTTGAGAACACAAAGATAGGGAAGAAAAAATACCAGAAACAGGTAAATAATCTGGGGCATGGGAAAACACCTGGGTCAAGGAGGCACAACCTTTGGCATAAAAGACTTGAGTTAGAGCTGCAGTTCTGATGACAATGACTAGGTGACCTTGGATAAGTGGCTTCATCTCTGAGCTTCAGTTTCCTTGTAAAATGAGGGTTACAATGCCTCCCTTAAGGTAGGTGTTGGAGCATTAAATGAGGTAATTTGTATGAAAGTTCCTTAGCATATAACAAGTTTGCAGTAGTAGGGCTTGTTTGATCATATCACTATAGCATAGTGGGTAGACATAAGGGCTCATATCACTATATGATCATATCACTAGTGATCATATCACTATAGCATAGTGGGTAGACATAAGGTCTACCCTTATGCTATCACTATAGCATAAGGGTAGACTGCCTCAGTTCAAAACCTTGTTCAGCCACTTACCAGCTGAGTGACTTGGGCAAGTTAAATAATTCCTGAGTTTCAGTTCCTTCAACATCAAATAGAGATGATAGTGATGTCTGAATCATTGCATTAAATTGGATACTACATGTAAAGTGCTTAATATGGTGTCTGGTTGAATGAGTGCTCAGTATGTTAGCTGGTACTGTTAAATGTGACAGATATTCCAAGGAGGATCCCTTTATTATGAAAAAATTGGGATACTCTATTGTATTAATAACTATCAGAGGAATAATAATAATAATAAACAAATATCAATGTATAGATTTTAGAAAAACCTTTCTTGTGCTTCATTAGAAGCTCTTGGACCATATTAAGCTTTATAGCACTAAATCCACTTTGTTACAAAGAGCTTAAGTCTCTCACCTCAGATCATGATGTTGGGAATGAGAATCCAGCCCTTCACTGACTCTTTTTCCTGACCTAAATTTCTCTGTACATACAGTACACTAAGATCCTTCCAATTTTGGCTTCTTGCTATTGAAGTGCTTGACAATGTCTCACATCTCTTCTCCCAGACAAAAGACCTGAGACTTCATCAAAGGTAATATAAAAAATATTGAACAACTTTTGGTCACAGCAGTTACTGGATCATAGGGAGGTGAGGCATGAGCCTGGGGAGGCATAGGTTAGCGTAGCCAAGACCAAGGCAGTACATGAGAGTTGTGACTATTTACAAACCAGTACAGAAGTATGTTAGTATTTTAACCTAACAGTTTTAATCATAATGCATACCAGATATATATATATCTCTTCTGAGCCCAGGAGAGCATTCTTAGCCATCTATTCAGTGTTCACCCCTAACACTGCCATGGAGAATTCTTTATTTTTTTCTTTATTTTATTGTTGTTCAAGTACAGTTATCTACTGTCAGCTATAATTAGGCATACAGGCAATACCATGTGAAATCACGGTATTTTATTTCTGCTGTATTTATAATTAAAGCCAAGATGGGTCTTATTGGACATGGGAATTAAAACTCCTTGGTGTGGATACAGTTAAGCTAGAGAGAGAGTGTCCAACTATATTTTTCAAATAAAAGATGTTCTGTGGTTTGAGAACAATGGTTAAGGTGAGTCCTCTCAGCTGTTCACCTTTCTACAGCATTGCCTGCCAAGTACAGACAGTACCCTAAGTCCTTTCTGTTCTCTGGCCTTCAAGATTAAAGTTTAGATTCAGGAAACTGGGCAGGAGAAGGAGCCAAAATGTGGACTTGGGACCTTGACTGCTGCAGGAGAAACAGTCCATGTGTTTTTGGAAGGCAGGGATCTCAGATTCCCACCCTGAACCTCACAGGCTCCCCTTGATCACCCAGGAAACAGGCAGGGCTGAAGGTGGGCAGCCAGGAAACAGAGCCTATCCAAGGCACCAGAGTGTCAGGTGCAGAGGGGCCTAGACTCCTTCTGTCCCACTTCTTCAGCCTTTCTACCTCCAGACCCTCATCAGATTCAAACTAGAAAATACTTCAGGTCACCTGCTCCTACCCTCTGCACCTGGTATAGGACCCCCTCTTCAGCCTTCCCGCCAAGCACTCCCATCCAGTTTCCAATTGAACTCGGAGGGACCTGGGAGCTCCCTGCCTCAGCAGGCTCAGAATTCCACTTGACAGAATGTTGTTCCTGCTGCTCTGTAACTTTCTCTTACACACCCACGTTCTGCCCTCAGGACAACCAACCAGACAGGACTGCTCCTTATTCTCAGGAATGTTCACATATTTGAGCATAGCGTCCTCTGCCATTCTTGAGCCCCACCCAGGTCTCTCTCTCTCTCTCTCTCTCTCTCTCTCTCAATCCCTCTCCCCCTTCTCTTTCTCCCTCTCTCCAGTTTTATTAATATTTAATTTATTTGCCATTCAGTTATTCAACCACTTAAACTTTATAATTCAATACTTTTTAGTTTATTCACAGAACTGAGCAACCATCACCGTAATCAATTTTAGAAAACTGTGCTGACCCAAAACAGAAATCTTATACCTATCATCTATCACCAATCCATTCTCCCCAGCACCGAGAGTCTAGGCAGCTTGTCTATGTCATGTCTCTATCAATTTGTCTGTTCTAGAAATATCATGTAAATAGAGTTTATATTTACAAATATGATTCATTTTCATTGTTAACCTCCTTGAATTAGGGTGTGTGCTTCATTCCAGATCTTCTAAAGGAGTTCAAGTCTTCCAGGAAGAAAGGGCAGGCAATGTGAGCAGTGATATCTGGCCCCTCACTTGCATTTTGGCTCCTGAGAAGTGGAAAGGGCTTTATTTAGTCTTGCTTTTGACCATAAAACTAGAATATATTACACATTGAGAGAAGATGAATGTATACTATACATTATCTGAAGAAAGAGGGAGATGGAAAGACTATAAAAAGGATCAAGCCTCCAGTTTGAACAGATATATGGCAAAGTTAGATAAATTCTAGTTCTAAGAAAGAAGGAGGTTTCAGAAGTGCAGGCAGGAAGAGCCTCAGGCTAAGCTGAGACATTCCAGGAGATCTGAGAAGAAGAGAAAGGTGAATAGAAAAAGGACCCTGAAATGAAGACAGTAAATGGACTCTGCACAATGGTAGAATGTGAAGTAGTGGGGGACAAACACAAGAAAATGGGGGTGGAAATGGTGTCTGCAACAACTTCTTCCTCGGTACCCAGACTAGCAAGGTATTTCCAATCTTGTTATTTGGAGAGTTTTTTGGCTTTTTGTTTGTTTGTTTTTGCTACATGTTTGGCTAACTTCTCACTGGTGCTAAAAGTGAGGAAAAGATAGTAGATGGTGCACACAGCTGGGGTATGAATCTATCTCAGCTGAAGGCAGATAATCTGAGTAGCCAATATAGTAATGAGGGCAACTTGTTTAGTGAAGAAGGCAGAGACTTTTTTGAGTTAGGTAGCTGGTATGTTAAGGACAGGATGGCTGGCATTTGGGAACTTGAAATAAAAAGGAGTATCTCCTCAAAGCACAATGGAACAGCTCTGAAGGAGAAGGGAGAGAGTAGAATTAATTAAGAGCTTCACTTCTTGCTCAACTCTGGTGACTGAGTGTTGTGAGGTGTGGAGCAGGTATTGAGAAGACCAGAAGATTCTCTATGCAGACTTCAGAGTTGATGCTTACTGATGATGATTCCTACTCACAAAATCTCTCTTGAACACCATGCTATGGATACTTGCTAATACAACCCTGAACTGTCTAGCAAGACAAGTATGTCTTTCCAAGGTGAACCCCCCAAGTGTAGATTGGATCTTTTTCTCTAGAAGTCAGGGCAATCTCTCACCATTCCCAAGCCTAAGTCATTCTTCCATTTCATTTTGGTTCATAATGTTGTGATTAAAAGCAGAGTCTCTGCCTGGGTTCAAATTATAGCCCTGTGACTTTCTTTCCCTGTGACTCAGTTTCCTCATCCATAGAATGGTTATGACAGAATCTGTCTCTTAGATTTATTGTGAGGAGTCACAGTATAGGTCATGAGCTCAGAACAGAGCACTGCATGTACTGATTACTCAATAAATGTTAGGATTTGGATTCTGACTCATTATCCAATGTAGCCACAGCCCTTTCCTGCTTTGTGTCTTCTGTAAATGTTCTTAACTAAGGTACTGAAAAAATTATCTTGGCCCTAAAAGTAATCTCACTTTCCTTTCCTACCAGCCTCCTATCCAGTTCTCTGACCCACCTGAACACTTCTGGCACATACATGTATGCATCCTGTGGTAACTGTGGCCTCACCTCTCTCTCATGCCTGCTGCACCTTTCTAGGATCATGCCTTGCATCCTCTATTTCCTATATTATCACAGACTTCTTCCTCCAGGATGCTGCTTCTTCTGTCTTCCCTCCACTTTTCTCTACCCTTTCTTTCCCTACCTGCACTAACCATTCATCCATCTGGTTGTACAAGCCAGATACCTAAGAGTCATCATCCTAGATTATGGGTCAGCAAGGTTTTTGTGTAAAGAGCCAATAGTATATATTTTAGGCTTTGAGGGCCACATACAGTCTCTGCCACAACTGCTCAACTCTACCATTGTAATACAAAAGCATCCATAGACAATGCATAAACAAATGGATGTAGCTGTGTTCCAATAACAATTATTGTAAAGCACTTCTTTTACCTTGAGACCCATTCTCTTATCCAGTTCATTTTTAAAAGTCTCACATCTGTTTACTTCTTGACAAGTCTAACATATCCACCATAGAGCAAACTATTGTCATCTCTTGCCTGGACCATTCATTACAGAAGGCTCCTGATTAGCTTCTCTGATTTTACTCTCGCCCTCTTGCAGTTCATTCTTCACATAGCAGCTGGAGTGTTTCTTTCAAAATTCACATCTGATTATGTTACCTTTCACTTAAAAAACATTTGATGGTATAATTTCTTGAGATAAAGATCCAAGTCTTAATGTAGCTTATAACATACTGCATGGTTTAACCCTGCTTTCTTTTCAGACTTTTCTCCAACCACTCTCTTTCCAGTTACCTTAGCCACGGTGGCCTTCTTTTAGTTCTTCAAACATACCAAGCTCTTTTATAACTCAAGATCCTTGCATAAGCTGTTCTCTGTACTGGAAATCTGTCTCCTTCCCATCTCTCCATCTCCATTAATCCATGCATAATTAATACCTTTTCATCTATCAGCCCTCAATTCAAAGACCATTTGCTTTGGAAAACCTTCCTTAATTATTCCCAGACAAGGATAGGCCCCACATTTGTATGCTTTCAGAGCTCTCCATAATTTTCCTTCCTAGGATATATCCTAATTTCTAATTAAAGAGTGGTTTGTGTGATTATTTGATTAAAGCCTACCCTTCTTACTAGGGTGTGACCTCCATGACAACAGAGACTGGGCCTGTCATGTTGATAATGTAGACCAAGTCTTTACAACAAAACTGTGTATTAATAAGTTTTCATTTTTTAAAAAGGAAACTGGTTTGTTGAGGTATAATTGGCATATGATAAACTGCACATATAAAAATGTACAATTAATTAATTCTGATACACAAGGGTCAAGCACAAATAATGCTCCTTTTTATTACAAAATCATTAGCATGTAATTCCTATCACATTCAAGCAGACCATATGACATTTTAGATGAAATGTTCAAATTAAAACTATAAATTACTACATCCATATTATTACTCTACCACCCACACTCAATGGCATTTCTTCTGCTGGACCCTGTATGTATGTATCATGAAACCATTCCCATAATCAATATAATGCTTATACTAATTACCCCTGAAATTTTCTCCTGCCCTTTTATAATCTCTCCCTCCTCAGGCAACCACTGACCCACTTTCTGACACAATAGATTAGTCTGCATTTTCAAGTTTTTAGTTTTTGCAAGTTATTTTTACTATTGTCATTTTTTCCTTATCCAATTCTGCCACATCTCACCCCTTTTATTGTGGTAAAATTATGTAGTATAAAAATTTCCATTTTAACTATTTTAAGTGTACAATTCAGTGGAATTAATTATATTCACAATGTTATGGCATATTTCTAAAATGTTTTCATCACTCCAGACAGAACTCTGCAAACATTAAGTGACAACTTCCTATTCCCTCTTCAACCCAGACTCTAGTAGCTACTAATCTACTTTTTGTCCATATGCATTTGCCTCTCCTAGATACTTAATATATTATGACTTAATATAAATTTAGTAATAAAATATTTGTCCTTTGTGTCTGGCTTATTTCACTTAGTATAATATTTTCATGTCATTCATGATGTGGCATGTTTCAGAACTTCACTTTTTCATGACTAAATAATACTCCATTGTATGGATATACCACTTTTTGTTTCTATGTTAGTCTGTTGATGGACACTAGGGTTGCTTCCACCTTTTGACTATTGTGAATAATTCTGCAGTAAACATTAATGCACAAGTATCTGAAACTTGTTTTCAATTCTTTTAGCTATTTGTCTAGGAATAGAATTACTAAGTCATATGGTAATTCTGTTTAGCTTTTTGTGGAACTGCCAAACTGCTTTTCACAACTACTTAACCGTTTTACATTCCCACTAGCAATGTGTGTGGTTTCCAACAATTTCACTACAGCCTTGCCAATGCTTAATATTTCCCATTAAAAAAAAGTATAGCGATCCAAATTGTTATAAAGAGGTATCTCAGTGTGGTTTTCACTTGCACTTCCCTAATGACTAATGATGTTAAACATCTTTTCATGTGCTTATTGCCATTTGAATACCTTCTTTGAAGAAATATCTGCTTAGGTCCTTTTCACATTTTTCAATTTCTTTATATATTATTGAGTTGTAGAGTTCTTTATCTATTCTAGATATCAAACCCCAATCATATATATTATTTTCAAATATTTTCTCTCATGAGAGCAACAAGAGGAAAAATTGAGACAACTGTAATTGAATAACAATAAAATAAAATAAATTGATGAGGTCTAATTTAGCTATTATTTTCTATTTTTGCTTGTACTTTTAGTGTCATTGGAAGAATCTATTTCCAAATTAAAGGTCATGTAGATTTACCCTTTGTTTTCCTCTAAAAATTTTATGGTTTTAATTCTTATAGGTAGGTTATTGATGAATTTTGAATGAAGTTTTGTGTATGGTAGGAGGTAAAGTTCAAAATCATTTTTTTTGCTTGTAGAAATCCAATTTTCCCAGCATTGTTTGTTGAAGAGACTATTCTTTCCCCATCGAATGTGTTTGGCACCTTGTCAAAAATCAATTGTGCTTAGAGTTATGGGTTTATTTCTGGTCTCTCAATTCTATTCCATCTGTCTATATGTCTATCCTTATGCCAGTATCACACTGTTTTTTATTATTTTTTAAAATATATTTTATTGATTATGCTATTACAGTTGTCCCATTTCACCCCTTCATTCCCTTCCACCCTGCACACCCCTCCCACCCACATTCCCCCCTTTAGTTCATGTCCATGTTTCATAAGTTCTTTAGCTTATACATTTCCCATGCTATTCTTGCCCTCCCCCTGACTATTTTCTAGCTACCATCTATGCTACTTATTCTCTGTACCTTCTCCCCCCTTCTCCACCTCCCACTCCCCTGTTGCTAATGCTCCATATGATCTCCATTTCTGTGGTTCTGCTCCTGTTCTAGTTGTTGGCTTAGTTTGCTTTTGTTTTAGGTGTGGTTGTTAATAACTGTGAGTTTGCTGTCCTTTCACTGTTCATATTTTTTTATCTTCTTTTTCTTAGATAAGTCCCTTTAACATTTCGTATAATAAGGGCTTGGTGATGATGAACTCCTTGAATTTGATCTTATCTGAGAAGCACTTTATCTGCCCTTCCATTCTAAATGAAAGCTTTGCTGCAGAGAGCAATCTTGAACGTAGGTTCTTGCCTTTCATGACTTGGAAGCCCCTTCTTGCCTGGAAGGTCTCTTTTGAAAAATTCACTGACAGTCTGATGGGCACTGCTTGTAGGTGACTGTCCCCTTATCTCTTGCTGCTTCTAGAATTCTCTCCTTCATTTTAATCTTAGCTAATGTAATTATGATGTGCCTTGGTGTGTTCCTTCTTGGGTCCAACTTCTTTGGGACTCTCTGAGCTTCCTCGATTTCCTGGAAGTCTATTTCCTTTGCCAGATTGGGGGAGTTCTCCTTTATTATTTGTTCAAATAACTTTTCCACTTGTTGTTCTTCCTCTTCCCCTTCTGGTACCCCTACAATTTGGATGTTGGATGTTTAAAGATATCCTGGAGGTTCTTAAGCCTCTCCTCATTTTTTTGAATTTTTGTTTCTTCATTCTTTTCTGTTTGGTTGTATCTTTCTTCCTTCTGGTCCACTCCATTAATTTGAGTCCCAGTTTCCTTCCCATCACTATTGGTTGGTTCCCTGTCCATTTTCCTTCATTTCATTTAGCATAGCCTTCATTTTTTCATCTAATTTGCAACCAAAATCAACCAATTCTTTGAGAATCCTGATCACCAGTGCTTTGAATTGTGCCTCTGATAGGTTGGCTATCTCTTCGTCACTTAAAAGTATTGGTTCTGGGCTTTGATCTGTTCTTCCATTTGAGAGGGTTTTTTTTTTTTTGGGGGGGGGGGGGGGGGGTCTGGTCACACCTATTATGTATGGGGGTGGAGCCTTAGGTGTTCACCAGGGTGGGGCAACCCAGTAGCTGGGTTGTGTTGCTGTATGTGGGGGTGAGGTCAGGGAGGGACCAATAGCACTTGTTCTGCTCTCTTTCAGATTTCAGTTCCTTCTGCTGCTTCTCAGAAGCAAATAGGGCCCTTTTGGTGCTGGTTCCCAGGTGGGTGGGCTTGTGTACATTCTAGGTCCCTGTGGGTCTCTCCAATGAACTCTCCTGTGAGACCGCGTGTCTGTTCTGGCACCTCAACCCCACAAGTGTTTTCAATCAGTGCTTTTAGACTTTATTTCCCGGTGCTGGGGCCCTGGGTTGTGCAGTCGGTCTTGCTGCCCATTTTTGTTTGGTTTATCTGTGCACGAATGTGTGACCGTGGTCAGCCAGCCGCCTTGCGTGCCTCACGGGGTCTGCTCATTACCTCTCCACCCCTTGGGTCTGCCAGCCACTGTTTTTTCCTGCCGCAACCCTTCTCCACTGGTTGGGGACTCTGCCCCTCTTATACATCTGAATGAATGGTTGTCGGACTTCCATACAGTTCAATTTTCTCTCAGTTCTGGTTGTTATTTTGTTTCTAAATTTTTGTTGTCCTTAATTGTGGTTGTGTGAGGAGGCACAGTATGTCTACCTATGCCTCCATCTTGGCCGGAAGTGCTTTATTATTATTATTATTATTATTATTATTATTATTATTACTGTAGCTTTATAGTAAGATTTGAAATCTGGAAGTGTTAATTCTTCAACTATTTTCTCCTTTTTAAAGATTATTTTTGCTATTTGGTTCCCCTTGCAATTCCATATGAATCTGATCATTTGCTCTTCCATTTCTGAAAAAAAAAAAGCTATTGGAATTTTGATGGGATTTTATTGAATCTGTAGATAATTTGGGTTAATATGGACATCTTATCAACGTTAAGTCTTCCTACCCATGAACATGGAATGGCTTTCTATTTATTTCGGTTTTCTTTAATTTCTTTCAACGATGTTATATAATGTTCAGTGTGCAAGTCTTTAATCTTCTTGGTTAAAAGTATGCTTGGTTATTTTATTATTTTAGATGTTATTGTAAATGAAAATTTTTCTTAATTTTTTTAGATTATTCATTGTAGTTATATAGAAACACAAGTGATTTTTGTGTGTTGATCTTGAACACAACAAATTTTTTGAATTCTTTTAATAGCTCTAGTAGCTTTCTTCTGATTTTTGGGAGGGCATTTTTCATATATAGGATCAATCATGTAATCTGCAAGTATAGTTTTACTTCTTTCTTTTCAATTTGGTTGCCTTTTTTTCTTGTATAATTGCTCTGGTTAGAATTTTCAGTACAATATTGAATAGTAGTTGTAAGAGTGGGCATTTTAGCCCTGTAAGATTCTCAATCTTTTTTTTTTTTTAAGAAATGCAGACTGCAACGTGTAGTGCCTCATTTGGATGGTCTGGAATCTTGGAAGCTTGGCTACCCTATGTTCTTCTACAAATGGACCTTGGGAGGTTCTAGCAGGGTAGCACAGCTACTCATATACCCTTGACTGAAGACTGGTCCCCTCCTCTAGTTGGGAAGGTTGTTCTCTTGCACCCAGTGTGCAGCTTCAAGAGGGATGCACATGGATTGATGAAGGAGAAAGGGAACACCTGCCTAGCCAGTCAGATCAGCTGAATCAACCCTGGCAATCAATGGGATGACAGATGTTGCAGCCAGATCATTTTCACATCCTGAGATCTCTGATCTTAAGGGGAAAGCTTTCAGGCTTTTCACCACTGACTATGGTATTAACTATGGATTTTTAATAAATGCCTTGCATCACATTGAGGAAGTTCCCTTCTATTCCTAGTTTTCTGACTGCTTTGATAAAAAAAAAATGGTGCTGGATTTTGTCAAATGCCTTTTCTGCATCAATGGAGATGATCATGTGGATTTTTCCTTTATCCATTTATGTAGTGTATTACACTGATTTTCTTATGTCAAATCACTCTTGTATTTCTATCTGGTCATGAGATATAAACCTTTCACTGTGCTATTGGGTTTAGTTTGCTAGTATTTTGTTGAAAATTTTCCTTCCATATTCATAAGGGATATTTGTTATTTTCTTATGTTTTGTCTGGCTTTGGTATCAGGGTAATGCTGTACTCATAGAATGTGTTAGGAAGTATTCCCTCCTTTTCTGTTCATGAAGAGGAAGATTGGTGTTCATTATTCTTTAAATATTTGCTAGAATTTACTATTAAAGCCATCCTGTCCTGGACTTTTCTTTGTTGGGAGGTATTTGATTACTGATTCAATCTTTTTACTTTTTATAGGTATGTCCAAATTTTCCACTTCTTAAATTAGTTTAGGCAGTTTGTGTATTTTGAGGGACTAACTAATTTCGTATAGGTTATTTAATATTTTGGTATACAATAGTTCATATTATTCTTTTTAAATTCTTTTTAAAATTTCTGTAATATTGGTAGTGTTTTCCCACTGTCATTTTTTTTAACTTTTTTTTTAAATTTATCTTTAGAGGGGAAGGGGGGAAGGAGAGAGAGAGAGGAACATCAATGTATGGTTGCCTTTCTTGCGTCCCCTGCTGGGAACTGGCCTGCAGGGAACCAGCCTGCAACCCAAGCATGTGCCCTGACTGGGAATCAAACCACTGTCATTTTTATTTTAGTTATTTTTATCTCTGTCAGAATAGTGAAAAATTGTTAATTTTATTGATATTTTCAGATATCCAACTTTTGGTTTCCTTGATTTTGTCTACTGTTTGTCTGTTCTCATTGTATTTTTCTCCATTCTAGCCTTTATTACTTTCTTCCTTCTGCTAGCTTTGGGTTTACTTTGTTCTTCTTTTTCTAGTTCTTCTAGGTATAAGTTAGGTTACTGATTGGAGATATTTCCTCTTTTTAAGTATAAGCATTCGTAGGTATAACTTTCACCCTGAGCACTGCGTTTGCTGCATCCCATAAATTTTGATATGTTGTGTGAATTCAATGAAGTATCTGTTCCTCAGCTTTTGTTCAGCTAATAATTTGACAGACATTTCCTTAAATGCCCATAACATAAAACAAACAAGCAAACACTTCTTTCAGTCTTTGCAGATTGGCTATTAGCCAAGCTTATACAGAACCTAGGGATTAGCCTGAGGTAAAAGCTTAGAGTCATATGTCTTGCCATAGGCATGCATGTGGCCTTCTAAATTCCCCTGAATGCATGGTGCTTTTGAATGTCTTTATTTCCCAAAGAAACTCTCCAATTTATGTTCCTAGGATTTAGACTAGTGTGTTATATATTTTTAAAGTAATGTTTTGTCCCAGGCATCTGTGGTTCATTATTAGTTCAGCTTGCAGTGTTTTCAAATGTCTACTGTTTTTTTAGCCTGAGTTCCAAGCAGAGATGAGCATCTGGTGTCAATCCATCAGGTAGCCCCAGACCAGTTAGAACAGACACCATCATTTACAAATAAGGTTTCTACTTCTTTCTTTGGAACCAGGGACCAGCATCCCACTGGGGAATATAGCCTAAGATAGCTGATGCACTGGGAAGGAGATGGATGAAAGGCAAATAAAAGTGCCACAAAACTTTCCTACCATATCGAAGTGCCATTTTTCTCATTAAGCATTCAATTGGTTGCTGTAAACTCTTGATTATTTGCCAGCATTCTGACAAAGTTGATTCTGACAGTTTTGCTTGCTTTTTGATGTTTCTATATAGGAGCATAGAGTTTCTATAAGACCCCCAGGTGATTCTGATGCAAAGTTAATTTTGAGAATTTATCATGGGTTCTGTAAGATGTGGCTCAGTTTCCTGAGGGCATAATTGGAGACTTTGTGGTACTCTCTGGCATTTCTATGTTAGCATTCTTTGTGAAATCCATGTCAGGAGTGCAGTGGTGAGTTGACCTCTACTCATGTCTCCCTTTACTACTGCTCCCAAAGAGAACAGATAGTCATGGCCATTCAACACTGGCTCCATAGCCCTAGTCTGAGAAAGCCAGACCAGGTATGGCTGAATACATAAAATCTAGGACTTGATCATGACTTAATGCCACTCTGCAGAAGCAGTGTCACTGGCCTTATGGCAAAAGGCCATAGACCCAAAATTCCAAGACCAAAGAAAATTTGAGTAAATCTCAGATCAATGAGGCTCTGGGACAGTGGAGACTCCTGAATTTCTATATAGGAAGACCTTGGATAATTGTTCTGTTTGTAAATGGTCAGGGTGAGGGAAAACTGTGGAATTTGTTCTGAAACTACATTTGCATACTCTTTTGAATTAGACTGTAGGTTTTTCTGGGAGTTTTAGAAGTGACTAGAGGAAATTACAAGGAGTTTAAAGCCCTACCCCTGCCCTGATACCAAACCAGGTGTCTCTCCCTTGGCTGACCCTGAGTTTTCTTGACCAGTAATGACTAATCATCTGCAAAAACAGACTTCAGAGGGTGAAGCAAAGGACCAGTCTGATGAGACAGCAAAATATCCAGCCTCAGTATAGGGTCAGGGTCCTCCTAAGTAAGGGTAGAGAGTAAAAAAAAACCAACAACTCTGAACTGGAGTCACCAGACTTGAAGTCATGTACACCCAGTCCTCTGCACTCACATGCTCCCCTAAGAGTCCACACCACAGCATACCCCACACACATGCTGTGAGCCAAGACACAGCATGATTCTACTCTAAAACAACAACAGCAAAACATTTATTTCCAAAAAAGGACAAGGTCACAAGAAATAGCCTGTAATAATTAACTAAGTCAATGGAAAACTCATTTTTAAATACCCCCCATGGAGGTTTAGGACAAACAACAGCAGCTTAGTGAATGTTTGGTTACAGTTTATAGCTACTTCTTTTGCCCTTGATACACTGCTGTGATTTTTCAGCTCCCTCTGCCAATCTTGCTCACCACTAGTGATTCAAAGATTAAAGTCCAGGCATGTGAATGAAATAGTTCAATTTGTAGCTTAAAAAATTTTTATGTGGGCTTTTTTTGAGCCCAGTGACCCCTATGTTAATTTTTGTCCATTTCTATACTGGCAAAAGAAGCATGAACTATACCAGGTAGAGTCTAGTCAGGAAAACAGAGTCTATATCAAGTAAGTGTCCAACAGATGAAATTTAATGTGGAAAACAAATTGGAAGAGTTGAGAGACTAAACAGGAGAAAGTGAGACAATCTAGAGATTATCAATAGTAGAAGCTGCCTACTATCCCTAGGACTGAAAGAAGACAGGGAAGAGGTAGTATTACTTTAGCCCAGATACCAAGTTTATTGTAGAGTCTGCCAGATAGTAATTATAACAATTGAGGGAAGGCTCTTCAGCAGAAACTTGAAATTCAGCGGAGACCCAGTTACAGCCAGCTATGTCACTTGAATAAAAGAACACTGTGCTGGATACCTTTTATGGGTGCTCAGCCAACATCTATTTCTATTTCATCTGATATTTACACCATGGGTTTTCTTTCTAGGTAACTGCTCCTTTCCCATTTGGTGCAGTCTTGGTGATACAGTCATGCAAGGTCATCTGTCTAGCTATAAGCAGGGCATAAGTGGGCATGTGATCCATGGTATTCCATCAGCATTCTCTCTCAGCAGTTTTAATCTTGATAACAAGGACAGAAAAATAGTTAGAACTGTTTCAGCCATGTGATGGTAGCTTGAAAAGAATTTACCTCAATTACTACCAACTTAGATTTCCAAAGACACTCTAAGTCATATTGTGTTTCATTTTCCCAAAAGCCTTTATCAGTAGTAGTTCCACTAAATTTCTTTATTGTTCAAGTTTGCTTAAGTGTGCTGATTTTTTTTATTTTTAGAATATCTTTTACTAATTATGCTATTACACTTGTCCCAATTTGCCCCCTTTGCTCCCCTCCACCCCCAGTACCCCCTATTCTTTCCAGCAATCCCCACCCTTAGGTCATGTCCATATGTCAAGCATATGAGTTATTTGGCTTCTCCATTGCCTATACTATTCTTAACATCTCCCTGACTATTCTGTACCAATTTATACTTCTCTTTTTTATTGTTGTTCAGTAACAGTTGTCCTAATTTACCCCTCATTGCTACCCACTGCCCTGCCCACCACCGCTGCTCTCACAGTCAACCCCACCATATTGTCCACCAATTTGTACTTCTTAATCCCTGCACATTTTCCCCATTTTCCCCCTCCAACTGATAACCCTCCAAATGATCTCCATATCAATGATTCTGTTTCTGTTCTGCTTGTTTGCTTAGTTTGTTTTGTAGATTCAATTGTTGATAGTTGTGAATTTATTGCCATTCTAATATTCATAGTTTTGATATTCTTCTTTTTCTTAGGTAAGTCCCTTTAACATTTCCTATAATAAGGGCTTGGTGATGATGAACTCCTTTAGCTTTACCTTATCTGGGAAGCACTTTATCTGCCCTTTCATTCTAAATGAGCTTTGCTGGATACAGTAATCTAGGCTGTAAGTCCTTGCTTTTCATCACCTTGAATACTTCTTTCCAGTCCCTTCTAGCCTGCAAAGTCTTATAGGAACTCCTTTGTAGTAACTCTCTGCTTTGCTTGTGCTGCTTTTAATATTCTTTCTTTATCTTTAACCTTTGACATTTTAATTATGATGTGTCTTGGTATGATCCTCTTCATGTCCATCTTGTTCAGGACTCTCTGTGCTTCTTGGACTTGTATGTGTATTTCCTTCACCAAATTGAAGAAGTTTTCTTTCATTATTTTTTCCAAATAAGTTTTCAATTTCTTGCCCTTTCTCTTCTCCTTCTGGCACCCTTATGGTACAAATGCTGATGTTTTAAGTTGTCCTAGAAGCTCTTCATGCTATCCTCATTTTTTTTTCTTCTTGCTGTTCTGATAGATTTTTTTTCCTCTTTGTGTTCCAAATCATTGATTTGATTCTTGGCTTCATCCACTTCATTGTTGATTTCCTGTAAATGTTTCTGTTTTTCTAAATGAATGTTGAGTGAAACTATTTATTATTTATTTATCTAAAGATTTTGTTCATTAATTTTTAGAAAAAGGGGAAGTGAGGGAGAAAGAGAGAGAGAAACATCAATGTGTTGCTCTCATGCATCCTCAACCAGGAACCTAGCCTGCAACCCAGGCAGGTGCACTTGACTGAGAATTGAATTGGTGAACCTTTGGTTTGCAGGCTGACACTCAATCCACTGAGCCACACCAGCCAGGGCTGTTTCTTTATTTCACTTAGTGTGAACTGCCTGGGTCTTTTTTTATCCTGCTGACGTACCTACTGAGTTCCTTGAGCATCCTAATAGCAAGTATTTTGAACTCTGCATCTGAGAGATGGCTTATCTCCATTTTGTTTAGATCTTTCTCTAGACTTCTGTTCTTTCATTTGGGCCATATTTCTTTGTCTCCTCATTTTGGCAGACACCCTGTGTTTGTTTTTAATATTAGGTAGAGCTGCTTTGACTCCCTCTCTTAGTAGTATGGCCTAATATAGAAAAACTCACCTATAAGTTTGATTGGGCAAAGGCTTAGTTAAGCACTAGGGCAGGGCAACCCCTGTGAACTAGGTTAATGGACTCTCAGATATGCTGTTGCCACTCTGTGCCTCTGTGTGGTGGTGGGGGTGGTGCTCAGAAATGGGACAGTGGCCTGGCTGGTGAGGCTCAGTGGATTGGGTGCTGGCCTTCAAATCAAAGCTTTCCCAGTTCAATTCCCAGTCAGGGCACATGCCTGGGTTGGGAGTCAGGTCCCCAGTAGGGGGCACATGAGAGGCAACCACACATTGATGGTTGCCTCTTTCTTTCTTCCTTTCTCCCTTCCCCTCTCTAAAATTTAGTAAATAAAATATTTTTTAAAAAAGAAATGGGACAATGTTGTAGACCGCTCTGCCTGATTTTAGGAATTGTATCTCTACCCCTGTGGCTAAGGGCAAGAGACGACCTTTGGAATGCCAGCCACAGGAGACAAACCCTGTCTCTGGTAGCAAATGCTGCTTCAGTTCCTCTCCCTGCCCCCAAAGCTTCATCGGAAGTCAATGATGGGTAAGACCCCTCACAGCAGGGGGCAACCTAAGCCAGACTTGATCATTTGGGAGGCCTTCATGGAAGGACTGGGGGGGCTGCAACAAAGAGCAGTGGACTGTTGCCCCCTGGCTTTGACAAAGCCCCAGTCCCCGTGAACTCTGGGAGAAGCACTTCCTGGCTCTAATCCCCTTAAGCCTGGATACCTGATGAGGTATTCTTGCCTTGCCAGAGCGTGCCCTGGGGAAAAATCTGGCATCACAAAGACTTGCTGATAAACCTGTGAAATCTGCTAAGAGTGTTTTCATTCATATGATAAGGGTCTGAGAGGAAATGAGTACCTCTCCCAAAGTTTCTGCAAATCTCTCTTCCTGACAGACACTGACTCAGACTTTGAAGCCCTCAGATTTCATTGTAATGTTATCTACTGTTTGATACTTGCTGCCCTGTATTCCTGTGTATTACAACCCAATAAAAGGCTATAGAAGAGGCTGCTCAGGGCCTTTTTCTCCTCGGAGGAACTGGCCGCTGCTGGCCTTTGTCTCCCCAGAGAAACTGGCCACAGCCCACTCCTCCTCCCTAAACAGATCTCATCTTGTCTCGGCCATATTTACTCATTCATGAGTGTCCGTGGCACCAGGGGGACTCGTGGAGAAGTCGCCCCCACAGGACAATGGCTGCTACCTGGCCTCTGGAGTTTTTTTCTGAGAAGAAGCTGCCCCCCAGAACTTGCCCTGATGCCATACACTTCAGTTTCTCCCTGTATGCCATTGGTGCCCCTCAAGCTGCTGACCTGGTGCAGTAGCTCAGAGTGAGCCTCCATAAGTCCTAAATCTGTTGTGAGCCCTATAAGTGGATATACTTGAGAATTCCAGTTTCTTCTCCTGTCCCAACCCTCACTGGTTATTACAGCTAGAAGTTATGGGAACTTATCTTCCTAGCAGTGGAACTCTTGGCTGGGTGGCCTGGTGTGCCTCACTCCTGAAATATCCTTCCTGATTTTTATCCACCACAAGTGGGTATGGAACCATCCATTCTGCACACACATCTCTGCATCCCTGCCTCTCCTACCCATCTGAATGAATTGTACTTCTTTGATTCCTTGATTGATGAACTTTCATACAGCTCAATTTTCTGATGATTCTTGGATGATAGTTATTTTGTACTTCAGTTATAATTTTTGTTTTAGTTGTGCAAGTAGGAGAGCCATGTCTACCTATTCCTCCATCTTGACCGGAAGTTAAGTCTGGCAATTTTTAACTATAGTGTTAGCCATTTCCCCACACATCAAGTCCCTGTTTCCAGTCCTCAGAATACCCTTCCAAGGAAGGGCATTAAAAATGTATCCTTCGCCTTAAAAATGTATACTCATCCTTCAATACCCAATTTAAATGTTACTTCTTCTGTGAACCATTCCCCATTCCCAGCTCTGTCTAGAAAACCTTAGTTGTTTACTCTTTCAGTTTCCTACAACACTCTATACATAGCTCTGTTTCAGCCCTTATCATACTGTCTGATTAACTATCTGATTATTCTGCATTTTCTTGCCCGTCTTCCTTCTAGATTGTGAGATTCTTGAGGCCAGAGCTATGTCTTATTTCATTTTAGGATTCCTTTTTTTAAAGACATCTTTTAAAGATTAAAAAAATTATTTTTAGAGAGGGGAATGGAGGGAGAAAGAGAGAGAAACTTCGATGTGTGGTTGCCCTTCACATGGCCTTCACTGGGGACCTGGTCTGCAACCTAGGCATGTTCCTTGACTGAGAATTGAACCTTCAACCCTTTGGTTTGCAGCCTGCACTCAATCCACTGAGCTACACCAGCCAGGGCTCTTATCTCAGGATTCTTAGTATCTAACTGCTTGGCACATAGCGAATGCTTGATAATAGTTTCATGAATGCATGAAAAAGTGAATTAATAATGTTCCTGTCAATAAAGACAGGAAACAACACAAGTGAGAGAGAGAGATTATGAATGGGACTAGAGCAGTGAGGAGCAAACATTAATTACAAGGCTGTAAAGGAAATATTGTTTTGGGTTCAGAGACATAGACAGAGGTTTTAGTTTCCCACTTGAGATGATAGTCATCAGATTCTCTAGAGACTTACAGGATATAAGTTCAGTGGTATGCTGGTGAATATTCAACAACTAGCTCTCTGGGGGGAAAATATCTTAATTTGTAGCAGTTGCCAATTTCTTTCTTAGAATTAATCCCACCATGACCAGTTTTGAGCTATCAATGTGGCATCATTAAATGCAGAGTTGAGAAGAGATAGTATTTCTACCATATAGTTACAACAGATATATATATAACTTTAAGTCATAAATAATAAAATATAGTAAACTTCTTTGGGACTCTCTGAGATTCCTGGATTTCCTGGAAGTCTATTGCCTTTGCCAGATTGGGGAAGTTCTCCTTAATTACTTGTTCAAATAAGTTTTTCACTTGGTCTTTCTCTTCCCCTTCTGGTATCCCTATAATTCAGATGTTGGAGCATTCAAAGATGTCCTGGACATTCCTAAGCCTCTCCTCATTTTTTTGAATTCCTGTTTCTTCATATTTTTCTGTTTGGTCATTTTTTTCTTCCTTCGGGTCCACTTCCTTGATTTGAGTCCCAGTTTCCTTTCCATCACTATTGGTTTCCTGTGCATTTCCCTTCATTTCAATTAAGTCATGAAATCCAAAGACCTACAACCAAGATTGCTCTATCCAGCAAAGCTTTCATTTAGAATGGAAGGGCAGATAAAATGCTTCTCAGATAAGATCAG
The DNA here is from genome assembly GCF_021234435.1 of Artibeus jamaicensis. Lineage (NCBI taxonomy): Eukaryota > Metazoa > Chordata > Mammalia > Chiroptera > Phyllostomidae > Artibeus > Artibeus jamaicensis. The sequence continues at coordinate 12,535,211 of NW_026521900.1, forward strand.
ATTCAAGGAAATGAATCACCAAGCCCTTACTATATGAAATGTTAAAGGGACTTATCTAAGAAAAAGAAGATAAAAAATATGAACAGTGAAAGGACAGCAAACTCACAGTTATTAACAACCACACCTAAAACAAAAGCAAACTAAGAGGACAGCTAGATCAGGAGTGGAACCATAGAAATGAAGATCATATAGAGAGTTAGCAACAGGGGAGTGGGAGGAGGAGAAGGGGGGAGAAGGTACAGAAAATAAGTAGCATAGATGGTAGGTAGAAAATAGATGGGGGGAGGGCAAGAATAGTATGGGAAATATAGAATCTAAAGAACTTGAGACACGTGGTCATAAACTAAAGGGGGGGAATGGTGGGGGAGGAGGTGTGCAGGGTGGAGGGGAATGAAGGGGGGAAATAGAACAACTGTAATGGCATAATCAAAAATATATTAAAAATAAAATAAAATATAGTAAAATAATTAATAAATGATGCACACTTATCATCTTTATTCAAATGTAAATTTATGTATTTTAATTTTTAATGATGGCTGTGTTTAACTATTTTCCTTGTAAAGTTCCTGAAAATTTAACTATCAGCTGTCATGAGCAAGTATGAGCCCGTAGAACAGCGCTTTAGCCAACTGTATCACTGGGCTACCTGGGGACTCAGAGAAGCCCAAATAGACAGAGACGTACCCAGGTGAGATAAGGACTGTCACTTATCTCTCCTGGGCATGTTTCTGTCACTGTCAACTGTCACTGTAGTATGATCAAGAGGATTCAGCCTGATAGGTTTTAATAAATGAGTGCTGGACACTCAGGTGAGAAATAGATAAACACTGTGGTTTTATAGTACCCAGGGAGAAAGTATGGATATGTGGGAGCTCCAAATACTAGATAACTCCAAAACAGAATACCTCCAATTTATGGCATAATCTTCCTTATTGCTGAAAATTGTGTTTATAATTGAGATTAAACCAGTGATCAAAACCACTTGTTCTTTTGAGACCTTCCACTTCTCTGGACTGAGATGGTGCTTATAGAGCTATGCTGAGAGATAATGCTCTCTATAATTTATGCAATCAACACTTTAGCCTTCTTTATAAAGTATCTAGTTCTTAAAACTCCCCTTTTATGCAAATGAGAAAAATGTATTTGGAATGGTCAACACTAGTCTTTGGTACTCAAGGTGGTACCAATAATAGTATGCCAAGAAAGTCTCACCTTTGCAAACTCAAGTTGTGTCTTTGTAGTGAATTGGACAAATTTGTGATTCCTTATTTCAACATTATATTTTTGTTCTTCTTTAATCCTGAGTTCCATCTTCACAGGATATTTTTAGTACCTTTGAAAAGGACAAAAAGAAAATACAGCTCAACACCTGGTATTGTAATTATAAAAGCACCTACTCCGTGCTTAGCACACTATATGCATCATCTCATTTAACCCTCAAAAAAAAAAAAAACCCCTGACAAGTGAGCACTATTACTTTCTCATTTACAAATGAGAAAATTGTAATCAGAATGGCAAATTACCCTGCCTAAGTTCACATAGCTCATGAGAGCAGACCCGTGGTTTGAAGCCAAGTTTGTCTGATGGCTAAGTCTCAAAGAATCTCTGCTACACCATATTGCCTTAAGAGCTATCTCTTTACTTGGAGAGGCTAGCCTGGAAGACAGGGTGTCCTGTGTACAGTGTCAGAGGATAAGTAGAAAGGTATGTGTCTTTCTGAAGAGTCACATAGGGATTCTAAGTTCAGGCCCATAAGATTTAAAAGCTCATTTAATTGTCCCACATAATTTTAAAAGTACTTGAGACAAAAATTTTATTAAAAGCTTTTTAAAAAGTTATTATATAAAATTAGAATCTTTGCTCCTTTTCTTATTCCTAATTCCTTTTCTTTGTCATACTTTGGGAATGAAAGCTTTTCCTAGCAGTTTAATCTGCGTCTCTTGTTTAGTATAAAAATCTTTTCAGCCTTCATCTCAGCTGTCACATCAACTTGCCCTCATATTTCACCTCTCTCTCAGCCTAAAAGAAAACCTTTAGTGGAGGCAAGAAAAGGAGAGAGAAAGACTAGTGTTGACCTCTATCCTATGACATTTCTCCTTTTTTCCTTTCCATGAGTAAGACTAAATGCTCCATTTACTAGGTTTATTCTAGTCATGCAAAGTTTTATATCCGTTTTTGCCACTTTTATTATAGGGCTTCTTTGATCTTCCCTTTTATTAGTGTTCTTTTCCCTTCCCTTCTTTGCTGCCCAGTGTTCTTCCCTTCTGCAGTCCTGTCAGGAGTCGGTAATCAGCTCCTCCACCCTCCCTAACTGCCAGTGAAACAAAAATGTCTGGAAGTATATAGACCTGTGGTTCTCTACCCTGGTTAAATGATGGAATCATCTGGGAACTTTTAAAAATAGATTGTCCAGCTTCCTAGATGATAATTATAATTGTATTCTCTGGGTCTGTCTTCCTCGCCCCACTTTTTTCCTTATTAAAATTTGTTCTCATATATCAATTACTTGGGAAAGGTTCAAATAAATTCAGCTACATAAGGCATTGATAACTGATAGAAGCTTCATGTGCTATTCATCAGTGGGATTTTTTCACTTTGATTATAAAAAAATTTACAAAAAACTATGATAGAAATTCAGACATGGGAGAGATATTTGGGTTGGAAATTTTCCAGTCCCCAATTCATGTTATATAGGTTAGTGCTTCCATGTTTTTGATACACACACACACACACACACACACACACACACACATCCATTACAAACCTTAACTAAAACCAAGGAAACTGAATTTAAAAATCAATTATTATAATCATTTTGTTATAGTGAGAATAACAATAACTTATTTGTAATATTTCACCAAGACACCTATATATAGCCAACTAATTACTGGAGTTACAGGTCAGGTTTGATATCCCTTTCGTTTCTTTTTTTTTTAACCTGTATTTTTTATTAAAAGGGAGAAAAACCCAATTCACAAATTAAACATGTTGAGAATAGCAGCAAGTATTTGGTGACTCTGGCAGATAGTTTTTTATATTCATGTCCAGAAGAACATTAAATAAGAAATTTGGAGTTATTTATCATTAAAGACTACATTCAACACTCCATCAGACTGGAAAGTGATAATCATTTGGCACTTAGAAGCTGAAAGGGTGAATGTTTCAACTTGGAAGATAGCAGAAATAGGTCTAATCTTTTCTTTGTTGCATTCAGCTCTTAGAGGTATATTCTTCATGTTTCATTACAGCATGTGGTTGTGGATATAAAATATGTCATCTCTTTTTCCTCAATGAGCAAAGAAAAGAATTCTTGGAGATTTAACCATTTATACCACATTTAAGTCATATAAAGAAATCCTGATATCATAAAATAGTAACATTTAAGCATTGAAGTGAAATCTCAGGCTGTTCAAAAACCAAAATATATTGCTGAGATATATTTCTTCATAAAGCATGAAGAAATGCTTCATGTTTTATCCCTCAAAAAACTTGGGAGAATATCTTTCCCCTTGTATGGCCCTCATAAATCAGTGTGGAAAGATACACTTTTACTTACTGCCCATATTTTGACTTAGTATTATGATAACATAAACACTCAATGGCAGAAATGTTTTCATAGTCCAAATCTGGACTCTTATCATCAACACTGAATAAAAATCAAGGCATATTATTTACCACTAATGTTTCTTTGAATATATCTAATGATGAATTGTCATGCAGGTACAGCTTCTTTTATTCATGTGGCTGCAGGTCATAGCTGCTGCATTGTCAATGTTGATTTTAGGCCAATTTTTTCAGTCTTTATCACATATCTCAAAATGATCTTTAGGTAAATGATTATTATCTTATCCTGAAGGCTTATTTTCCAGTGATAAATGGAACCAAAGTTTACTAGCTATTTTCTTGAATATACATATAAATATGCCAAATAAAACATCCCTTAGCATATCCACATATTAAGAATTGTTTTTCCAGCCCTGCTAGCATAACTCAGTGGATTGATTGACAGCCTGTGAACCAAAGGGTCACTGGTTCAATTCTCAGTCAGGGTACATGCCTGAGTGGCAGGCCCCAGTAGGGCAGGCCCCCAGTAGGGGGTTCTTAAGAGACAACCACACATTGATGTTTCTCTCCCTTTCTTTCTCCCTCCTTTCCATCCTCCCTTCCCCCTCTCTAAAATATAAATAAATAAAATCTTTTAAAAATTGTTCTTTCACTGTGCAGTTCAATAATATTGTGCAAGATTTGATAGTGATAAATTGTGTCAAAAATTTATTCTATATATTTTTAATATTTTTAAAATTTATTTATTTTTTTGAATTGATTATGCTGTTACAGTTGTTCTATTCCCCCCTTCATTCCCCTCCACCCTGCCCCCCCCAACCCCACCATTACCCCCCTTTAGTTTATGTCCATGTGTCTCAAGTCCTTTAGGTTCTATATTTCCCATACTATTCTTGCCCCCCCATCTATTTTCTATCTACTGTCTATGCTACTTATTTTCTGTACCTTCTCCCCCCATCTCCTCCTCCCACTCCCCTGTTGCTACCCCTCCTTGAGATCTTCATTTCTATGTTTCCACTCCTGATCTAGCTGTCCTTTTAGTTTGCTTTCGTTTTAGGTGTGGTTGTTAATATCTGTGAGTTTGTTGTCCTTTCACTGTTCATGTTTCTTTAACTTCTTTTTCTTCGATAAGTCCCTTTAACATTTCATATAATAAGGGCTTGGTGATGATGAATTCCTTGAATTTGATCTTATCTGAGAAGCACCTTATCTGTCCTTCCGTTCTAAATGAAAGTTTTGCTGGGTAGAGCAATCTTGGTTGTAGGTCTTTAGATTTCATGACTTGGAATACCTCTTTCCAGCCCCTTCTTGCCTGTAAGGTCTCTTTTGAGAAATCTGCTGACAGTCTGATGGGGACTCCTTTGTAGGTGATTGTCCCCTTAGCTCTTGCTGCTTCTAGGATTCTCTCCTTCATTTTAATTTTGGCTAATGTAATTATGATATGCCTTGGTGTGTTTCTTCTTGAGTCCAACTTTTTTGGTACTCTCTGGGCTTCTTGGATTTCTTGGAAGTCTATTTCCTTTGCCAGATTGGGGAAATTTTCTTTTATTATTTGTTCAAATAGTTTTTCCACTGGTGGTTGTGTCTTTCCCCCTTCTGGTACCCCCTATAATTCGGATATTGGAGCATTTAAAGATGTCCTGGAGGTTCCTAAGACTCTCCTCATTTCTTTGAATTCTTGCTCCTTGACTCTTTTCTGTTTGGCCATTATTTGCTTTCTTCTGGTCCACTCCATTGATTTGAGTCCCAGTTTCCTTTTCATCTCTATGGGTTTCCTGTGGAATTCCATTCATTTCCCTTAATTTAGCCTTCATATGTTTCTCTAATTTGTGGCTATAATCCACCAGATCTGTGAGGAAGCTGATGACCAGTGTTTTAAACTGTGCGTCTGAGAGTTTTGCTATTTCTTCGTCACTTAGATTTATCTCTGGGACTTTGAGTTCTCCCTGCAACATTTTTGGTCTGTTCTGGCCCTTTAAGTGGGAGAAGCGGCACCTTGGAGTCCCAGGTGGCTGGGTTGTGACGCTGTATGTGGGGGCGTGGTCAGAGCGGGGAAATGGCAGCGCCCTCTATTGCTGCCGCGGCCGCCGTCTATTGTCGCTGCGGCGCCGGTCCAACGGCTCACTCCCTCACTCGTGCACAATTAGGCAACCACAGTCAACTCGCTGCACCGCCTCCCCACTGTCTCCTCTGCAGTCGTTCACCCGGTGGGTTGCATCGGTCTCTCACTAGGTCCAATCCTGGGTTTGGAACCTGTGCGACTGGATTCGTGCGTCTGGATTCCGCGCCCGGGTCCCACCGAGCCCTCCTTTGTAACTCCTCACCCGACGCCAGTTTCGCCCCTTACCGGTCGGGCTGAAGAATTTGTTGTTAGCGGACTTCCGAAAAGTTCAGTTTTCCGTGTTCTGGTTGTGTTTTCTGATGCTAATATTTAGTTGTCCCTAAACTTGGTTGTGTGAGGAGGCACGGCACATCCACCTAAACCTCCATCTTGGCGGAAGTCCCCCCTTATTCTATATTTTTAATGAATACAGTAGCTGCCACAAACATTGTCATTAGTTGTATAAGTTTCTTAGAAATGGGGATGACACACAATGAGGAACCCTCCAGTCTGAAGTAGAAACAGGAACCTGACCTAGCCTTGGAGTTCCAGCCACGATGGAGGTGTAGGAAAAACAGTGCTTCCTTGCACAACCAAAAGAAGGATAACAACCAATTTAAAAACAATAAACATCCAGAAGTGCCAGAAAATCTAACTACACAAAACTCTGACAACCAAGGAGTTAAAGAAACATTCACCCAGACAGGTAGGAGGGGTAGAGACAGGAGATAGGCAGCCCAGTGGAGAGGATGCTTGGCATGGCAGCAGACCAAGCAGGTGAGGCGAGGCTGGCTGAATGGGAAATTGAAGACTCAAAGCTAGCTGTAAACTACTGAGAGGGTTGCCACGGCAGGAGAAACTCCCAGTCTCACAGGAGAGTTCATTGGAAAGTGGGGCTACAGCAAATCAAGAGGGAAGCATTGTTCTTTCTCTGACCCCTCCCCCACAGACAGAGCTACAACACAGCAAATAGGGTTGCCCCAACATGGTGAATACCTAGAGCTCTGTCCCCTTACAACAGTTGCATCAAGACAAAGAAATGTAGCCCAAATGAAAGAGGAGATTAAAACCCCAGAAAAAGCTAAGCAACAAGGAGATAGACAGCCTATCTGATGCAGAGTTCAAAACGCTGGTAATCAGGATGCTCACAGAACTGATTGAGCTTGGTTTCAAAATGAAGGAAGAGATAGAGGCTACACAAAGTGAAATAAAGCAAAATATACAGGGAATCAACAGTAAAGGGAAGGAAACTGGGACTCAAATCAATGATTTGGAACAAAAGGAAGAAATAAACATCCAACAGTATCAGAATGAAGAAACAAGAATTCAAAAAACAAGGAAAGGTTTAAGAAGCTATGGGACAACTTTAAGTGCTTTAACATCTCAATCATAGAGGTACCAGAAGGAGAAGAGGAAGAGCAAGAAACTGAAAACTTATTTGAATAAATAATGAAGGAAAACTTCTCCAGTCTGGCAAAGGAAGTAGATTTCCAAGAAGTTCAGGAAGCCCAGAGTCCCAAAGAAATTGGACCCAAGGAGGAACACACCAAGGCACATCATTAAGTTACCCAATATGAAAGGTAAAGAGAGAATCTTAAAAGCAGCAGGAGAAAATGAGAGAGTTACCTACAAAGGAGTGCCCATAAGGCTATTAACTAATTTCTCAAAAGAAACCTTGCAGGCAAGGAGCTGGAAAAAAGTATTCCAAGTCAAGAAAGTTAAAGACCTCCATCCAAGATTCCTCTATCCAGCAAAGCTATTATTTAGAATGGAAGGGCAGACAAAGTGCTTCCCAGATAAAGTCAAGTTAAAGGAGTTCATCATCATCAAGACTTTATTATATGAAATGTTAAAGGGACTTATCTAAGAAGAAAAAGATGATCAAAACTATGAACAGTAAAATGACAACATATAATTATCAACAACTGAACCTAAAAAACAAAAACAAAAACTGAGCAAACAACTAGAACAAGAACAGAATCACAGAAATAGAGATCACAGGGAAAGTTATCAGTGGGAAGGGGTGGGGGAGAATGGGGGGAAAGGTACAGAGAATAAGAAGCATAAATAGTAAGCCTAGAATGAATGGGGAGAGATTAAGCATGGTATAAGAAACAGAGAAGCCACAGAACTTATATATACAACCCATGGATAGGAACTAAGGCAGGGGGTAATGCTGGAGGTACAGCATGGAGGGAGGATAAAGGGGAAAAAGAAATTGGGAAAACTGTAATAGCATAATAAAACATACTTAAAAAACAAACAAAATAGTGTTAGAAGCAGTGCATATACTCTTATCAGTGCAATTTTGTTAATACCATTCTACTTTAGTCCTATTATTTCTTAGTAATAATATTTATCACTTTAGTATTGGATAGCATTGTTTTCTGCTCCTTGTGGAGACATTTGACAGGTTACCACAGAGGTCTGTGTGCTTTCTATGAAAATATCATGAAAGTTATGGTGGCACCACTGAGTAAATTTTTGTAATGAACTATGATCTCCACACAATATAAGTTAGTATTCAGATATTCATTGTTTTAATTCCTCTTTAAATTGTTTTTATCATAAAAAGGCACATTTTAATACCATTAAACATGATAAATAATATTGTAAATTAAAGGCTTTTTGCCTTGAACACCAACCATCATATTTTCAAATTTACTTGTTATAATGCATATGTCTTTACATTGTACAAGTATATTCATGCCAAAGTCAAGTTCATGACTTGTGGGGTTTTTTTGTAATTGATTCTAGAGAGAGAGGAAGGAAGTGAGGGAAAAAGACAGAGAGAGAAACAACAACATGAGACAGATACATCGATTGGTTGCCTCTTGCATGTGTCCTGGCTAGGGACAGAACCTGCAACCTGGGCATGTGTTCGGACTAGGAGTCAAACTGGTGACTCTTTGCTTTGCAGGACTATGCCCAACCAAACCAGCCACACCAATTAGGGCCACTATTTGTGTTTTTAATGTTACCTTGAGTTGCTATTGTTTTCCATCACTGCTTTTACACTTGAATGAACCACTTTTGAGGCATTGATGCATTTTGGAAATAAAAAATAAAATTTAAAAAATGGTAACCATTAAACATGCAAAAATAAAAATATAACCAATGAGAAGAGCAAATGATATGATACAAACAATATCTTGTTCACTAAATGTTATCAAGATGAATCAATTGCTGCATTCTTTATAGTATATATACAGCATCACCTATTAACAGTACCACTGAGATTTCTGGGGGAGAAAATAATCAGGAATAACCCTGCTGTTATGTCTCACAAGCTCTGGCATAGAATGTAAATATATTGTATTACCAGAAATAATGCCATTATTCAAATGGGAAAAATGAATTTTAGAGAAGTAAAATATCTTACCCAAAGGTTCATAAGTGTGAATCAACCCAAGTTGCACAAGTTGGACAATTAGCTGCCTCACTGAGATATCAAGATAAGCATCATCTCCTAGGGCATTGATGATGAATGACTGAAAGAGATGAGGATATTTAGTTTGGGAAACATTGAAGTCTGGCTGGGGAGCAAGAATGGCAGAGGAAGCTGTGTTCAATTTTGTGAAGGACGTTCCTGAGATAGGAGCAGTCTTGTCTGCTTGGATGTTCTGAAGACAGAACATGGGTGTGTAAAAGAAAGTTACAGAGCAGCAGGAACAACATTCTGTCAAGTGGAATTCTGAGCCTGCTGAGGCAGGGAGCTCCCAGGTCCCTCCAAGTTCAATTGGAAACTGGATGGGAGTGCTTGGCAGGAAGGCTGAAGAGGGGGTCCTATACCAGGTGCGGAGGATAGGAGCAGGTGACCTGAAGTATTTTCTAGTCTGAGTCTGATGAGGGTCTGGAGGTAGAAAGGCTAAAGAAGTGGGACAGAAGGAGTCTAGGCCCCTCTGCACCTGACACTCTGGTGCCTTGGATAGGCTCTGTTTCCTGGCTGCCCACCTTCAGCCCTGCCTGTTTCCTGGGTGACCAAGGGGATCCTGTGAGGTTCAGGGTGGGAATCTGAGATCCCTGCCTTCCAAAAACACATGGACTGTTTCTCCTGCAGCAGTCAAGGTCCCAAGTCCACATTTTGGCTCCTTCTCCTGCCCAGCTTCCTAAATCTAAATTTACTCCCTAGGAACAAGAGAACAGACGGAATGGGCTCAGGCTCTCATGAGCTTTGGCTCTTGGTGCTATTGTTTCTTTTTTTTTTTTTGGTGCTATTGTTTCTGATTAGATTTGGGAAACACCATTCACAGTTAACAGGTAAGAGGATTAATTTCCTTCAGGTTAAGAATCTGGGTGCCAGACTTCCAGTCAAGGTCATGTCAAAGGCAGACACAGCTTGCTTCCTCTCACAAGCATATCAAAATTACAACTAAAATATTGAACAACCATCACTCAGAACCACCAGAAACCAAGTTGAATGGAAGTCTGACAACTACAGAATTAAAGAAATTGTGTCCATCTAGATTGGTAGGAGGGGTGCAGACACAAAACAGGCTAGTCCCACACTCAAGTGTGGTGGATAAAAATTCAGGAGGGATATCTCAGGAGTGAGGAGTCCCAGCCCCACACCAAGCTTCCCAGCCTGGGTTCCAGTGCCAGGAAGATAACTCCCCACAACTTCTGGCTGCAAAAATCATCAGAGATTGAGTCAGTGGAAGAAACTGCTGGAGCTGCAAGTGGTTTCTCTTAAAGAATCCACACATGAACTTACTCAGACTCACTCCCTCTGAGCTCCAGCACCAGGGTAGCAAGGTTGAAAGGCACCAGTGGCACACAGGGAGGAACAGAAGTGTCTGGCATCAAGGTGAGCAGAGGCCGTCATCCCTTTTCTAAACCCTCCCCCAACAGAGCCAGCAGTCTGGTGCCATATCTGAGATTCCATCAACCTGGCTAACACTCTTCCCTGCCTGAACATCCCAGAGATGCCAACCCACCCAACTTGTAGGCCCACCCAAGCTGCTTTCCCATATGAATGGCTGGTCTTGGTCCATGTCTCACAATTTCCTAAATGCTCTCAAACAAGCAACAGCCAGACTCAGTGAGCCCCCTGCCCCCATACCTTTTGTTTAAGGGTCCGCAGGCTCAGCACTAGCAGCAGCTGGACTAGATTCACAGCTTGTTTTGCCTGGGAATCTCCAAGACCACTACAAGTAGCTGCCATCTCAGATTGCTTTATAGCTCATGCAGGGTGGCACTGAAAAAAACACATATATATCAATAATTGAATCTAAAAAAACAAACTAAGCAAACAAGAACATAGATAGAATCATGGATACGGAGAGCATTTTGATGGTGGCCAGATGGGGGTGTGTGTGTAGGAATGGGTGAAGAAGTGAGGGGATTAAGAAGTACAAACAAGACTTCCGCCAAGATGGAGGTATAGGTGGATGTGCCATGCCTTCTCACACAACCAAGTTTAGGGACAACTAAATATTAGCATCAGAAAACACAACCAGAATACGGAAAATTGAACTTTTCGGAAGTCCATTAACAACAAATTCTTCAGCCCGACCGGTAAGGGGTGAAACCGGCGTCTCGTGAGGGGTTGCACAGGAGGACTGAGTCGGACCCGGGCGCCGAATCCAGACGCACGGGTTCCAAACGCAGGATTGGACCTAGTGAGAGACCGAGCAACCCACCGGGTGAGCGACTGCAGAGGAGACAGTGGGGAGGCGGTGCTGCGTGTTGACTGGGGTCGCCTATTTGCGGGCCAGCGGACAGGCGAGGGAGTGGGCGGTTGGACCGGGGCCCAGCGTCCCCGCGGCAAGCGGTGGTAGAGGGCCCCGCCATTTCCCCGCTCTGACCACGCCCCCACATACAGCGTCACAACCCAGCCACCTGGGAGTCCAAGGCGCCGCTTCTCACATTTAAAGGGCCAGAACAGACCAAAAATGTTGCAGGAAGACCTCAAAGCCCCAGAGATAAATCTAAGCGACGAAGAAATAGCAAAACTCTCAGATGCACAGTTTAAAACACTGGTGATCAGGATCCTCACAGATCTGGTTGATTATAGCCACAAATTAGAGAAACATATGAAGGCTAAACTAATGGAAATGAATGGAATTCCACAGGAAACCCATAGCGTTGCAAAGGAAACTGGGTCTCAAATCAATGGAGTGGACCAGAAGAAAGCAAATAATGGCCAAACAGAAAAGAGTCAAGGAGCAAGAATTCAAAGAAATGAGGAGAGACTTAGGAACCTCCAGGACATCTTTAAACGCTCCAATATCCGAATTATAGGGGTACCAGAAGGGGGGAAAGGAACAGCCACCAGTGGAAAACTTATTTGAACAAATAATAAAAGAAAATTTCCCCAATCTGGCAAAGGAAATAGACTTCCAAGAAATCCAAGAAGCTCAGAGAGTACCAAAAAAGTTGGACTCAAGAAGAAACACACCAAGGCATATCATAATTACATTAGCCAAAATTAAAATGAAGGAGAGAATCCTAGAAGCAGCAAGAGCTAAGGGGACAATCACCTACAAAGGAGTCCCCATCAGACTGTCAGCAGATTTCTCAAAAGAGACCTTACAGGCAAGAAGGGGCTGGAAAGAAATATTCCAAGTCATGAAATCTAAAGACCTACAACCAAGATTGCTCTATCCAGCAAAACTTTCATTTAGAATGGAAGGACAGATAAGGTGCTTCTCAGATAAGATCAAATTCAAGGAGTTCATCATCACCAAGCCCTTATTATATGAAATGTTAAAGGGACTTATCTAAGAAAAAGAAGTTAAAGAAACATGAACAGTGAAAGAACAACAAGCTCACAGTTATTAACAACCACACCTAAAATGAAAGCAAACTAAAAGAACAGCTAGATCAGGAGTGGAAACATAGAAATGAAGATCTCAAGGAGGGTTAGCAACAGGGGAGTGGGAGGAGGAGATGGGGGGAGAAGGTACAGAAAATAAGTAGCATAGACAGTAGATAGAAAATAGATGGGGGGGCAAGAATAGTATGGGAAATATAGAACCTAAAGGACTTGAGACACATGGACATAAACTAAAGGGGGGTAATGGTGGGGATGGGGGGGCAGGGTGGAGGGGAATGAAGGGGGTAATAGAACAACTGTAACAGCATAATCAATTTTAAAAAATAAATAAATAAAATGATTATAAATAGTAAAAAAAAAAAAGAAGTACAAACAGGTAGTTGCAGAATAGTTATGGGGATATAAAGTACAGTGTAGGAAATGGGGCAGCCGAAGGACCTTCAGCATGACCCATGGATATGAACAGTAGTGTGGGATTGCCAAAGGGAGTGGGGGATGCTGAATGGAAGGGGGTGAAAGGAAAAAATCTGGACAAGCCTAACAGCATAATTAATAAATTGACCTGCCTTTTGACCCAGCAATTCCACTGCTAGGATTATACCCCAAGAATCCTAAAACATTAATTTCAAAGAACCTATGCACCACAATGTTCATAGCAGCACAATTTACAATAGCCAAGAGTTGGAAGCAACCTAGGTGCCCGTCAGTAAATGAATGGATCAAAAAATTGTGGTACATATACACCATGGAATTTTATGCAGCAGAGAGAAAGAAGGAGCTACTACCTTTTGCAACAACATGGATGGAACTGGAAAGCATTATGCTGAGTGAAATAGGCCAGGCATTGAAGGACAAATACCATATGATCTCAACTTTGACAGGAAGCTAAAGAATAAAACAAACAAGCAAACAGAATAAAAACAAAGAGGCTGAAATAGAAAACAAGTGAGCAGCGACCAGAGGGGAGAGGGAAGGGAACTTAAGGGGAAAAAGGGGGAGGGATTTTGAGGAACAAGTATGAAAGACACAGAGATGAGGACTGGGGGGGGGAATGGGAGGGAGGGGGGAGACCGGGCAGGGGTGGGGGTGGGGTGGGATGGGAGAAATAGATTTAAAAAAATGTACTTGAAAAGTAACTGAATAAAATTTAATATAAAAAAATAAAAATAAAAAAATAAAACACACACACAAAAAATAAAAAAATAAAAAATATATTATTAAAAACAGAAAAACAAAAGAAGAGTCTGGGTGCCCCCCATTTTGTTGCAAATGGGAACGCAGAGGCTACAGAGAGTAAATGATCTGTTCAAGGTCATAGTAAATTAGTGAATTAGTATGTAATGAGTTAATGAAAGTAAATATTACTTTGTTGTTGGTCCAGGCCTCTATCTATCTATTTATCTATCATCTATCTATCTATCATCTATCCATCCATCTATATAGCCAAACCTGTGTTTGACTGAAAAATAGAGGAAGTGTTTTGAATAACAGTTATAATGTTATGTTGCTTCAGAATCATATATCTGAAATAGGCTATGCTCATTCTAGCTTCCAAACCTTTACTTAAGTTGTTCCCTTGCCTGGAGTATCATCTCACCTTCATTTCCTGCCTTTTCAATTTTGCACCCTAACATATCTAACCATTATTCAAGGTCCAGAAGTTCAGTTCACTTTGGACTTCTTGGGGTCTCTGAGCCCACTTATGTGGCCTTTTAGTACATTTTGTAATGGAACACAAAGGTTTGGTTTATCTTCCCAACAGATAGCATAGATTAGGACTCAGTCTCTTGTGTCTACTATACACCCCTTCTTCTGAGGCTGTGTCTCAATTAAGTGCTCAGAAAATCCAGATTAAAATCCAGTTGATAAGCAGTGGATATAGTACAAACCAATCAAGCAACCAGCCACATAGTTGTAGCTGTATATTTTTGTTGAAATCACATTAAAATCACTTAATATATATAGTGTAGCCCTTACACCCAGTCTGAGGTCACCTATGTTTTCTAAACTCCCCTAAGGCCTCTCCCAGAAACCCCTCTTCTAGTAAATGTGGCCATCCCATACTAGTCACTGAAGACATTACAAAACAGGAGGAAAAGACTGCAAAATTTTCTTCCACCTCCACATTGGAAAAATGTCTGCAACCTCCGCTTACTGTTTCTCTGGTTGTAGTGCAGGCATTGCCCTTTCTTCTTGTCAGCCCAGCCTCCTTTATTTCAGTCCCTCAGCCCAGTCTGTCCATAAATCTTTCCCACCCTTCCCTCTCCTATGCATCCTCCCACTCAAACCTCCATCAGCAGCTGCCAGTAGTAGGAGCTCTGAGAACCCAAGCAGGAATTTTCCAGACACTTTACCTTTTCCTCACTGTTAAAAAATGTGTTTTTCTCCCTGAAATGATTGGATCCCTCTTGCCTTCAGTAGCTCTAGGTGGATGAGGCACTGGTCCTAAGCAGACCAAAGAGGGGCACAGCCTGAGCAAAATCTAGCCACCCCTGTTTCTGGAAATCCTAGTATGTGTAAACTGTAATAATCTTCTCAGGCCCTTTCTATACAATAACCCAGAATGTTTATTTCCCTCCCTGCTCCTTTTTTTCCTGGGAACCAGGGTTGCTAGACTGCTGCTTGACTCATTATTGTCCTCCCCACTTCTCTTACTCATGATGTCTGAAACAGAAAATTTGTAGCTTGAACTGGAACATTATCTAATTGAAGTTCTTAATTTGCTCTGTGCCTCTGTCATGTCCCTCTCTCAGTGGAGACATACCATGCACAGAGTAGAAACTTTTCCTAAGGTTTCACAGGTCTTTTTTTTTGTCATGTCACTTGATGTAGTCTGTTTCTTCCTGTACCCCAAGACTCTTCCTGCCAAGCCCTAATCGCCTCCTGGCCTCTTATTGGTGTAAATTCCAGATATCCAACAGACTTCATAGCTCATAGGCCACATGAGAGAAGTTATACATCTATTTATATAATGCCATGCCCACAAACAACCTAAGAGTCATGGACCTTTTAGCACTGGCAGGGCCAGCCTTAGTAGCTTTATCCAACATTTGGGGGGAGAAGGTTGCTGCCATTCACCTATGAGTGTGAAGCTAAGCTACACAGAATCTGAGCTTCAGGCTCTGAACAAATGACTTGGGGTATTTTCTAAGTTTAGTTTTAGCATCTATACTGTGTTGTTAAGATACAGGATATTTCCATATCCACTGCCTCATTTCATCCTCATGTGACAACCTGTTGAGATATTCTTATCCTTGCCCTAGCTGGTGTGGCTCAGTTGGTTGGAGCATTGTCCCATTATCAAAAGGCTGCAGGTTTGATTCCCAGTCCCAGCGCATATGGGAGCCAGCCAATTGATGCTTCTCTCACATCGATGTTTCTTTCTTTTTCTTCCTCCATCTTTGAAAGCAATGAAAAGTGTCCTCGGGTGAGGATAGATATTGTTTTAATAAATATTTTTATCCCCATTTTTGTATGTGAAAAATACTAAAGCATGATAATAACATTAATGACTGATATTCATCAAGCATTTGCCGTGTTCTAAGCACTATGTATTTTTAACTCCTATTTTCCTTACAATAACCGCATGACCTAGTTATTACAATTATCATAATTTTAAAGATTAAGAAACTGAGGCCCAGAAAATATGAGGTACTCTCCCAAGGTCACAGGGCCAGTAAGTGATGGTGCATTATTTTGAACATAGGCAGCCTGGCTCCAGAGTCCACATGTGTAAACATGATGCTATTTAGACTTAAAAGATTGAAAAGCCAACTCATTCACTGAAAGCCACAAAAATAGGTATTAGGTTAAGTACTAAGCTTTCTGACTCCAAACTGTGTGCTCTTTTCGCTATGTATTCACTTATTTGCTTGTGCAATAAACATTTACTAATCACTACTATGTGCTAAGCACTGTACTAAGCACTAGGCACAAAATTGCTGCCCATAAAGAATACACAGTCTTGTAGGGGAAATAGGTAAACAAAAAGCAAAGGAGCATGATGATTTACATCATGGCTTTTTCATGCTTAATGCATCTATGTTCAAATCACTAAATATTAGCAGTATGACCTGAACCTTGATATCTTCATAAAATGCAGATGATAATATCAGTACATATCTAATATGATTGTTGTGGTGAGAAATGAATGGATTAATAAGTGTAATAAAGTCAGAAATGTACCCAGTCCATAAGTGTTATATGCTGCCATTATTCATTATTATTAATTATTATTATTTCCTCTATTCCATGATAAAGTGCAAATAGCTAAGAGAAGATCATAAACCAGTGTTTGAGGAAGAACTGGAGGGTACCTGGATGGAGGTCCAAGAAGAGATGGGCAGGAGCCAAATCATGCAGGATCTTGAATGCCATACACTATGCCAAGCTATGTAGTAGAATGAGATTGTAGCAGGGTATCTGAAGAGGTGGCTGACCAACCCCTACATTTCTGCTGTTTAAATGTTGGGTGATCAACCTGTATTTGTATTCTAGTGTCCCCAGCATGCAATGAATCTTTTTTCCCTAGCTTAGTTCACAAGATTGAATAACTTTGAGTGACCATATGAACTTCTGGTCTGTTTTGAAAGAAATTCAACCCTCTCTCAGTTGTTAGCAGCCTTCTGCTTCACCTGGCAAGAGCTACAGATCATCATGTCCTCATATAACCCCTATGGCCTCAGGCAGTGACCCAGGAGTAATCAGAATATTGGACAAGGTCCTCTGAAGCTGACTTCTGTAAAGTGAGAATTTGGGAATGGGGTGAGTAGTAAGAAAAGTTGTGTGACATTGCACTGGACTGCTGGGTAGCTTTCTACACTATGTAACAAATTACACAAATTCAGCAGCACAAATCCTTACATGCCACACATTTATCTCATAATTTCTTTCACTGAAGTCCAGGCATGGCTTAGATGAGTCCTCTGCTTAGGGTCTTGCAAAACCATAGCCAAAGTGCTGGCCAGGGCTAGGTTCTCATCTGGTGGCTCTACTTAGGAACATTCTGCTTCCCCACTTACGTGGTTGTTAGCAGTATTCAATTCTTTGTGGTTGTAGGATTCATGGTAGCTTGTTCTTCAAAGCCAGCAAGGGGAAAGAGATCAAGTCTACTAACAAGATGGTATTATATAAAATATAGTGTAAACATGAGAATGACATCCCACCATCTTTGCCATATTCTTGGTTAGGAGCAAGTCCTTAGATTACACCCCTACTCAAAGCAAGGGGATTATGAAAGGGCATGAATGCCAGGAAGTGGTCATTGTGGTTGACACCTTAAGGATCTGTTTGCCATAGGCTCCAACTCAACTTTGATTCCAAATCCAAAGATTCTTCCACTGGATCACACTGTTACCACTAGAGAAGCATGATATCCCCTCCCAAATGTATTTACACCTATCTAAAGATGCCTCTTTCAAGCACAAAGTAAAGTAAATCTAAGAAGGCTGTCCTGCCCATAAACTTGTGTGCTGGGTCACATAGCCTAGGGTCCAAACCATCTGATATATATGGATGCACCCTCCACTTTCTTAACTTGGGAAAAACAATGCATAATTTTAAGGATAGAATGTTGAGGACAATTTTGTGTAAACTCTAAGCTTCTTATCATAAAAAACATGCATGTCTTTTCATGTTAGGAGACTTCAGCTCTTTTCCTGACAATGTCCAAATTACTTACAAAGGCAAAAGGAGCTGTGCTGTGTTTTGCTTCTTTTGCCTTTGTGGCTAGGTCCCATTAGTTTGATCCCATTAATGACAGTCAGAGAAGATGTGCCCTTGGAGGAAAGGGGTTAAAGGGAGCTCTTTAAATTTTCCAGCCAGGACCAGAAAGCTGTGTATGGATGGCTTTTAAATTTTAAGCTTGCCTGCAAAGAAACTGTAGTTCTCTCCAGAGGCCTGTTCTTCATTGACAATAATGGTTAAGGCTACCCAAACTATTCATTTCCTTTCACTCATTCAGTCAGTCATTCTACAAGTATTTATTTATTGAGCATTTCTTTGTATAAGGCACCATTCTAGATACCAGCAACACATTCCTATACTAAAGAAGTTCACAGTGGAATGAAGACTCAGGAAAGAAAGTCCATAGAACTGCTTTAATGAAAATGTGTATTGAGTTTCTGGGATTCTGTCTGAAGGGGTAAGAAAAGAGATATGCTTACTCAAGATTGCAAAACCAAAGCTTCCATACCAGGCAAATGAATCAAACAGGTAATTGCAGGTAGTGGTGAAGATTATTCTAAACTGGAAGGCATTTTAATTTAAAAATGTAAGCATACCATATGGTCCTAATAAAACAGCCTGCAAGCTATTCATTTGTGCTGCCAGCTTACACAAAAGAGGTAGTGTTTGTGCTAAGACTTAAATGGTAACAGCAAACACTTATATAGAGGTTACTGTGTACCAGGTATGCTTGTAAACAATTTAAATGTATTGACTCAATTAATCTCCATAGCAAGTCTACTAGGTAGGTACTTTTATTAGCCTTATTTTATAGATGGGGAAATAGAAACCCAGAGAAGTTAGATATTTTTTCTGATGTCACACAGCTAATAACCAGAGCTAGAATTTAAACTCAGGGAGCGTGGCTTCAGAGCCTATGCTCTAAACTACCAGATTCATTCACAGCCTCTGGTAAAAGATGATTAAGTGTTCAAAATTCGGCGAGAGCCCTGGCTGACATAGCTCAGTGGATTGAGCGCGGGCCTGTGAACCAGAATATTGCGGTTCAATTCCCAGTCAGGGCACATGCCTGGGTTGCAGGCCAGTTCCCAGCAGGGGATCCATGAGAGGCAACCATACACTGATATTTCTCTCCCACTCTTTCTCCTTCCCTTCCCCTCTCTCGAAAAATAAATAAATAAATAAATAAATAAATAAATAAATAAAAAGTTGGCGAGAGAGCATGCCATACAGAGTAAGCAGCATGTACAAAGATGGAGGCCTGGAGATGCTGAGGATTCCAGGATCCACAAACAGCATAGCAATTTTGGAGTAGCAAATGTATGGTTTGGAGCACTGGAGGGTGATAAGTTAAGCAGGGTAAGGAGATTAATAGGGAGAAATGACACTAGACAGAAAAGTCAACAAGGTACTTAAGTGCCATGTAATGATTTTATTTATTCCTTGGATAGGCATTCATTAAGCACTTGCTGTATGCCAAATGCTTATAAGGGACTATGCTGAATAATGAGATAGACTTAAGCACAAAATATTTGGGAGAGGTTTTCAGAGAAGGGGCATTAAATTCAGCATAAGAGAGTCTGGGAACAATTCCCAAGAAGAAATGATTGGATTGATCTAAGGTCTTGAAGGACAAGAAGGGGTTGACTGGACAAAAGAGATGGGAGAGGGCATTGCAAAAGAGAAAAAGCATTTCTGAACTTAGGGTAAAAATGACCTTCCTTCTTGTCTCAAGTTTCCTTTTTCCTTCTAACTTCATACACATTCACATGTCACAATGGGAAGCACAAATCCAGAGAAGAATAGGACTGTGAAATGCTCCACAGGATTTCTACATTCTGGCATACCTATCAGAGGAAAGAGGGGCATTTTTGGAGTAAGAATAACTAAGTTTGGGCCCAGGCACTTTATCCACATTAGCTCCAATCATCAATCATCTTGCAAGTTTTCTTTAATTCTTTTTAAGTATATTTTATTGATTATGCTACAGTTTTCTCAAGTTTTTTCTCCTCTTTATTCCCCTTCCACCCTGCACCCCCCAGCCCACCAGCCTTTTCCTCACCCTTACTTCATCTCCATGGATTATACAAATAAGTTCTTTGGCTTCTCTATTTCCTTTACTATTCTTAAGCTTTCCCTGTCTATTTCGTACCTACCATTTATGCTTCTTATTCCCTGCACCTTCCCCCTCTCCATTCTCCCCCTTCTCCTCCCTACTGAAAACCCTCCATGCGATCTCCATCTCTGTGATTCTGTTCTTGTTCTAGTTGTTTGCTCAGTTTTTGTTTTGTTTTTTAGGCTCGGTTATTGATGGTTGTGGGTTTGTGGTCATTTTACAGTTCATAGTTTTTGATCTTCTTTTATTCCTTAGATAAGTCTCTTTAACATTTCATGTAATAATGGCTTGGTGATGATGAACTCTTTTAACTTGACCTTATCTGGGAAGCACTTTGTCTGCCCTTCCATTCTAAATGATAGCTTTGCTGGAGACAGTAGTCTTCGATGTAGGTCCTTGCCTTTCATGACTTCAAATGCTTCTCTCCAGCCCCTTCTTGCCTGCAAGGTTTATTTGGAGAAATCAGCTGAGCCTTATGGGCACTCTTTTGTAGGTAACTCTCCTTTTCTCCTGCTGCTTTTAAGATTCTCTCTTTATCTTTAATCTTGGATAACTTAATGATGATGTGTCTTGGTGTATTCCTCCCCGGTTCCAATTTCTTTGGGACTCTCTGGGCTTCCTGGACTTTCTGAAAGTCTACTTTCTGTGCCAGATTGGGGAAGTTTTCCTTCATTATTTATTCAAATAATTTTTAAATTTCTTGCAATTGTTCTTCTCTTTCTGGCACCCCTATAATTCAGATATTGGAATGTTTCAAGTTGTCCCAGAGGTTCCAAATTCTCTTCATTTTTTTGAACTCTGGTTTCTTCATTCTGTTCTGTTTGAATGTTTATTTCTTCCTTTTGTTCTAAACCATTGATGTGAGTCCCAGTTTCTTTCCCTTCACTGTTTGTTCCCTGTATATTTTGCTTTATTTCACTTTGTGTAGCCTTCATTTTTTCCTTCATTTTGTGACCAAGCTCAATCTGTTCAATTACGAGCATCCTAATTACCAGTGTTTTGAACTCTGCATCAGAAAGGTTGTCTATCTCTTCTATGTTTAGCTTTTTTTCTGGGGTTTTGATCTGTTCTTCCATATTTCCTTGTCTTGTCATGTCTTGTTATGTAGTAAGGGGGTGAAGATTTAGGTATTCACCATGTTGGGGCAACCCATTTCACTGCATTGTGGTGCTATCTGTGGGGAAGGGGTCAGAAAAAGAACACTGCCTCCCTCTTGCTCTGCTCTAGCCCCATTTTTCAATGAACTCTCCTGTGAGACTGGGAGTTTCTCCTGCCATGGCAACCCACTTGCCAGTTTACAGCTAGCTTAGAGTCTTTAGTTTCCCATTCAGCCAGCCCCTCCTTGCCCTCTTGGTCTGCTGCCTTGCTGAGCATCCTCTCCACTGGGCTGCCCATCTACTGCCTCTGCTCCTCTTACCTGTCTGGGTGAATGTTTCTATAATTCCTTGGTTGTCAGAGTTGCATGCAGTTTTATTTTCTAGCACTTCTGGTTCTTTATTATTTTTAAATTGGTCGTTATCCTTCTTTTGGTTGTGCGAGGAAGCACAGCATTTCTACCTACATCTCCATCTTGACTGGAACTTGCAAGTTTTTTTTAAAATTCTTTACCTTTATTTTTAGATGAGGAAATGGAGGCTCACAGATGTGACCTCACTGTCTTGAAATACTCTATTAGTATGAGGCACAATTTGCAGTTTAAGCCAGTACTGCCTGAATCCAAAGCCTGATTTCTCTTTTTTTTTTTGCATTATTAGATTTTTATTCCAATTTAATTTATAATCCAATGGAAATTATAACATGTATTCATGTGTTTGTATTAAAATGTGGCTTAAAATCTTTTTTAAAGATTTTATTTATTAATTTTTAGAAAGGAGAAGGGAGAGAGAGAAACATCAATATAAGGTTGCCTCTTCCATGTCCCCTACTGGACACCTGGCCTGCAACCCAGGCACGTGCCCTGCCTGGGAATCAAACTGGAAACCATTTGGTTTGCAGACCAGCACTCAATCCACTAAGCCACACCAGCCAGAGCTTTAAGTCTTAATGCAAACTATAAAACATGATAAATTTGCAGATTGAAATTGGGCTAGTTGCTTAATTAACATATTTTTAAAACAAGTTTTTTTTTAATATTAAATTTTATTTAGTTACTTTTCAAGTACATTTTTTTTCTCTTCCCCCCCCCTCCCGCCCGGTCTCCCCCTCCCTCCCATTCCCCCCCCCCAGTCCTCATCTCTGTGTCTTTCATACTTGTTCCTCAAAATCCCTCCCCCTTTTTCCCCTTAAGTTCCCTTCCCTCTCCCCTCTGGTCGCTGCCCACTTGTTCTCTATTTCAACGTCTTTGTTTTTATTCTGTTTGCTTGTTTGTTTTATTCTTTAGCTTCCTGTCAAAGGTGAGATCATATGGTATTTGTCCTTCAATGCCTGGCCTATTTCACTCAGCATAATGCTTTCCAGTTCCATCCATGTTGTTGCAAAAGGTAGTAGCTCCTTCTTTCTCTCTGCTGCATAAAATTCCATGGTGTATATGTACCACAATTTTTTGATCCATTCATTTACTGATGGGCACCTAGGTTGCTTCCAACTCTTGGCTATTGTAAATTGTGCTGCTATGAACATTGTGGTGCATAGGTTCTTTGATATTGATGTTTTAGGATTCTTAGGATATAATCCCAGCAGTGGAATTGCTGGGTCAAAAGGCAGGTCGATTTTTATTTTTCTGAGAAAATTCCATACTGTTTTCCATAATGGTTGTACCAGTCTGCACTCCCACCAACAGTGAACTAAAGACCCCTTTTCCCCACAACCCCTCCAACATTTGTTGTTTGTTGCTTTGTTTATGATAGCCATCCTGACTGGTGTAAAGTGGTATCTCATTGTGGTTTTTTTTTTTATTGTGGTTTTAATTTGCATCTCTCTGATAGCTAATGATATTGAGCATCTCTTCATGTGTCTCTGAATGTTCTGTATGTCCTCCTTGGAGAAGTGTTTGTTCAAGTCCTTTTCCCATTTTCTAATTGGGTTGGGTGTCTTCTTAGAGTGGAGTCGTGTAAGTTCTTTGTATATTTTAGAGATTAAACCTTTGTCTGAGGTATCATTGGCAAATATGTTTTCCCATACAGTTGGTTGTCTTGCTAATTTAATACTGTTTTCTTTAGCCATGCAGAAGCTTTTTATTTTGATGAGATCCCATTTGTTTATTCTTTCCTTTACATTCCTTACTCTAGGGGACATATCAGTAAAGAAGTTGCTGCGTGAAATATCTGAGATTTTCTTGCCAATGTTCTCCTCTAGAACTTTAATGGTGTTATGACTTACATTTAAGTCTTTTATCCACCTTGAATTTATTTTGGTGTATGGTGTAGAGACTTCCCTTTTATTGATAGAGAGAAAACCAATACAGAGATCTGAAGCTGATTTCTCAAGGATGATGGGTTACTGATAACCATCACAATGGGAATGTGAAAAGAATATTTAATTATTGGTATTAGAATAATTATTTAGTAATCAAGAAAGGAAAATTTGATTCACATCTTGTAATATACACAAAACAAACATAAGATAGATTAAAGAGTAAACTACACAAACTCAATCATAAAAATGTTGAAAAAGGATTAGAATTTCTTTTAAATGTTCTTAGGGATAATTTTAACTTCCTTTTATTCGGTTTATTTTTACTAGAATTTGACTTGACTTTTCCTTTTAGTTTTTAAAAATTACAAAGATAGAGGAGAGAAGATGGCAGCTAGGTAAGAGGGAGCAGATTCCACCTCGCCCTACACACAGGACAGAAACCTGGCTGATCTATGGAGGAAAAGAGCAGACAGCCAAGAGTACCACCAGCACATATGAAAATAGGAGATCAAGAATAATAGTGGTCATTGAAAAACCAGATGATGAGAATGCTTCAGAACAATAAGGGGCGGGAGATCAGCGCAGGAACCAGGGAGGCTGCAGCCCCAGGCCTGGAGTCCCTGGGTGGGCCTCAGGGATCTTTGGAGAGAGCCGGGTCAGCACTCCGTCCTGGGCCAAGCAGGGTTCGAGCAGCACTGGGAGAGACCTGGTTGCTTGAAGTCGCAGAGAGGGGAGTAAAGACTAAGTGGCAAACACAGGTGTGCTATGAGAACCTATGCATAGCCCCCAAAAGAGTGTGTGCTGGAGCCCCTGAAACTGGAGGTGGCCTGAACAGGCATGCGCACCCGCCTGAAACTCGGGGAGAGAGAGCTTTGTAAAACACCCGGGGATCACACCCATGGACCCGGAGAGAGTGTGCAACCTCAGGAGACCCAGAAACAGCACCAGTGGACCATGAGTGACTGTGCACTCCTCAGGAAACAAGGAGCTTGCACCGGTAAACCCACCCGTCAGCCTGCTGCAGCCAGCAAGAAGAGAAAAACTGGTTTAGGCACTTTGAAACCAGCACGAGGTTTTGTTGTTGTTATTATTGTTTTGTGTTTTTGTTTTTTGTTTGTGTGTTTGATATTTTTAAAGTTATTTTTGATTTTTATTAATTTTTATCTCTCAATTCTTTTTGCTTCTCTTTTCTTCTTTCTTCTTTTTCCTTCTTCCTTTCTTTCCAATTTTTTCTCTTCTACCTTCCTTAGTCTGCTTTTTTTGAAACACACACAAATGAGACAAAAAACCAGGAACTGTGAAAAGACCAGAGTTGGACCCAAAGAAGGGGCATCTAAACAGCTAAGACAGTGAGACAAATTTCACTTTGCTATTACATAGAACCTGCAAGATAATGCATATTTGTATTATTTTTACATTATTCTTACATCTTTCATTTGAATAATATTTTTGTATCCCTCTCCTTTCTGTTTAGTCTTCTTTGCTTGGCTGGTTATATTGTATCATTTGACAGGTTTCCCCTGTTCTATCATTCACAGTGTATTGCTAATTCACTGTCCTTCACTTCACCTGTGTTCCATTAGCACACTACTGAAGGTCTGTTACTCCCTATTCTTCATATCTAGATCTCATAAATTCTGTCATATGATTGTTGCTCTAATATTATAAATAATAGCTGTTCCATACTATTATAAATACTACACAACACCCCTCCTAGATCTTAGCCCACTTCACGGTTTCCTGAACTCTATTACTGTGGTGGTTAACAACATTCTCTCACACACTAAGCCTGCTCACTATCCTTTATTCTCACCTTACCTCAGAATCTGACCTCCCACAACCTCACTTTTTTTTAGATCCAACTCACTATTCTTCCCTAACCAACAAGAGTCTTATATTCTTTCCATCCTTTCTAAAAAGTGGCTGGTTGGGTTATCATGATTAACACTATACATAGCCAAAGGATCTCCTATCTCTTCTTTACCAGCTGCTACTGTAAATAGCATACAATGCTCCCTTGCTGTCTTAAACCATTTTGCCTTACGCTTCCAACTAATAACAGAAAAGAGTAGATGGAAGCAGTGAACACCAGGATAATTGAAGGAGATTGCACCACTCAATCTCACAGGTATTCTACCACAGAAGCTCACACCGTAAACCCAGGGAGTCAGAATAGATCAATTTAACAAGCGGAGGCTAACAAGTAGTTTCGCAAACAATTGGAAGACAAATAAACAATCCCCAAATGAAAAGAAAGAAGGAAACCTCAGAAAGAACACTAAATTAAATAGAGGCAAGTCAACTATCAGATATTAAATTCAAAGCAATGGTTACCAGGAAGCTCCATGAGCTCACAGTGAATTACCAGAAGCTACAGGGAAACTACAATGAACTCACTAAAACTATATCAATATGTAAAAGGAAATAGAAACTATCAAGAGGGGCCAAGACGAAATGAAGAATACAATATCTGAACTGAGGAATACAGTAGAAGTAATAAAAAACGCGATACATGAAGAAAAAGATTGGATCAGCAAGCTAGAGGACAAAGAATAAAAATACACCCAGAAAAAGTAAGAAAAGGAAAACAGGCTCAGAAAGAATGAAGAGGGATTAAGAGAAATGCAAGACAAGATGGAATGTAATAATATCCAAATAATGGGGATACCAGATAGAAAAAAAAGAAGAGAAAGGGATTTAAAACCTATTTTAAAAAGTAATGGTGGAAAACTTCCCTAATTTGATGAGACAAAAAGTCAAACAAATACAGGAAACACAGAGAGTCCCAATCAAGAAGAACCCAAAGAGGCCCGCTTCAAGACATCATCATTAAAATGGCAAAATTCCAAGACAAAGAGAGAATCTTAAAGGCAACAAGGGAGAAAAATGAAGTAAATGGATTAAATGCTTCAATCAAAAGTCATAGAATAGCTGAATGGATAACAAAGCATGACCCACACATATGATGCCTGCTAGAGAGCCACCTCAGGACAAAAGACCTACACAGACTAAAAGTGAAGGGCTGGATACACATTTTCCAAGCAAAAGGACAGGAAAAAAGCCAGGGTAGCAATACTCACATCAGAGAAAATAGACTTCAAAAAAAGGGCCATAAAGAGAGACCCAGAAGGTCACTTCATAATACTCAAGGGAAGAATCCACCAAGAAGACATAAACATTGTAAATATATATGCACCCAACATAGGAGCACCCAAATATATATAAAGAAAATCTTGGAGGACTTAAAAAAAGGTATTGACAGCAACACAATTATAGTAGGGGATTTTAACACCCCCCTGTCAAAAATGGACAGATCTTCCAAACAAAATATCAACAAGGATATTGCGGCATTGAACAACACCCTAGGTGAAATGGATTTAATTGATATATATAGAGCCCTCCACCCCAAAGAAGCTAAATACACATTCTTTTCAAATGTGCACGGAACATTTTCAAACATATACCCCATGATAGGACACAAAACAAGCCTCAACAAATTCAACGAAAGTGAAATCATACCAAACATTTTCTCTGACCACAAGGGACTGAAACTGGAAACCAACCCCAAAGGAAAAAACCCAAAACACTAAAAATCATGGAGATTGCACAGCATGTAATTAAACAATGAATGAGTCAAGAGTGAAATTAGGGAAGAAATAAAAAAGTTTCTGGAAACAAATGAAAATGAACTCACAACAACTCAAAATTTATGAGACACAGGGAAGGCAGTCTGAGAGGGAAGTTCATAGAAATACAGGCATACCTGAAAAAGATAGAAACATTTCAAACAAACAACCTTACCCTATGCCTACAAGAACTCAAATAAAAACAACAAAGACAGCCCAGAGCAAGTAGAAGGAAGGAAATAACAAGATCAGAGCAGAATTAAAGGACATAGAGATGAAAAGCACAATTCTAAGGATCAATGAATCCAGGTGTTGGTTCTTTGAAAAGATAAACAAAATTCATAAGTCTTTAAACAGGCTCATCAAGAAAAAAAGAGAGAGGATTCAAATAAACTCAAACAGAATTGAAAGAGGAGAGATTATGACTGACACCGCAGAAATACAAGATTGTAAGAAATTAATATGAAGAACTGTATGCCAAGAAATTTGAAAACCTAGGTGAAATGGGCAAATTTCTAGATAAATATAATCTTTCAAACACAATGAAGCAGAAGCAGAAAGTCTGAACTGACCAATAACAGCAGATGAAATTGAAGCACTAATCAAAAAACTCCTGACACACAAAAGCCCTGCACCAGATGGTTTCACAGGAGAATTCTACAAAGCATTTAAGGAAGAGCTAACTCCCATCTTTTACAGATTATTCCAAAAAATTGAAGAAGGTGGAAGACTCCCAAACTCTTTTTATGAAGCCAGCATCATCTTTATCTCAAAACCAGATAAAGACATAACGAAGAAAGAAAACCTCAGGCCAATATCACTGACAAACATAGATGCTAAAATCGCCCCCCCAAAATTATTGGCAAACCACATCCAACAATCTATTAAAAAGATCATACACCATGACCAAGTGGGATTCATCCCAGGGATGCAAGAATGTTTTGATATTCACAAATAAGTAAATGTAATACACCACATAAACAAAAGCAAGACAAAAATTACATGATCAGATCAGTAGATGTGGAAAAAGGTTTTGATAATGTACAGCAGCCATTTTTGATAAAAACACTCAGCAAAGTGGGAATAGAGGGAGCATTCCTCAATATAATAAAGGCCATATATGATAGACCTACAGCCAACATCATACTCAATGGGCAAAAACTTACAGCTTTTCCACTAAGATCAGGAACAAGACAAGATTGTTGACTTTCACCACTCCTATTCAACATAGTATTATGTTCAAGTCTTAGCCACAGCAATCAGCCAAGAAAAAGAAATAAAATGCATCCAAATCAGAAAGGAGGAAATAAAACTCATTGTTTGCAGATGACATGATAGTGTCCATGGAAAATCCTATAGACTCTACCCCAAAACTGCTTGACCTAATAAATGAATTTGGCAAAACAGTGGGTTACAAATTCAATATCCAGAAATCAAAGGCTTTTGTTTTGTTTTTTTTTAATCTTTAGAAGAAAAGGGAAGGAGAGAGGGAGAGAAATATCAATGTATGGTTGCTTCTCATGCGTCCCCTGCTGGGAACTGGCCTGCAACCCAGGCATGTGCCCTGATGAGGAATCAAACTACCATCTTTTGGTTCGCAGGCCTATGCTCAGTGCACTGAGCTACACCAGCCAGGGCCAAAGGCATTTTTGTATACCAACAATGGAACAGCAGAAGCAGAAATCAAGGAAAACATCCCGTTTAATATAGCAAAAAGAAAAATAAAATACCAAGGAATAAACCTAATCAAGGACTTAAAAGACCTGTATGCAGAAAACTACACAACACTGAAAAAAGAAATCAAGGAAGACACAAACAAGTGGAAACATATACCATGTTCATGGATTGGAAGAATTAACATCATCAAAATATCCATACTACCCGAAGCAATTTACAGACTCAATGCAATACCTATTAAAGTACCAATGACATATTTCACAGACATAGAGCAAATACTTCAAAAATTTATATGGAACCATAAACAACCCAGAATAGCAGGTGTAATTTTGAGAAAGAAAGCAAAGTAGGAGGTATCACAATAACTGAAACCAAACTGTATTACAAGGCCACTGTAATCAAAATAGCCTGGTACTGGCATAAGAACAGGCACATAGACCAATGGAACAGAACAGAGAGCCCAGAAATCAACCCAACTCTCTATAGTCAATTAATATTTGACAAAGGGGGGCAGTAACATAAAATGGAGTAAAGATAGCCTCTTCAACAAATGGTGTTGGGAGAACTGGACAGCTACGTGCAAAAAAATGAAACTTGAGCACCAACTTACACCATACACCAAAATAAATTCAAGGTGGATAAAAGACTTCAATATAAGCCATAACACCATTAAAGTCCTAGAGGAGAACATCGGCAGGAAAATCTCAGATATTTCACGCAGCAACATTTTTACTGACATGTCCCCTAGAGCAAGGGACATAAAGGAAAGAATAAACAAATGGGGTCTCATCAAAATAAAAAGCTTCTGCATGACTAAAGAAAAACAGTATTAAAATAAAAAGGGAACCAACTGTATGGGAAAACATATTTGCCAATGATACCTCAGGCAAGGGTTTAATCTCCAAAAGATATAAAGAACTTACGTGACTCCACTCTAAGAAGACAAGCAACCCAATTAAAAAATGGGCAAAGGACTTGAACAGACATTTCTCCAAGGAGGACATATAGAGGATCCCGAGACACATGGAAAGATGCTCCATATTGCTAGCTATCAGAGAGATGCAAATTGAAATCACAGTGAGATGCCTCTTTACACTAGTCACAATGGCCATGATACACAAAGCAACAAACAGCAAGTGTTGGAGAGGTTGTGGGGAAAAGGGGACCCTAGTGTACTGTTTGTGGGATTGCAGACTGGTACCACCATTATGGAAAACTGTATGGAATTTTCTCAGAAAACTAAAAATGGAACTGCCTTTTGACCCAGCAGTTCCACTGCTGGGATTATATCCTAACAACCCTAAAACACCAATCCCAAAGAACCTATGCACCACAATGTTCATAGCAGCATAATTTACAATAGCCAAGAGCTGGAAGCAACCTAGGTGCCCATCAGTAAGTAAATGGATCAAAAAATTGTGGTACATATACACAATGGAATTCTATGCAACAGAAAGAAAGAAGGAGCTCCTACCCTTTGTAACAGCATGGATGGAACTGGAAAGCATTATGCTGAGTGAAATAAGCCAGGTGTTGAAAGACAAATACCATATGATCTTACCTTTAACAGGAAGATAAACAACAAAACAAACAAGCAAGCAAAATGAAAACAAAGACACTGAAGTACAGAACAGGGGGACAGTGATCAGAGGGGTGAGGGGAGAGAATTTCAGGGGGAAAAGGGGAGGGATTTAGAGGAACTAGTATAAAGGACACATGGACAACAGCTAAGGGAGATGGAAATGGGAGGGAGGTGGGGAGCAGGGAGAGGGTGGGCTGGGATGGGAGTAAAAGACAGAAAACTACACTTGAAAAGTAATTAAATTTTAAAAAGAATAAAATAAAATGAAATGAAAATTTTAGAAACATGGAACTATATGTTGGAGGTGATTATTAAGGCACAGGAAAGACAAGTCAATTATCAAAGTTCACCAAACTCAGTAAGTGGTAAAGGTAGGACTTGAACTCAAAGAATGCAGCAATCAGGATCTATGGGTGTCTTAGTCTACTCAGTCTACCATAACAAAATATCATAGAGAAGGTGGCTTAATCTACAGAAATTTATTTTCTCTCAATTCTAGACACTGGCTGGAAAGTCAAAGATCAAAGTTCTTGCAGTTTTTAGTTTATGGTGAGAGCTCTCCTCCTGACTTGCAGACAGTTGCTTTCTCACTGTGTCCTCACATAGTCATGACTTCACCCTTATGACCTCATTTAGCCTTAATAACCTCCTTAAAGATCCTATCTACAATACAGTCACAGGGGGAATTAGGGCTTCCACATATGAATTGGGAGTGGGGCATGAAATTCATTCCATAGCATCTGCCCCTGGCCTACAAAAATTCACGTTCTTATTGCATACAAAATACATTCATTTCATCCCAACTGCCCAAAAATGTCTTAATTCATTCCAGTATCACCCTAAAGTCTAAAGTCCAAAGTCTCATCTAAATACAATCTAAATCAGGTATGGGTGAGACTCAAAGCTATAATACATCCTGAGGAAAAATTCCTCTCTACCTGTGAACCTGTGAAACCACACAGGTTATGTGCTCCCAAAATACAGTGTTGGGAAAGGATGGGATAGCCATTCCCATTCTAAAAGGGAGAAATAGGAAAGAAGGAAGGAGTGAAAAGCCCCAGTCAAGTCCAAGACCTTGCAGGGCAAGTTCCATTACATATTATGTCTCAAGAATAATCCTCTTTGGCTCAATGCCCACCTTTTGGGCCCACAAAGGTGGCAATCCCAATCCCAAGACTCCAGGCAGCTCTGTCCTCACAGCTCTAGTCCAGGGTCACGTGGCTTGTTGAAATTGAAAAGACAGCCTCATCCTGGAACTGAGGAGATAGCCGTGATGATTTATGAATTGCCACCCAGATCCTTCTTTCTTTTTTTGAAGAATAGTGCATGTTTGAAGCCCTGGCTGGCATAGCTCAGTGGATTGAGCGCGGGCCTGTGAACCAGAGTATCACGGTTCGATTCCCAGTCAGGG
Source organism: Artibeus jamaicensis (assembly GCF_021234435.1). NCBI lineage: Eukaryota > Metazoa > Chordata > Mammalia > Chiroptera > Phyllostomidae > Artibeus > Artibeus jamaicensis. The sequence continues at coordinate 12,567,105 of NW_026521900.1, forward strand.
CACATGCCTGGGTTGCAGGCCAGTTCCCAGCAGGGGACGCATAAGAGGCCACCATACATTGATATTTCCCTCCCTCTCTCCTTCCCTTCCCTTCTCTCAAAAAATAAATAAATAAAATATTTAAAAAAAAAAAGAATAGTGCATGTTTGTAGCTGAAGCACTTTATGGTTCACCCTAGTGCCATATAAGAAGCCTGATGGCCTTCCTTGATTTTGTCTCATTTTTTTGTCTTCTAATTCCATCTGGCAGTGCTTCTTTTGGTATAAGCCCATCTCTATTCCTAGCTTCTGCCTAGATGGCTGATCAAGCTTATGAGTCACACTCAAGATCTCCTTACCAAATGTTTGTCCAGCCACACCCTTAGTGTTCTTTTCAGAACAAGCTTTCTGAGTTTGGAGTTTTTTGTGTTTTTTTTTTCAATATGGATAGGCTGAGAATTTTCCCAATTATCAAGTTCTGGTTCTTTTCTGCCTAATAAATCCTTCTTAAATCCATCTCTCTCCTCTCACATTTTACTGTAAAAAGAGAAGAGGACCCAAGTAGCATCTTCGATACTTTGCTTAGAAATTTTCTCTGCTAAATATCCAACGTCATCACCCTCAATTTCTACCTTTAACAAAATGCTAACATGCAATTCAACACAGTTCATTGCCAATTTATAACAAAGATTGCCTTCCCACCAGTTTCCAATAATTTATTCTCCATTTTTGTGTGATATTTCATCAAAATCACCTTTAATGTCCATATTTCTAGAATACACCTCAAAACTTTTTTGGCCTCTACCCATTATCCAATCCAAAGCCATTTCCACATTTTTAGGCCATTTGCTACATTAGCATCCTACTTGTAGGTACCAAAATCTGTATTAATTATGATTCTCCAGAGAAATATAATCAACAGGATATATGTGTAACATATATTATGCAATATTATATGTACTGCAGTTTTATATAATAAAATTTATTATAAGCAACTGGATCATATGATTATGGAGGTTGCTAAGTCCCAAGATCTGCAGTTGGCAAGCTGGAGACCCAGGAGAACTGATGTACGTAGTTCCAATCCTAGTCCTAAAGTCTGAGAACCAGGAGACCCAAAAGTGTAATTTCTAGACTGAGAGCTAGTAGGATTATGACCTAAAAAGTGTTTATTTTTTAGTTTGAATCCAAAGGCAGGAAAAGACTTATGTTCCAGCTCAAAAGTCAGGCAGGAATAGTTTCCTCTCATTCATGGAAAGGTCAAAATCAGTCCTTCAATGGATTAGATGAGGCCCACCCACATTAGGGAGGGCAATCTGCTTTACACAGTTTATTACTTCAAATACAACCAGAATAATGTTTGACCAAATGTCTGGGCACCCTGTGGCCCAATCAAGTTGATATAAAATTAACCCATTAACCATGAGCTTAATCATGGGCTTATGAAGGACCTATATTGGCCCTTTGTACAATTTTATTAATGATATTGATGCTATTTTTACAAGTGTATTTTATGGATCCTAAAAATTATTATTAGGACTTGAAATCTATGTTGTCAAATTCAGCCTTCACACTAGTGCCAGGGAAAACTCCTTCAGGTACAAATCAGATACCATTCCTCTCTTGATTAAAATATTTTGATAGTGATTGAACAGCAATAAAATTTAAAAAATATTTTAATAATTTCCCAAGCTCTCTAAAGTCTTCGGCAGGGACATTAGACATTTCATGATCCAACCCCTGCCAATCATCTCTCCTCCTGCCCTACCTCTCTGGCTGTACTCTAGTCATCTTTAATAACTTGCATTTTCCAAAAGCTTGTGCCCTCCCTTTGTCCCATGCTTTTGCTAATACTTATCCCTCTACTTGGAATATTATGTTGATTTTCCCGTGCCAGATAAACTCCTGTACTCATTGCTGTTTCCTTCTTTGTAAAGCTTTCCTTAACCCTGCAGTCTAGGTTAGGGCTATTCTTCCATGTTCTACAGTTTCCTATCCTTAAATCTGTTCTGACACTCATCTCCTCTATATGATTATTTCCTTTTTCGTTGTCTGACTTCCATACTGAACTGCACATACCATGAGATCAGATACACAGTTATATACCCAGTGCCCAGCACACTGTAAGTGACTCAATACATTGGTTAAAGAAATGAGTTGTTACAGCAATAATGAAATTTATAAAGAGGTTATTATAATTATTCAGAGGAGAAGTAATGGGAACCAGACTTATAGTGGTGGCAGTGGGAATGGCAAAGAGGGAACAGGTTCAATATACTTTGGGAAGGTAGATTCAATATAATGGGGAGACCAAATATAAAGGCTGAAGGAGAGAGAGAAGTCAAGGGTGACTGGATGTCTTAGAAGAGAAAGTGGTATTGGTAACAATAGAAGGAAATACATGGCTGGAGAACTGGCTTGGGAAAGTAGATATATATTGTTAGGACAAGAGTAGCAGGTGACAATAGAAATCCAGGTAGAAATGTCCAGCTGGCAATTAGGAATGCTAACTGGAGCTTGAGATTAAGATAAGGAGGCCAAAATCACTCAGAGAAAGTAGCAGTTGCTCTGGAAATGTGGTAGCCAAGAAATAGTCTGCAGAAAAAGAAGAGAGTTGGGAAGAAAATCATAAGAAAAATTTGCTCTGAGTGGGCCAGAGGAAAAATGGAGCCTTGAGAGGCAAAGAAATAGCTGTCAGAAAAGTAGTAAGAGAACCGGATATGTGCTGGTTCATGCAAACCTGGGGGTTGGGAGTGAAGAGTTTCCAAGTGGAATAAATCAGGAACATTAAAGGGCCATGAAAGAGAAAGAAAGAGATTTAAACTATGTGGAGGTTGTTCAAATACCTGAGATAATAGTACAAGTTGAATGGTGGGAGCAAAAGTCAGTGCACAATTATGAATTATGGAACTAGAAGTTGGATGGTTCCATAGAACCAGAAAAGAGGGAAGGAGATAGAAATACATCTCCAGAGAGTAGAAAGATTAAGAGAAAAACATGTTTAATATGACTACTTGTAGTTTTTCACAAAGATGGTGCCCAAAGCAAAGAAGAAAGCCCCTACCCCTCCCAAAGCTGAAGCCAAAGCAAAGGCTTTGAAGGCACAGAAAGCAATACTGAAAGCCATCCACAGCCACATATACAAAAAAAAAAAAAAGATCCACATGCCACCCACCTTCTGACAGCTGAAAACACTACAGCTCCAAAGGCAGCTTAAATAGCCTCAGAAGACTGTCCCCAGTAGAAACAAGCTTGACTACTATGCCATCATCAAGTCCCCCCTCACTACGGAGCCAGCCATGAAGAAGACAGAAGACAGCAATACACTTGTGTTCATTGTGGATGTCAAGGCCAAGTACCAGATCAAAAACGCTCTGAGGAAGCTCCATGACATTGATGTGAAGAAACTCTATGACACTGACATGGCCAAGGTCAACATGCTGATTAGGCCTGATGGAGAGAAGAACACACATGTTTGTCTGGCTCCTGACTATCATGCTTTGGGTGTTGCCAACAAAATTGGGATCATCTAAACTGAATTCAGCTGGCTAATTGTAACTATAAAAATGTTATACTGTCAAAAATATGACTACTTGCAGTTCCTTACATAAGTAATTGAGCAATTTAAAAATCACCCAATTGATGTCATGGCAAATATTATTTTCCAGTCATCTACAGCTCTGCCCACTCCACAAAACCCTTACCAATCCTATAGAAATGTTTGTGACATACAATATTAACTCATGTTCTCAACCTCTATTTTAAGTAGCTCAAAGCAAGGGCCTCCAGTTGGGTCAATCAACCAAATTTCACTCTTGACAAAGATAGTCACAATACCTACAAGTTAAATGCCAAACCATACTCTTTCTTATGCAAAACATCTTTCCAGAGCACCTTTCTAGACCTTCTTCTCTGTCTCTCTGTCCCTCCTTCCCCCCTCTCTCCCTCCCCCCCTCTCAATTTTTACCTTCCTTCCCCTTTCTCTATAGAGAATCCATACCTTCATAGTTTTTAAGTATTAAGTAGGCTGTAAAATATCTCGATTTGATAGTGAGAAAACAATTAGATTTGGGGAAACGAGAGACTTATACAATAGAACACAAGTACAAAGCTGAGCCAGACAGGGTAAGAAGCTCAGATTTTACGGTTTCACAGGCCTGCATTATATTGCCTGCTTACATGTAACCCCCAAACTCCACTTACCTATATAAAGTATCTAGATAATAATTTCTGGTTACAATTGTATTCATCCATCCAATGGATGGATATAGATGAGATCATCCTCTCCTCATAACCTCTATAAGATTTTAGTACTTAGCCAAATCCTTTCTGCTCAGTACAGACCTCAGGATTATAAAAATCCTTGTCCCTCAGAATAAGATTCACCTACCACTCCACCATTTCCACAAATAGGGGAAAATTAATTAGCATCGATTGACTACCTCTTAGGTGCCAGGCATTCAATCCTCATGAGTAAAGTTTACAGTATTAATCTTACAGGTGGGGAAACAGGCTCAGTAAGGGACTTTTCCAAGGTCACGTACCTAATAAGTTGGCAAATGTGGAATTTGAACAAAGTTCACTTACTTCTATGTGACCTTTAACCAGGCCCATAATGTTCATTTGTATCTTGTGTTTTTCCAAGCTTTGTCATTTTGTATTATTTATCTTTTAATTATGTTTGCTATATAATATTTATTATTATTTTTAAAGTATATTTTATTGATTATCCTATTACAGTTTTCCTAATTTTTCTCTTTTACCCCCCTCTGCCCTGCCCCCCCAACCCTCCATCATTCCCCCCCCTTCGGTCATGTCCATGGGTCATACATATAAGTTTTTTGAGTTCTCTGTTTCTTATACCATTTTTTATCTCTCCCCATCTATTTTATGCCTACCAATTACTCTTCTTCTTCCTGTACCTTGTCCTCCCTATTCCTCCCTTCCCCCTCCCCACTGAAATTCCTCCATGTGATCTTCATTTCTCTGATTCTGTTCCTGTTCTGGTCATTTGCTTAGTTTTTGTTTTCATTGTTTTTCTTTTCTTTTAGGTTCGTTTATTGATAGTTGTGGGTTTGCTGTCATTTTACTCTTCATAGTTTTGATCTTCTTTTTCTTAGATAAGTCCCTTTAACATTTCATATAATAAGGGCTTGGTGATGATGAGCTCCTTTAAGTTGACCTTATCTGGGAATCACTTTATCTGCCCTTTTATTCTAAATGATAGCTTTGCTGGATAGAGTCATTGTGGATGCAGGTCCTTGCCTTTCATGACTTCCAATGCTTCTTTCCAGCCCCTTCTTGCCTGCAAGGTTTCTTTAGAGAAATCAGCTGATAGCCTTATGGGTACTCCTTTGTAGGTAATTCTCTCCTTTCCTCTTGCTGCTTTTAAGATATTCTCTTTATCTTTAATGTTGGGTAACTTAATGATGATGTGCCTTCGGGTGTTCCTTTTTGGGTCTGACTTCTCTGGGACTCTCTGGGCTTCCTGGAAGTCTATTTTTCTTCACCACATTGGGGAAGTTTTCCTTCATTAATTTTTCAAATAAGTTTTCCATTTCTTGCAATTTTCTCCTTGTGGCACCCATATATTTTGGATATTGGAACATTTCAAGTTGTCCCAGAGGTTCCAAATTCTCTCTTCACTTTTTTGAATTCTTGTTTCTCCATTCTGTTCTGGTTGGATGTTTATTTTTTTTTTGTTTTGTTCCAAAGCATTGCTTTGAGTCTTGATTTCCTTCCAGTCACTGTTGGTTCCCTGAATATTTGGTTTTATTTCATTTTGGGTATCTTTCATTTTTTTCCATTTTTTGACCAAGCTCAATCAGTTCTGTGAGCATTTTGATTACCAGGGCTTTAAATTCTGCATCAGATAGGTTGGCTATTTCCTCATCACTTAGCTATCTTTCTGAAGTGTTGCTCTGTTCTTTCATTTGGGCCCTATTTCTTTGTCTTGGCTCAGCTGTTAAGTTGTAAGGGGGCGGGGCCCTAGGTGTTCACCAGGGCAGAGCAACCCTCCTTGCTGTGCTGTAGTGCTGCCTGTGGGGGGTGGGTGGGCAGAGAGGGAACAATGCAGCTTGCCTGCTGAGCTCTAGCACACTTTCCAATGAACTCTCATGTGAGACTGGGAGTTTCTCCCACTGCAGCAGCTGCCATAGTCCACATTCAGATTTGAGTCTCAGTTTCCTGTTCAGCCAACCCTGGCTACGTGGTACGCAGCCTTGCCACGGGTTCTTACAGGTCTTGTTGTTCTGGTTGACTGTTTCTTTTGTTCCTTGATTGTTGGGAGTTCCATGCAGTTTCATTTTCTGGCACTTCTGGTTGTTTATTGTTTTGGGTTGGTTGTTATCCTCCATTTGGTTGTACAAAGAAGCAAAGGGCTTCTACCTATACCTTCATTTTGGCCAGAACCCAATCAATATTTATTATTATTTTTTTAATTCTAAGCTTTGTCTTCTATACAGTTCTCCAATGTCCTTTTTCCTCAAAGTACTAATAATATTGAGCAATGGAAAGAAGATAGGCTTAATAGCTAACAGGGAGCAAAGTATAGAAGAAAAGTACAATGGAGTTTGATTTTCTTACTTCCTACCTCCTCTGTTATAGTCCAGAGTCTTGTAAAAGAGCAGAAATTTTTTTTCACCTGGGATATTGGACTCCCAGAAACACTAATCCTAGACAGCCCTGAAAATCTAAGCAGGCTGGGTGGGTTTGCTCTCCTATGGGTAGTCCTAAAAGTGGCCAGAAGAGGAGTTATTTTGACCTGTTCACCAGGTTTGTTACATCTGTAAGCCAGGTCTCTCCTGTCCATCCATGGGTACTATAAAAAAAAACCCTGGGATTTTCTGGAGTTATTTGTTATATGGACTTGGCTCTGCTAGAGGATCCTAACCTACCAACCCCCACCTTTCTTCTCAAACCCAAAAGGCTCTACTGAAAATAATCTGTCTTTGCAAATGGTACAACTCCCCCCCCACACACACCGCTGCATTCCATTAGTTCTCTACCTTAGGCATCTGGGATGGGAAGTGTGATTTTTAATCTGCCTTTTAGCTCAACAACAGGATGATCAAAAATTGCCCAAGTGTGTTTTAGGCTCTAAATTAATCTTCTCTCAGCACTTGATTATATTTCAGATTGGCTTGTTTCTGCTCCAGTGCCATCACAACATCAGTTATGGGAAAAGAGGTACTGTTGGCTATTCACCACCATGCCTCCTACTTGCAATTTCTTTCTCTGATCCCCTCTTTCCTTTTCAGCACTCCTCCCTCCCTCAGAGACTTCTAGCAACACCAAGCCCTTACTTGGGGAAATAAAACTTGCATTGGATAAAGTCCAGTGATAGGCTAACAGGAGTTATGGTTTAATGCAGTGAGGATCTCAATGATTCCTTGAAATTCTACCAGGTGACTGTCTTCCAGTTTCCCCAAATAAATGCCTCATTCATTATCATGTATAGCCACGTAGCCCCTTCCAAAAGTGGCCAAGAAAACTGAGGTAAATGCATTAATTCACTGATTAATTTATTCATTTGTTCAACAGTTTTTGTTAAGTACCTTGGCATTCTAGACAAGGGGACAGCTTAAGAAAAGGATGAGAAAATTAAGGGAGAGTTTGACTGTTGCTTCAAAGAATTGTTAGTACTCAGGCTTAAATGAAGTGTAGGATGTAAAAGTGCCTGTAAATATAGATAAGGCCTAAGAAATAGTTATAGGACAGGTCAGAAAGGGCATTGCTTTTCATTGTAAGGAATTTGGGACTTTATCTTGAAGGTAGTAGAGAGCTATTGAAATATGTTAAGCAGAATAGTGACATGATCACACTGTTTGCAGATGACGTGATAGTGTACATGGAAAATCCTATAGACTCTACCCAAAAACTTCTCAAACTAATTAATGAATTTGGCAAAACAGCAGGATACAAAGTCAATATCCAGAATTCAAAGGCATTTTTGTATACTAACAATGAATCAGCAGAAGCAGAAATCAAGGAAAAAAATCCATTTGATATAGCAAAAAGAAAAATAAAATATCTGGGAATAAACCTAACTAAGGAGGTAAAATACCTGTATGCAGAAAACTACACAGCCCTGAAGAAAGAAATCAAGGAAGGCACGAACAAATGGAAGTATATACCTTGTTCATGGATTGGAAGAATTAACATCATCAAAATGTCCATACTACCCAAAGCAATTTACAGATTCAATGCAATACCTATTAAAGTACCAATGGCATATTTCACAGACATAGAACAAACACTTCAAAAATTTACATGGAATCATAAATGAGCCCGAATAGCAACTGCTCTTTTGAGAAAGAAGAACAAAGTAGGAGGGATCACAATACCTGATATCAAACTGTATTACAAGGCCACTGTAATCAAAACAGCCTGGTACTGGCATAAAAACAGGCACATAGACCAATGGAACAGAACAGAGAGCCCAGAAATCAACCCAACTCTCTATAGTCAATTAATATTTGACAAAGGGGGCAGTAACATAAAATGGAGTAAAGATAGCCTCTTCAACAAATGGTGTTGGGAGAACTGGACAGCTACGTGCAAAAAAATGAAACTTGAGCACCAACTTACACCATACACCAAAATAAATTCAAGGTGGATAAAAGACTTAAATATAAGCCATGACACCATTAAAGTCCTAGAGGAGAACATCGGCAAGAAAATCTCAGATATTCCACGCAGCAACATTTTTACCGATATGTCCCCTGGAGCAAGGAATATACAGGAAAGAATAAACAAATGGGATCTCATCAAAATAAAAAGCTTCTGCATGGCCAAAGAAAACAGTATTAAATTAAAAAGACAACCAACTGTATGGGAAAACATATTTGCCAATGATACCTCAGACAAAGGTTTAATCTCCAAAATATACAAAGAACTTACACGACTCCACTCTAGGAAGACATCGAACCCAATTAAAAAAATGGGAAAAGGACTTGAACAGACACTTCTCCAAAGAGGACATACAGAATATCCAGAGACACATGAAGAGATGCTCAATATCGTTAGCTATCAGAGAGATGCAAATTAAAACCACAATGAGATACCACTTTACACCAGGCAGATGGCTATCATAAACAAAGCAACAAACAACAAATGTTGGAGAGGTTGTAGGGAAAAGGGGTCCTTAGTTCACTGTTGGTGGGATCGCAGACTGGTACAACCATTATGGAAAACAGTATGGAATTTTCTCAGAAAAATAAAAATCGACCTGCCTTTTGACCCAGCAATTCCACTGCTAGGATTATATCCCAAGAATCCTAAAACATCCATTTCAAAGAACCTATGCACCACAATGTTCATAGCAGCACAATTTACAATAGCCAAGAGTTGGAAGCAACCTAGGTGCCCGTCAGTAAATGAATGGATCAAAAAATGGTGGTACATATACACAATGGAATTCTATGCAGCAGAGAGAAAGGAGCTACTACCCTTTGCAACAGCATGGATGGAACTGGAAAGCATTATGCTGAGTGAAATAGGCCAGGCATTGAAGGACAAATACCATATGATCTCACCTTTGACAGGAAGCTAAAGAATAAAACAAACAAGCAAACAGAATAAAAACAAAGACACTAAAATAGAGAACAAGTGGGCAGCGACCAGAGGGGAGAGGGAAGGGAATTTAAGGGGAAAAATGGGGAGGGATTTTGAAGAACAAGTATGAAAGACACAGGGATGAGGACTGTGGGGGATGGGAATGGGAGGGAGTTGGGGAGATGGGGCGGGGGGGGGGCTGGGATGGGAGAAATTGACAAAAAAAACTGTACTTGAAAAATAACTAAATAAATTAAAAAAATGTTTCATATAAAAAAAAGAATAGTGACATGATCAGATGTGTGTTTTAGAAAGATTACTCAACTATTAACATTTTGGACAATATTGAACAAAACTAAAGACAGTTTTAAGATGTCATCCAAATGAAAAACATAGCCTAAGCCTATAAGCATCACAGAAAAACTCCTCTTTCTTTATGTGCCATGAGAGAAACTAAAGTATACCTCATTTAAAAGCAACTGAACAGAGTAATTGTGTGTGATCTGATACCACAAGGGAAATCTGCTTTTGCTAGCAGTAGATTCAAGCATTCTATCTACAGCCTGACCTTGATTAATTTCTGGTTTTTAGAGCATGAAAAATAGAGTCAATCCATGATGCTTTACCATCAGTACTTATATGTTTTACCCATTAAAAAAAAAACTTCCTGGATTCCCCACACTCCTCTAGCTACCACTTTGTCTCTGTTCTCTCCTTTACAACCATACTTCTGAAAGGATTTTCTAGTCTGACTTATTCCAGTGTCTCACATCCTTTTCACTCCCAAACCCAATGCAGTACAAGTAGATTAGTTCTACAACTACCAAACACAGTGCTCCATAAGGTTATCAATGACATTGATGCTAAAGCCAATGGTTACTTGTTTGTTCTCATATTCTTTATTCTGTGCATAATTCAATACAGTTCATTATTTACCTCTGGAAACATTGTCTTTCTTTATCTTCTGGTCTCAGCATCCTCCTGCTCTCCTTCTGCCTCTTTGGTCTTCTTACTTCTACTCAATTGTAAAATGTTAGAACCACCTAAGTTTCAGCTTAGGCTTTCTCACTTTTTTTCACTCTGTACTTCCTCCTCTAGATAAACTCAACCATTCCTATATCTTCAATAATCATGTATATGCCAGCAACTCCCAGTTTTGTATTTCTAGGTTTCTCTTCTGAACATTAAAATAGCATATCCAGTCACCTACATGACATGCATTTGAAATCACAATATCCAGAATCAATTTAATTATCTCTTCTCCCCTCCAAACTTGCTCTTTTTCCAGTGCTTTGCAACTCAGTAACAAGGACAACCATTCCTCCAGTGGATCACACCAGAATTCAATTATTTTTAATTCTTCCTCTCCCAAACACAAAATCATTTATATAGTTAAAATTATCACTGTATGATTTGACCCCTGCCGAAATCTCCAGCTTCATCTTATGTTCTCTACCCATGCCAAACTTGCCTTCTTTCAATGCCTTGAAGACAGCCAGGTTCCTTCTTTCTTTCCTTCCTTCCTTCCTTCCTTCCTTCCTTCCTTCCTTCCTTCCTTCCTTCCTCCCTCCCTCCCTCCCTTCCTTCCTTCCTTCCTTCCTTCCTTCCTTCCTTCCTTCCTTCCTTCCTTCCTTCCTTTTGTGTCTCAGAGTCTTCATATTGGTATCCTCTTCCCATAATATTTTTTTCCAAAATCTTAACCTGATGAACTGCTACTTAACTTTTATGTCTCCAGCTGAATGTTACTTCCTTTGGTGGAAACTTTCTGGATCCATCTGATTAAATTAGATCTTCTATCCCATCTTAATCTCCTGTTGGGTTATGCTCCTAGGGAGACACATAATTTTCCTTCATAGTACTCCATTACGATTTAAAATATTTATTCATTTTTGAGGTTGTCTACATAATGTCTTCCTCCCCTACTTGACTATAAACTCCACAAGGACAAGGACACTGTTAATATAGTGCTCTTCTGTGTCCCCAACACAGAACTGACACCTAGGATGTAGTTAATAAATATTTATTCAGTGAATATATATATATATATATATATATATATATATATATATATATATATATAAAATTAATACAAGTTTCTCTCAAAGAGCATATATTCCTCTATTAAAAAGGAAGGGCCTTCTGCTTTGGGGGACTACTTCATGATCTGGTGAGTAGATACTCTGAAAGATTGAGAACTGTCTTTGAGAGCACAGTGATGTTCTCAACAAAGTCCCCAATCAACTTTACAATCAAGTCCCATGTTGGAACTGAATATTATCATTCCTTATTCTCTTTTTTGCCCCAAACCCTCTTCTTGAGATTTCCACCAGCTTTTCTTTAACCTGAAAAAGAAATAAAAAGAAAAACACCATTAAAATATTCAGTAGATTTTCCTGAAAATCCAAAGGATTTAAGGTTTGCTTAGAGATTTGGCTGATGTTTTGAGTTGTCTTCAAGCTTATGCAAACAATTTATCTGGACGTAATTTGATTGTTCACAAGTCTGCTTTCATCTTCAACTTTTCATTTCAGTGTGAGAGATGGAATTGGACTCTCCTTGTGGCCCAAATGAAGAAGTAAAGCTCAGGGCCTAATGGAGGAAAGTAGAGACAAGCAATCTGTATTTTTAATCTTCATAATCTGGCTTCCAGGTCCATGGCAGCTTATACTCTGATATTTCCAGGAGTCTTGCCACAGTGGTAGGAAAAGGGAACACTTCTTATGTACAGTGAAGGAGAAACATCAACCTGTGTACTTTCTTCCTGACATCACAAATGAAAAGACAAAGGCATTTCTATCTTTATTTGACTCAGCAGGACAGTATCAAGGATTTGTTTAGAGGTAGCGACCATTCTAAAAAAATCTCTTATAGCCCTCATTGTTGATCTCAAATGCTTGCCTTAGGTCCAAGTTCTAGGTCTTTTCCTTTTTCACACCAAACTCTGCACTTGCTTTTTAATTGAGATATAATTGGCAGATAACATTATATTAGTTTTAGATATACAATATAGTAATATGATATATGTATCATGTATCATATTGTTAAATGATCACCACAATAAATCTAGTTAACATTCATCACCACCATAGTTACAATATTTTTTTGTGATGAGAAATTTTAAGATCTACTCTTTTAGCAACTTTCAAATATATAATATAGTATTATTAACTATAGTCACCATGCTGAACATTACATCTCCAGGACTTATTTAATTTATAGCAGGAATTTTGTACCTTTTGACCACTTTTACCCACAGTGGGTTTTTTAAATTTTATTTACTTATTTTTCAAGTACAGTTTTCTGTCTATTTCTCCCATCCCAGCCCAACCCACCCTGTGCTCCCCACCTCCCTCCCATTTCCACCCCCCTTAGTTCTTGTCCTTGTGTCCTTCATACTTGTTCCTCCAAATCCCTCCCCTTTTTTCCCCTTAAATTCCTTCCCCTCTTCCCTCTGGTCACTGTACCCCTATTCTCTATTTCAGTGTCTTTTGTTTTTATTCTGCTTGCTTGTTTGTTTTGTTGTTTAGCTTCCTGTTAAAGGTGAGATCATATGGTATTTGTCTTTCAACACCTGGCCTATTTCACTCAGCACAGTGGCTTTTGAGAGGAGGGCAGGGCTTGTAGATTTACTGAGTCTTTGAAGAGGCCACTCTTAACTGTCTTCTCTTGTGGCCCAAGGATCCAGAATATGTTCCTTGTAGTGAGTTGTTCTGGCCCAGGCTCCATGAATATTCAGCCATGGCCAACCCCTGTGAAACTGACATACAATAGAAAATGTAGTTATATTTATGCAACCAGTCTCTGTATGACTTTCAGGGAAAGGGAAAGAACAGTCCCCATGTCTCTAATGCAGGAAGTCAATTACCTAGTAATTTGCTTTAATATCAATTTTGAAAAAATACAAGTCTCTACTGGGACCAAAGGGAAAGAGGCCAGAGAATGCAAATATGGTCAATGATTTACTGATAACTTGATTATCCAGGAATGACCAAAAACTCCAAAAGCTACACCAGTCGAGGCTATCCAAGGCCAAAAGGACTTTCAGAATGTATCATCATTAGCTCTTATTTGCATACTTGGCTAAAAGAAATCATGCTCTTCTGATTTCCTAGAAGTGATATGGTCTATAAGCAATGCTGAGAGTTAAAATTTTGCATTCTTATGCTAAGGCTTACAAGGTTATGTTTCTAGATTGCTCTCCCCAGAGATTCCCCTTTGGACATTCTCTCCAGCCCAAAGATCCCAGGAACATCATGAGAGCTCTTGTAGGAAAATTTTTGAATAGAAGCTCCTCTATTCTTATTCTTAAAACTAAATTCTGGAGACCCAGAATGGGAAGCCAAGTTTTGATAGTACTGTAGAAGGTAATTAGACTCCTCACAGGTAAAATAAAAGCCCTGAGCCCAGTAAGATCTGGTTGTAAATCAGTCTTTCATTACAGCTGTTATCCAAGTTAAATTACTTAACTGCATTGAATTTCAATTCCTCTTTCTTTAAAATGAATACCCATACCTATTTCACAGTTATAATTAATAAAATGACACATGCACAAAGGATCCAGTATATGCTCAAAGTGCTTTACAAAACCTTTTAAGATCTCTTTAATCCATCCTTCTTACAATTTTCAGGGCAATATTTGAAATATACTGAACTGGTCCCAGAATGGCATATCTTCTTTTCTATGCTTGTTGTAATCCTACTCATAACTAAGAACCCAATTCTAGTGTCATCTTCATTGCAAATCTTTCTCAGATGCTTCTTAGATCTAATCTAAAGACTCAGGGAAGTTTTCCTCAACGGAGTGATACTTTAGCTGAGACATAAAGGCTGAGTGGGGGTACCCTGGGGAGTGAAAAGGGAAGAGAGTATTCTGGGTGGGCAGTGGAGACAGTATATATAAAGACCTAGAGGCAAAGGTACCATAGATTGTTGAAAAAACTGAAAGATACAAGAACATCAGTGTGGCTAAAGCACAGAGAAGGCCTTACAAATGGAGTAGTTGTAAATGGCTGTGCAGTTAGTGCACTACGCAAAGGTGCCCTGTTAAGGAGGCATGTAAGAGCAGAAATTCAGCATAGAGCTGTGTTCATTTACTCAGAAGGGTTATCTTTTTCTGTTTTGCACACTGTTGTTTTCATTGTTGAAAAGACACATAAAGGATAACAGCAGCCCTTACAAGGCCATGCATGCTCTGGCTCCCACCTACCACATCATCTTTATTTGGAAGTCATTCCCTTCACTCTCTTTTCTACACTATAGCTACATGGATCTTTTGGTTCCTTGGGAGTTTTGCAAATGATCTCCTTGCTGAGCTGGGTTCTACTATCATACATGCAATGCAATGCTTGGCACACCATTGAGGCTTGATGAGTGTTTTAGAGCAGGGTCCATGATTCAAGGCTAGTTTGGCTACCTAGAAGCCTGATCCTGAACAAACTTCAATTAGAGATTTCCTGGTCTTCAGACTAGGGAGGCTGGTGCAATGCCCATTCTCATGTGCTGGGATCAGTGATTCTTGCTACCCAGGCATGGCAAAGGGGATGGTGCTTCTTTTACTGGGGCCTCTGTCATTGGTAGGGATGATGAGAGTCACAAGGACTTATTAAGACAGGCAATATGACTACTTTTAAGGAGTTGAAAGTACAAAGAGGGTAAAGTGATTGCTTTAGACTTTCTTCTACCTCAAAACTCAGGAGAGCCTTCTTGAGGACACATTAAAACAAGAGTCCAGCAACAGTCTGCCCATCAGCCTAGATTTGGGCAAGAATAACAAGCTCCTAATGAAGTCATTTATTCAATTAATATTTATTGAATACCTATAATAATAAATAAGATAGGCATAATCATTGACTTCACAGAACTTATATTTGAGTGTTATATTCAGGAATCTCTGTGAGGTTACTTTATAGGGTAAATGAGTTGTGTTAAGAGGCTAAGTGCTTATTGACAGCTTATATAGCAACCTACAAAGTACAAAGAGAGGGGCTCTAAGATCAACCTGACTTGGGACCAAATCCCAGTGAATTCCACAATTTGAGAGTTGTACAACCTTGGGCAAGTCTTCTTTTCCTTACCTATAAATGAGAATATCAATTCTTAATTCACAGAGTTGATATAAAGACAAAAAGAGATACAGTACTATGTAAAAGAATGTGGTCTAGTACCAAATTAATATGTTTATAAAATATATAATATCTTTTTTATAATTTTTTTGTTTTTCAAATACAGTTGACATACAATATTATATTAGTTTCAGGTGTACAACATAGTGATCAGACATTTGTATGACTTATGAAGTCATCATCCCCATAAGTCTAGTACCCATTGCACACCATACTTAGTTATTACAAGATTATTGATTATATTTCCTAGGCTGTACTTTACATTTGCATGGCTGTTTTTATAACTGGCAATTTATATATCCAATCCCTTTCATTTTTACACCTATCCCCCCAAACCCTTCCCTATAATCTGTATTTTATACAACATGATTTATTAAACAAAACATCTAGAAAATACCACTTTTCAAGAACTCAGAACAGTAACCAGAGGAAATGTCATGGTTCGGGGAAATGTTTCCTATCTTTTACGTCACTATTAAGGTTGTTATCTTCTTGAGATAGTAACTGTTTTATCTTGGTATCCCCTAACCTACTTCAATGCCTAGTATAGTGCCTGTGACTATTGAAGACAGAGGACTTACATTAATTTCTGTAGTTCTGGGGTCTAATCTAGTGTTTGGAATACAGTATGCTTATTATATGCATTAACTCATTTAATCTTCACGATAGCCCTCTAGAGCAGTGTTATTATTCTTGTTATTAGATAAGGAAACTGAGGCACAGAAACATCAAGTTAATTGCCCCCAAATTACCAAGCTAGTTAAGTAAGTAGAGCTGCAATGTGAACCCATGCAGTCTGGCTATAGGCCTGCACCCTTAATATCTAACACAGGAGGTGCTTAATTAGATATTTGTTGAATTAATACAATTGCAAGAAAATGAATTATAATCTTGTAAAAGAGGAAATCTATCATACATGTATACTTTATACAATAGCCATTTTCCCAAAAAGTAGATAAAAGTCTACTATTTTGTAAATTTAATCCACTTTACTAGTATGCTCAGCACATTAGAGTTTCAAACATTAACCCACACCACATATTAAGGGTTCCTGCTGCTCAGAGCAACTTGTGGTCACAGGTCAACAACTTTTGTTGTTTTAAGAACACCCCCCACACACAGCCCTGGCTGGTGTAGCTCAGTTGATTGAGCTCGGGCCTGCGAACCAGACCATCGCTGTTCGATTCCCAGTCAGGGCACATGCCTGGGTTGCAGACCGGTTCCCTGCAGGCCAGTTCCCAGCAGGGGATGCACAAGAGGCAACCATACATTGATGTTTCTCTCCCTCTCTCCTTCCCTTCCCCTCTAAAGATAAATAAATAAAATCTTAAAAAAAAAAAAAAGAACCGCCCTTTGTCATGTCAATAATACCTCCTCAAGTATCCAATTTATACAATTAATTGTTTTCTAAAGCAGGAGTGGTTGGTGAACATTCTTTAGTTGATCCCATTCCACTCACCTATAACCTGCAGCTCCACCTCACCCTACACCTCCAACAATAAGGCTGTAAAGAAAGTTAGTGCCCTCTTCTGGGGGTTTGGGGCAGTAACATACATTGGGCTCACCGAGTGGTATTCAGGAAATAATCATGCCAGCTTCTTTCAATTCTGGTGGTAAGAATGGGGTTGATTTTTGGATCTTTTTCTGAAATTATGAAAGATGACCTATTCAATACAGTGAGTATCCTGAAGCCCTGTGTGTAAAGTGATAAAATAAAAATTCAGCTGAAATTTAGAAGGATGCTGAGCAGATATTTTCTTCAGTGAGACACACTTTATACATACTTTTAACTCATAAGCTATTAATGATAAAATTTAGCATTTATTTAGGATTATCTATGTGCCAGATACTTATATACATTATCTCATTTAAATCTCACCACAACCCTGGAAAGTAAAGAACATCCTCAGTAATTAAGAAAGCTGAGATGCAGAAAGTTTAAGCAACAGCCAATAATGGGCAGAACCAGGAATTCAAGCCCAAATCATGCTCTTTCCTGCATAATATGTGGTCTCTTTTTACGTCTTTTGATCCTGTGTCAAAATATCTTTACTAAGAGATGGCAGAAAAATGTTCTTGAAAGATGTAGTCCCAATCGAATACCACTGAAACATCAAAGAAAATTGTGCCCCAAACTCTTACATGGACCCTTTGATAGTTGTCCTGACAACTTGTTTTTTATTTAGCTATGTTGAATAGAAAGATAGGAAGTTTAAATTGGTAACAGACAGAGATCAAGGGCCAAAGAGAATGTTGGGGCAGCAGAGAAGGGGATAAGAGAGGAGGGAGGAACCATGTGGACAAGGAAGACAGACAGACAGACAGGCCTCTTGGCTGCCTCTCTGCAGCTCTTGAGGTCAGAACTAGGACATGGGGGAGAGCCAAACTTTCTGGTAATCACAGCTTGCATCAAATCATAGTAACAATTAACCTTGTTTACACCTAGTTGTGCCAGGCACTCTGAAATAAATACCTTACTTGTATTAACTCATTTAATCCTCACAAAACTACTGAGGCAAGTCTTTTGATTATCCCATTTTCTAGATTAGACAATTTAAGCAGAGAGAGGCTGTGATTTCCATTTTACAGATGAGAAAACTGAGGCACAGAGTGAGTAACTTGCCCAAGATTAATGTAATAAATGATGGAGGTTAAATTTAAACGGGATTCTGGCTCCAGAGACATGTTCTTACCTATCATGACATATTACCATTCCCAATATGTTATAAGAATAAGTATTATTTCAGGAACCATTTACTTCAGGTATATATGTGAATGTGAGTTTGTGCTTATGTTTGTATTGGGTTGCAGTGTAAAATGTATTTATTGCTGTGAGTCACAGAAGAAAATTCTAAAAGCTACTGCTCTAGCAATAGTATTGCTGAATTATATATCTTTGACCTAACTAAAGATAATGCAGATTGCTATTTTAAATGATCATATCAAATCACATCCCCACCAGCAGAGTAAGAGAGCTACCTGTGTTCTATATCCTCACCTGAACTTAATAGCATCACATTTTTAATATGCTGCCAATTCAATAGGTATGGAATTGTATCTTATGTGATTTAAAATAGCATTTTTCTGATTTATATTACATATTTTTGTATATTTTTGGTCATTCAGGTTTTGCATTCTGTGAATTATCTGTTTAGATCCTTTGTGTATTATTGTATATAAACAAATATATAGAATATTCTCACAATAATTCTGTAAAGGAACTAACAGTTTAGATGAAGAAACTCAGACTAGGAGAAACCTTGCTTAAAGCCACCTGGCTAATGGGTTTTTGAATTGGTATTTGAGTCCAGACCTAAAAGTCCTATATACACAGGCCTTTTGTTTTACAATACATGCCAGGGACCAAGGCCATGTTAGAAAACAATAGAGGAAGGGAACAATGTCTTGTGTCTAATTAGGTTTATGCAATTAACATAGATTATTTCCTTTTATCCTTACAACAACCTGTGAGATAAAACATGTTATCTCCATTTTACAGCTGAGAAGATTGAGGCTGAGGGGAATAAAGAAATTTGCTTTGGAGAAGTAAAATTACAGCTAATAAGAAACAGAATCACAATTCAAGGGAGAGGATAAGGAGGAGTGGGGAACAGTGCAGCTATGGAGAACAGAGAGGCTTCTTGGCTGCCTCTCCAAAGGTCATGAGGCCAGAACTAGCACATTGTGGGAAGTCCAGTGTGATTACAATGCCCATTGATTCTCTGCCTTTTGGCTAAGATCAAGTGTTGTATCTTTTCTTATCAGTTTATCAGACAATGTCCATGCCTTTTCCACAATAATGATACCTGTTCATACATATTCTTGGTATGAGGTAAAGGTCTCTCACCAATCAGGCCTGCCTCATTATTTAGACCCATGGTTTGACCTCCTGCCCACCTTCTCCTTAGAGCCCCAACAAACTGCCTCTCCTTAGGCAAAAGCAGAACTCTACCTATCATTTTTCCACAGTATCATGGTCTGGGCAGACTTAATTAAACTGACCCAGCTGTGCTGCTTCCCATTATCCAGCCAAGCTAGATGAGTTCCCAGCCAACTTCCACAGATTCATCTTCCATCACCCCAGACTTCTCTGATGAAGCCAACTCAGGATCTCAACACCTTCCGTGGTAAACCAGAAAGTTCCAAATCAGGGTACTCAAATGAGGTTGCACATTAAAATCACCTGCACAGCCTGAAAGATTGTGGTGCCCTGGTAACACCCCAGACCCGTACATCAGAACCTTAGGGGATGGTACCCAGGCATCTGTGATAGTTAAAGCTCTCCCAAATGATTCCAATGTACAGCCAAGATTGAGAACTACTGTTAAGGTGTCTTCTTCAAGCTCCAGCAACCACATTCGCATAGTGGCTTCCACATTTTAGTGTTTACAGGAACTTCTTGGAGCATTTGTTAAGATTCAGATTCCTAGGGACCCAGAAATTTGCATTCTTACCAGTCACCAAAGATAGTTTCATTGCAAGTCATCAGCAGACCAAGACCACATTTTGGGAAATGCTTCATTAGAGATAGTACTACATCAAAGTGGAATGGGAGCAGGAGGTCTCTGGCCCTTTAAGGACTGATTAAGAGACTTCCTTTAAATTTGTGAAGCAGAGCAGGCTGGGGATGCTTTTTTTCATCCTAGTAGACAAGCTAAGGGGGCAGGTCCTAGAATGGACTTTCCTTTTAAGTTACCTCAGCCTCCAAATAAGTGCTATCTTGTTCCCAGTCCTGGGGAGTAGGTGTGGAGTGCATGATGCCTTGTCCCACCTGCTGTTTCTACTTGTTTTGATGCAAAGAGGCCAAATTAGGAGACCTCATTTGGTCCAGAAGATCCTTGCAGAGGAAGCAACATAGGGCCTGCCTGCCTTTCATTCTTTTCTTGACCTACCCTTTGTGATTGTGGAGTCAAGATGCAGTTACCTGTGTAAAAGGAAAGGGAAAGAGTGACATATTTGGGCTTTGACTAGAACGTGTTGCCGAACGCCAAGCCTGTCAAGATGGTCCTCCTCAGAATCGTTAGAATTCTTCTTTGGGGACTGGTACTTTTTATGGAACACAGAGGCCAAATGGCAAAGGTAGGGCAACCCTCTGCTGCTCTCCTTGCTGAGGCCCCTACCTTGCCCCTGATTCAAGAGCTGCTAGAAGAAGCCCCTGGCAAGCAACAGAGGAAGCCACAGGTCCAAGGGCATCCCATGAGGTACATGCTGGAGTTGTACCAGCGGTCAGCTGATGCACATGGGCACCCTAGGGAGAACCGCACAATTGGGGCCACCATGGTGAGGCTGGTGAGGCCCTTGGCAAATATAGCAAGGACTCTCAGAGGTGAGTTATTATACCATACTCTCCTGGAGGGGAGAGATATGAGGGGCAGTTTAGAGAAAGAAGGATCTGTGGGTTGACTGTCAGGTTTCATTGCCTGGTAAGCAGGTTGTTTTCTCAGGCTTGGTTTTCAAAGAATTGCAAACTTGGGAAAAGCTGCCTCCAATCATACTACTATTTAGGGGCCCAATTTAAGAACAGATTGTGTTGGGGAATCGCTTCCAGGTCCCAGAGCAACCGAGTGATATGTCAATTATTATCTTTCAAAGAAATATGTGCTGCTTGTTATATCACTGAAAATTTTTAATTAAGAAATATACATATACATTCTTGTGGAGTGCTGTTCATATGCTTTATTCTTAGAAGACAAAGAGTACAGAATGCTGAATTGGGGAAATCTACAAAGCCTCAGAAAGGACATCCTTAATGACAGCCACTAACATTAGCTGTTATGAAATAGCCTAATTTTTAAAGATAAAAAATAAATCACAAAGAAGTTAAATAACTTGCAGAGGTCACAAAGACAGTGGGTGGCAGAGACAAGATTTGAGCTCAAGTCTGTTTGATTCTAAAGTCTGTTTATAACTTCTCAAGTGTTTAAATATTATACCTCAATATCCTTGTGTACCAAGCAGTTTTTCAATTTAGACCATGGTGCTAGACATTGAGTTTTAGACATTGAGTTTTTGGTACCAAATGTATTTTGGAATTGCCTTTGTTTCCATTGTGCTTAATTCTGCTTTAAACACCTTCATTAGACACTGTTCCAGGACAGCAGTGGGCTCCCAAGTGCAGGATGCTCTAGGGTATGTAGATAGTCATCAAATTCTAGGAAATCTTGGGAATGTGATGATATCAATTCTGGGCCTTTGCTAGTCTCAGATGATGACAGGATTTACACTCCCTCCTCCAAGCAAAAAACAAATAAACAAACATACCCATAGCTAACCTTTACTGTGAGCTTACCATGCAGTAAAGGTGCTAGGCATTGGGTAAAATACAAACATTATCTTCCTTAATTCTCACTATTATCATATGAGGTAGATACTATTAACCTACTCATTTTATAGGTGAAGAAACAGAGACTTAGGGTAACTGATTCAATGTAATACAACTAGTAATTGGATATGAAGCCAAGGCTTTCAAGCTCCAGAGCTTGTGCTTTTAGTCACTCTGCTGTGCTGATTCCACAACACAACCTTGTGGAGAATGGAACAACATCAGGCACTTTGTTCAGGTTGGGTATAAAAAGGCAAATAACAGTTCCCCTGACCTCTAGATCACATAATGGTGTTACAGCATAATAAATGGTTTGAAAAGGATAAGCAGTAGGGTTCCCAGAACCCCAAAGAAGAAATGGGTCACTGCTTAAATCAAAGAAAGGGAATCAGGGAAACAGTCAGAAAGTCCTCCTTGAAGAGGTGGTATTTAAGCTGGACCTTGCAGAAGGAGTAAGGAGACTATGAATAGAGACAGGGAAGTGCATTCTGTTTAAGGAAAAGGAAAATAGCTTGGTGGGGTGGGGATTCATTCAGCACATATTTATTCAGTACCTACTAAGTTATAAGCACTTGTCTAGGTGCCAGCATACAGCTGTGATCAAGATAAGCATGGCTCTCATGGGTGAGACAAATAAGTAAATACTGAAACTGCAAATTGTGGTAAGTGCTATCAAAGAATGAAACAAGTTGTTTTGTGAAAGAATAGCAAAGAAATCTTCCTTTACATGGGATTATCAGGGAAGACATCTTTGAAGTGATGAAATTTGAGCTGAGATTTGTAAAATAAGCTAGGCATGAGAAGAGTAGACAGAAGACTGATTTAGGCTGAGGAAACAACATGTACAAAGTCCCAGAGTGTGGAAGCACACTTGAAGAACAGAAGGAAGGTGAGTATGGCTGGAGCCCAGTGAACCTTGTGAATGGCAGGATATGAGGCTGATGAGAGACAGGGATTTGTAAGCCATTCTAAGGGCTCTAGAGTTCATACCTTAGTTCAGCAGAAATCAAGTTCATACAAATGATACGAGGTGTGAAAACAAGGTACTTAGAAGTAAGCCAGTGTGCTGGTCTGACTATGGTACATACTAGCATCTAAGGACTCTGGAAAAAATATAGAAATGGATGACTAGAGAGCAGAGCCTGGTTTTTTCCATCAGGAGATGATCCAGCTGAATCGAGCTAGCTGAGAGAGCTTAGCCAGGTTCAATCACACAGAATGTGTGATTCAGCCATTTCCCTGAAAACTTCTGAGCACACCCTTCTGACTCTGACCCTTAACAATCCCACCCTGCTTCAGGAAATATATGATGTCAAAATCTGAAAGGAAAGGGTAGTGTTCCTTACCAGACAGCCTGCTAGATAGAGGTTGGGTTAAATTCCTTTTTGGGCAGGGTGGGGCCTGTATATGGGTGGACCTCTTGGCAAGATTATGGTAGAATGGGAGTCTGGAATAACTTGAGCAAGCAAATACAAGCCTGGCTTTGGCCTTGTGTGAATGATGTCCAGTGCCCCAAACTTCAGGGTTTATAGAGCATTAGTTGGAGCCTGAACTTTAAAAAAATACCCTGGTGCATGAAGACATTAAAGAGCTTCTATGTTAAAAGCCTCAAGTCTACAAAAGAATTTCAGGCTTGTGAATTCCCTGTAGAATGAAGATTAGGTGAGTAATATGCAAATTAGCATGCAAATATTTCGTGATAAAATCTTTGAAGATGAAAGAAGGCTTTTCCCTGTAATATCTGGTTTTTGTCACCTTTGCTCTTGACCTTTGCCAGGAGGGGATGCAGAAGTTCAGATCACTGTGGGCCCCAACTTCCAACCCCTTTGGCCAAGAGCTATCAGCATTATGGTTTAGATTAAAACTCTTAATCACTAGGAGGCACACAAACAAAATATTTATATAACCAAGGTCTTGTTGACAATGTTATTTAGAGGAATGGTGGTACAATGAATGGGGTAAGGAAGAATCATTTCCAGTAATAAATAGAAAAAGTAGTGACTGAGGGTTAATGCCCAACAAGGAATATCTGCTCAAGCAGCAATTCTTAAAGTAGAAGACAGAAATAGTAAAATAGCTGCCCCAGCTAGGTGTAGATAGACAAAATTATTTTGTGGCATCTTGACCTTGGATTTCAAGTGATGGCAGGTCCTAGTCCCCAATATTGTACTGTCACCCTAAAACTGCATCTATATAGTGATATAACATGAGGACTCATTCTTAATTCATTTCTCAACAATTCTCTTAATTGGTCACATTTAATAATCAACTAATAACATGATTGATCTTCTCCCACACATATAATATATATATACAACATAATTCTATATTTAAGAGTTTTTTCAGCCTAGTGCTGTGAGTGAACTAAAAATAAGACACATTTTCTCTCCTTAAGGGAAACAGGCTTGGGCTCAAATCTTGATTCTACCACACACTGGCTGTATGTCCTCTGGCATAGCTTCTCTGAGCCTTAATTTCTTTGTTTGTAAAATAGGGTTAATAACTAGCTCATAGGGCTATTGTAGATTAAACAGCTAATGCATGTAAGAAATCTAATATATTAGTAAGTGCTCAATAAACAATAACTATTATCATGAACTTGAATTAATTTTAAGGCTCTCAGCTGTCAGTGTGTACTGAGAAGGTTTGTGAGAGAGATTCAGGCTTGGAGGTAAGAAGCTAATCTTTGTTCTTGTTTCCTCTTACTTATGCAGGCCCCCAGTATATACAGACCCTGGACTTTCCTCTGAGACCAAACCGGATAGCCTACCAACTAGTCAGAGCCATTATGGTTTACCACCATCAAGTCTACCTAGCTGGCTTTCACCTCTCATGCCATGTGGAGCCCTGGGTCCAGAAAAATACAAGCAATCACACTCTTTCCTCAGAAAGAGGTTCCTCAAAGCCTTCCCTGCTATCCAAAGCTTGGACAGAGATGGATATCACACAACATGTTCAGCAAAGGCTCTGGGATCACAAGGGGCACAGGGTTCTACAACTCCGCTTCATATGTCAGCAGCAAAAAGGTAGTGAGGGTCTTCAGCTTCCTTGGCATGACACGTCATCCTTGGACACTGCCTTCTTGTTACTCTACTTCAATGACACTTATAAAAGTGTTCAGAAGGCCAAACTTCCACCCAGAGGCCAAGAGGAGTTTAAGAAAAGGGACTCTTCTCTTTTCTTGCACAGGGCACGGCGAGCAGCCATTATCACATCTAAGATTCTTGGCCCCACCCAGGAACATGTTGGGTCTGAAAGTAACCAGTGTTCCCTCCACCATTTCCAAGTCAGTTTCCACCAGCTGGGCTGGGATCACTGGATCATTGCTCCCAACCTCTATACCCCAAACTACTGTAAGGGAGCCTGCCCTCGGGTACTACGCTATGGTCTCAATTCTCCCAATCATGCCATCATCCAGAACCTTGTCAATGAGCTGGTGGACCAGAATGTCCCTCAGCCCTCCTGTGTCCCTTATAAGTATGCTCCCATTAGCATCCTTCTGGTTGAGGCAAACGGTAGTATATTGTACAAGGAATATAAGGATATGATTGCCCAGTCCTGTACATGCATGTGATACCACAGGTACAGGTAACTCAGGTTTCCCAAGAAATTGGAGTAGGGTTTAAAATAAAGAAACCAATACCAATGTTAAATCTGCAGGTGATCCTCTACCTAATCTGTGGATTCTATTCCTTCAGCGTTGCTGCTTGTCTCTTCCCCTGTTTATGATCTCCTGGTATCATAAAAACAGCTCTGATATCAAACATCAGTATGTTTTGACTACTAGTTAGAGACCTTAATGCTTGAGTAATATGTTCCTTTGGATATGTCCTATTTTCTTGTCATTTCATTGTGACTTTGTTAAAGTCACCAGTCCATGATGGCAGAAGTTTAGGCACTGTCCCACCAAGATCTGGGAAAGATAGGATCTTCTACTATTCCATCTCCTGAGACTCTCTAGAAGACTTGGAGTGGAGAGAAAGAGGGGAAGAGTTGCATTACTGATTAGGATTATGTATAGGGGAGTAATTTTAACCTTTCTATGGAATACTAGATTTCACAGGATATTGTCTTGTTTTGTGTAACACTTATACCCCTGTTAATTCTCCACATAGAAAGTTCCCTAATGTCTCAGAGGCTAGGAGTTGGCCTGCATGGGGGTGGGAGGGAGAGAAGGCTGTAGTTAGAAAGCTTAAAGTGCTGCGGAGGGAGGCTGCATCATGTTGAGGGTAAATTTCATTCTGGGCTTGCCTGTTTGTGCAAGTTCAATTTGGCTCTGGGAATGAGTCTCTGAGGGAGATGGGCTTGCTGTTTTGGGAAGCATGAAGCTCTACTTTGGACAATATAATGCCTGCAATGTAACTCTTTTCTATTCCTATGCTGTAGTGAAGTGATGGGAACTGAGCTGTGTTACAAATAAATCATTTTGTTGTTAAAGAGAATCTTGAATGTTTTGAGGTTTGGGAGAGAATGGGTAGGAGGAATTTATTTAATTTAGCTATGACCAGCTGCTGAACTCTAATCCCCAAGAGTGGGGCTGGAGGCTCCTCTGAACTATTCTCTTAAGACAGCCCTGCATCCCCAAGGGGGCCCCTTTGAAGAAGCCTATAAGACCTTTTCCCTGCCCAACTGTTCCTTGACTAATCATATGGCCAGTCTCAGTGGGAATGAGATGGAACTGATTTAGGATGGGTGCATGTATTTGCTAAATATAAATATATAAGTCCCTCTTTCTTACCCTATCCATTGTAAATTAACTCACTTTATGACTTCCTTCTCAAAAATTGGTTCCAGCTAGACTAAATTACTCATTTATAAATATACAAATTTTATTCTTTTACCTGAAGAGCTGTTCTATAACATCCTTTTGTCCACCTACCTTCTTTAGTGTATCTCTGGCAATCAGCTCAGAAATTTCTCTGCACAATCTCAATGTTCCCATAATATCCCACACTCAGGTACGTGCCTCCTACTCTGTGCTCACGTAGCACTATTTGCTTTCCTTTAACACATTTCACTCTAACATTTTTTTGGCCAAAAGATGGAGCTCCCTTTTTAAAATAAAGATTTTATTTCTTTTCAGAGAGGCGAAGGGAAGGAGAGAGGGAGAGAACCATCAATGTGTGGTTGCCTCTCTTGTGTCCCCTACTGGGGACCTAACCAGCAACACAGGCATATGCCCTGACTGAAAATTGAACCAGCGACCCCTTGATTCACAGGCCCATGCTCGATCCACTGAGCTGCACCAGCCAGGGTTAAGATGGAGCTCCTTTTGAAAATTTCAGCTGTGTTTTACCCATTTCTATATTGCTGGAGAGTGGCACATAGTACATCCTTGGTGGATACAAACATAGGTTCAAACTTGGACAGTGACACTTTTTATTTTTTTGTGAGGGATGCATTCCTCCTGACATGAAATATTTCAATGTTCACATATTTCATTAATTTGCTATGGAATAAATGTAAGATTTTCAAATATAAAGTAACATTAATTTTGCCCCATTACAAAATCATGATTCAATTACCATTGGATGTGACAACTGTGTTCTTGAATATGAGGTTCATGGAATCATATATGCTGCAAGTTGACATGGGAGAGTAAATGTGAGTTTCTAATTAAGCCATTTCCCCAGCCTACCTATGGTAGGCACAAATATATAACAGGCCTGAAGACAAACTTTGGTCAGAGGACCAGATTCTGAGTTCAGCGTCTCAGTGTTCTTTTGAGATTTTCAGAACATCATTGTCTCCAAACCTTGTGAATCCTGAATACATCTGAAACTTAATACATTTTTGTAGGGTTCATGGTTAATTAGCCCCATTATCTATTAAGCCCTGAGTTGTCTGAATATTAAAAAAAAAAAAAGCCCACTAGAAGGATGGGGTCAGTTGTGGCTGATGGTATAAATTCACTTTTCTTTTGAAATGTTGCTTTCAGCTCAGCACTTTTTCTCAAGTCTGAAGTAAAACATCTATACCTCAAGTGTTCTTCTGGGGAAAAGGAGATATGCTTGCTAGTTAGTGGAGGAGGGTGTGTGGATGAGAAATCTGTCTAACCAGGTGGGTAGGGAGAAATGATTATTTGGTCCAGAAAGGAAAAGCAGAGAACAAAGTCCACCTTGTCCCAGCTCCTTCAGTGAATAGACCAGAATGCTATTTATTGTATGGGCACAAAAGGAGCAATCATTTAAAGTTGCTACTGACCTTGGAGCTCTGTTTGTTGCATTTACTTTGGTAGTATATTACATCCAATACTGAGCAAAGTTGGAAAGCAGGTAAAATTTATTTTTAGTTCCACCAAATATGTGGGTGCCTAATTTTGTAAAAGAAAGTTTCACATGTCTTTGGTCAATTCTCCCAACAGCATTATGAAGTGAGAAAAGTAGTAATGCTGAATCATATGGTAACTATGTTTAACATTTTGAGAAACAGCTAAATGTTTTCCCAAGTGGCTGTACCATTTTACAATCCAGCAATGTATGAGTGAGGCATTCAATTTCTCCACATCCTCACCAATAGTTATCGTCTGTATTTTGAATCTTAATCCTATTAGTGGAGGTGAAGTCGTATTTCACTGTGATTTTGGTCACATTTCCCTAATGACTAATGATATTGAATATCTTTTCATATGCTTATTTGCGATTTTTGTATCTTTAGATAAAAATTTATTCAAGTCACTCGCCCAGTTTTTTTTTTTGTAATCCTTACCTGAGGATATGCCTTCATTGATTCAAGAAAGAGAAACAGAGAGAGGAGGAAGGAGGAGGGGAAGAGAGAGAGAGAGAGAAAGAAAGAAAAAGAAAAAGAAAGAGAAAGAAAGAAAGGAAGAAAGAAAGAAAGTTCTATGTGAGAGAGAGACATCATTCGGCTGCCTCCCATGAGCACCCCAAACGGGGATGGAAACAGCAACTTAGGTATATGCCTTGACCAGGAATAAAACCCATAGCCTTTTGGTGTATGGGAAAATGATCCAATCAAGTAAGTCACCTGGCCAGGGCCATTTGTCCAGTTTTTAATTCGGTTGTCCCTTATTGTTAATTGGTAAAACTTGTTAATGAATTCTAGATATTAGTCCCTTTATCAGGTATATGATTGGCAAATATATTCTATGAGCTACCTTTTAACTTTCATGATGGTGTCCTTAAATACAAAAGTTTTTAACTGGAAAGAAATCCAATTTATCTATTTTTATCTTTTATTGCTTGTGCTTCTGGTGTTACCTAAAAAGCAATGAATAATCCAAGGTCATGGAGATTTATACATCTATGTATTTTTCTAAGATTTTTTATAGCCTTAACTTTAACATTTAGGTGTTACTCCAGTTTAGTTAATTTATGCAAATGGTATGAGGTTATGGTCTAACTTTACTTATTTTTACATAGATTTGCAGTTGTCACAGTACCATTTGTTGAAAAGACTAATCTTTTTCATGTAATTTTCTTGGTACCTTATAAAAAATTGACCATAAATATAAGGGTTTATTTCTCTAGTCTGTCAATTTTGTTCCATTGATCCATATGTCTGTTTTCATGCCAGAACAGCACTCTTGATGACTGTTACTTTGTGTAAGTTATGCAATTGAGAAATGCAATTTTTCCAAATATTTTCTTCTTTATGAAGATTGTTTAAGCTATTCTGGGCCACTTGTATTTTTATGTGAATTTTTTAAACATTTTATTTCATTGATTATGGTGTTACAGTTCTCCCAATTTTTCTTTCTTTGCCCCCCTTCACTCAGCACTGCCCATTCCCTTGGGCAGTCCCCACAGCACTGTTCATGTCCATGGGTCATGCATATAGGTTCTTTGCCTACTTCTTGTCTTATACTGTACTTTATACCCTCATGACTATTCTGTAACTCCTATTTATACTTCGTAATCCCCTCATTTCTTCACCCACTCTCCCCCTCCCCCATCTAATAACCATGAAAACACTCTCCGTATCCATGATCTGTCTCTACTCTTCTCGTTTCCTTAGTTTGTTTTTTTTAGATTCAATTGGCATATATGTTTTATTGCCATTTTATCATTCATAGTTTTCATCTTATATTCTTAAATAAATCTCTTTAAAATTTCATATAAGGGCTAGGTGATGATTAACTCCTTCAACTTGACTTTATCTGGGAAGCAATTTACCATTCTAAATGATAGCTTTTCTGGATAGTCATCTTGGATGTGGGTTCTTGTCTTTCATGACTTGGAATACTTCTTTCCAGCCTCTTCTTGCCTGGAAGGTCTCTTTTGAGAAATCAGCTGACAGTCTGATGGGAACTCCTTTGTAAGTGACTGTCCCCTTATCTCTTGCTGCTTCTAGGATTCTCTCCTTCATTTTAATCCTGGCTAATATAATTATGATGTGCCTTGGTGTGTTCCTCTTTGGATCCACCTGCTTTGGGACTCTCTAAGCTTCCTGGACTTCCTGGAAGTCTATTTCTTTAGCCAGATTGGGGAAATTTTTCTTCATTATTTTTTAAATAAGTTTTCGGTATCTTGCTCTTCCTCTTCTCCTTCTGGCATTCCTATGATTCTGATGTTGGAACATTTAAAGTTGTCCTTGAGGTTCCTGAGCCTCTCTTCATTTTTTTGAATTCTTGTTTCTTCATTCTGTTCTGGTTAGATGTTTATTTCTTCCTTCCACTCTAAATTGGTGATTTGAGTGCCAGTTTCCTTCCCATCACTGTTGGTTCCCTGTGCTTTTCCCTTGATTTCACTCTGCATAGTCTTCATTTCTTCCTCTATTTTGTAACCATACTCAGCCATTTCTGTGAGCATTCTGATTATGTGTTTTTAACTCTGCATCTGATAGCTTGGCTATTTCTTCATCACTTAGTTCTATTTTTGGAGCTTTGATCCGTTCTTTCATTTTAGCCATATTTTTTTATCTAGTCATGCCTGTTACATAGTAAGGGGGAAGAGCCTTAGCTATTTGCCAGGGCAGAGCAACCTATATCTTCATGTCACGGTGCTATATGTAGGGGAGGGGTCAGAGAGGAACAATGCTGCTTGCTCGGCTCTCTCCCCACTTTCAGTCACTTCCCCCACTACCCACAAGCAAGTTTGGCCCTTCTGGTGCTGGTAAGTTGTTTTGTGTATGTTCTAGGACACTGCGAGTCTCTCCAATGAACTCTCCTGTGAAGCTAGGAGTTTCTTCCACTACTACAATTCCCACAGGTTTTTTCAGTCAGAGGTTTTGAGGCTTTATTTCCCTGTACTGGAACCATGGGTTACACAATGTCTCTTGCTCCCCAATTGTTCCTCCTGGTTTATTCACATACAAATGTGGGACCAACCAGTTCTTCTACTGCTGCCTCACCCACTCCAGTCCATCAGCTGCTGCCTTGCCATGATTCCTCTCCACCCCAGCTGCCCATTCCCACCCCTCCTACCAGTATGGATGAATGTGTCTTCTTTAACTCCTTGATTGTCAGACTTCCATACAGTTCAATTTTCTGGCAGTTCTTTTGTATGTTTGTTTGTTTGTTTGTTTTTAAATTTGTTGTTGTCTTTCTTTTGGTTGTACAAGGAGGCAAAGTGTATCTACCTACACCTCCATCTTGGTCCAAAATTCCTTCTCATATGAATTTTAGAATCAGCTTTTCATTTTATGAAAATATTAGCTGAGATTATTTTTTATTAGAGATTGCACTGAATCTGTAGGTAAGTATTATTGCCATCTTAATATTATTAAGTCTTCTGATTTGTAAACATGGGATATCTTTCCATTTATGTAGGATTTAAACTTATTTATTCAACAATGTTTTGTTATTTTTCATTATATGCCTAACATTTTAAATTTATTCCTAAGTTTTTTATTTTTTATGCTATTAGAAAAGGATTTTTCTAAATATCATTAATTGGTAGTGTGTAGAAATACAAATAATTTTTGTATATTTAACTTGTAGCCTGCAACCTTGCTGAACTCATTTATTAGCTGTAATAGTTTATTTGGACTTCTTAGGATTTTCTTCTTTCTTTTTAACCTGGGTGCCTTTTTTGCCTGAGTACCCTGGTTTGAATCTCCAATACTATGTTGAATAGAAGTAGTAAGAGTAGACAGACATCCTTGTCTTGTTCCCCATCTTAGGGGGAAGCATTTAATCTTTCACAAGTAAGTGTCATGTTAGCTCTAGTTTTTCATAGATGCCTGACTTCTATATTCACTTTCAAACTACAGCAATCAACATAGTTGGTATTGGTAAAAGAATAAGCAAACAGATTAATGGGATAGAATAATAGAATAAAGAGCCACAAAATAGACCCACAGAAATATAGTCAACTGATTTTTGACAAAGATTAAAATGCAATGCAATGAATACAGGATAATCTTTTCAACAAATGGTACTGAATATCTAGAAAAGCACATGCAGTTGTCACAGATATTAGTTGAAAATGGGTCATAGACATAAATATCAAACATAAACTATAAACTTCTAGAAGACAACATAGGAAATCTGGGTAATCTTTGGCTTGGAGGTTATTTTTTCCTATATTTTATTGTGTAGGACTTTCAGTACATCATTTTATTTCATTTTGGCCTGAATAAGTATCACTTCATTTTACTTTTGTGGAAACAAAAGGTTCTGGAGGCTTACCTGAGGTCACAAAGCATAGTAAGTGAGTGGGTAGTCAGATCCTAACCCAAATCTGTCTGATTGATGTTTTGATTATTTCGTCTTTTTTATTATTTTTATAAATCTTTAAAAAAGAACATTTAACATTTACTAAGGATATACTGTATAGCCTGTGCAAACATACATAAATATTCACCAAACACTGGCATCCAGAGGTAGGTCAAGGGGTATGGCAGACTGTATTTTGTGGTACAGGGGAGTAGAGGAGAACTATATCTACATACTTACTTTAAATGCATAAAGTATCTCTGGTAACTTAAGGAACCAAGTGGTTGCAGTACAAGAGGTGAAAGAGACTTTTTACTGTAATACATTTTGAGTTTTGAACCATATGAATATCCAAAAATAAAATTTAACACATGCCTGAACCCTTGTCTTAGGAACTTAGCTGTGTGTTGATAGGACAATGCTGACAGAACTGAACCTAAAACTCACAAGGCTGACCATCTTTGTTGTTGCATTTCATACAACCTTTTTTTAACATCCTGAAAGTCTTAATTTTATCTTAGTATTCTCATGGAAGCAGAGATCCAGTACAGAATATTATTTTAGTTTTCCTTAGCAACTGTTTAATTTAAAACTTCAATGGCTTAAGAGTAAAAAAAAGTTGAGTCCTGCCCTGGCTGGTGTGGCTCAGTGGATTGAGTGTGGGCCTGTGAACCAAAGGATCACAGTTCAATTCCCAGTCAGGGCACATGCCTGGATTGCAGGCCAGTTCCCATCAGGGGATGCACGAGGGGCAACCATACATTGATGTTTCTCTCCCTCTCTCCTTGCCTTCCCCTCTAAAGATAAATAAATTAAAAATCTTAAAAAAAAATTTGAGTCCTCACAAAATATCTCCTACTGACTTTCCTTCATAGTTTCTTATCTTCCTTTGTGAAATAACATCAAATAGCTGTACTAAAGAAAGCTTTCCTGTTGCATCCTTTATCAACACATACTGGCGGACCTCCTAGGGCAACATAGAAATCCATACAAGAGGAGGAAGCACACTAAAATAATGGAGTACAGTCACATATTTTTTCCCTACATTGGAAATATCATTTTTTCAAGATGCCTTCTTGCATGTCTGTTGACACTCCAAGGCAAAATAACCAGTTCACAGCAGCCTAAGCCAACCTAGCAATCATTTCTTAGACGCACCTGGCAAAGATGAATTCATACAATTCAAAATTTCAACCATTGTTTTAGGGCAATAACCTGGTACTCATTAACATATTTTAGTTGTGACTCACTTTTTGAGGAAAATATCTGTTCACATACATCATGGCACATTTTGTAATCCTTTGAATGATCACAACACAATGCACCCCATACTGACAAGGCCAAGCCCTCTACTGACTCCATGATGGTTACCAGGACCAGGAGAAGTTACAGCTCACTAGAAGGCCCATACAGTTGCCATGTCTGGACTGGGAGGTCCAGAGCCAGAGGATGCTCAGACCCAGCATGACCCTCACTGCTGCTCAGATGATGACTTTAAAGATATGACACCGAAAGTATGTCTAAGAATAAATAAATGGAACTTGGACTTTATTAAAATTAAAGCTTCTGCTCTGTAAAAGACACTGTTAAGAGAATACAAACATAAACCACAGACTGGAAATAAATATTTGCAAAACACATATTAGATAAAGGACTTGTATCCAAAACATACAGCACTAATTGCTGGTAGAAATAAAAAGTGGTACGATGTGCTTTGGAAGACAATCTGATAGTTTCTTACAAAGCTAAACATGGTCTCATCATATAATCCAGCAATCACACTTCTTATTTTTAATGTTTTATTGTTTAGTATATTACATTTGTCTCATTTTTCTCTTTTGCCCCCCTCCATCCAGCCCACTCCTCTAGCCAAAATCAATCCATTCTCTGTTGTCCATATCCATGTGCCATTCATATATGTTCTTTGACTAGTCCTTCCCCCTTCCTTATACCATTCTCCCCACCTTCCTCCCCTCCTATAGCTATCAGTCTATTCCATGTTTTTATGTATCTGGTTCTATTTTTCTTGTTAGTTTATTTTGTTCATTAGATTTTAGTTATAAGTGAGATCATATGGTATTTGTCTTTTGCTAACTGGCTCATTTCACTTAGCATAATAGTCTCCAGTTTCATCCATGCTTTTGCAAAAGACAGGACTTCCTTCTTTCTTTTTGTGTCAGTGTACCACCATTTGTTAATCCACTCGTGCTGATGGACACTTGGGCTGTTTCTAGTACTTGGTTATTGTAAATAGTGCTGCTGTGAACATAGGGGTGCATAAATTCTTTGAACTGGTATTTCAGGATTCTTAGGGTATATTCCCGGCAGTAAAATTGCTGAGTCATAAAGCAGTTCCATTTTTAGTTTTTTGAAGAAATTCCATATTGTTTTCTACAATGGTTTCACCAGTCTGCATTCCCACCAACAGTGCACTAGGGTTCTTTTTTCTCTACATCCTTGCCAGCACTTGTTGTTTGTTGATTTGTTTATGATGGCCATTCTGACCAGTATGAAGTAGTATCTCATTGTGGTTTTAATTTGCATCTCTCTGATGGCTAGTGATGTTGAGCATCTTTTCATGTGTCTATGTGCCCTCTGTATGTCCTCCTTGAGGAAGTATCCAGGTCCTTTGCCCATTTTTTTAATTGGATAGTTTGTTTTCCTGGTGTTGAGTCATTTGAGTTCTTTATATATTTTGGAAATTAAACCCTTATCCAGTATATCACTGGCAAATATGTTCTCCCATATGGTTGGTTCCCTTTTCATTTTGATGATAGCTTCTTTAGCCATGCAGAAGCTTTTTAATTTGATGTGGTCCCATTTATTTACTTAAATAAGTAGAAAAGTTATGTTCATGCAAAAACCTGCACATGAATTTTTTTAAAGATGTTATTTATTTTTAAAGAGAGGGAAATGGAAGTAGAAAGAGAGAGAGAGAGAAACATCAATGTGTGGTTAGCTCACATGCACCCCCTACCAGGGACCTGGCCTGCAACCCAGGAATATGCTCTGACTGGGAATTGAATTGGTGACCCCTTGCTTTGCAGGCCAGCACTCAATCCACTGAGCCACACCAGCCAGGGCAATGTTTATTTATAGCAACTTTATTCATAATTGTCCAAACTTGGAAGCAATGACAATGTCCTTAAATAGGTAAATGGATAAACACAGTCTGGTACATGTATATAATGAAATATTATTCAGCGATAAAAAGAAATGAACTGTCAAGTCACAAAAAGATATGGAAGAATCTTAAATGCATATTGGTAAGTGAAGAAAGCCAGTCTGAGAATATTACATTCTCTATTATTCTATTCATATGATATTCAGGAAAAGGCAAAACTACAGAGACAGTAAAAAGATCAGTGATTTCCACTGGTTCAGAAGGAGAAAATGAGGGTTGAATACATGGAACACAGGAGATTTTTAGGACAGTAAAAAACTCTATATGATTCTGTAGTGATAGATAAATACATTTTACATTCCTCAAAACCCACGTAGAATGTACAATTGAAAAGAGTGAAGCTCTCCCACAGTTCTGTGATGCTTGGGGCCCCAGGCTGGCGTCTGTGGTCTTGGCCTCCACTGCCAGGTGCCTACATGGAGAACAAGGTCAGCCTTACATCGGGAAAGCAGAGAGTCCTGGGGCTGGGGGCGCAAGCTGGGGAGCAGAGTAAGTAGCACTGGGCAGCTCAGGTGTCAGCTGGATGGGTGGCGCCCCCAGAGGGGACCATGTCTAACAAAGTTTACGTGCTGCCAAGTGCAGCCAATGGACATGTGAAGTTAGTGGTGTCCAGCACGCCTCTGGTAGACTTCCTGATGCAGGTGGAGGATTATATGCACACCTATGGTTCCAGATGTAGCAACTGGTTACTACCTGAACCACACTGGCTTGGAAACCTCAGACCCTCACATAATTTGGCGCATCTCTCTAGCTGCTCTGAAATTCACCTCACACATTGCCAATGATGTACTACAGCATGCAAAATGAAGGACACAGCCTCTGGCAGTTTCCAAAGCAAGAGCAAAGACTCAAGTACACTGTAACCATGGATGACTTGACCCTTGCCCTCAAGGAGTTCAGGATCAATGTGAAGAACCTGCACTATTTCCTCTGAGCCACCCAAACTCTATGTACTTGTCTGTCCCCTTGTCTCCACACCAGCCTGTTTTCAAAATAACTTTATTGTGACAAACAAAAAAAAGAATGAACCCTAATGTAAACAATGTACTTAAATTAATAACAATGTATCAATACTTGTTCTTCATGTAACAAATGTACCATACCTGTGCAACACATTAATAATACAGGAAAATGTGGAGGGGGAACAGAAAGTAACAGTGGTAATATGGGAACTCTGTACTTTAAGTCTTTCTCTAACATCAAAGCTGCTCTAAAAAAATAATGACTGTCAAGGAAAAAAAAAGTGCTTTTTCTGGGGTGAGCTCTGAGGCAGGTCAAATAAAGATAAGTTTGTGAGGGTTTTTTTCCCCAAGAACTGTCAGGTCAAATTGTGACTATTCTCTAGAAATGGGGCTTTTGGAAAAACTGAAACCGAGTCTTCCCCCTCCAGTGACTGCTAAGCTACTGATTTTCACAACAGGTGTAGGTGTTAGACTGTTATTTTTCAAGGCTATTGTTGAGCCAAGGAGAGGGCAATTGGAATAGGAAAGTTAAAACACCACAAAGCTCATTACTCTCACAGGGGTTCAGTCGTTTTTCTTGGATAAATACTCCTGGATTGTTGCAAGCCTTTGAATTATTCCAGAGTTCTGAAAAAGTTGATATTGATAATTTTTTTTGCCAGGACTCTTATTGGTTTTATTGAGGAGTGGATTTTTGGAGGTTCTTGCTCCATGATTCCTGAAGTGCTCTTCTATTAGCCCCATTTCAGTGTGACCTGTCCCAGAGATCCATAGATCTGTGTCTCCTCATTCATTTGTTTAACAGATACAAGTGAAGTTCCCTAGATAATAGACTATTTCTTATCATCCCATAAAGTTTTAAACACACTTAGAAACCAAGGTGTTTATATACTTACATACATATGTGCATACAAATGCCCTCACCCTCTGTGTTATCTAGCTAGTGAGCTATCCACCCATCCATCCATCTAACCATCCATTTATTCCATATGTAATTTTATTTACAAGTGGAGTTCATGTAGAGGAAGAAGATGGTGTCCCCACACAGTGTGCTATTGTCTAATCAAATGCTTTTATCACTTTCTCATCTTTGTGTATTTGAGTGCTTTTATATTCAACAAGCAGAAAGCTAACCTTGAACTTAGTATATGATCTGGCCCTGGGAGTGCCAACAGAAAAATATCAGAGAAAGCAAGATGGGAGGGGGTTTGGCTCAGAGAGGGAGAGGTAAAGGGATTTCTACACATCAAAAATATATAAAACACTTGAACAATGTCTGTTAGATAGGAAGAACAATCTCAAGAGTGGGTGTGAAGGGTTAGACTCCAGAATGTAAGGAGGCTTAGTAACTGAACTACTTTCCACCAAATGATATCTGACAGGATTCATTTCTGACACTATCTAAATATTACCTTATTGGAATCTTGCTGTGTTTTGCTGCTGCTACCACTGCTGGTACCTCACCTGGTAAGTCTGATAGAACTTCACAGTGCTAATGCTGGGAAGGGAGGTGAGCATTACATTGAGTGTACTTTCTGCTTTTTCCTCTTTTGAGGACCCTTACATACCCAACTAAAGAATCTATTGGAGCTGTGAGGCAGTGGCAAAACCATTAGATGGCATGGGTCTGCCAGTCATTTCCAGGTGGCTAGGATGACTCCATTCTAGAGAATCCTTCATGGCAAACTTGTTGGGATTGCCTGCACTTGGACCAAATACTGCAGGTGAGAGCTTTGTCTCACCCTCTGCCTCTTCACAGCTAAATTGCTTAACACCAGGATTCTCAGGGTCCAGATGACCCGTGCTTTGTCTTTTTAGGAATGATTGCTGTGTAGTCAAAAACTTTGGGGCTGACACCATGGAGAAGACATAAAAGCATGAAGGGAGAAAAAGCCGCCTTTGCTAAGCAATTCACTTTCTGTGATTTGTTTCTGCATTAATGGACCTTAATTATCCCTGGTCATTGATTTTTTTGGCTAGTTCATATTTTATGGTACATATATATGCTTTATATTCAGGACGGAAATGATATTGGAACAGGAGAAAAGATCAAACTACTAGTCCCTATTAGTCTGTGTCCATTGTGCCCTAGAACCATCCTGCTTATTTCTTAGTACCAGTAGGATCCTGTCAGGACAGCATTGAGATGAACAGAAAATGGCTACGACCTTGGATAGTTCAGTGTCACAGGGTGGAAGAACTTTTTTTCTCTCCATACCACTCCTCCACCCAAAACATACATATATGCATTGTATCTTTCAATAGCTAGAAAGCACAGAGAGGAAGAAGGGCTGTGTTCCTATGGAAATTTCCTAGACCTATACACTTAACATTAGCCCATAAATTTCCCCATTCCAAGAAAATGCAGGGCCCCTCTATCATAGTCCATATCTCTATGTTTTTCAACTCATACTCCCAATGAGATGACAGTTCCCCCCTGCTTTAGAGTACATACACACACACACAGCTGTCTTCTCACTTTCTACATTCCCTTGTAAGCTATGAGTTAGTAAATTATTAAGAAGGAGCCCTATGTGACTTCCCTGGCCTTTACTATGCTCTTCCAGTCAAGTAGTCCAAAACTCTCTGTGGAATCCAGCTAATGGTGTTTGTCAGGTTAAGAAAGAGCCTCATGAGCCTTTTGCCACTCCCCACCCCTGCCCCAAAGCCCCCAGAAGGAACCAAAACTGCTGATACCTAGTTTTCAGGCTACAGAACTATGACAGAATAAATTTGTGTTGTTTTAAGCTACACAGTTTGTGGTAATTTGTTATGGCAGTCCCAAGAATCTAATATAGTAGGTAAATGTAAAAGTTAGTATTATTGTTTCATTGGTTTGTAACTTCTATTTTTCTATACCATTCAAAAGACTACCCATTATGACAGCATGGATGGAACTGGAGAGCAATATGCTGAGTGAAATAAGCCAGGTGGTGAAAGATAAATACCATATGATTTCACCTGTAAGTGGAACCTAATCAACAAAACAAACAAGCAAGCAAAACAGAACCAGAGACACTGAAATAAAGAACAAACTGACAGTAAACAGAGGAGAGGTGGGAGGGGATAATGGGAAGAATGGTTTTCAGGAACAACTATATAGGACACATGGACAAAACCAAGTGTGGGGGTGGAAGCAAGGGAGGGAAGTGGGTTTGGCTGGGATACAGGAGTAGTGGCAGGTAAATGTAGACAACTGTAATTGAACAATGATAAAATAATTTAAAAATAAAGATGATAGTGTAAATGTTGGGGAGAAAAGAAATGAAGATGTGAGAATGTATCAGAATGTTATTATCCCTATCTTTTATAGGAGAAGTCAATCAAGGTATGAATTAAAACACCCAGTTCAAAAAATGCAAGAAATATATATATATAACTATATATATATATATATATATATATATATATATATATATAACTATAAATCTATATTGATTGGAGCACAGTGTATAAAGATGTAATTTGTGACAATAACAACATAAAAGGATAAGGATGAAGCTGTGTAAAAACAAACAGACCTTGTGTAATGTTGAAGCTAAGTTGGTACTAATTCAAACTGGATTGTTATAGATTTAAGATATTAATTGTAATCCCTAGGCTAACTCAGGAAATAACTTTAAAATGAGCACAAAAAGAAGTGAGAAGCAGATAAAACAGTTCTCTATAAAAACAAAAACTGATTAAACACAAAAGAAGGCAGTAATAGAGGAAATGTGGAACAAAAAGTATAAGATATATACAAAACTGCAAAATGGTAGAAATAAGCACTTCCTTATTAGTAAGTACTTTCAATGTAAATGTATTACATTCTCCAATAAAGGCAGAAAGTGTAAGAATGAATAAAAGAAATATAATCCAACTGTACATTGTTTATGAGATATACTTTAAATCCAAAATCAGAAAATGAGTAGATTAAAAGCAAAAACATTGAAACCACTATTCTATGTGAATAGTAACCAAAAGAGAGCTGAGATGGCTATAATGAAATCAAATAAAATACACTTTAACTCAAACTGTTAGAAGAGACAAAGAAGGACATTACATAATGATAAAAAGGTTGATCCACCAAGTACATATGAAAATTATAGTCACATAAAAATAGTTCTAAAATAATAATGGAAGACTTCAATACATTTTTAATTATGGAAAGAACAGATAGAAAGAAGGTCAATAAAGAAATAGAGAATTTGAACACTATAAACCTACTAGACCTAACAGTGTTCTGGATGTATATATTACACATGGAATATTCTCCAGTATAGGTGATATTATAGTGAACAAAACAAGTGTCAATAAATTTTAAAAGATTGAAATTAGACAAAGTATATTCTCCAACCACAATAGAATAAAAGTAGAAATCATTAACTGAAGGAAAATGGAAAATTGATGAATATGTTGCAATTAATCAATGTACCCTTAAACAACTAATAGGCAAAAGAAGACATAGCAAGAAGAGTACAGGATAATACTGTATTCTTCCACCCTGTATTGGATAATACTTAAAAATAGATAAAAGGGAAAAGACAGCATATAAAAACCTATGGGATACTACAAAGGCAGTTCTCGGTAGAAAATTTATATCTGTAAATGACCACATAAAAAGAAAAATAATCTCAAAAAATGACCTAACTTTATACCTTCAGGAACTAGAAAAAGAAGAGCACAGTGAAGCCATAGCTAGTAGTAGGAAGGAAATAACAAAGACTATAGCAGAGAGAGATGAAATGAAGAATAGAAAAACAATAGAGGGTATCAATGAAATCAGAAGTTTATTCTTTGAAATGATTTTAAAAAAGACAAATCTTTAGTTACATTACTTTTTAAAAAGGAGATGATGCAAATAATTAAAGTCAGAAAAGCAGGGCATTACTACTGACTTATAGTAATAAAAAGGATTATAAGAGAATATGCTGAAGAAATGCACATCAGCCAGACAACCTAGGCAAAACATACTTTCCTAGAAGTAAACTATGAAAACTGATCTGAAAAATAGAAACTCTGAATAGACCTAGAACAACTAAGAGACTAATTCACTAATCAAAACTTCCCAACAAGGACAAAGCCCAGGAACAAATGATTTCCCTGGTGAATTCTACCAAACACTTAAAGAATTAACACCAATATTTCTCAAACACTTCTAAAAAAATGAGAGAATACTTCCTAACTCATTCTGTAAGGTCAGTGTTACCCCCAAACTAAACCAGACAAAAACACTACAAGAAAATAAAACTACGGGCCAATATCCCAAATGAATATAGGTGCAAAACTCCTTAAAAAATACTAGCAAAGTGAATTCAGCAGCATATTTAAAGGATTATATACCACCACTACGAGGGGTGTATCCTAGGAACGCAGGACTGGTTTCACATATGAAAATTAATATAACCACATTAATAGAACAAAGTAGGAAAACACATGATTGTCTCAAGTGATGTAGAAAATGCATTTGACAAAATCCAGTAGTTCTTCATGATGAAAAAGAAAACACTGAAAAAAAAATGAGAACAGAAGGGAACTTCCTCAACATGATATGGGGCATTTAGGAAAAACCCATAGCTACATTCGGATCCAATAAACTCAATGGTTAAAGTATGAAAGGTTTCCCTAATATCAAAATATCAAAGATAATAAAGACATGTCTCTATGGTCCATTAATATTTGGCAAAGGGAGCAGAAGCATAAAATGGAGTAAAAATAGCCTCTTCAACAAATGGTGTTGGGAGATCTGGAATGGTACATGCAAAAAAATGAAACTAGACCACCAACTTCCACTATACACCATAGTAAACTCAA
Organism: Artibeus jamaicensis; assembly: GCF_021234435.1. Lineage (NCBI taxonomy): Eukaryota > Metazoa > Chordata > Mammalia > Chiroptera > Phyllostomidae > Artibeus > Artibeus jamaicensis. The sequence goes on from NW_026521900.1 coordinate 12,609,642, forward strand.
AATGGATAAAAAACTTAAACATTAACTGCAACACAATAAAAGTCCAAGAGGAAAACTTAGGCAGGAAAATTTCAGGTATCCTGCGCAGCAATATTTTCACCAATACATCCTTTAGGGCAAGGCACATAAAGGAAAGAATAGTCAAATGGGACTAAATCAAATTAAAAAGCTTCTGCATGGCTAAAGAAAACATCACCAAATTAAAAGGGAACCAACCATATCAGGGAACATATTTGCCAAGTACTTTGGACAAGGGTCTGATCTCCAAAATATATAAAGAACTCATATGACTCAATACCAGGAAGACAAATCAATTTAAAAATGGGCAAAGGACCTGAACAGACACTTCTCCAAGGAGGTCATACAGAGAGCCCATACACATACAAAAGGATACTCAACATCACTAGCTATCCAAAAGATGCAAATTAAAACCACAATGAGATACCACCTCACACTAGTCAGAATGGTTATCATTAACAAACCAACAAACAAGTGTTGGCAAGAAAGTAGAGAAAAGGGAACCCTAGTACACTGTTGATGGGAATGCAGACTGGTGCAGCCACTGTGGAAAACAGTATGGAATTTCCTCAAAAAACTAAAAATGCAACCGCCTTAAAATTTTTTATTTAGTTGTTTTTCAAGTACAGTTTTCTGTCTATTTCTCCCATCACAGCCCAACCCACCCTGTGCTCCCCACCTCCCTCCCATTTCCACCCCCCTTAGTTTTTGTCCTTGTGTCCTTCATACTTGTTCCTCCAAATGCCTCCCCTTTTTTCCCCTTAAATTCCCTCCCCTCTCCCCTCTGGTCACTGTTCTCCTATTCTGCAACTGCCTTTTGACCCAGCAATTCCACTGCTGGGATTATACCCTAAGAATCCTGAAACACCAATCCAAAAGAACCTATGACCCCAATGTTCATAGCAGCACAATTTACAATAGCCAAGTGCTGGGCACAACCTAGGTGCCCATCAGTAAATGAGTAGATGAAAAAACTGGTACATTTACACAGTCGAATTCTATGCAGAAGAAAGACAGAAGGAGCTCCTACCCTTTGCAGCAGCATAGATGGAGCTGGAGAGCATTATATGATCTCACCTATAACAGGAACGTAATGAACAAAACAAACAAAGGAGCAAAATAGAACCAGAGACATGGAAACAAGGAACAAACTGATAGGGACCACAGAGGAGGGGAGTGGGAGACAAGGGAGGTAAAAAGGGGAAGGTCCTAGTTAGTGAACAAGTATAAATGACCATGGACATGGACAATGGGGTGGGGATTGACTGTGCGAATAGGAGTAGGGGCAGGCAGGGGAGAGCAATGGGGGAAAATCGGGACAGTTGTAATAGAACAACAATAAAAAATATCAAGGATAAGACAGGGTGCCTGCATTTGCCATTTGTATTCAACAGTGTGCTGAAATTTATAGCCAGGGGAATCAGACAAGAAAAAAAAAAAGGCATCCAAATTGGAAAGGAAAATTTTAAACTATCTCTATTCATAAACAATGCAATCTACTATATAGAAAATTCTGATGAATCCACACATAATAAAACTATTAGAACTAGTAAAAATATGTAGCAAAATTGAACTCTGGCCAAGATGGAGACGTAGGTAAACACACTGTGCCTCCTCACACAACCAAAGAACAACAAGAATTTAAAAACAAAAAACAACCAGTACGAACAGAAAATCAAACTGTCTGACAACCAAGGAGTTAAAGAAAACACATAGTTCCAGACCAGTAGGAGGGGCAGAGTTGGGCAGCTGGGACAGAGAGGACTTTGCGGTGGCAAGGCTGCAGTGGGCAGACCCTGCAGGGCAGCTGCTGGCAGAGGGGCGATCCTACATTCGTGCACAGATAAACCGGGAGAAACAACTAAAGAGCTGGAAGGACTGCACAAACCAGGGCCCCAGTGCAGGGAAATAAAGCCTCAAACCACTGATTGAAAACACCTGTGGGAGTTGAGGCGGAAGTGGGAGAAAACCCAGCCTCACATGAGAGTTTGTTGGAGAGACCCACAGGGTCCTAGAACACACACAAGCCCACCCACTTGGGAATTGCCCAATTTGCTTGTGGGAAGTGGGGGAAGTGACTGAAATCTGGCAGAGAGCGGAACAAGCACCATTGTTTCCTCTTGGACCCCTTCCCAACATACAGCATCACAACATAGAGACAGGAATTGCCCCACCCAGGTGAACACCTAAGGCTCCACCCCTCGAGGTGCATAAAGACAAAACAGAAATGGCCCAAACAAAAGAACAGATTAAAGCTCCAGAAAAAATACAACTAAGTGATGAAGAGATAGCCAACCTATCAGATATACGGTTCAAAACACTGGTAATCAGGATGCTCACAGAATTGTTTGAATTTGGTCACAAATTAGATTTTCAAAAATGAAGGCTATGCTAAGTGAAATAAAGGAAAACATATAGGGAACCAATAGTGATGGGAAGGAAACTGGGACTCAACTCAACAGTGTGGACCAGAAGGAAGAAAGAAACATCCGATCAGAAAAGAATGAAGAAACAAAAATTCAAAACAATGAGGAGAGGATTAGGAACCTCCAGGACATCTCTAAACGTTCCAACATCTGAATTATAGGGGTACCAAAAGGAGAAAAGGAAGAGCAACAAGTGCAAAAGTTATTTTAACAAATAATAAAGGAGAACTTCCCCAATCTGGCAAAGGAAATAGACTTGAAGGAAGTCCAGGAAGCTCAGAGAGTCCCAAAAAAGTGGGACCCAAAGAGGATCACAACAAGACATACCATAATTACATTACCCAAGATTAAAATTAAAGAGAGAATCCTAGAATCGGCAAGAGAAAAGGAGGCAGTTACCTACAAAGGGGGTCCCATAAGACTGTTAGCTGATTTCTCAGAAGAGACCTTCCAGGCGAGAAGGGGCTGGAAAGAAGTATTCCAAGTCATGAAAGACAAGGACCTACATCTAAGATTGCTCTATCCAGCAAAGCATTCATTTAGAATAGAATGGCAGAAAAAGCACTTCTCAGATAAGGTCAAGTTAAAGGAGTTCATCATCACCAAGCCCTTATTATATGAAATGTTAAAGGTACTTATATAAGGAAAGAAGATAAAAAATATGAACAGTAAAATGACAGCAAACTCACAATTATTAACAACCACACCTAAAGCAAAAACAAAAGCAAACTAAGCCAACAACTAGAACAGGAACAGAACCACAGAAATGGAGATCACATGGAGTGCTATCAACAGGAGAGTCAACAGGAGTCAACAGGAGAGGGAGATAGGGGGAAAAGGTACAAAGAATAAGTAGCATAGATGGTAGGTAGAAAATAGACAGGGGGAGTGTAAGAATAGCAAAGAAAATGTAGAAGCCAAAGAACATATGACACATGACATGAACTAAAGGGGGAGAATGTGGGTGGGAGGGGGTGTTCAGGGTGGAAGAGAATAAGGGGGCAGGGAAATGGGGCAACTGTAATAGCATAATCAATTAAATATATTATAAAATTATGTAGCAAAATTGTGCCATACAAGATGAACACAATGATCAGTTTTAGTTTATTTTCTAGCAATGAACAACTAACCAAATGGGAAATAAAGAAAATAATTCCATTTACAGAATGATAAAGAATAGAATACATAGGGATAAATTAAGAAAAAATTTGTAATACTTATAACAAAAATTACAAATGCTGATACAATAAAAAAGAAAATACAATAAAATGAAAATTAATAATGTGTTAATGAATTGGATAGCTTAATACTGTTGAGATGTCAACATTTGTGAAAGTGATTAATAGATACAAGACAATCACCTGTCTTGTGGCCAAAATATCTATGGCCACTTTTGCAGAAATGGAAAATCTCAGCCTAATATTTATATATAATTATAAGAGACCCCAAATTATCAAAACAATATGAAAAAAAAGCAAGTAGGAAGGCCCGCAATTACCAATTTCAAAACTTACTATAAAACTTCAGTAATCAAACACTTTGATCCTGGAATAAGGATAGATATTTAGATTAATGGAATAAAATTGAGCCTTCAGAAATAAATCCATACATCTATGGTCAATTGATTTCTGACAATGGAGCCAAAATCATTTAATTGGGAAAGAATAGTCTTTTTAATAAATGGTATTGGGGGAGGAGTCCTTACCAGAAAGAGAGTCAGGAAATGAAGAGCACCTTTATGATGGGAAAGCCTGGAAGACATCACCTTTCAAATGATCCCAGTTAACCTCACTCCTGTTGAGACAAACGGATTTCCTATGACACCAAATGGGATGCAGTGTACTTGGCAAACCAATATCTACATTAATCAGTCTCCTTGAAGTTTGATGAATGTGCTTATACACCATGCCAGTAATTGTGGGACAATGACATGTGAGCAGAAGCAGTATAGGTGGCATCCATGGGTGTCTTTAAAGAAGTATATGTCCTTTATCCCTGTTACTGCTGTAAAGAATCCATGGCCTGTTCTGAGTCATCTCATATATGAAGAGGAGGAAAGGACTCTAATGTTACAAAAGCAACAAATAAACTAACACAGTGGAGTACAAAAATAAATAAATAAATGGTATTGGAGCCCTGGTTGGTATAGCTCAGTGGATTGAGCACGGGCCTGAGAACCAAAAGATCTTGGTTCGATTCCCTGTCAGGGCACATGCCTGGGTTGCAGGCCATTTCCCAGCAGGGGCCAGTTCCCAGCAGGGGATGCACCAGAAGCAACCATACATTGATATTTCTCTCCTTCTCTCCTCCCCTTCTCTTCTAAAGATAAATAAATAAAATTAAAAAAGCAAAAATAAATGGTATTGGGAAAACTCTATATCCATATTCAAAAGAATGTAGGTGGAGCCTTCCTCACTCTGTATACAAAAATTAATTCAAAATGGATCAAATACCTAAATATAAGACCCCAAACTATATAGCTGTTAGAAAATTACATAGACTTAAATCTTCATGACTTTGGATTTGGCAATGATTTCTTAGATATTTCACCAAAAGTACAAGAGACAGAAAAAAATCCATTGGCCTTTATCAAAATTAAAAACTTTGGGTCTTTGAGGGACACTATCAAGAGAATAAAGACAACTAGAATGGGAGAAAATATTTACAAATCACGTATCTGATTAGGGTCTAGTATCCAGAATATATAAAGAATTCTTACAACTAAACAACAAAAGACAAACAATTCAATTAAACAGCAGACAAAGAACTCAATAGACATTTCTTCAAAGTAGACATATAAATGGACAAGAATCCCATGAAAAGCAGTTCAACATCACTTCTGTAAACTAAATGTTTGTGTTCACCCAAATTTCGTGAGTTGAAACCTCACCCAGAATGTAATGGTATTTGGAGATAAAACCTTCAGAATATGATTAGATCATACAGATGGACCCTCATGAATGGGATTAGTGCCTTTAAAATAGAGGCCCCAGAGAGCTCTCTCACTGCTTTTACCTTGTAATTTTGCAGTGAGAAATCAACCATTTATGAAGGAGGACGTAGGCCCTCATCAGACACTAAATCACCCAGTGCCTTGATCTTGGATTTTCCAGCCTCCAGAACTCTAAGAAATAGATTCATTGTTGTTTTTTTTTATTCACCTTATCTATCCTATTCTGTTATAGCAGCCCAAATGGACTAAGACAATCACTAATCATTAGGGAAATGCACATCAAAACCGTGAGATACCACTTCATACCTACTAGGATGGCTATAAAAAATTGAAAAATATCAAGTTTTGAAAAGAATGTGGAGAAATTGGAACTTGTATACATTACTGGTGGAAATATAAAATGCTTCAGCTGTGATGGAAAACAGTTTGGAATTTCTTCAGTAAGTACAACGTAGGATTACCATGTAACCCAGCAATTCCACTCTTGGTTTTATACCCACAATAATTGAAAATAAGTGTTCAAGAGAAAACATGTACACAAATGGTCATACCAGCCTTATGTACAACAGGCAATCAACTGACCCATACAATGGAATATTATTCAACAATAAAAATGAAGTACAAATACATTCAAAACATGGATGAACCTTAAAAACATCATGCTAAACGTAAGAAGCCAGGCACAAAAAGACCACATAGTGCATGATTCCATTTGTAAGAAATATCCAGAATAGGCATATCTATAGGAACAGAAAGCAGATTAATGGTTGCCAGGGAATTGACTGGGGGAAAGAAAAATGTGCAATGGATATTGAATGGGTATGTGGTTTCCTTTTGGGGTGATGAAATATTCTGAAACAAGATAGAGGTGATGGCTGTAAAACATTGTGAATGTATTAAATGTCACTGAATTGGACACTCTATAATGGTTAAATTTTATGTTATTTGTGACTGTGTTTTCAACCTTGATAACCCTGCTATAGGGATTTAAAAACATTTTCTTAACTCTCTTAGTCTACCTAGAAGCAATATTTTACCACTGTATTTGGAATGTTAAAACTATTACTTTAGCCCTGGCTGGTGTAGCCCAGTGGATTGAGCATGGGCCTGCGAACCACACGATCGTGGTTCAATTCCCAGTCAGGGCACATGCCTGGGTTGCAGGCCAATTCCCAGCAGGGGATCCACGAGATGCAACCATACATTGATATTCTCTCCTTTCCTTCCCCTCTAAAGGTAAATAAATAAAATCTTTAAAAAAACCCAATTCCTTTATAGGTACCTTTACCTTGCGCTCTTTATGATATAATTAGTCATATATGGTACCTACATATACTGAAAATCCATTAAACATTTTTACAATTTTTGCTATCAAATATCATTTTTAAAAACTCAAGAGGACAAAAGCAGTCAATCATATTTACTCAGATATTTACTGTTTCTTCTACACTTTCTTCATTTCTGCTGTTCTACATTTCCTTCTAGTAACATTTTTCTTGTGTGAAAAGCCTCTTTTTATTGTTTTTAAAGCCTATCTGCTGGCTATAAATATTCTTAGGTTTACTTTATCTGGCAATATCTTTATTTCACCCTTTCCCCTTGAACAATATTTTCACTTGATTTAGAATTTGGAATTGAAAGATTTGTTTTTGGACTTGAAAAGTGTGCCAGTTCTCTCTGGCCCCAGGGGTTTATGATGAGATATTTAAAGTTATTTGAATCATTTTTCCCATATACAGTGGGCCAATTTTCTCTATTTTCAACATTTTTTTTTGCCTTTCAATTTTGGCAATTTGATTAGGATGTTTCTGGGCATAAATTTATATTGGTTTATCTTATTTAGAATCCATTCAGCTTCTTGAATTGGTAGATTTATGTCTTTGCCAAACTTGAAAAATTCCCTGCCGCTATTTCCTCAAACGTTTTTTTCAGCTGAACACTCATTTTTCTTTCTCTCTTGGGCTCTGATAATGCAAATATTTGGCCATTTGTTATTTACCCATAAGTTCCTAAAGCTATGTTTGTTATTTAAAATTTTTTTCTTTGTTGTTCAGAATGGATTTTTATTAATTTATCTTAAAGTTTGTTAACTCTCTCCTCTGTCATCTTCATTCTGCAATTACATCCATCCAGTGATGTCTTAAACTTTCAGTTATAAAATTTCCATTTGAGTGTTTTTACAGTTTCTACATCTTGACTGAGTGTATTAGTTACTTATTGCTGTGTAACAAATCACCACAAACTTAACAACTTAAAAGAACACAAATTACTCTAGTTACATATTCCTTCATTTAGAAGGTGGCACAGCTTAGCTAGAACTTCATCTGGGTTTCAGTGAAGGTGTTGGCGAGAGCTCTGCTCTCATTTAGAGCTTGACTAGTGATGGGTTTGCTTCTAAGTTCACTCGAGTTTTTAGAATTTGCTTCATTCTTTCTGTAAGTCACAGGATCCCCAATTCTTACTGGTTGTCAGTTGGAGGGCATATTCAGTTCCTGGGGCTGCCTGAAGTTCCTTAATACGTGGTTCTATATACAGAAGCTTACTTCTTCAAAGCCAGCAATGGAGAAAGAGAGCGAGATGGCTAACAAGATGGAGTCTTGTATAATATAGCATAATCACAGGAGTGACCACTTTAAAGTCTGTCTGCCACAATGAGAACTTGTATTTTAACAGTTAGCAAGAATGTTCAAGATTGTTTATTTGGATATTAGCTGAATTTGTCTGATAATTCCAACATTTGTGTCATCTCTGTTTTCATATCCATTTCTCATGCAATGTAGAATTTTAATGGTTTTTTATATACCTAATAATTTTGGATGTATCTTGTCATTTTAAACATTATGCTATGAGACACTGAGTCTCTTCTAAATTCTATGCAGAATGTTGATATTTTGTTTTAGCAGGCAATTGACTTGATTAACTTCTGGCAGCAAGTTCCAACCTGCCTTCCGTTGGTCAGTGAATAAACTTTCATATACTTTGTAGTGTTGTATGAATATGTCCTATAAATGTACCACTCAGTGGCCAGCCTGAGTCCTAGGCAGTGGTCTATAAGTTACTTCAATTCCCAAAATCATTCTTTTGCTTAAAAACTCTTAATGGGATTCCCATTTTATTTAAAATAAAACCAACTCCTTATTGATGGTCTATAAAACCCTACATGATCTGACCCCATCTCTCTCTCCAAACCAATATCATATGCCTCACTCACACCACCCAAGTCCCATGCATTTTCTTTCAGTTTTTAGTGCATGATGAATTCAATTCTTCTTTAGACGTATGTATTTGTTGTTCTGTCATTCTGGTATGCTCTTCTCCAATATCTTTGCCTGGCTGGTCACTTTCATCTTATTTTAGTCTCAGCTCAAATGCCAGCACCTCATATAGTCCTTTTAGACCACTGAATCTAAATTATCCTAACCCTTTGCACCACTTCAGAGCACTACAGCTTCTTAAAAGTATCTAATTCATGTATGCTGTGTTTTTGTATTTTTATTTTCCTTTTCCCACTGAAATTTCATTTCTCAGAGGACAGAAAATTGTCAGAGTCTCGGTCACTGCTATATCCTCAGTGTGCCTAAAATAGCACTTTCCACATACAGATTCAAAAATATATTTGTTCAGCCCTGACTGGTGTGGCTCAGTGGGTTAGGCATCCTCCCAGAAACTGAAAGGTTGCTGGTTACATTCCCAGTCAGAGCACATGCCTGGGTTATGAGCCAGGACCCCACTAGGGGGCGCATGAGAGGCAACAGATCTATATTTCTCTCATATCAATGTTACTCTCCCTTTCTCCTTCCCTTGCCTTGTCCATAAAAATAAATAAGTAAAATATTTAAAAATATATATATATATTCAGTGAATGAATATTATTCCAATTTTATTTTTATGCACACATTTTAGAACCATAAAACATTTGTTGTAAAAAGCTGTTTAGTAGGGCTTAATATCCTGTTTCATTAAATGTATTTCAACGGCATCACCTCAAGAGCTGCTCCATCACACTGGGTGGTTCTGTGTGAATAGTGTAACAGTTTGCATGCAGCCATTCCTCTGGTATCTGATTTGCTTTGTGCTGGAATTATAATTTTGTCTTTGTTCATGTTGTCATTTTATCATCCTTGTTTCTTTTACGATTTTAGATGTTTTTTCACAAAGCATTTGTTCATTGTCATTATCTTGTTTATTAGATTACTTTATTATTTTCATCCCTGCACCTCAATAATATGAGCTTCAGAACTACTATTTTTCCAGAACAATCACTCTATAAATGTTTGTTAAATTAATACATCATATTTAGCCATGTGTAATCCACACTTTTTGCCCAAATTTTGAGGAAAAAATAAGGATACACATTACACATGGGCAGTACTAATTCTATACCTATATCATAAAACAAAAGTTTTTTCCCCTGACATTTTGAACCAAAAACATGGGTGTGCAATATACATGGCAAAATACAGTAACTTCTTCAATTACCTCATTTATAAAATAGGGATGCTAACACCTATGTCATTGAATCTTGGGAAGAACACTAGAGTTGTATTATGCTGTGACTAGCTAAGAGTGTAGGTGCTACACACCAGTCTCCATAGAAATGCTAGTTCAAATCTGTGTTTCAGCAAAATTACAAACTCTGACCTGAAGTTGAACATTGGTACTGCATTTATATAGCTAAAGCTGTGAATGTTAAATACAAAGTGTCAAGTTTCAACCTAATAGGAAGACAATGAACCCCTAACACACAGGTGGCAAACACAAGGCCCATGGACCAAATCAGGGCCTTCATCTTATTTTATCCAGCCCAGAACCTTGTTTCTATCCGGCAGCACTGAGCTCCTAGCCATAGTTAAGGAGTAGTTACATTTATACTGTTCTGAAATTACATTCAGCCCTTTGAAGGTAACCACAAGGCTGATGTGGCCCCAATGAAAATGAGTTTGACACCCCTACCATAACAGAATTTTATTTGATGAGAAATAGGAGAAAAATATTATAGATTATAAAATACTTAATTTCTGAAGTTAAGGAATTGTAGAATTCAGACTTGATGTAGTGGGCAAGTAAAGAATTTTAAATATCTGAGCAGGGGGGAAGTGTTATAAAAATGGTGTTTGCAGGTAAGTGTATTCTTCACTACCAAGGGAGACCCCCAATTGTCCCATGCTGCCATTTTTCAATGGTGCTTTTGGTTGGTTAAGTGGAGAGAGTAGGTAGATTCTTTGTGGGGTCTTCAGTATTGGCAAAAGCTCCTCAAAAACAGTGAGGGAGATAGAAAACAGGAGCTATGAAGGACTTTTTTGTAGCTGTGCTTGTTTGCAAAGTGAGAATATTTTGCTATGTTTCTTGACCTGTAAAATGATAACAATTTAAAAATAGTATATGTTCTAAGTCCCCTTCTCTTCACACGTATCTCTTGAGGCTACCTCTGCTTGGATAGCTCTTTGCTTTTCACTTAATAATTACCTTTCTTAGTATGCCTCAAAGAGCTTGAAAAGTACTGATGTCTCATTCAGTGATTCTTCCTATTTATTGCCTAATTTAGAAGGACAGTGAAAGCACTCATAATTACTTTGTGATTTTCCACATTGACAGATTAGCTAAGATATGGCAAGTCCCAAAGTAATTCAAAGTACTTTCAAATTCTCTGCAGCCTGGCAGAGTGCGTGCCTAGAAAGATAGAACATTACAGGAACCTGATCTTAACACTAGACTCTCCAGCAGTCTTTGCTGTTATTCGTCTCCCAACCTAAGGGCTATAAGAGTTCCTTTATCTCCTGCCTCCACCTGACTTGGTTTGTCCTAAGATGATCAACTTAAGTCTGCAGTCTAACTCTAGACTTACATAATGATATGCTTCAGGAGCATCCCTGAAAGATCTCTTGCTTCCAGATCTCTCTCCCACTGTCTTGCAACACTGCTTAAGCATTCCAGTTCTGTATATTAATGCCTGTATGACATTACCAAGAACACAAGCTAAAATTACAGTAAGTATAAAGGTCACAGGTTAATTATGGAAGTCATCCTTTTTGTCCACTTTTTTAAGGTGAAGAATTTTTTACTTGAAGAAAGGAAAAAACCTCATGCTTGAACAGTTGTAATAACCCTTCATTTAATTAGCATATGTTAACTCACAGATGAGTCAACATAATTATGTAGAATGGCACACATTTTATTACATAAGTACCCTATCAGTATATATCCATATTTTGCAAAAAATTCTGCTTTAATATACTAAAGAGATAAATTTTCTTTCAAAGACATAACACTTCAGTTTACTATTTTATTGAGTATATTGGGGTTATATTGGTCAATAAAATCATATAGGTTTCAACTGTAAAATTTTATAACACATCACCTGTTATATTGTACTGTGTATTCACCACACAAAGTCAAATATTTTTCCATCACCATTTATCCCCTATACCATATACTACCTCCCAAAAACAATTTTCCTTCTGTTTTCTTTTCTTTGTGGCTTCTTTTTTTTTCATTGCTGTTCAAGTACACTTGTCTCCATTTCCCTGCCACCACTCCCTCCCAACCTACCCATCTACACCACCCACCCTCAGTCCCTCCCCCCTTTGGCTTTGTCCACTTGTCATTTATACATGTTCATTGGTGATCCTTCCCCTATTTTCTCTTGTTATCACTCTTACCCCACCCCACTAATAAATGTTAGCTGGCATAGCTCAGTGGATTGACTACAGGCCTTCAAACTAAAGGATCGCAATTCGATTCCCAGTCAGGGCACATGCCTGGGTTGCAGGCCAGTTCCCAGCAGGGGACGCATGAGAGGCAACCATACACTGATATTTTTCTCCCTCTCTCCTTCCCTTCCCCTCTAAAGATAAATAAATAAAATATTTAAAAAATGTTAGTTTGTTCTTTATTGCAATGTTTCTGATTATATTTTCCCTGCTTGTTTGTTTTGTTGATTAGGTTCCACTTACAGATGAGATCATATGGTATTTGTCTTTCACTGCCTGGACTATTTTACTCAACATAATACTCTCCAGCTCCATCCAGCTCCATCACAAAAGGTGGGAGCTCCTTCTTTCTTTCTGCTGTGTAGTGTTCCATTGTATAAATATATTATAGTTTTTTGATCCACTCATTTATTAAAGGGCACTTAAGTTGCTTCCAGCACTTGGCTATTGTAAATTGTGCTGCTATGAACATTGGGGTGCATAGGTTCTTTTGAATTGGTGTTTCAGGATTCTTAGGGTATAATCCCAGCAGGGGAATTGCTGGGTCAAAAGACAGTTCTATTTGTAGGTTTGAGGGTTTTCTTGAGGAAATTTTATACTGTTTTCCACAATGGCTACACCAATCTTCACTCCCACCAACAGTGCACTAGGGTTCCCTTTTCTCCACAATCTCGCCAGCACTTGTTGTTTGTTGATTTGTTAATGATGGTCATTCTGACTAGTGTGAGGTGGTATCTCATTGTGGTTTTAATTTTCATCTCCTTGATGTTGAGTATCCTCTCATATGTGTATGGGCCCTCTGTATGTCCTCCTTGGAGAAGTATCTGTTCAGGTACTTTGCCCATTTTTTAATTGGGTTGTTTGTCTTCCTGATGTGGAGTCTTGTGAGTGCTTTATATATTTTGCAGATCAAACCCTTGTCTGAGATATCATTTGGCAGTATATCTTTCCATACAATTGGTTCCCTTTTTATTCTGCTGATATTTTCTTCAGCTGTGCAGAAGCTTTTAATTTTTTATGAGATCCCATTGCTTTATTCTTTCCTTTATGCCCCTTCCTCTAAGGGTCATATCAGTGAAAATATTGCTACATGGCATATCTGAGATTTTCCTGCCTGTGTTCTCCTCTAGAATGTTTATGTTGTCATGACTTATATTTACATCTTTTATACAACTTGAATTTATTTTTGCATATGGTGTAAATTGGTGATCAAGTATTATTTTGCATGTAGCTGCCCAGATCTCCCAACACTATTTGTTGAATAGGCTATTTTTTGCTCCATTTTTATGCCCCTTTGTCGAATATTAATTGATCATAGAGACTTAGGTTTATTTCTGGGCTCTCTATTCTGTTCCATTGGTCCATGTGCCTATTTTTATTCCAGTACCAGGCTGTTTTGATTACAGAGGCCCTGTAATACATTTTGATATCAAGTATTTTTTTTAATTAATTTATTTTTATTGATTATGCCATTACAGTTGTTCTATTCCCCCTTCATTCCCCTCCACCCTACCCCCCGTCCCCACCATTACCCCCCTTTAGTTTATGACCATGTGTCTCAAGTCCTTTAGATTCTATATTTCCCATACTATTCTTGCCCTCCCCCTATCTATTTTCTACCTACCATCTATGCTACTTATTTTCTGTACCTTCTCCCCCCTTCTCCTCCTCCCACTCCCCTGCTGCTAACCTTCCTTGAGATCTTCATTTCTATGTTTCCACTCCTGATCTAGCTGTCCTTTTAGTTTGCTTTTGTTTTAGGTGTGGTTCTTAATAACTGTGAGTTTGCTGTCCTTTCACTGTTCATGTTTTTTTAACTTCTTTTTCTTAGATAAGTTCCTTTAACATTTCATATAATAAGGGCTTGCCCATCAGATTGTCAGCAGATTTCTCAAAAGAGACCTTACAGGCAAGAAGGGGCTGGAAAGAGGTATTCCAAGTCATGAAATCCAAAGACCTAAAACCAAGATTGCTCTATCCAGCAAAACTTTCATTTAGAATGGAAGGACAGATAAAGTGCTTCTCAGATAAGATCTATTTCAAGGAGTTCATCCTCACCGAGCTCTTATTATATGATATCAGGTATTGTAATCCCTCCTACTTTGCTCTTTTTTCCTCAAAATTGTTGCAGCTATTTGGGGACATTTATGGTTCCATATAAATTTTTGAAGTGTTTGTTCTATGTCTGTGAAATATGCCATTAGTATTTTAATAGGTATTGCATTGAAAATATAAATTGTTTGGGGTAGTATGGACCTTTTGATGATATTAATTATTCCAATCCATGAACATGGTATATGTTTACATTTGTTTGTGTCTTCCTTAATTTCCTTCTTAAGTGTTGTGTAGTTTTCTGAGTACAGGTGTTTTACCTCCTTGATTAGGTTTATTGCTAGGTACTTTATTTTTCTTGTTGCTATAGAAAATGAGATTTTTTTCCTGATTTCTATTTCTGATATTTCATTGTTGGTATACAAAAATGCCTTTGATTTCTGAATATTGACTTTGTATCCCACTGTTTTGCCAAATTCATTTATTAGGTGGAGTGGTTTTTTATTGAATCTATAGGATTTTCTATGTACACTATCATGTCATCCGCAAACAATGGCAGTTTCATTTCCTCTTCCTTGATTTGGATGGCTTTTCTTTCTTTCTTTCTTTTTTTTTTTTTTTTTTTTGGCTGATTGTGGCTAAGACTTCCAATACTATGTTGAATAGGAGTGGTGAAAGTCAACAATCTTGTCTTGTTCCTGATCGTAGTGGGAAAGCTCTAAGTTTTTGACCATTGAGTATGATGTTGGCTGTAGGTCTCTCATATATGGCCTTTATTATGTTGAAAAATGCTCCCTCTATTCCCACTTTGCTGAGTGTTTTTATCATAAATGGGTGCTGTATCATCAAATGCTTTTTCTGCATCTATTAATATGATCATGTGATTTTTATCTTTGCTTTTGTTTATGTGATTTATGTTTATTGATTTATGAATATTGTATTATCCTTGCATCCATGGGGTGAATCCCACTTGGTCAGGGTGTACAATCTTTTTAATGTATTGCTGGTTGTGGTTTCCCAATATTTTGTTGAGGATTTTAGCATCTATGTTCATCAGCGATATTGGCCTGAAGTTTTCTTTCTTTGTTGTGTCTTTATCTGGTTTTGGGATTAGGATGATGCTGTCTTCATAAAAAGAGTTTGGGAGCCTTCTGTCTTCTTGAATTTTTTGGAATAGTCTGTGAAGGATAGGGGTTAGCTCTTCTTTAAATGTTTTGTAGAATTCTCCTGTGAAACCATCTGGTCCAGGGCTTTTGTGTGTTGGGAATTTTTAGGATACTGCTTCAATTTAATCAGCTGTTATTGGTGTGTCAGCTTCTTCTTTTTTAAGATTTGGAAGATTGTACTTTTCTAGAAATTTGTCCATTTCACCTAGGTTTTCAAATTTCTTGGCATAGAGTTCTTTGTAGTAATTTCTTACAATCCTTTGTATTTCTGTGGTATTAGTTGTAATCTTTCCTTTCATTTCTGATTGTGTTTATTTGGGACCTCTTTCTCTTTTTCTTGATGAGTCTCATTAAAGGCTTGTTGATTTTGTTTATCTTTTCAAAGAACCAGCTCCTGGCTTTATTGATCCTTAGAATTGTGCTTTCACTTTCTATGTCGTTTAATTCTGCTCTGATCCTTCCTTCTGCTTGCTCTGGGCTTTGTTTGTTGTTCCTTCAGTTCATGTAGATGTAGGCTTAGGTTATTTATTTGAAGTGTTTCTATCTCTTTTAGGTAGGTCTCCATTGCTATGAGCTTCCCTCTCAGGACTGCCTTTGCTGTGTCTCATAAGGACTGTTGTGTGTTTAGTTTCATTTGTTCCCAGAAACTTTTTGGTTTGTTCCTTGATCTCATTCCCAACCCATTCATTGTTTAATGGCATGCTATTCAATCTCCCTGAATTTGAGTGTTTTTGAGGTTTTTTTAACTTTATGTTGGTTTCTAGTTTCAGGCCCTTGTGGTCCAAGAAAATGCTTGATATGATTTCATTTTTTCTGAATTTGATGATAATTGTTTTGTGTCCTACTATTTGGTCTATCTTTGAAAATTTCCATGTGCATTTGAAGAGAATATGTATTTTGTTTCTTTGGGATAAGAGGTTTTATATATATCAGTTAAGTCCATTTGATCTAGGGCATTGTTCAATGCTGCAATACCCTTGTTGATATTTTGTTTGGAAGATCTATCCCTTTTTAACAGTGGGGTGTTAAAATCCCCAAGTATATATGTATTGCTAGCTATATCTTTCTTGACGTCCTCCAAGACTTTCCTTATATATTTGGGTGCTCCTCTGTTGGGTGCCTATATGTTTATAATGTTTATGTCTGCTTGATGGATTCTTTTTCTGGAGTGTTATGAAGTGACCTTCTGGGTCTCTTTCAATGGCCTTTGTTTTGAAGTCTGTTTTGTATTATATAATTATTGTTTCCTCAGAATTTTTTTCCTGTCCATTTTCTTAGAATATTTTTGTCCAGCCCTTCACTTTCAGTCTGTGTATGTCTTTTGTTCTGAGGTGGGTCTCTTGTAGGCAGCATTTGTGAAGGTCATGTTTTCTTATTTATCTGGCTACACTGTGTCTTTTGATTGGAGGATTTAATGCATTAACACTTAAGGTTATTACTGATAGGCATTTATTCTCCCCACCTTTGTACCTTGTTCCTCTGTCCCTCACTCTTTTTCTTCATGTTCTTAAAGCAGTACCTTTAATATTTCTTGCAGTGCTGGTTTGGTGGAGGTGTAGTCTTCAGCTTTCTTTTTCTAGAAAACTTTTTATTTTGCCTTCCATTTTAATTGAGAGCCTTGCTGAGTGGAGTAGTCTTGGTTGCATGCCTTTGCTTTTCACTACTTGGAATATTTCTTGCTATTCTCTCCTGGTTTGTAGTGTTTCTGTTAAGAAATAATCTGCTAGACTTATTAGAGTTTCCTTGTATGTTACTTCTTGTTTCTCTCTTGCTGCTTTTAAGACTCTGTCTTTGTCTTCAAAACTTGGTGTTGGAGTAGGCCTCTTTGGGTTTGTCTTGATTGGGACCTGCTGTGCTTCTTGAACTTGCATAGCCTTTTTCGTCTCCAGGTTCAGGAAATTTTCTGTCATTTTTTTCAAACAGAGTTTCTATCTCTTGCTCCTTTACTTCTCCTTCTAGCATTCCTATGTTTCCAATGTTGTTGTGTTTCATGTTGTGTTCTAGTTCCCTTAAGCCATCTTTTTTTTTTATTTTTAGTGTTTTTTCATGCAGCTGCTTTACCTGGGTATTTCTTTATACCTTATCTTACAGCTCACTAATTTGGTCCTCTGTTTCATTTAGCATGATTGTAATTTCTGCTAGTGTATTTTTTGTATCAGATATTATATACTTTATTTCTTCCTGGTTATTATTTATAGTTTATGTTTCCTTTTCCACACTATTGTAGTTCCCACTCAGTTCTTTGTAGTTGTCTGTGAGTTCCTTGACCATCCTTAGGACCATTCTTTGGAATTCTATATCTGATACTTTGCTTGCCTCCATTTCATTTAGCTCTTTTACTGGGGAGTCTTCTATTTCTTTCCATTGTGATTATTTTTTGTTTCCTCATTATAGGTGGCTCTCTTTGTTTTCTTTTCCTGCTATTACAAATGCTCTGCTTTGCCAGCTGTCTTTGTAGGGTGAACTTCTGTGGTAGGAATTCTGTAGGATTCAGTGGTGTGGTTTCTTTGATCTTCTTGTCTGGATTTCTATGGGCTCTCTTGTCATACTTGGACTTTACCTCTTGGTAGCTCCTTTGGATGTGGCTTCTCCCCTCCAGAGTATTTACTGGTATTCACAACTAGCACCTTGTCTTGTATGTGATCAGGGGCAGGGTGAAGGTAAAATGGAGCAAGACAGTAGGAGATTATTCTATGGGATTTAAAGTACTAACAATTAAAGAACAGATAGGAGAACTTTTAGAGAAGTATAGCAATAGCCATGGTATTTTACCCAACTAGACACTTTTTATAAAAGGTAAAAAAGAGATAAGACTCTTACTAGAAAGGAAAAATAATGTGAGGTGACTTTAGAAAGTGGAGCTCTTATGTGAGGTTAGATATTAAGACATAGTGAGAGTAAAGGATAGAAACTTGTTCTAGTATATGAGAGAATAAAGTTATCCACCACAATAATAAAGCTCAGGAAGATGGTGAAATATATTAAGACCAGAGAAGCATGCTGTGTGGAATTTGGAATAACAATGATATGATAAGAAATATATAATCTGAATAAAAAGAATAAAAAGTAAAAGACCAAGAGTAGTGTGTTATTGGAACATGAGTGAAGTGAAAAAAATTAAAATATAATATGATAGGGAGATTAAAGAAAACCAATCAAATAATGAAATCAAACAAATGAAACAAAAATACTCTAAATGGAAAGATGAGAAATAATAAATAAAACTAACAAATTGTCGCTTTGAGTCCTGGTTTCCTTCCAGTCACTGTTGATTCCCTGAACATTTTGGTTTATTTCATTTTGGGTATCTTTCATTTGTTTTTGGTTGGTTTTTTTTTCATTTTTTGACCAAGCTCAGTCAGTTCTGTGAGCACTTTGATTACCAGGGCTTTAAACTCCCCATCAGATAGGTTGGCTACCTCCTCATCACTTAGCTCTCTTTATGAAGTTTTGCTCTGTTCTTTCATTTGGGCCCTATTTTTTTTGTCTTGGCTCAGCTGTTAAGTTGTAAGGGGGCAGGGTCTTAGATATTCACTGGGGAAGCAAACTCTCTTTGCTGCACTGTGGGGGAGGGGCCAGAGAGGGAACAATGCAGCTTGCCCCCTCATCTCTAGCTCACTTTCTTTTTTTTCTCATTTTTTATTTAGTTATTTTTTAAGTTCAGTTTTTTGTCTATTTCTCCCATCCAAGCCCCCCCATCCCACACTCCCCACCTCCTCCCCACTCCCCAGCCCTCGTACCTGCATCCCTCACATTTGTCTAGTTCACTTTCCAATGAACTTTCATTTGAGACTGGGAGTTTCTTGCACTGTGGTAACCCTTGCCATAGTCCAGTCAGCTCTTGAGTCTCAGTTTCCCATTCAGCCAGCCCCACCTGTGAGGTCCATTGCCTCACTGAAGCCAGAGAAAAGGAGATAGTTAGCTACAAAGGAGTTCCCATAAGACTGTCAGCTGATTTCTCAAAAGAAAGCTTACAGGCAAGAAGGGACTGGAAAGAAGCATTTGAAGTCATGAAAGGCAAAGACCTACATCCAAGATTACCATCTCCAACAAAGCTATCATTTAGAATCAAAGGGCAGAGAAACTGCTTCCCTGATAAGATCAAATTAAAGGAGTTCATCATCACCAAGCCATTATTATATGAAATATTAAAGGGACTTATTTAAGAAATTAAAGAAGATCAAAAACTATGCACAGTAAAATGGCAACAAACTCACAACTATCAACAAATGAACCTAAAAGCAAAGAAAAACAATAAAAACAAAAACTAAGCAAGCAACGAGAACAGGAACAGAATCAGAGAAATGGACATCACATAGATGGATTTCAGTGGGGAGGGGGAAGGGAAGAATGGGGGGGAGGTACACAGAAGAAGAAGCATAATTAGTAGGCATAAAATAGACAGGGAGGCCTGGGCACTGGGGAGTCAGCTACGGGATCCGGACACTCCAAGCCCCTGTGACAGACCTGGGCACCAGAGGAGTCAGCTAGGGACATTCTCAGCCCCTGTACCGCTGCCATAGCAACAGGACTGGGTGCCAGGGAGTCAGCTCCGGGAGCCGAGTCACACACAGCCCCTGTGCTGCTGCCATAGTGACGGGCCTGGTCTCTGGGGAGTCAGCTATGGGGACCGGGACACTCAGCAGTGGTAGGAGACCAGTGCAGGGACCAGCGAGAGGACCAGCGTGAGAGTAGGTGGAGAAGGAGAACATCAAGATACTGAAGGAGTTTGCACCACTGAACTTCACAGGTATCATACCACAGAAGTTCACACCATAAACCCAGGGAGTCAGAACAGATCAATTTTAGAAGCTGAGACTAGCAAGAAGAGTCTCAAACAATGGGAAGACAAAGAAACAATCCCCAAATGAACACAAAAGCAGAAACTTCAGAAAGAATGTTAGATGAAATAGAGACTGATCAACTATCAGATAGTGAATTCAAAGCACTGGTTATTACAAAGTTCAAAGAGCTCACAATGAGCTATCAGAAACTATAGGGGAACCACAATGATCTCTCTGCAAACTACATCAACATGAAAAAGAAAATAGAAAATATCAGCAAGGGAAAAGAGGAAATGAAGAATACAATTTCTGAATAGAAGAACATAGTAGATAGTTTCAAAAGTAGGATAGGTGAGTTGGAGGATAGGATTAGCGAGGTGGAGGACAAAGTAGAAAGCATCTCACAGAAAGAGCAAGAAAATGAAAAGAGGCTCAGAAAGAATGAAGAGGGATTAAGAGAAATGCAAGATAATATGAAACGTAATAATATCCGAATAATAGAAATACCAGAAGGAAAAGAAGAACAAGGGATAGAAAATGTATTTGAACGAGTAATGAGAGAAAATTTCCCTAATTTGATAAGAGAAAAAGTCAAACGAATCCAGGAATCACAGAGAGTCCCAATCAAGAGAAACCCAAGGAGGCCCACTTCAAGACACATCATCATCAAAATGGCAAAATTCCAAGACAAAGAGAGAATGTTAAAGGCAGCAAGGGACAAAAAGGAAGTAACATACAAGGGAGCCCCAATAAGGTTAGCTACTGACTTCTCAATGGAAACACTCCAAGCAAGAAGAGAATGGCAAGAAATATTCCAAGTAATGAGAACCAGAGGCCTACAACCAAGGCTACTTTACCCAGCAAGGCTCTCAATCAAGATAGAAGGCCAAATAAAGAGCTTCCAGGACAAAAGAAGTCTAAAAGAATATGCTTCCACCAAACCAGCTCTACAAGAAATACTAAAAAGACTGCTTTAAGGAAAGGAAGGAAAAGAGGGAGACAGAGAGGAACATAGGTATGAAAAATGGTAATGAATAAAGACCTATCAATAATAACCTTAAATGTAAATGGATTAAATGCTCCAATCAAAAGACACAGAATAGCTGAATGGATAAGAAAGCATGACCCACACATATGCTGCCTACAAGAGACGCACCTCAGGACAAAAGACCATCACAGACTAAAAGTAAAAGGCTGGAAACAAGTTTTCCAAGCAAACAGACAGGAAAAAAAAAGCTGGGGTAGCAATTCTCATATCAGACAAAATAGACTTCAAAAAAGGAGCCATAAAGAGGGACCCAGAAGGTCACTTCATTATACTCAAGGGAAGAATCCACCAAGAAGACATTAACATTGTAAATATATATGCAACCAACATAGGAGCACCCAAATATATCAAGAAAATCTTAGAGGACTTCAAGAAAGATATTGACAGCAACACAATTATAGTAGGGGATTTTAACACCCCACTGTCAAAAATGGACAGATCTCCCACACAAAATATCAACAAAGATATTGTGGCATTAAACAACACCCTAGAAGAAATGGACTTAACTGATATATATATATCCCTTCATCCCAAAGAAGTAAAATACACATTCTTTTCAAATGCTCATGGAACATTTTCAAACATACACCACATGATAGGACACAAAACAAGCCTCAACACATTCAAGAAAATTGAAATCATACCAAGCATCTTCTCTGACCACAAGGGACTGAAATTGGAAACCAACCGCAAAGGAAAAAACCCAAAGCACCCAAAATCATGGAGACTGAAGGGTATGCTATTAAACAACGAATGGGTCAAGAATGAAATAAGGGAAGAAATCAAAACATTTCTGAAAACAAATAAAAATGATCTCACAACAACCCAAAACTTATGGGACACAGCCAAGGCAGTCCTGAGAGGGAAGTTTATAGCAATACAGGCCTACCCAAAGAATATAGAAACATTTCAAACAAACAACCTAACCCTGCACCTGCAAGAACTTGAGGAACAACAATAAAGACAGCCCAGAGCAAGCAGAAGGAAGGAAATAACCAAGATTAGAGCAGAATTAAATGACATAGAAACTAAAAGCACAATTTTAAGGATCAATGAATCCAGGAGTTGGTTCTTTGAGAAGATAAACAAAATACACAAGCCTTTAAGTAGGCTCATCAAGAAAAGAAGAGAGAGGACACAAATAAACACAATCAGAAATGAAAAAGGAGAGATTACAACTGATACCACAGAAATAGAAGGGATTGTAAGAAATTACTATGAAGAACTGTATGCCAAGAAATTTGAAAACCTAGGGGAAATGGACACATTTCTAGAAAAATACAATCTTCCAAAACTCAATGAAAAAGAAGCAGAAAATCTAAACATACCAATAACAGCAAAAGAAATCGAAGCAGTAATCAAAAACTCCCATCACACAAAAGCTCTGGACCAGATGGTTTCACAGGAGAATTCTACAAAGCATTTAAGGAAGAGCTAGACCCTATTCTCCACAGACTATTCCAAAAAATCCAGAAGGATGGAAAACTCCCAAATTCTTTTTATGAAGCCAGCATCATCTTAATTCCAAAACCAGATAGAGACACAACAAAGAAAGAAAACTTCAGGCCAATATCGCTGATGAACATAGATGCTAAAATCCTCAACAAAATATTGGCAAATTGCATCCAACAATATATCAAAAAGATCATACCCCATGATCAAGTGGGAGTCATCCCTGGGATGCAAGGATGGTTCAATATTCGCAAATCAGTAAATGTAATACATCACATAAACAAAAGCAAAGACAAAAATCACATGATCATATCAATAGATGTGGAAGAAGCTTTCGATAAGGTACAACACCCATTTATGATAAAAACACTCAGCAAAGTGGGAATACAGGGAGCATTTCTCAAAATAATAAAGGCCATATATGAGAGACCTACAGCCAACATCATACTCCATGGGCAAAAACTAAAAGCTTTCCCACTACAATCAGGAACAAGACAAGGTTGTCCACTTTCACCACTTCTACTCAATATAGTATTGGAAGTTTTAGCCACAGCGATCAGGCAAGAAAAGGAAATAAAAGGCATCCAAATAGGAAAGGAGGAAGCAAAACTATCACTGTTTGCAGATGACATGATAGTGTACATGGAAAATCCTATAGACTCTACCAAAAAACTGCTCAAACTAATTAATGAGTTTGGCAAAACAGCTGGTTACAAAGTCAATATCCAGAAATCAAAGGCATTTTTGTATACCAACAGTGAATCAGCAGAAGCAGAAATAAAGAAAAAATCCCATTTGATATAGCAAAAAGAAAAATAAAATATCTGGGAATAAACCTAACTAAGGAGGTAAAAAACCTGTATGCAGAAAACTACACAGCCCTGAAGAACAAAATCAAGGAAGACACAAATAAATGGAAACATATACCTTGTTCATGGATTGCAAGAATTAACATCATCAAAATGTCCATACTACCCAACGCAATATACAGATTCAATGCAATACCTATTAAAGTACCAATGGCGTATTTCACAGACATAGAACAAACACTTCGAAAATTTATATGGAACCATAAACGAGCCTGAATAGCAGCTGCTCTTCAGAGAAAGAAGAACAAAGTAGGGGGGATCACAATACCTGATATCAAACTGTATTACAAGGCCACTGTAATCAAAACAGCCTGGTACTGGCATAAAAACAGGCACATAGACCAATGGAACAGAACAGAGAGCCCAGAAATCAACCCAACTCTCTACAGTCAATTAACATTCGACAAAGGGGGCAGTAACATAAAATGGAGTAAAGATAGTCTCTTCAACAAATGGTGTTGGGAGAACTGGACAGTTATGTGCAAAAAAATGAAACTTGAGCACAGACTTACACCATACACCAAAATAAATTCAAGGTGGATAAAAGACTTAAATGTAAGTCGTGACACCTAGGGGAAATGGACAATGTTCTCCTAGAGGAGAACATTGGCAAGAAAATCTCAGATATTTCACGCAGCAACTTCTTTACTGATATGTCCCCTAGAGTAAGGAATGTAAAGGAAAGAATAAACAAATGGGATCTCATCAAAATAAAAAGCTTCTGCATGGCTAAAGAAAACAGTATTAAATTAGCAAGACAACCAACTGTATGGGAAAACATATTTGCCAATGATACCTCAGACAAAGGTTTAATCTCCAAAATATACAAAGAACTTACATGACTCCACTCTAAGAAGACACCCAACCCAATTAGAAAATGGGAAAAGGACTTGAACAAACACTTCTCCAAGGAGGACATACAGAACATTCAGAGACACATGAAGAGATGCTCAATATCGTTAGCTATCAGAGAGATGCAAATTAAAACCACAGTGAGATACCACTTTACACCAGTCAGAATGGCTATCATAAACAAAGCAACAAACAACAAATGTTGGAGCGGTTGTGGGGAAGAGGGGTCCTTAATTCACTGTTGGTGGGATTGCAGACTGGTACAACCATTATGGAAAACAGTATGGAATTTTCTCAGAAAAATAAAAATCCACCTGCCTTTTGACCCAGCAATTCCACTGCTGGGATTATATCCTAAGAATCCTAAAACATCCATTTCAAAGAACCTATGCACCCCAATGTTCATAGCAGCACAATTTACAATAGCCAAGAGTTGGAAGCAACGTAGATGCCCATCAGTAAATGAATGGATCCAAAAATGGTGGTACATATACACAATGGAATTCTATGCAGCAGAGAGAAAGAAGGAGCTACTACCCTTTGCAACAACATGGATGGAACTGGAAAGCATTATGCTGAGTGAAATAGGCCAGGTGTTGAAAGACAAATACCATACAATCTCACATTTAACAGGAAGCTAAACAAGAAAACGAACAAGCAAGCAAAATAAAAACAAAGACCCTGAAATAGAGAACAAGGGGACAGTGACCAGATGGGAGAGGGAAGGGAATTTAAGGGGGAAAAGGAGAGGGATTTGGAGGAACAAATATGAAGGACACAGGAAGAGAACTAAGGGGGGTGGAAAATGGAGGGAGGTGGGGAGCATGGGGCAGGGGTGGGGGCTGGGATGGGAGAAATAAACAAATAAAGGGGAATTTGGATGATGCATTAGAAGGACTGGACTATAGATGGACTGGACTGTGATATCTAAGGCCCTGTTCAGGTGTCACATCCTGTGATTGTATGGCTTCAGGGGACTGGAAAGGTCACTGCTGCCTGCTCTGTCAACAGGCATCTGCAGTGAGTACCCCTGTGGTAGTACTGCCTTGAGATGTCATTCTACATGGCTACCTGCTACTCCAAGTACCTGAGAGACCTTGACTGATAGGTGCAACTACATCCTCATCCTGCTTCAAGCTTCCACTTGTAACCAGTGGTCTCTGTGGGATTTCCAGCCCAGTTACCTTCCAAGTAGATGTCAATGCCTTAATTTCCATCATAGGCATCTGCAAACTTAATTTGGGTGCAGCTACACCTTGTCTAATCCTGGAGAGCAGGAATTTGTGAATATTCTAGAGAGCTGAGCCTGGCAACAGAGCCTATGGTTAAGCAAAATGTATAAAAATATAGATATTTAAAATAAAGTGGGAGAGGCCATGATTTATAAAAGAGATCAACTTGGGGCTACTTTAACCAAAATCCTAAAATATTAGTGTTAAAAGGGACTTGGTCCACCTTCCCTTCCAAGACAATAATCATTTGGGCCAATGTTTTAAACACTGTTATATGTGCTCAGAATATTGCCTGGTGTATAGCAGGAACTAAATAAGTGTTGAATGAATGCATAACCTAGGGACCAAATGTGATAAAAATATCACATTTGTGAATATTCTAGAGAGCTGAGCCTGGCCTTGTATTACATTACTAAAGAGTACCTTGATTTAATAGAGCTGTAGGCAGAAGGATGCAGTGTCTGGCATATACAGTTTTGTAATGTTGTGTGTGTATATACATATATATGGAGAGAGATACATATATATACATATATGTATATATGTGTGTGTGTGTATGGAGAGAGAGAGACTTTGTTCCAAGCAAGGTTTCACTCCACAGTTTAGGCTGGGAGGACTCTGTTGGGGATATATTACTATTGACTTTAGTAGCAATAGTTGGAGGTACCTGTTTTTTTAATTTGTTTTTTGGTTATTATAGAGAACAAAAGGTAAGCAATATTTTCTAGTGACAATTATACCCCTTTAAAAAATTCAGATAACCAGTAAACCTCCTGAAGGAAAATGTCTTCCAAAGTCCTTAAGTCATGGAACTTTTCATAGAGGTGTGTGAAAGGAGGGATATTCTTTCACAGTACCCTTATTTGGGATACTCTTGCCCCCTCTTACACCTTTAATCCATACTCCTTACCCCACTTGAAGCTTCTAGTCCACTTTGTCTCCTAGTGGGTGAACAGGGTGCCAAGAATGGTAATTACAATCCCCAGACAGTAAAGGACAGGGGTTAAATTATGAGGTTCATATCTACTTCAAACTCAACACCCTGGTGGCCAATATTTTCAAGAAAGAGGAGACGAATTTGACTGGGCTTTATGTTCATCAAGCAACTTTTAGGGAACCAAGAAGACCCTTTTCTGTGGCATGATCTCTTGCACATCCTATTTCTGTATCAGCAAAGAACAATCTAAAAATAGCCAGAGGGAAGGGGGGAGGGGAAAGTGGGGAGAAGGGTTTCCGTGAAGGACACTTGGACTAAACCAAGGGGCAGGGTGGAAGCAAGGGAGAGAGGTGTGTTTGGCTGGGGTGGGGAGAAAATGCAGACAAACTGCAACCAAACAACAATAAAGTAATTTATGGGGAGAAAACCCCACCAAAGCTCCCAATTCTGGCCTTGGATCTATATTTTCAACAGAGGGTTCCTGTTGCACCTACTTTTTAAGTAAAGGTGACTCTAGCTAATTTTAGCCTCCATGAAAGCAACACCACCCTCCCCTCAAATGATCCACCTTTGTTGCCTGGCACACCACTTTGTCAAATTCCAAATGCCACAGCCTGGGGCAAATCTAGACAACTACAAAACACATCATTGCCAAGTACAATGGGCCCTATTACTTCAGCAATTTAAGAAGGAGCTCCTACCTTTTGCAACAGCATGGGTGGAACTGGAGAATATTATGCTAAGTGAAATAAGCCAGTTGGTAAAAGACAAATACCATATGATCTTACTTATAAGAGGAATCTAATCAATAAAATAAACTAATAAACAAAATAGAACTACAGGCATGGAAACCTAACAGATTGACAGTGACCAGAGGGGAGGAGAAGGGGGATAATGGTGGAAAGAAGGGGAAGGGACTAGTTAAAGAACATGTATGAATGGCCCATGGACATGGGCAATGGTGTGAGTATGATGAGCCAAGGAGGGCAAAGGGGGAAAAATTGGGACAACTGTATCAGAGTAACAATTTTTAAATCTTTAAAAAATAAATGAGTTCTGGCAGGTGTAGCTCAGTGGATTGAGCACAGGCCTGCAAACCAAAGAGTTGCAGGTTGAATTACCAGTCAGGGCACATGCCTGAGTTTCAGGTCAGGTCTTCAATTGGGGACATATGAGGGGCAACCACACATTAATATTTCTCTCCCTCTCTTTCTCCTTCCTTTTCCTTCTCTATAAATAAATAAATAAATATTTAAAAAAATAAATTAAAACATAAAAATAAAATCAAAAGACTAGAAAACCAGAAACTCAAGGCAATGCTCAGTGTGAACCAAAACAAAAATAGACTCTTTGCATTTTTTATTATTATAAATCTATGCATATTATAAAAAATTGAAATATACATAAAATTAAAATTATGTAAGAATTATCTACAATCTGTGATATTTATTTTTTCTTCTGTTAATTTGTATTGTCAATTTTTAATGTACATGTGGTTTTAAATAATAATAATAAATACTTTAAAACAAGTTACTTTTCAAACGTATCATTATTTTGTATTTATGTTATTTTGCTAGCAAATATTTCATTCAAATCAGAATTCTGAATCCAAAATTCAACAATGGGTAGAAAAAGGACATGACAGAGAGAAGGTGGGGAATCTGCAGTGCAAGTCTAGGAAAAGTTACCTGAATAGACTTAAGGCATCTTTGACTCATCAATACCTGCTGACTGCTGCAAAGTGAGTGGCAGATCCATTGGATGAAAAGACCAGAGGAGGGCCAGATATCTTGTTCTCTCTTAGATCCCCCCTCAGTCTGAGATCCAATATCACCCAAGAGTTACTGTAATTCTTGGATTTGGGGAAAATTACATCTTCGGTCTCTGATGGTTCAGTATACCCTTACCAGTATACCAGGCCTAGAAGCTTCTTCGTTGTTGGTGGGATCCTGGTATTTCTTCTCTGTCTACCCTGCATGTCCCATATTGGACTTGGAAATATATGGGTGAGTGGAGTGGTGAGAAATGATAGATAGTTGAGAAAGTCCAGGAGTAGCACGGAGCAGTGAAAGGAGGAATATAGCTGCATAAAAAAAGTAATTAGGGGGGGGGAATACCATGTGATTGATAATCTCAGTGACTACAGATCAAGTGCTAGGAGATATTTATATCTTGAGATATGATAAAGATCATGTCCCAAGTTTATTTTGGCTACCATGGTCCCCATGTTCCTATTACAGTAGGCTTCATGCTGATCCTTGGTAAGGTATAGGGTATGTTTTGGGATATCCTGCAGATTTTGTTGATAGAGAGTAATTGCAAGACTGTAAACCAGTACAGGGTTACTACCACAGCTGCCATTCTAATAGGAGAGAATAATAAATTATTTATGACCTGTAAAATTCTGTAGAAATTACTTTATGAAATATGCTTGATATAAGAAGTTAGGCAGTCAAGACTTGTTTCTAGGAGCTAGATGTTGCTTCCTAACAGGATACCAATCATTGATTAATGTGCAGAGTTCAGTAGTACATGGACACAGAAGAGTGAACAGTGCTGTACAGACCTGGGTTACAAACTAGGGAGCCAGTCAGAACCTAGGTTCTGTAGGAGCTGATGTGTCTGGGGAAGATTATAGCTCCAATATTGGAGTCAGTTCAAAGACCCTCATGACAGGTTGTAATGAAATCTTTGCCATTCATTGTGCAGGCAGCAAGTCAATGAGGGGTTTGAAGCAGAGGAAGAAATACTAAGTTTCCTGGATAGGACTTGTCAGTAGTGGCTTGGAGGGTAAAATAGAGTATTCCTGGAGACAAGGAAATTGGTGAGGAGGACATTGCAACAATTCAAGCCAGAGAGAGTAAGAATAAAACACTGAGTAAACAAATCAGAGTAAACTAACATAGCCCTGGACTCAAGCTGTAGTAGTGGAGATGGGTGGAGGAGTGGGAATAGAGTTGAGAGGGTTTTAGACTTAGATATGAATCAGAGTTGGTGACCAGATGTAGCGGAAAAGGATGAGTACAAAATTATCTTTGGGTTTCTGTCTAGGGCAACTGGTTGGATGTGATGTTAGGAACTGAGATTTTAGGCACAAGAGGAAAAGGAGGAAATTGTGAGCTGGATACAGAACAGACAAGTTATGGTAAAAGTTCAGTGGTCTTTGAGAGGTTCTATTGGCCTTCTAAGTGGATATTTCTGGGGGCAGTCAAGTACATGAACCTGAAACCTGAAGAGGGGTCTGGGCCAAGATCAAGTAGAGGAGTCATTCATAACAGTAGCCTGAAGTTATGGAGCATGGTTGAACTCACACTGAAAAAGTATGATACTTAAAGAAATGGGAAGATGGAGAGGAGGTTAGAAGAGAAGAACAGAGGGAGTAGGGAAGGAAAAAAAAAAGGAGCGAGGGTGCCTAAAATGGAACCTGAGCAATTTCATTATGTACATATCAGAATCCGCCAGATAAAACACAGCCCTTAATGTTTTGTGTGCCAGACATAATCCTATTACAAGCCTCTGTAATAAATTCTGAAAACTGTCATCCACAAAACAGCAACTTGTTTAGTGCTTCAGAAGGTAGGTATTAAAGAAATTTTATAATTAAATAAATTGTTACAGAATGTTTAGCTAGCTAAGTAGGAAAAGTATTATCAAGGAAAATATAGGGTGTTATAGGAATATGTAACAGTAAGGACCCACCAAATCCAGGGAGAGAGATACAAAAGTCTTCCCTGAGAAAAGTGTTGAGAAGGAAGGGCAGGGATAGAATCTTTAGCTAGAGGAAGAAATAGAGCCAGTGAAAGAACCTCAAAAAGATTAGCCAGAGAGATAGGAGGAGAGTGTGGCAAGAGCATAGTAGGAAAGCTAAATGAGGAGTGAGATGTTGTCAGATTCAAACCCAGAGAGGATCAGGTGTTATCCCCTTCTGTTGATGTGGTCAACTACAGCACCAAATACAATCACCTTCCACATGAATTTTGGTTTCAACAGGACAACTTCTTGGCCAAGGAGTTCTCTTTCAAGCAGCCAGTTTGCTAGGAGCCGGGAATATGAGGAAAGGAAATATGGGGATATGAAGAAGGTCATGAGGAAATTTGATGGGGGCAGGTAATGAAACAGCTGTATTTCTTGATTGTGGTGGTGGTTATACTATTGTATGTGTTTGTCAACTCATAGAATCACAAAAAGTGAATATTACTGATTTAAAATTCTAGCTAAGTAAATGTAACTCATAAAAATAATATATTCTTTAATCAAAACATGCACTTGTTCACAAAACTAATAATTATGTCATTTTGAGTGTAAAATAATAATATAATGTTAATGAGAGTTTTTAAAAAAAGGGAACAGCCCTGCCTGGTGTGGCTCAGTGGATTGAGTACCAGCTTGTGAACCAAAGAGTCACTGGTTTGATTCCCAGGGCTGTAGGCCAGGTCCCCATTTGAGGGTGCGTGAGAGACAACCATACATGGATGTTTATCTCCTACTATTTCTCCCTCCCTTCTCTTCTTTCTAAAAATAAATAAAATCTTTTAAAAGGGGGGACAAACAAATGTAGAGATATTCCACGTTAGTGGACTGGAAGATTCAATATTTTAAAGATGCCTTTTCTCCCAATATTCAATGCAATTCAATAAAATATTCTAATTTTTTGCTTGTGGAAATTGAGAAACCAACTCTAAAATGTATATAAAATTCAGATGTCCAAGAAAACAAAGGTTTCATTTGAGAAAGACAGGTGTGACGCCAATATAGTGAGGACAAAAACTTGTTTCAATATAAAACACTTTATTAATAATTGTGGCACTGCTGACCATGGGAAATTGATTTTTCATAATGTTGGAAAAACTGAGCTTCTCATATCATTCTGGGTGAACTTCAGTTTGAAAGGAAAAATATAGATCTTTTGGGATATAATATCAAATTATACATATTCATTATCTCAGGTTAAAGATTTCTCAAAAGAAACACAAATATGCAAAGAGTAAAGATCGATCAGTTTCACTATTTTTAAACAAAAGACTTTTTGGTGAAAGACAGTAGTATATATAGAATTAGAAGATATATGAGAAAAGATATTTGAAACATAACTAACAAAGAACTCTTACCCAGAATATATGAAACACATCTACATACCAATTAAAAGAAAACATAAGAAGTGACCTGATAAAGAAACTATAAAAGAGTAACTATAAGATATAAAGAAACTCTATATGATGCCCTAGAGCTGAAAGACATTACCCAAAGAAGGAAACACTTGGAAGAAGTTCAGAACTCCTCTCAGGATAAGGTGCAATTTAGTCCTCTGGATAGCAGAGAAATGGGCCAGTTTAGCTAGGCTCATGCTTCTCTACAATTCCTGGACAAGTAGAAGGCAACCCAGTGCTCAGGAGGGCCAGCAGGGAGGTGATCAGCAACTGGTGACTTATGTACAGAGAGGATGGGAACCCTCCAGACAGCAGGTGGGCTGCACTCACGATTTTCAGTGGGCTTGCAGAGGGAGCAGCAAGTCAGTGTGGACCCTCCAGATCACAGGAGGACTTGTGTTGGGCCCGTAGAGGTAATTAGAATGCTGGTGTGGACCAGGGGCCGTCAGGGACACTGGCAAATGCTGGAGGACTCTGGACATTTGTGCTGTTCAGAGGCAGTCTGGCAATGAGGCCAATGGAAAACCTTTGGGGTTCAGTTTTTGGATTGAGAGGGCTGTGGACAGATTGTTGCCAGATGGATGCTGCCAGGTTGTTGAGACACTCTAAGTTCAGGAGTCGCCTGGCTGGGGCAGAAGTCCAACACATGCACTCATCCTGCCATAGCTAGAAAGTGAAGGAAAGCCTCTTCCTCTTTCAATGTCCCTCTACTGCCATCTACTGAGAAGCCTTCACATTGTGCTCACTTGAAAGGAGAAATGCTTTTAAAAAAAAATGTATTTCAATTGTAGTTGTCATTCAATATTATTTTTATATTAGTTTCAGGTATATAGCATAGTGATTAGACATTTATATAATTTACAAAGTATTCCCCCTAATAATTCAAGTACCCACCTGGCACCATACATATTTATTACAATTATTTTTTTTATCTCAGAGCATATATTGAAGGATATGTTTCAAGCTGAGAGGCAAAAAATTGATAATTGGCACAGATACCATGGAATAAATATAACAAAGATCTATGTAGAAAAATTTGAAAACTCTATTGAAAGATACTGTTATAGATTGAATTGTGTCACCACCCCCACTCTCAAATTCGTATGTTGAAATCTTAACTCCAGAGCCCTGGAATATAAACTTATTTAGAAATATCATTATTAAAAATGTAATTAATAAAAATGAGGTCATTAGGGTGAACCCTAATGTAATATGACTGGTGTCCTTATGGAAAAGGGAAATTTGGACAGAGAAACAGACACAAATAGAGAAAGAGATGGGTTCTGTTGCCTCTATTATATATGCAACACTGTATTTACTCCCTTGGTTGAATGTGTATATGTACAGTTGACCCTTGAAAACATGGGTTTGCACTGTGGGTCCACTTATATGTACACTTTTTTCAATAAGTTCCTGTACTATTTTCAACCCAAAGTTGGGAGTCTGCAGATGCGGAGAGGTGACTGCATTGATCTAAGCCATTTTTATATAGAGGACTTGAGCACCTGCAGATTTTGCTATCCACAGGGGAGTGGGAGTCCTGAAACCAATTCCCTGCAGATACCCAGGGACATCTAAGTTTTGAGGGAGGTAAAGCCCTGCCAACACTTTCATTTTGGACTTCTATCTTCTAGAACTATAAAACAATAAATTTTTGCTATTTAAGCCACTAAGTTTATGGTACTTTGCTATGGCAGCCCTAGCAAACTATCATATTTTGTTGTGTATAAGGTATATAGTGCACGCCCATGTTTTTGGCCCAAACTTTCATGAAAAAAAGTCTTTAGTTTTAATTTTTAGCTCAATTTATTTATTTATATTGAGAAACAAAACTGATTATCATATTCTAGGATATTATTTTGCATACAAATATTGTTATTGCTTTATAGAGTTACAGTTTTAATGCATAAGCATAAATAAAATAATTTGAAACATTTATATAGATATGGAATTAGTGCTACCCATGTATAATGCACATCCTTATTTCTTCCCTCAAAACTTTGGTCAAAAAAGTGCATATTATACATGGCAAAATGTGGTAATATAGATTTCACTACTGAGAAGGGTGTTGCTGTAACAAATATCTACAAATGGAGGAGTGGCTTTGGAGTTGGATAATGTTGGAGTAGGGGAGAGTAGAGCCCTTAATCAATATGACTGGTGCCTTATACAGATGGGAAATTTATACATTGACAGGCATGCACACAGAGGAATGCCATAGAAGATCACAGTTATGGTCTAACAAGACAAGGAACTGCCAGAAGACAGGAACAGATTCTCTCTCACAGCTCTCAAAAAGAACCAGCTTTGCTAATATATTGATCTTCAACTTCTAGCCTCCAGAACCACGAGGCAATAAATTCCTGTTATTTAAACAACCTAGTTTGTAGTACTTTGCTATCACAGCCCTAGAAAATTAATGCAGATGCTAACAATAACCTCAAAAATAGAAAAATATGCTATGTTCACTGACTGGGAAACAATGTTGTAAAAATATCACTTACCTTTTAATTATTTTAAAGATTCAATGTAATCACAAACAAAATCCCAACAATCATTTTGTGTGGCATTTGAAAAAGTGATTCAAAATATTATGCAGTAATGCAGTAGGTCAAGAACACCAAAAAGGCATAACAAAGGTAGAGGGCAAGCCAGTTCTTTATTTGCATGGTAGTTGAAGGCCTTGCAAGCTGAAACCATACAAAATGATCTTAATCATCAATAGAAAAAATAATGTTCTGTGAACCTTAAACATTTTTAAAAGTTAAAAACTATTTTATATGTATAAAATTTAAAAATAGTAAAGCTGTCATTTAAAACATTAGAAATATTGGGGGAATTCAAACATTTCCCAGCATGCAGAGAGATGCTGGGAAGGAGAAAGTGAGCCTAAACTACAGATTTCCAAAGCTTTTGAAGGCTGATTTACTCTGAGTTTCCACAACTAGATACTACTACACCAGTAAACCTAGACCCTAACAAAACAAATAAAAGCCAAAACCCAAACATAGCCACCATCATAGGTCTGTAATTAATTTGGAATCATTAATGGTGTCAAAGAAATTTGCTGTTAAAAGTAGGTGGGGACTGCGAACACCAGTAGTATACCTGATGGAAGAGGAAGCCCACCAACAGAGGAACCACCAACAGATAACAATAGAAGAAGGTGAAGGAGAGAGTGGAGACCACACTAACCTCAACCCAGGACTGACCTAGAAATACAACTAAATGGTAGAGAAATTACCCAGAACAAACAACTGAGCAAAAGGGAGAGGGAAGCCTCAAAAGCTCATACACACACAGAAGAAACAGCTTCAACACAACCTGTCCACACCTGCACAACAGATTATAAGACATGGTAGATGGAGTGACCCTCAGTTAACCAGCTGGAGGGAAGGACCCACCAATGAAAGACCCAACAACAATTCAAAATCCAAAGATATACAGAGAGCCAACATAAATGACAGCTCAAGGCCAGCAAGCTCAAGATATCAAGGAGACTACACCACTGAATCTCACAGGTCTCCTATGATAGAAGTTCACACCAAAAAACCCAGGGAGTCAGAACAGATCAATTTAAAAAGCAGAGGCTAACAGAAAGAGTCTCACAACAGTGGGAAGACAGAGAAACAATCCCCAAATGAAATGAAAGGAGGAAGCCTCAGAAAGAATATTAAATGAAATGGAGGCAAGTCAACTATCAGATATTAACTTCAAAGCAATGGTTATCAGGAAGCTCAATGAACTCACACAGAATTACCAAAAACTACAGGGAAACTACAATGAACTCACTGCAAACTATATCAACATGAAAAAGAAAACAGAAATGATCAACAAGGGCCAAGAAGAAATAAAGACTACAATTTCTGAACTGAAGAACACAGTAGAAGAAATCAAAAGCAGGCTAGATGAAGGAGAGGATGAGATCAGTGAGCTGTAGGACAAGGTAGGAAAAAAACACCCAGAAAGAGCAAGAAAAAAAAGAGGCTCAGAAAGAATGAAGAGGAGTTAAGGGAAATGTAGGATAACGTGAAATGTAATAATATCCATATAATAGAAATACTAGAAGTAGAAGAGCAAGAGATAGAAAACCTGTTTGAAAAAGTAATGATGGAAAACTTCCCAAATCTGATGAGAGAAAAAGTCACACAAATCCAGGAAACGCAGAGAGTCCCAATCAAGAGGAACCCAAAGAGGCCCACTTCCAGACACATAATCATTAAAATGGCAAAATTCCAAGATAAAGAGAGAATCTTAAAGGCAACAAGGGAAAAACAGGAAGTAACATACAAGGCAGCCCTGATAAGACTAGCAGCTGACTTCTCAATGGAAACACTCCAAGCCAGAAAGGAATGGCAAGAAATATTGTAAGTAATAAAAACCAGAGAACTGCAATCAAGACTTCCTTATCCAGCAAGACTCTCAATTAAAATGGAAGGCCAAATAAGGAGCTTCCCAGACAAAAGAAGCCTTGAAGAATATACCTCTCCAAACCACCTCTGCAAGAGATGGTAAAGGGTCTGCTTTAAGAACAGGAAGGAAAACAGTGAGAGAGAGAGAGAGAGAGAGAGAGAGAGAGAGAGAGAGAGGAACACAGGTATGAAAAAATGGTGATGAATAAGTACCTATCAATAATAACTTTAAATATAAATGGATTAAATTCCCCATTCAAAAGACATAGAATAGCTGAATGGATAAGAAAGTGTGACTTACACATACATATGCTGCCTATAAGAGACCCATCTCAGAACACAAGACCTACACAGACTGAAAGTGAAGGGCTGGAAACAAATATTCTAAACAAATGGACAGGAAAAAGAAGCCGGGGTAGCAATACTCATATTACACAAAATAGACCTCAAAAAAAGCCATAAAAAGGGATCCAGTAGGTCACTTCATAATACTTAAGGGAAGAATCCATCAAGAAGACATAAACATTATAAATATATATGCACACAACATAGGAGCACCCAAATACATAAAGAAAACCTTGGAAGACTTCAAGAAAGATATTGACAACAACACAATTATAGTACAGGATTTCAATACGCCACTGTCAAAAATGGACAGATCTTCCAAACAAAATATAAAAAAAACATTTTTACATTGAACAATTCCCTAGATCAAATGAACTTAACTGATATATATAGACAGCCTTTCATCCCAAGGAAGAAAAATACACATTCTTTTCAAATATACATGGAACATTTTCAAAGATAGACCACATGAGAGGACTCAAAACAAGCCTCATAAGATTCAAGGAAATTTAAATAATACCAAGTATTTTCTTTGACCACAAGTGACTGAACCTGGAAACCAACCCAAAAGGAAAAAACCAAAACATTCAAAATCATGGAGATCGAATAGCATGCTATTAAACATTTTAAACAAAGAATTCAAGGAACAACAACAACAAAAAAAATCCCAGAGCAAGTAGAAGGAAGGAAATAACCAAGATCAGAGCAGAATTAAATGACATAGAGACTAAAACACAATTCTAAGGATCAATGAATCTGGGAGATGGTTTTTTGAAAAGATAAACAAAATAGACAAGCCTTTAAGTAGGCTGATCAAGAAAAAAAGAGAGAGGACACAAATAAACACAACCGGGAATGAAAGAGGAGAGATTACAACTGATACCACAGAAATAGAAGGGATTGTAAGAAATTATTATGAAGAATAGTATGCCAAGAAATTTGAAAACCTGGGGGAAATGGACACATTTCTAGAAAAATATAATCTTCCAAAACTCAATGAAGAAGAAGCAGAAAGCCTGAACAGACCAATAACAGCAGATGAGATTGAAGCAGTAATCAAAAAACTCCCAACACACAAAAGCACTGGGCCAAATGGTTTCACAAGAGAATTCCACAAAGCATTTAAGGAAGAGCTAATAGCTATTCTTCACAGACTATTCCAAAAAATCCAAGGTAGTGGAAGACTCCCAAACACTTTTTATGAAGCCAGCAACATTCTAATCCAAAAACCAGATAAAGACACGACAAAGAAAGAAAACCTCAGGTCATTATCACTGATGAACTTAAATGCTAAAATCCTCAACAAAATATTGGCAAATCGCATACGGCAATACATTAAAAACATCATACACCATGACCAAGTGGGATTCATCCCAGGGATGCAAGGATAGTACAATATTCACAAATCAATAAACATAATACATCACGTAAACAAAACAAAAGACAAAAATCACATGATCATACCAGTAGATGCAGAAAAAGCATTTGATGAGATACAGCACCCATTTATGATAAAAACACTCAGCAAACTGGGAATAGAGGGCACATTTCTCAACATAATAAAGGCCGTATATGAGAGACCTACAGCCAACATCATACTCAATGGGCAAAAACTTAGAGCTTTCCCACTAAGATCAGGAACAAGACAAGAGTGTTGACTTTCACCACTCCTATTCAACATAGTATTGGAAGTCTTAGCCACAATCATCCAAGAAAAAGAAATAAAAGACATACAAATCAGAAAGTAGGAAGTAAAACTGTCATTGATTGCAGATGACATGAGTGTATATAGAAAATCCTATAGCTTTCAACAAAAAACTATTTAACCTAATAAATGAATTTGGCAAAACAGTGGGATATAAAGTCAATATTCAGAAATCAAAGGCAATTTTGTATACCAACAATGAAATATCAGAAACAGAAATCAGAAAAAAAATCCCATTTGCTATAGCAACAAGAAAAATAAAGTACCTAGGAATAAACTTAATCAAGGAGTTAAAAAGACTTATACTCAGAAAACTATACAACACTGAAGAAGGAAATTAAGGAAGACACAAACAAATGGAAGCATGTACCATGCTCATGGATTGGAAGAATTAACATCATCAAAATGTCCATACTACCCAAAGTGATTTATAAATTCAACATAATCCCTATTAAAATACCAATGACATATTTCACAGATACAGAACAAACATTTCAGAAATTTACATGGAACCATAAATGACCCTGAATATCTTCAGCAGTTTTGAGAAAGAAGAACAAGGTAGGAGAGATCACAATACCTGATATCAAAATGTATTACAAGGCCACTGTAATCAAAACAGGCTGGACTGCCATGAGAACAGACACATGGACCAATGGAACAGAACAGAGAGCCCAGAAATACACCTAAGTCTCTATGGTCAATTAATATTTGACAAAGGAGGAAGGAGCATAAGATAGAGTAAAAAGAACCTCATCAATAAATGGTGTTGGGAGATCTGGACAGCTACATGCAAAAAAATGAAACTTGATCACTAACTTACACCATCAACAAAAAAGAAACTCAAGTAAGATAAAAGACTTAAATGTAAGTCTCAACACCATAAAAGTCCTACAGTAGAACATAGGCAGGAAAATTT
The DNA here is from genome assembly GCF_021234435.1 of Artibeus jamaicensis. Classification (NCBI taxonomy): domain Eukaryota; kingdom Metazoa; phylum Chordata; class Mammalia; order Chiroptera; family Phyllostomidae; genus Artibeus; species Artibeus jamaicensis. Next base: position 12,648,669 of record NW_026521900.1, read on the forward strand.
CAGATATCTCATGTGGCAATATTTTCACTGATATGTCACCTAGAGCAAGGGACATAAAGGAAAGAATAAACAAATGAGACTTCATCAAATTAAAAAACTTCTGCATGGCTAAAGATAACAGCATTAAAATGAAAAGAGAACCAACTATATGGGACAACATATTTGGTAATTATACCTCAGACAAGAGTTTGATCTCTAAAATATATAAAGAACTCACACAACTCCACTCTAGGGAGACAAAAAAAAAACAAAAATGGGCAAAAGACCTGAGCAGACACTTTGCCAAGGAGGACATACAGAGGACCCAGAGACATATGAAAAACTGCTCAGCATCACTATCAGACAGATGCAAATTAAAACCACAATGAGATACCACTTCACACTGGTGAGAATGGCCATCATAAACAAATCAACAAACAAGTGGTGGAGAGGATGTGGAGAAAAGGGAACCCTAGTGCACTGTTGGTGGGGGTGCAGCCACTGTGGAAAACAGTATGGAATTTCCTCATAAAAGTAAAAATGCAACTGCCTTTTGACCCAGCAATTCCACTGCTGGGATTATAACCTAAGAGCCCTAAAACACCAATCCAGAATAACCTATACACCCCAATATTCACAGGATTATAATTTACAATAGCCAAGTGCTGGAAGCAACCTAAGTACCGATTGGTAAATTAGTGGATCAGAAAAACTATGGTACATTTACACAATGGAATACTTCACAGCAAAGAGAAAGAAGGAGCTCCTACCCTTTGTGACCCCATGGATGGAACTGGAGAGCATTATGCTAAGTGATATAAGCCAGGTGGTGAGGGGAAAATACCATATGATCTCACCTTTAACTGGACCATAATCAACAAAAGAAAAAAAGCAAACAAAATATAACCAGACATTGAAATCAAGAACAATCTAACAATAGCGAGAGGGGGGAGGAGGGGCACTGGGGGGGAGGGTTTTCAGGAACTACTATAAAGGACACATGGACAAAATCAAGGGGGAGGGGGAAAGCAAGGGAGGGAGGTGAGTTGGCTGGGGTGGGGGAGAGTGGTGGAGGGAAAATGCAGACAACTGTGATTCAACAACAATAAAATAATTTTAAAAAAGAAATATTGGGGGAATTCATATGGAGGTCACAGTAGCAAGTATGAGTGGGTCCAGCAGAAGGAGACATGGCTTCCAAAGTGTTTGACTCCATTGGCAAACTGGGCCTGGCCTTAGCCATTGCAGAAGTGTGGATGCTGGGCACTGAACTGTCATCTTTGATCAATTCCATGGAGCGCAGGATATCATGGTAGGGGAAGGGATGCATTTTCTCATTTCTTGGGTACAGAAAGCAATTACTTTTAACTGCGACTGTGAACCACATAACGTGCCAGTGATCACTAGTAGCAAAGATTTACAAACAATAAACTGTTTGACCCATACATACATTAATGCACATTCTGAAATGAATTGAATGTTACAGTAATGCAAACACCACTTTAAGTGATAGTAAAAAAACAGGTACATTATCACTTTACCCGAAAAGAATAGGAATACTATATTAGCTTAAGCTACCATAACAACATACCATGAGCTGGGATACTTAAACAACAAGAATTTTTTTTACAATTCTGGAGGTTGGAAACCCAAAATGAAGGAGCCAGCATGGTCAGTTTCTGATGAGAACTCTCCTCCTGGCTTGCAGATAGCCACCTTCTTTCTGTGTCTTCACATGGCTGTCCTTGCTATGAGAGAGATCCAATTCTATGATATCTCTTCTTACAAGGGAACTAATTCTATTGGATTAGGGTCCTAACCTTATGACCTCATTTAATATTAATTAATAGGCTCTATTTATAAATACAATCTCATTGAGGCTCAGGGCTTCAAAATATAGATTTAAAGGGACACAATTCAGTCCAGAGCAAACACCAGTGGGGTATACTATCTTCCTTCCACACACTCAGCTCTTCACTACTTCTCATTGCAAAATATTTGATCATTCACTTCAAATGAAAGGTGAAGAGTTTGCCTTAGCTTTCTGTCTGCTGAGGACCACAGCACTGGCACCAGCTGTATCAATGGGAATGGTCCTGGCACCAGCACTGGCCATGACAAAAGCATCAATATTGCCTTAAATTCTGGGTTGGACTCTGTCCTTCTCTCTCAAGAAGTCTTTATACTGTAACCTATAAGAGAAGTCAACATTATTAATTTTGTCCACAAACCCCAGAACCTTTATCTTGCTGCTTTCACTGTAGGTGCAAAAGTCCCATCGGAATTTATAGCATATGGGATCACTGTGTGGTAGCTGTCTCAGATTTTGCTACATAAATCTTTGTTTATGAGCTTTCTGTTCTCCCCAAACATGATCTGCTTCCTCCTAGGACACAGCTTCAACTCACTTAACATGTTCTAAATGTTTTCTTCAGGGGAAGAGTCACCCTTCATGAAAATTGGGTCTGGAATGGAGAATTTTGAGGAGGTTAATTGGGTCTTACTCAATTCAATCCCACAGTATAGGTAAGGTACATTTCTCTGATGAAAATGTGACATTGTTCCCTGGCACTCATATTCACTTCCTTTAACTTAAGGCCAAAAGCAACTTCAGGCTCTCATGGGGTCTACCTCATGTACCTCTTCTCTTGGTTTATTTTAGCCTTTATTTATCTTTTCAATAAACCATAACTGTGAGTATAACAGGCTTCACTGAGTTCTGTAAGTTCTTCTCTTGAATTATCAAACCTGAGAATAGTCTTAAGGACCTGTGAACTTGAAGTTGTTGTCAGACATGAGAATGGCCTTGAAAATTGCCGAACTGCTGATTTTAACCTTAAATCCTGGCAGAACCTGAGATTTCTTCTTCTCAGAAAAAAAAAAAGCCTCACCTCACAAAAAAAGACACCAAAGAGGAAATAATCATGCATGTCTTCCTCTACTCCAGGCTTCTAAAAGCAGATAGCAGGGAAGAGGATCTGTGTGCCTTCATCCACCCACACCTTGGTTCCTGGCAGGGAATGGGTTGACCTGAGGCTATGAACCTGAAGTTCCCCCGTTAACCAAGGCTTCACCTCCCTGAAAGTTCTGCAAGGAAGTAAGGAAACACTATCTGACCTGGGACCTTCTGACAGCATTGGTGGAATTCCGTGACATACTGTTCTGGAGTGGGTAGTCCTGAGTCCTCATTTGGAGTCCACGCCTTAACTCCTAAAATGGGATAGGCCTCTAATTTTCTGTTGACTTGAGTCCTTCCACCCTCAGACTTAGCTCTCACTTCCAGGAGACCTCTGAGTAAGAAGTAGAGAGCTCTCAAAGATGATATCAGGGGCGAGACAGGCTGTATAGGGCCCCCTATATCTGGTGTTATTGAAGCCTTCGTCCTCATACAGGGGTCAAACCCTTGGCTACAGTTGGGGCCTAGGAACTTTTGTTAATCTGAGGCCTCCTCATCTCAACCAAGGTCCTTATATCCCAGTCCCCTGAGAAAGAATGAGGAAGTACTACTGGAATCAGTCATCCTTCCCTGGGATCTTACAGGGCTGACAGCAGGGGCAGGGGTGATATGGCTCTATAGGACTTTACCTGCTTCAGAGATTTAAAAAGTTTCTAGAGAAATTAACTCTGCTGCTTTGTTAGAATGCAGATCGTCTCATTTGATTCCTTTTTCTTTTTCTTCCCAAGTACTATATATGAGACATTTTCATGTATATCTAGATTTACTTCTGGACCCACTAATATCTTTCATTAATTAATTCATCAAATCCTATGCCAGAATTGCACCGCTTAATTTCTGTATTGTTTGCTATCACTTAAGACAATTTCCCCTCATTTTCTTTTCTTTTTTTTTTTGGGGGGGGGAACTTTCAATCTTTTTTTTTTTAATTTTTATTTAGTTATTTTTCAAGTACAGTTTTTTGTCTATTTTTCCCATCCCAGCCTCCCCTGCCCCCTGCTCCCCTCCTCCCTCCCATTTCCAATAGCCAAGAGTTGGAAGCAACCTAGGTGCCCATCAGTAAATGAATGGATCCAAAAATTGTGGTACATATACACAATGGAATTCTATGCAGCAGAGAGAAAGAAGGAGCTACTACCCTTTGCAACAACATGGATGGAACTGGAAAGCATTATGCTGAGTGAAATAGGCCAGGTGCTGAAAGACAAATACCATATGATCTCACCTTTAACAGGAAGCTAAACAACAAAACAAACAAGCAAGCAGAAAAAAAAAAACCCCAAAAAATCTTTTCTTCAATACTGTCTTAGTTATATACTTTTTATGTAGTGATATATATCCACCTTGATCATCTTAAAGATGAATTATAATATTACAAATTCTCATACCCCATTCAAGTTTTATTAGCATATGATATCTAAATGTTCAGATTTTTCATGGTCTACAACAAAGTTTTTTACATGTTCTTTTCCTTTCTTTTTTAAAATTATTTTTCAAGTACAGTTTTTCTGCTTTTTACTCCCTTCCTGGCCGACATACCATGCTCCACACCTCCCTCCCATTTCCACCCCCCCCTTAGTTATTGTCCCTGTGTACTTTATACTAGTTCTTCTAAATCCCTCCCGTTTTTCCCTGAAATTCCCTCTCCTCTCCTGTTTGGTCACTGTCCCCCTGTTCTCTATTTCAGTGTCTGTTTTTAGTTTGCTTGCTTGTTTGTTTTCTTGTTTAGCTTCCTGTTAAAGGTGAGATCATATGGTATTTTTCTTTCAACACCTGGCTAATTTCACTCAGCATAATGCTTTTGCTGTTGCAACAGCATTTGCTGTTGCAAATGGTAGGAGCCCCTTCTTTCTTTCTGCTGCATAGAATTCCACTGTGTATATGTACCACAATTTTAAGATCAATTAATTTATGGACAGGCACCTAGATTGCTTCCAGCTCTAGGCTATTACAAATTGTGCTGCTATGAACATTGTGGTGCATAGGTTCTTTTGGATTGGTGTTTTAGGGTTCTTAGGATATAATCCCACCAGTGGAACTGCTGGGTCAAAAGACAGGTCGATTTTAGTTTTCTGAGAAAATTCCATACTGTTTTCCATAATGGTTGTACCAGACTGCAATCCCACTAACAGTGAACTAGGGTCCCCTTTCCCCCACAACCTCTCCAACATTTGTTGTTTGATGCTTTCTTTATTATAGCCATCCTAACTGGTGTAAAGTGGTATCTCATTGTGGTTTTAATTTGCATCTCTCTGATAGCTAGTGATATTGAGCATCTTTTCATGTGTCTCTGGATCTTCTGTATGTCCTCTTTGGAGAAGTGTCTGTTCAAGTCCTTTTCCCATTTTTCAATTGGGTTATTTGTCTTCTTAGAGTGAAGTTGTGTCAGTTCTTTGCATATTTTGGAGATCAAACCTTTGTCTGAGGTATCATTGGCAAATATGTTTCCCCATACAGTCAGTTGTCTTTTTATTTTAATACTGTTTTCTTTAGCCACACAGAAGCCTTTTCTTTTGATGAGATCCCATTTGGTTTTTTTTCTTTTATATTCCTTGCTCTAGGGGACACATCAGTAAAAAAGTTGCTGCATGAAATATCTGAGATTTTCTTGCCGATGTTCTACTCTAGGACTTTAATGGTGTTATGGCTTATATTGAAGTCTTTTATCCACCTTGAATTTATTTTGGTGTATGGTGTAAGTTGGTGCTCAAGTTTCATTTTTTTGCACGTAGCTGTCCAGTTCTCCCAACACCATTTGTTGAAGAGGCTATCTTTACTCCATTTTATGTTACTGCCCCCTTTGTCGAATATTAATTGACTGTAGAGAGTGGGGTTGATTTCTGGGCTCTCTGTTCTGTTCCATTGGTCTATATGCCTGTTTTCATTACAGTGGCCTTGTAATACAGCTTGATATCAGGTATTGTGACCCCTCCTACTTTGTTCTTCTTTCTCAAAATTGCAGCTGCTATTCGGGGTCGTTTATGGTTCCATATAATTTTTTTGAAGTGTTTGTTCTATGTCTCTGAAATATGCCATTGGTACTTTAATAGGTATTGCATTGAATCTGTATATTGCTTTGGGTAGTATGGACATTTTGACGATGTTAATTCTTGCAATCCATGAACAAGGTATATGTTTCCATTTATTTGTGTCTTCCTTGATTTCTTTCTTCAGGGCTGTGTAGTTTTCTGCATACAGGTATTTTACCTCCATGGTTAGGTTTATTCCTAGGTATTTTATTTTTCTTTTTGCTATACCAAATGGGATTTTTTCTTGATTTCTGCTTCTGCTGATTCGTTGTTAATATACAAAAATGTCTTTGATTTCTGGATATTGACTTTGTAACCCACTGTGTTGCCAAATTAATTAATTAGTTTGAGCAGTTTTTGGGTAGAGTCTATAGGATTTTCCATGTACACTATCATGTCATCTGCAAACAGTGACAGTTTTGCTTCCTCCTTTCCTATTTGGATGCCTTTTATTTCCTTTTCTTTCCTGATCACTGTGGCTAAAACTTCCAATACTATATTGAATAGAAGTGGTGAAAGTGGACATCCTTGTCTTGTTCCTGATCGTAGTGGGAAAGCTTTTAGTTTTTGCCCATGGAGTATGATGTTGGCTGTAGGTCTCTCATATATGGCCTTTATTGTATTGAGGAATGCTCCCTTTATTCCCACTTAGCTGAGTGTTTTTTTTTTATCATAAATGGGTGTTGTATCTTATCAAAAGCTTTTTCCACACTTGTTGATATGATCATGTGGTTTTTGTCTTTGCTTTTGTTTATGTGATGTATTACATTTACTGATTTGTGAATATTGAACCATCCTTGAATCCCTGGGATGAATCCCACTTGATCATGGGGTATGATCTTTTTGATATATGTTGGATGCGATTTGCCAACATTTTGTTGAGGATTTTAGCATCTATGGTCATCAGTGATATTGGCCTGAAGTTTTCTTTCTTTGTTGTGTCTCTGTCTGGTTTTGGAATTAGGATGATGCTGGCTTCATAAAAAGAATTTGGGAGTTTTCCATCCTTCTGGGTTTTTTGGCATAGTCTGTGGAAAATAGGGGCTAGCTCTTCCTTAAATGCTTTGTAGAATTCTCCTGTAAAACCATCTGGTCCAGGGCTTTTGTATGATGGGAGTTTTGATTACTGCTTCAATTTCTTTTGCTGTTATTGGTGTATTTAGATTTTCTGCTTCTTTTTCCTTGAGTTTTGGGAGATTGTATTTTTCTAGAAATATGTCCATTTCCCCTAGGTTTTCAAATTTCTTGGCATACAGTTCTTCATAGTAATTTCTTACAATCCCTTCTATTTCTGTGGTATCAGTTGTAATCTCTCCTTTTTCATTTCTGATTGTGTTTATTTGTGTCCTCTCTCTTCTTTTCTTGATCAGCCTATTTAAAGGCTTGTCTATTTTGTTTATCTTCTCAAAGAACCAACTCCTGGATTCGCTGATCCTTAGAATTGTGCTTTTAGTTTCTATGTCATTTAATTCTGCTCTAATCTTGGTTATTTCCTTCCTTCTGCTTGCTCTGGGCTGTCTTTATTGTTGTTCCTCAAGTTCTTGCAGGTGCAGGGTTAGGTTATTTGTTTGAAATGTTTCTATCTTCTTTAGGTAAGTCTGTATTGCTATGAACTTCCCTCTCAGACTGCCTTGGCTGTGTCCCATAAGTTTTGGGTTGTTATGAGTTCATTTTCATTTGTTTCCAGAAACTTTTTGATTTCTTCCCTTATTTCATTCTTGACCCAATCGTTATTTAATAGCATACCATTCAGTCTCCATGATATTGGTTGTTTTGGGTTTTTTCTTTGGGGGTTGGTATCTACTTTTAGTCCCTTGTGGTCTGAAAAAAAATGCTTGGTATAATTTCAATTTTCTTGAATGTGTTGAGGCTTGTTTTATGTCCTATTAAGTGGTCTATCTTTGAAAATGTTCCATGTGCATTTGAAAAGGAATGTGTATTTAGCTTCTTTGGGGTGAAAGGTTCTATGTATGTCAGTTAAGTCCATTTCATCTAGGGTGTTGTTTAATGCCACAATATCTTTGTTGATATTTTGTGTGGGAGATCTGTCCATTTTTGACAGTGGGGTGTTAAAATCCCCTACTATAATTGTGTTGCTGTCAATATCTTTCTTGAAGTCCTCTAAGATTTTCTTGATATATTTGGGTGCTCCTATGTTGGTTGCATATATATTTACAATGTTAATGTCTTCTTGGTGGATTCTTCCCTTGAGTATAATGAAGTGACCTTCTGGGTCCCTCTTTATGGCTCCTTTTTTGAAGTCTATTTTGTCTGATATGAGAATTGCTACCCCAGCTTTTTTTTTTCCTGTCTGTTTGCTTGGAAAACTTGTTTCCAGCCTTTTACTTTTAGTCTGTGATGGTCTTTTGTCCTGAGGTGCGTCTCTTGTAGGCAGCATATGTGTGGGTCATGCTTTCTTATCCATTCAGCTATCCTGTGTCTTTTGATTGGAGCATTTAATCCATTTACATTTAAGGTTATTATTGATAGGTCTTTATTCATTACCATTTTTCATACCTATGTTCCTCTCTGTCTCCCTCTTTTCCTTCTTTTCCTTAAAGCAGTCTTTTTAGTATTTCTTGTAGAGCTGGTTTGGTGGAAGCATATTCTTTTAGACTTCTTTTGTCCTGGAAGCTCTTTATTTGGCCTTCTATCTTGATTGAGAGCCTTGCTGGGTAAAGTAGCTTTGGTTGTAGGCCTCTGGTTCTCATTACTTGGAATATTTCTTGCCATTCTCTTCTTGCTTGGAGTGTTTCCATTGAGAAGTCAATAGTTAACCTTATTGGAGCTCCCTTGTATGTTACTTCCTTTTTCTCCCTTGCTGCCTTTAAGATTCTCTCTTTGTCTTGGAATTTTGCCATTTTAGCGATGATGTGCCTTGAAGTAGGCCATTTTGGCTTCCTCTTGAGTGTGGCACTCTGTGATTCCTGGATTTGTGTGACTTTTTCTCCCATCAAATTAGGGAAATTTTGCATCATTACTCTTTCAAATAGGTTTTCTGTCCTTTGTTCTTCTCCTTCTGGTATTCCTATTGTTAGGATATTATTACGTTTCATATTATCTTGCATTTCTCTTAATCCCTCTTCATTCTTTCTGAGCCTCTTTTCCTTTTTCTTGCTCTTTTTGGTAGTTTTTTCTACTTTGTCCTCCAACTCACTAATTCGATCCCCTGCTTCATCGATCCTGCTTTTGATACCTTCTACTGAGGCATAAGTAGAAACCCTTCGCTTCCTTGCACAACCAAAAGGAGGATAACTACACATCTAAAATCAATAAGCAACCAGAAGTGCTAGAAAATCAAACTGCATGGAATTCTGGCAACCAAGAAATTAAGAAAATGTCAACCAGAACAACCAGACCAGTAGGCGAGGCAGAGGACCCTACAGGCAGGGCTGGCTGAGAAAAACTGTGGTGAGGCAGCAAACCGTGTAAGCAGGGCTGGCTCAGGTGGGGCTGGCTGAAGGCAAAACTGACACTCAGAGTTAACTGGGGATGACAGTGGTTCACACGATGAGAGAAACTCCCAGTCTCACATGAGAGTTCATTGAAAAGTGCACTAGAGACAAGCAGGCAAGCTGCATTATTCCCTCTCTGGCCCCTCCCCCACAGGCAGCACTACAACACAGCAAGGAGGGTTGCCCTGCCCTGGTGAATACCTAAGGCCCTGCTCCCTTACAACTTAACAGCTGAGCCAAGACAAAGAAATATGGCCCAAATGAAAGAACAGAGCAAAATTTCAGAAAAAGAGGTAAGTGATGAGGAAATAGCCAATCTATCTGATGGAGAATTTAAAGCCCTCGTAATCAAAATGCTCACAGAAGTGATTGAGCTTGGTCAAAAAATAAAAAAATAAAAGATACCCAAAATGAAATAACATAAAATATTCAGGGAACGAACAGTGACTGGAAGGAAACCAGGACTCAAAGCAACAATTTGGAACAAAAGGGAAAAATAAACATCCAGCCAGAACAGAATGAAGAAATGAGAATTCAAAAAAAGTGAAGAGAGATTTACAAACCTCTGGGACAGCCTGAAATATTCCAATATCCGAATTATAGGGCTGCCAGAAGGAGAAGAACAAGAGCAAGAAATTGAAAACTTATTTGAACAAATAATGAAAAAAATTTTTCTCAATCAGGCAAAGGAAATAAACTTCCAGGAAGTCCAGGAAGCCAGAGAGTCCCAAAGAATTTGAACCCAAAGAGGAACACACCAAGGCACATCATCATTAAGTTACCAAAGATGAAAGATAAAGACAAAATCTTAAAAGCAGCAAGAGGAAAGAAAACAGTTACCTACAAAGGAATGTCCATAAGACTATCAGCTGATTTCTCAAAAGAAACCTTACTGGCAAAAAGGGGCTGGAAAGAAGTATTCCAAGTCATGAAAGGCAAGGACCTTCATCCAAGATGACTCTATCCAGCAGAGCTTTCAGGGCAGATAAAGTGCTTCCCACATAAGGTCAAATTACTGGAGTTCATCATCACCAAGCCTTATTATGTGAAGTGTTAAAGGGACTTATCTAAGAAAAAGAAGATAAAAATATGAACAATAAAGTGACAACACACTCAAAACTCTCAGCAAATGAACTTAAAAGAAAAGAAACACAATGAAAACAAAAACTAAGCAAACAACTAGAACAGGAACAGAATCAGAGAAATGGACATCAAATGGATGGATTTCAGTGGGAAGGGGGAAGGGAGGAATAGAGGAGAAAAGGTACAGGGAAGAAGAAGTGTGTATAAAATAGACAGGGAGAGATATAATGGTATAAGAAACAGAGAAATCAAAGAACTTATATGTACAACCCATGGACATAAACTAATGCTGGAGGGTTGGGGGTGCAGGATGGAGGGGGGATAAAGGGAGAAAATTGGGAAAACCATAATAGCATAATCAACAAAAATACTTTAAAAAAGAAATGCAAATTTAATTGTGGAAAACTGACAAAATACAGATAAGCCTTAACCAAACAACTTGTTTGATGAGGAGAGAAGCAATAGTTATTCAGTGTCTCTGTGATATAGTTTATCCATTCCACTATTAATGGAGATTTGAGGTATTGTCAGTTTATGATCATTATAAGTAATGGTGCCATAACCACCCCTTTACATGTCTTTCATATTCTTTCATAAATACATACAATAATTTTATGGGATATATACTCAGAAGTTGAATTGCTGAGTCATAGGGCATTCATTTCTTTAGCTTTAGTAGATACAGAGAAATGTTTTTTCTTAAGTGGTTATAACAACTTCACTTCTCACCCACTCTTCCCTTCACTTCTCACTGGCAGTGTAAAAGAGTAGTTATTGCTCTACATCCTCTCCAATACTAGATATTTTTCTTTTCTTTCATTTTAGCCATTCTGAAAAGTATCTGGCCTTGTGGTTTTATTTTACAGTTCTCTAATGATTGATAGAAATTAGTGTGTTCTCATATGCTTATTTTTCCTATTCTGTTGCATTAGAATTTAATGTTAAATTCAGAATGCCACTGGATTCTGACCTTGATTTGTGCTATGAGCTCTGGAAATGACATTAGATAATCATATCCCCAATAACTTGGCCACTCTGATTTGCTCAGAGACAAATAGCTTAGAATCTAATGCTCTTCCCACATTAGCATACAAGTTACTTGGAATGATACTGCATTAAAGTAATTATACTCCCCAAATCCAAAATCAGAAAGTTGATTGGAGAGCCATAACTCTCCTTATAAATATATCTACATGACTGTGAGGCACAGAGCCCCTTCCTGTCCCCAAATAGCACCAGTAATCCCATTTCCTCTCACTATCCCATCACACACACTCATTGTCTAGGTATCCTATCTTATGTGATCTATCTATTCATTGTCTGAAGACAAGGACTCTTTCAAGGACCTCCACACTGACCTCTTTGACCCAAGGCTGAGACCACAGACTCCCATTTGCAAAAATACTCTTCTCCATTCTGTAATCACTCTTTAAGCAGCTGAGAGCTTTGCAAAATATCTAAATGGTTCTCATGCCATCCTGATTAGAGAAGTTGTGGGTAAGTATGGGTCCATGGTCCTTTAGAGGCTAGTACCCATATACAAATAGCAAATGGTTATTTCCAAAGTTTTTGTTAGTGTAATTCCTTTATCCACCTGAATAATTTCCTCTAAATAAGGTAGGAGTAATTTTATTATGCATCATGCCTACTCCATGAAGACAAGGATGGCAGAGCAGCTGTGGGGGCCATGGGCCTAGGCTTTTTCCTATTCAGCACCTTTTCTTCCTGTGTGGTGAACCATGACACTCCCCCAAAGAGTCCTAAAGTGCTCATATTCAGGCCTCCCCATTATGCTTCTTTGAAGGGTTTTAGTCTTCTGCTTGGCTTTCAAACCCTGACAATAACACATGTCCTCCTGCATACCTACTACATCTCACAGTTATTTTTCGTTTCATCAATTTACCTATCTCTCACCCTTTCTTCGCATCTACAGGTACACCCTCTGCCATAGTCCCACTCATACCTGCTGTCTTTGGCAGTTGTGGGTTTTTTACCCCCTGCCACTCCCTTCAATTTCCCATTCCTTTCAGGACTTTTCACAGGCCCTGGCTTCCTACTATCTTCTAACTGATATCTCTGATCTCCTTCCTGGTCCAGATCCGAACTCTTTTCTGGGAAAGAGTCCTCTACAAAAGGCTTTACCCGAAACCTTCTTAACACCTCAAAACATAGTGACTTCTCCATCTCAACAGCTTGTGCTTTCCTTCCTATTAAAGTGTTCTCAGATTAGGGTTTTCCTCATGGGTGGATTCAGCAACCCTACTTGCTTGAGTAAGGAGCTCAGTGCCTCTTACTTCCATGTTTTTGCTTCTCTGACCTAATACACAATCTCTAGGAGTTGTTTTCACTATTGTCTATTTTAGATTGAATCCAGCTGAAAACAAGGCAGAGGGGCCTGGCTAATTTTCTCATGTATTAGGATGAAGCCTAGTGACAGGACCTTCTAAAGATGTACAACTCAATTATCCTTCAGCATGTAACCTGATGAAAATGGTTAGTGCTCTTGTTTAAAAATGGCAAAATAAGAATGATGTGTGATTGCTGTTCACAATAGAGGGAATGTACCCTCCATTCCCATTTTGATTACCCTACAAATGATGGCTACTTTCTTAAATACTGGGTATATGATGGATCCTCCATAAGCTCCCCAATCATGTATGCAGTGTCCTGGCCATTGTACAAGGACCTCAGATACAAAGAAAACTCAGGCCCCATTCCTAGGCAGCTGAAACATGTGCACACACATACCCCCCCAATTCTTTCTGTTTTGGTGGGATAAGGATCAGTGAGTATTAAGTAGGTCACAAGGGGCCAGCAGTGACATAGAAAGCTGTGACTTAGAGACAGGACATTCATTTTTCTGCAGTCCTCATAATTGAGGACAAGCAGACCATGATGTCATGTAAAGGCCAAGCTCAGTGCTCAGGAACATCCACAAGCCCTCTGAGCTCTAAACTGGTCTAGAGTTTCTTAAGTTTATGATGAGAATTAAGGTTGTAATATCTGCCCCACAAAGATGCTGGGCTTGAAATGGTATTTCATAGAGTAAGTTGTGTGTGATACACTCCACCTGGCTCTTAGCCAGTATTCAGTGGTGATTGGCGCCTGCACCTCTGGACAGGGAAGGTATAAGAATATGTGAAGGGCTGAGGCTAAGACTTTATTCCAGCAGGGGCTTTCTGATAGTGTGAGGGACTAAAGAGAGGCATGTTTTGAAGCAAAGGGTTGCTTTCCTGGTGACCCATTGAAGAGGATAACTCCAGACTTCTAGTGTATAACCCCACAAAGCCCTTTCTCTTGGCAAGGGCCTTCCCCTTCATAAGCTAGTTACCAGACTGTAACCTTTGAGCCAGTTGTCTCCACATTGTGCACTGATACCACCATGACCCCACATGAGGATAATTTTTAAGTATTTGAGGGTAAGGCTCTCTCATTGATACAATTTGAAATCCCTACCTTCTACCACACAATGTATTTTTGTGGGCTCTAATATGACAGACTCTCCTCCACTTCTTTGTTTTCTCCTTTGCTATTGGAGTTGTTGGATCATAGGTTACACATATGTTTAGCTTTAGTAGATCCTGCTGAACAGTTTCTCAAAGTGGTTTTTACAAATTGACCCTCTCACCAACAATGTATCTTCAGGTTTCCTTATATTCCACCCAACATATGTTATGTGCCACCATTCTGGTGTTGTGAGTGGTTGCTTTAATTTGCATTTCCCTGAAGAGTAACACAATTGTATGCATCTTCATATTAATACAACACTGTCTCAATTGTGAAAGTCCTGTCAAAGTTCATGACATCTGATAGTGTAAGTTCTCCAGCTTTATTCACCTTTAATATTGATTTGTCCACTCTTTGTTTTGAATTTCCATATTAATTTTAGAAACAGATGTCAAATTCCACAAAAGTCTCAAATTTTAAATATGATTGTGTTGAATATGTAGGTTAATATGGGGAGAATTTATATATTTGCAATAATGATACTTGTGATCCATATTTATAGTATGAATTTCCATTTTTTAGGATACTTAGTAGCTCCTGATAATTAAGCTCATCTTAATTGGTACAGAATATTCCTATGATGCCAAAACTATAGCAGTATCACTAACATTTAGATAAATCAGAGTCTTTACTCATTGTTTCGGGGAATTTATGTATTCATTCCTTAAAGTAGTAGTTCTCACACTTGAGCATATGCCACAATGCATGCCGTATTAAGAGGGCTTATTAAAACACACATATCTGATTGAGCACGGGCTTGCTAACCAGACAATTGCGGTTCGATTCCCAGTCAGGGCACATGCCAGGGTTGCAGACCAGTTCCCTGCAGGCCACTTCCCAGCAGGGGACGCACGAAAGGCAACCACACATTGATGTTTCTCTCCCTCTCTCCTTCCCTTTCCCTCTAAAGATAAATAAATAAAAATCTTAAAAAAAAATAAAACACACATATCTGAGCTCCAACTCCCAGGTTTTCTGATACAGTTAGGTCAGGGAAGTGCCAGAGAATCTGCATTTCTAACAAGTTCCAAGGTGATGCTACTGTTACTGGTTAGGGATCACACTTGAAGAACCACTACCTTAAGAAAGACGGAGGAAATACATTGATCCAGACCCTGTCTTGGGTGTGGAAAATGTAGAAAGGTGTAATCCTGGTCTTTTTACTCCAGAGTCTCTCAGACTGTTGTTTGAGACAGGTCCACAATCAGGTGACTATAATGCATCACAGGAAGTGCCCTGTCGGTGATTTTACACCTGTTAACCTAGGATCTCAGGGGAGGCTGTTTTTTATTTAGGCAAATAAAAAAGTAATGCTTAACTAGATGTGTGAAGCCTTATTGAGGAAATTTTAGAAAAAATTTAAAGATTTTATTTATTTGTTTATTTATTTATATTTATTTTTAGAGAGGGGTAAGTAGAGGAGAAAGAGAGGAAGAGAAACATCAATGTGTGGTTGCCTCTCACATGCCCCAAAACCCAGGCATGTAGCCTGAGTGGGAATTGAACCAGTGACACCCAGTTCTCAGGTCCGTGCTCAATCAACTGAGCCACACCAGCCAGGGTGAATTTTAGGAAGTTTTTGAATGCATAGCTGTGTTCATAGTGGGGAAAGATGAGTATTTGAGCATAAATGAGGCAAGAAATTGTTGTGAAATATACTTTTTGTCTTCCTTTTTAATCTGCTTCTTCATGGGAATTTAAATAATTCAAAACCATTTAAGTATGTTCATATTCTTTCATGATTGGCATATTTCTATTGGTGTTATAAAGAAACATCATGGCTGTTTCAATACAAAATGCTATTAGGAACTGGGTCTTCATTAACATAGAGGATAGATTACTAAATGTTGGAAACATTAATTTATGTTTGTGTATATATGTATTCTTTGCAGAAATTATGTCCCCTTTCACTTTGATGTGATAACTAGGAGATGATAGAACACATGAAATTTTGTTTTCTACCATTAAATGAGATTTCGTGCTTTATTACATAATCCTTCCCTTTCTCTCTCACAAGCAGCAAAAGTTCCCCTATCCCCTGCACCATTTCAGGATGAAGGATGGGATGATTTGTTGGTTACCATTAATCCTGCCTCCTACATTGGAGTGGGCAAATGGAACTGGAGGTATGCTGAACCTAGATTTGGCTAAAGATCAGTAGGAATGTCTTATTTCTTGGTATTTACAAGCACTTGGGAGCTGATTCCTCCTGGGGATTTCTTTGTTTCTAGAAGAGAACAAAGCTATGAGCAGCTATGGAGACCTACAAAAATACCACAGCGAGGAAGTTACTCAATTAAAGTGAGAATAGAGCTATAATTGGATGCTCTTGTTAACTTTGTTAGTTTTGTTGTCAAATATTATTATTAGAGTGAACTTTTATGCATTTTGTAGTGAGCTGTGGTTACAAGCATCACAGAATATAAAATTAAGCAGTTGGACAAATGAGGGTTTCTTCATTTGGGTATTTGAAAATAAAATGCAGTAGTGCTTTTTGAGAAATATTAACATAATGGCTCTGGATAATTTCCTGTGTTTTCTTTTTGCTTTAATTGGAAAAGATATTAAGATACAAAAGAGATGATGCAGAATTTGTTCAAAAAGAATCAGAATAAGGTGAGAGTGAACAGTTTTGAGTTTTGTGACCATCTTTTTGTTGTTGTGCTGTGGAGGGGATAAAATGTTTAGTTTCAGTGTTAAATCACTATTGGTAATCTCTTTTATTATAATACTAATTATTATTATTGTTTTATTTAGGAAACTATAAACCATCATGGGAGAAGGCTCATATTAAATTACATGAATATGACCCTGGCTGGTGTGGCTCAGTGGATTGAGTGCCAGCCTGTGAACCAAAGGGTTGCTGGTTCAATTCCCAGTCACAGCACATGCCTGAATTGTGGGACAGGTCCCCAGTAGGGGGCACACAAGAAGCAACCACACATTGATGTTTCTTTCCCTATCTCCCACCTCTCCCCTGTCTAAAAATAAATAAACAAAATCTTTTTAAAAAATAAAATATGTCTCAAAATCTGTGATTTGGTGGCAGCTCTTAACCACCAGTAGCCAAGGGTCCACATAATCATAACAATAGTCAAGGTCACAGAGAAATCCAGGGTTGTCTAATATATAAGAAGTTATGGAGCTGATTAATAAAACATGATGTCTGTATGGGAAAATAGATGGATAACTAACAAGGATACCACTCAGCTTGTGCCAGCAGGAAAAAAAAATCAAGTATGGATAACCAGGAAGCTGAGGGCAGTCACTCACACAAAAATGCCAGGCACAAACCCTCACCCACTTTCCAGATCTAAGCCAATTTTTAGAGCCTTAATCCCACTGACTAAAGAGAAGATTATGTCCCTTCAACAATATGGCAAATACACACAATAATGACTCATCTAGTCCTTCCCTAAAGGGATCTATGGTCATTTACTTAGATACCTGTGTACTAAGAAAAGAGGAATACTCAGACATTTTAAAGACTGTTGGACACAGAGTGAAGAATAAAGTTGGGGAAAACACTAATTTTGATGTTAAGGCTTAGTATAATAGCTACAGTAATCAACATTGTGATACTGGCCAAAACGCAGATCCATATATAAATGGAATAGAATAACAAATGCAGGAATAGTTCCACACAGATATACCAAATGAATTATTTTTTATAATCCTGACCAAGAACATGGTTATCAATTCTAGAGAGAGGGGAAGAGAGGGCGAGAGATAGGAAAATAAATATCAATGTAAGAAACATCCATTGGTTCCCTCTCTCATATGCATCCCAACTCTTGACCCAACCCACAACTTAGGCACATGCCCTGACCAAGGATCAAACCTGTTACCTATCATTTATGGGAATTCCTACCAACTGAGCCACATCGGCCAAAGTTCAAATTAATTTTTAACAAGGAACACAATCCAACGGAGGATGAATTCCTTTTTCTTAAAAAAAATTTTATTGTTATTCTATTACAGTTGTCCCAATTTTTCCTCCTTTGCCCTTCTCTGCCCAGCCCACCGCCCACTGCCACAGTCAATCCCCACACTGTGTCTATGTCTGTGGGCAATTCATACATGTTCTTTGTCTAGTCTCTTCTCCTTCTTTCCACCATTATCCTTCTCTCCACCTCTCCTGTGGCTACTGTCATATTGCCTTTTCCATAATTAATGCTGAAGCCATTGTGTATCCATAAGATTAAAACCTCTTCAAACTAAACCTTATACCTAAACAAAATATAAATCAAAATGGAATATGAACTTAAGTATAAAATACAAAACTATATCACTTCTAGAAAATACAAACCAGAAGGAAATCTTTGAGACTGGACTTTATTAAAGTTAAAATTGTGCTTTGTGAAAAACCCTTTTAAGAGGATGAAAAGGCAAATTACCAACTGGGAGAGAACATTTGTAAATCACATATCTGACTAAGGATTTATACCTTAAATATATACAAAGAAATCTCAAAATTCAACACTAAAGAGAAATGATCTAATAGAAAATGTGCAAATGATTTGCACAGACATTTCACCAAAGATCAAATACAAATGGCAAGTAAGGATATGAAAAGATGTTCAACATTATTAGCCATAGCAGATATAGAAATTAGGCCACAATGGCATATCCTTATACTTATCTGAATGAATAAAATAAAACAAAAAAAGTAATAACACAAAATACTGGCAAGGATTTGGAGAACTAGATTATTCATACATTGCTAATAGGAATTAAAATGGTATTATTAGTCAGGAAAATAGTTTGACAATTCCTTTTAAAGCTAACAAAGCACTTACATGAACAATCAATTACACTTTTAGGTGTATATTCTGATATGGAGAAGCCAATAGTCTTCAATCCCTCCTTCTCAAGCCAGCCCCAACCTGAGGTCTCAGAGAGGGAGTTTAAGACTGAAATTCTGCAATGCATTTCTTCTTTGGGCTGTCCCCATTCGCAATCCTGGAAATTTTATTTGTCTTCAGGAAATACATGTCCCAGTCAATCACCACATCCTGGATGAGGTCTGCCCTGGTGTCAATTCTATTCAATGTTAGAGTCTGGGTTTTTTTTTTTGCTTGCTTGTTTGTTTGTTTGTTTTGATGAAGTAAGAGTAGAGCCACTACTTCTGTATGTGTGTGTATATAAATATATATATACATATATATATAATTATATATATGTATAATAATATATATGTATAATAATATAATTATATATATTATATATATATATTCCAAAGGAAATGAAATTATTATTTTGAAGCATTATTCACAAGAGCCAATGTATGTAAACAGCCAAAGTGTCTGTCAATAGGTGAATGAATTCAGAAAATGTGGCATATATATGCAATGGAATATTATTCAACCAAAAAGAGGAGATTCCTCTTATTTGCAACAACATAGATGAATCTGGAGGATATTATGCTAAGTGAAATAAGCCAAATGGAGAAAGATAAATACTACATGGCATTACTTATATATGGAACCTAAAAAAGAAGGAAAAGAAAAAGTCAAACTTACAGAAACAGAGAATACAAAAGTGGTTGCCAGGGCTGGAGGGTAGGGGAAACAAGGAAAATTGGTTAAAGGTTAAAAACTTTCAGTTATAAGATGAATAAGAACTGCAGATTTTATATATAAGATGGTAACTATAGTTGATAATACTGTTGTATAATTGAGGTAATAGATGAGTTAATTAAATTGATGAGGGAATTATTTCACAATGTATATGTATATCAAATCATCACATTGTACATTTATATATCTTACAATATTTGTCAATTATACCTTATTATTATATTTATTAATTATACCTATAGGTGACACATGCACTGGTTCACAGCGCCCATGGCATCATGGATGAGATGTGAGACAAATTCACAAGGACTACCGAGTCCTGTGGAGGAAAAGGGATGGCACAGCTACTCCCTCAAGGGGGGAGCACACCCAAGAGGGGCCTGGCCACCTTCTCAAGGGGAGAGCGTGCTGACCCTCGCCTAGCCAGGCTTTTACTGGGTATAATTTGTGCAGCAATACAGGTACAGCTTATTAATCACTGTCAGGCAGTAAGGATCAAACGATAGCATACAAAAAACTATTAGGGCTTCTCCTGAGTCAGGGTCTATCAGCTAAAAGGCTACAAAATTTTGGGAAACAAACCCATTTCCTGCTCAGGCCTGTATCCTTTAACTAAGAGCATTCTTAGCAAAGCAGGCTTCACAGGATTTTACATATCCTTTCTCAGGTCTGATCACCTGAGGAGCCTGCCCTTTCCAGCACAGGGCTGCACCGCCCTCTGTCATTGTTTCAGGCTTAAGTCAGGCAGAGGAGGCAGAGAGCCAAGGAATTCTCAGAGACTTCTTGCAGGCAGACTAAGGACTCAGGCTTCGTCAAAGCCGAGGGGCGAGGGTCCATCACCCCCTTTCTGCATAGCCCCCCAAGTCCTTCCCTGGGGCCTCCACGTGATCATGCCTGTCTTAGGTCAATCCCCCCTTGGGGAATCTTACCCATCACTGGCTAACTGATCAAGCATTGGGGGCCAGTTATGAAAAGAAGGAGCAGAAGCAGTGCTCCTATTAGGAAGATAAGCTTTATCTCCTTAGTGGCTCCTTAGTGGCCATTATGTAATGTTCCGAAGGTCCCTCACTCAGCCTTAGCCTTGGGGGTGGGGGAGGTTACAGCTCCTGAAACCAGGCAGGGCGGTTCCCAACATATAGGTACATATATACCTATACTTTATTTGTCAAGTATATCTCAATAAACCTGAAAAATATCAAACAAAGAAGACTTCTCAGCAAAAATTTACCAGAGACCAAGAGGCACAGACAAAGAAAGCCATTATATAATGATTAAAGTGTCAATTCAACAAGAATGCATAACAATGTTAAACATATATGTACT
This sequence comes from Artibeus jamaicensis, assembly GCF_021234435.1. Taxonomy (NCBI): domain Eukaryota; kingdom Metazoa; phylum Chordata; class Mammalia; order Chiroptera; family Phyllostomidae; genus Artibeus; species Artibeus jamaicensis. The sequence continues at coordinate 12,669,580 of NW_026521900.1, forward strand.
CCAGCCCTGGCCGGTGTAGCTCAGTGGATTGAGAATGGGCCTGTGAAGCAGGGGGTCGCCAGTTCGATTCCCAGTCAGGGTATATGCCTGGGTTGTGGGCTGGGTCCCCAGTGGGGGACGCATAAGAGGCAACCACACACTGATGTTTCTCTCCCCCTCTTTCTCCTTCCCTTCCCCTCTCTAAAAATATAAAATATTTAAATATATCTATATGTACTCCATATGCCCTCCATAACAGAGATGTAAAATAAATAGCCCTGGCTGGTGTAGCTCAGTGGATTGAGAATGGGCCTGTGAAGCAGGGGGTCGCCAGTTCGATTCCCAGTCAGGGCACATGCCTGGGTTGCAGGCCAGTTCCCAGCAGGGGATGCACGAGGGGCAACCATACATTGATATTTCTCTCCCTCTCTCCTTCCCTTCCCCTCTAAAGATAAATAAATAAAATCTTTAAAAATAAATGAAGAAAACCCCCACAGAAGAGGAGAAATAAACAAAATGTCAGTGAGAAAATAGAAGAAAAGAACAAAAACCTCTACCCATACAATCTACAGAATACTTTAAAAACAACAGATGTATGCAAAATACTCAAGTTCACATAAGGTACTCATTATGTTAAACTATATCTTGGATAATAAAGCAGATCTTAAAATGATTTGATATCATACAAAGTATGACTTCTTTTTTTTCATTTTTTAAGATTTTATTTATTTATCTTTAGAGGGGAAGGGAGGGAGAGAAATATCAATGTATGGTTGCTTCTTGTGCGTCCCCTGGTGGTAACTGGCCAGCAACCCAAGCACGTGCCCTGACTGGGAATCGAACCGTGATACTGTGGTTCGCAGGCCCGTGCTCAGTCCACTGAGCTATACCAGCCAGGGCCCAAAGTATGACTTCTGACCATAGTAGAAATGAATTGAAATTAATAATAGAAAAGCAACAGGAAGCTCTAATTGGTGTAGTTCAGTTGGAGCATCATCCTGTAATTTGAAAGGTCACCAGTTCAGTTCCCAATGAGAGGAAATGCCTGAGTTGTGGGTTTGGTCCCTGGGAGAGCGAATTCCAAGAGGCAACTAATCCATGTTTCTCTCTCACATCAATTTTTCCCTCACTCTCTTTCACCCACCCTCCTCTCTCCCTAAAAATAAACAAATAAAATCTTTAAAAAAGAAAAGTAACAGGAAAACATTAAACACTTGGAAATTAAGTAATACATTTCAAAATAACTCATGGGTGAAAGAGGAAGTTGGGAATTACATATATATCCAAATGAAAATTAAAATACATCTCAGCCCTGGCTGGTGTGCTCAATGGATTGAGAGCCAGCCTGCGAACCAAAGGGTCACTGGTTTGATTCCCAGTCAGGGCACGTGCCTGAGTTGCGGGCCAGGTCCCCAACCTGGGGGGTGCACAAGAGGCAAACACATGTTGATGTTGCTCTCCCTTTCTCCCTCCCCTCCCCTCTGTCTAAAACTAAATAAATAAAATCTTTTAAAAATAAAATACAAAATAAAATAAAATACATCTCAAAATCTGTGATTTGGTGCTGAGTTCTTGGAATGAAATTTGTAGGACTGAGTTCATATATTAGGAAAAGAAGAATGGTCTCAAATTTACAATCTAATCTCATATCTCAAGAAACTAGGAAAAGAACAAAATAAACACAAAACAAGCAGAAGAAAGGATGTAATAAAGAGCCAAAATCCAGGAAATTAAAAGGAGAATAACAAAAAAGGAAGTCTATAAAATATTTAAAAGAACAAAAGCTGTTCTTTTAAATATCTATAAATTAATAAACTTCTTGCAAGAGTGACAAAGTTGGAGCAGACACTTTACCATGGAGGATATATGGATGCCTAATAAGCACATCAAAAGATGTTCAATATAAAAAAAAAAAGATGTTCAATATAATCAAACTTTAGGGAGCTACAAATCAAAGCTACGATGAGATACCACTATATAATCACTAATAATGCTGAAACAAAAAGAATATCTAAAATTCTCAGTGCTGTAAAAAATGCAGAAAAACTGAATCTCTCATACCTTGCTGTTCGGAACGTCAAATTACACTACCACTCTGGCAAAGAGTTTGGTAGGTTCTTTTCAAGTTAAACATATATTTACCATATGATACCTCTACCACAGTCTTGGATATTTATTCTACATAAATTAAAACTTCTGTTTACACAAACACCAATTCACATATGTTCATAGCAGTTTTCTTTGTAATAGTCTCACCCTGGAAACAACCCACATACCTTTGAAAGGGTGAATGAAAAGAAGGGGAAGGGTCAAGTCGAGGAACATGAAGTGAGGACTCATGGGCACAGACAATGGGGTGGGGATTGACTGTGGGAGTGGGAGGGGAGGTAGGGGAGGGGAGAGCAACATGGAAAAAGGTGGGACAACTGTAACTGAACAACAATAATAAAAAAGGAAGGGTGAATGAATAAACAAACTGTGATGCATCCATACAATGAAATACTATTCAACAGTAATATTCACAGATTATTGGTACACTCAGTACTTGGATTAATCTCAAAAGCATTATATTAAGTGTAGAAACCCATATCAAAGAGTCACATAACATGTTATTCCATTTATCTAAAATTTTTACATGAGAAAATTAGTGACAGAAAAGATATTAGTAGTTTCCAGAGCTTAGGGTTGCTTTGAGGGGAGTGTCTGACTATAAAACAGTAGCAACAGGGATTTTCTTTGTGGTGATTTAACAGTTATGTATCCTGATTGTGATGATGGTTACACAAGTCTATATGTGTGATAATATTTCATAGAAATATATACTATGAAAGTAATACTAAAACTAGTAAAATCAGAATGAGGTCTGTATTGAGTTGATAGCATGGTACCATTGTAGATTTTCTGGCTTTGATAATGTATCTTGGTTATTTGGGGGGGAATCTAGGTGAAGGGTACAGGAGAACTCTCTACTACTTTTCCAAATTCATGCATCTTGAATTACTTTTAAATAAATTATACAGGAGAACAAGAAGAAAGTCAAAATTATAAATACCTGGTGAAATAAAACTTCATGATGTGATCCAGCAAAGAGCAGATGATGTTTTTGTTAAAGATACCAGCAATAATTTGGACCTATAAAAATCTACATAAATTATTCAAATGCTGTTTATTGAGGGTAATGAAGCCCCAATTGTGTTGATTCTATTGTATGGAAAATTATTTTTGTAAGACATCATGCCATCATGCCACCTGATGGAGAGAGGGAGAAAAAAATTCTGGCCTATCCTAACCGAATTTCTTTTGAGGTTTCAAACGATAAATTATTGGCAAAAATCCAGAATTCATCCAATTTTTACATTCTGGCTACAGGATATGACTATTTTCACCAAAAGCCTCCAGAAGGTAGCCTGGAAAATAACAGTGACATCTGAAGTTCCTTTGAGGCTACATGAGTGCCTTCCTCAGTTTGAAAGGCTTTGAAGTTGGACCTGCCCCCTACATTCCTTCCCTTTAATTGAGATCTATACTTGAAAAAGAGCAGGCATCCAGAACCTGCTGTTATCTCATACATTTGGGAGATAAAAGCACAATATAAGAAACGCACAGAACTAACATCTGAGAAAAAGTTTTATATTCAGTGTTCCCCTGTGGAGAAGCACAAGACTTCTAATAAATCTTTTCTTCAAATATGGTCTCCTGATCATTGATTACACAGCATTTATTAGATTTTAAGAAAACAATGACAAGCAGGGCCATTGTATATGAAGGTGATAGTAGTGAACTAAAATAGATTACAATATTCAAAGAGGTATCTCACCCCTGACCAGTGTGGCTCAGTTGGTTGGGACTCATCCTGAAAAGTGAAAGGTCACTGGTTGGATCCCTGATCAGGGTTGCTCTGGTCAGGGCACATAGGAGAGGCAATCAATCAATGTTTCTCTCTCACATCAATGTTATTCTCCCTCTATTTCTCCCTCCCTGCCCCTCTCTCTAAAAATAAAAAAATAATTTTTGTAAAAAAAAAAAGAGGTAACGGTATAATGGAAAGAGCATGAAACATTGAATCAGACCAATGAAAAAAAATAGGTCAAAGCTTTACTCTCCTACATAGACAAAACCCGTATGAAGATCTTTTGATTCTTAGTGTTCATCTGTTTGTATTTTAGAGTCCATGGGAATACTTTGTCATCTAGTTTTCTTTTTTTATTTTATTTATTTATTTTTAGAGAGGGGGAAGGGAAGGAGAAAGAGAGAAAGAAACATCAATGTGTAGTTGCCTTTCATGTGCCCCCCACTGGGGCCTTGCCCACAATCCAGGCATGTGCCCTGACTGGGAATTGAACCAGTGACCCTTTGGTTCGCAGGTTGGAGCTCAATACACTGAGCCACACCAGCCAGGGCTAGTTTTGTTTTTTTTTTAATGTTATCAATGTTGTTCTTTTTTGTTTTTTGGTAGTAATTCAGTATATCAAAAAGCTGGGGTGGGTCCTGGGTGGAAAAGATAACGGGATTAAGAAGTACAAATTGACAGTTACAGGGATGTAAAATACAGCATAGGAAATATAGTCAGTAATATAATAACTACATATGGTATCAGGTGGGTATTAGACTTATGGGGGGACCACCTCATAAGTTATATAAGTGTCAAATATAATATTCAATGTCAACTGTAATTGAAATAATTTTAAGAAAGAACCATTGGTCAGAGCATTTAATGTTAGCATAATATTAGAATTTAAGCTACCCTTTAGTTCAGCTAAAAAGAGAAATACTTCACAAAAAAATAGGAGATATTTTTTCCATTGGTGTGTCTGAGACATGCTCTCAGCACAATGCAGTTAAAATGAAAGACTGTCTCAATTATCTGTACTAACAGCAGAAACCCCTGTCATATATCATACAATATAGAAACTAATGTAAAAGTCACTTCTAAGAGCATAAATTTCTGGCAGTGGCTCCACCTTCATAATTATGTTTACCATAAAACTTGACTTTCTGGAATATTTATTAATTGGAAAGTAGGGAGAGGCTTGAATTATAACATGCTAGAAGGAGGGGGAGGAGGAGGAAGAGCAGAACACCTGTTTACAATGTGCGTGTTTTGTGTCAGGAATAAACTAGACACTTAAAAAAAAAACTCTATGTGCCCTGACTAGTGTAGCTTATTACCTCAGTGGATTGGACATCATATTGCAAACTGAATGGTCGCTGGTTCAATTCCTAGGCAGGGCATATGCCTGGACTGCAGGCTGGGTCCCAGGTAGAGGCGTGCAAGAGCCAAGCACACATTGATGTTTCTCTTCCTCTCTTTCTCCTTCCCTTCCCCTCTCTATAAAAATGAATAAATAAAGCCTTTAAAAAATACCTATGGACTTCCGCCAAGATGGAGGCATAGGTGGATATCCGTGCCTTCTCACACAACCAAGTTTAGAGACAACTTAATATTAGCAACAGAAAACACAGCCAGAACACAGAAAATTGAACTTTTCGGAAGTCTGTTAACAACAAATTCTTCAGTCTGACCAGTAAGGGGCAAAACCAGCAGCTGGTGGAGCGGGGTTGCACAGGAAAACTTGGTCAGACAGACTCAGGCGCGCGGAATCCGGGTGCAGGGTTGGACCTAGTGAGTGAACCGAGCGAGCGACCAAGTGAGCCACCAAGCGAGCCACCGCGGGGAAACAGTGAGGGACCAGGGCTGCAGGTTGACTGTGGTCGCACATTTGTCCGTGGATAGACGGGCAAGGGAGTGGGCGATTGGATGGGGACCCAGCGGGTCCCCGCTGCAAGCGGCAGGGAGGGCGCCGCCATTTCCCTGCTCTGACCCCACCTCCACATATAGCGTCATAACCCAGCGACTCTGAGTGGCCCGGCCCTGGTGAACCACCTAAGGCTCTGCTCACCACCCAGTGGTGCAAAACAGCAGAGGGTGCTGGCATTTCCCCGCTTTGACCATGCCCCCACATACAGCATCACAACCCAGTGACCTTGGAGTCTAAGGCTCCATTCCTCACACTTAAAGGGCACGAACAGACCAAAAATGGCTCAAGAAGATCTCAAAGCCCCAGAGCCTATAAATCTAAGCGATGAAGAAATAGCAAAACTCTCAGATGCACAGTTTAAAACACTGGTGATCAGGATCCTCTCAGAACTGGTTGATTATAGCCACAAATTAGACAAACATATGAAGGCAAAACTAATTGAAATGAATGGAATTGCACAGGAAACCAACAGCAATGAAAAGGAAACTGGGACTCAAATCAATGGAGTGGACCAGAAGAAAGCAAATAATGGCCAAACAGAAAAGAGTCAAGAAGCAAGAATTCAAAGAAATGAGGAGAGTCTTAGAAACCTCCAGGACATCATTAAATGCTCCAACATCCAAATTATAGGGGTACCAGAAGGGGGAAAGGCACAGCCACCAGTGGAAAACTTATTTGAACAAATAATAAAGGAGAATTTCCCCAATCTGGCAAAGGAAATAGACTTCCAGGTAATCCAGGAAGCTCAGAGAGTACCAAAGAAGTTGGACCCAAGAAGGAACACACCAAGGCACATCAAAATTATATTAGCCAAGATTAAAATGAAGGAGAGAATCCTAGAAGCAGCAAGAGCTAAGGGGACAGTCACCTACAAAGGAGTCCCCATCAGACTCTCAGCAGATTTCTCAAAAGAGACCTTACAGGCAAGAAGGGGCTGGAAAGAGGTATTCCAAGTCATGAAATCCAAAGACCTACAACCAAGATTGCTCTATCCAGCAAAACTTTCATTTAGAATGGAAGGACAGATAAAGTGCTTCTCAGATAAGATCAAATTCAAGGAGTTCATCATCACCAAGCCCTTGTTATATGAAATGTTAAAGGGACTTATCTAAGAAAAAGAAGTTAAAGAAACATGAACAGTGAAAGGACAACAAACTCACAGTTTTTAACAACCACACCTAAAACAAAAGCAAAGTAAAAGGACAGCTAGATCAGGAGTGGAAACATAGAAATGAAGATCTCAAGGAGGGTTAGCAACAGGGGAGTGGGAGGAGGAGAAGGGGGAAGAAGGTACAGAAAATAAGTAGCATAGACAGTAGATAGAAAATAGATGGGGGGGCAAGAATAGCATGGGAAATATAGAATCTAAAGAACTTGAGACACACGGTCATAAACTAAAGGGGGGGTAATGGTGGGGATGGGGGTAGGGTGGAGGGGAATGAACGGGGGGAATAGAACAACTGTAACAGCATAATCAATAAAAAAATTTTAAAAAATACCTATGGACCTTTCAACACTATATTCCCAGAATCTCCATCACCTAGATTTTAGTCTTGTTAGTTTTACCATATTTGCCCCATCTATTGTATATTATGTAAGTATTTTAAAGTAAATTACAGGCATTGCTCTACTTTACCTTTAATAATTTTGTATTTTGTCCATACTACCCAAAGTAATCTAGAGATTCAATGTAATCCCAATTAAAATGCCAATGACATAATTCACAGATATAGAACAAACATTTCAGAAACTTATATAAAACCATAAATGACCTCAAATAGCCTCAATGATTTTAAGAAAGTTGAACAAAGCGGGAGGGATCACAACACCTGATATCAAACTGTATTACAAAGCCATTGTAATCAAAACAGTCTGGTACTGGCATAAGAACAGACACATAGACAAATGGAACAGAACAGAGAGCCCAGAAATAATATTTGACTAAAGGGGCAGAAGCATACAATGGAGTAAAAATAGTCTCTTCAAAAAATGGTGTTGGGAGATCTGGACAGCTAAATGCAAAAAAAAAAAAAAAAAAGACTAGACCACCAACTTAACACCATATACTAGAATAAACTCAAAATGGATAAATTACTTAAATATAAGCTATGATACCATAAAATTCCTAGAGGGAAACATAGGCAGCAAAATTTCAGATATTCCACACAGCAATATTTTCTCTAGTATGTCCCCTAGAGCAAGGGCATAAAAGAAAGAATATATAAATGGGACTACATCAAATAAAAAAGCTTCGGCAGAGACTTCCAGCCAAGATGGAGGTATGGGTAGACACACTGTGCCTCCTCACACAACCAAAATTAAGGACAACAAAAATTTAGAAACAAAAAGACAACAACCAGAACTGACAGAAAATTGAACTGTATGGGAGTCCCACCACCATTCATCCAGACCTGTAAGAGTGGCGGAGTTGGCAGCTGGCGGAGAGGGGTCCCAGCAGAAAAAAGTGGTGGCTGGTGACCTGGGCATGCAGGCAGCAGTTGGCAGACCCCAGGCACATAGGCAGTAGCTAGCAGACCCCGGGCATGCAGGCAGTGGCTGGCAGACCCAAGGCACGGGGTGGCAATGGGCAGACACAGTGAGGCGCGCAACATGGCTGACTGAAATTCCACATTCTCATGCAGATAAACCAAGCAAAAATGAGCAGCAAGACAAATTACACAAGCCAGGGCCCCAGCACCGGGAAATAAGGCCTAAAAGCACCGATTAAAAACACTTGCGGGGGTTGAGGTGCCTGGAGAGACTCCCAGCCTCACAGGAAATTTTGTTGGAGAGACCCACAGGGTCCTAGAACGTACACAAGCCCACCCACCCGGGAAACCACACCAGAAGGGGCCGAATTTTGCTTGTGGGAAGTGGAAGAAGGGGCCGAAATTCAAGAGAGAGCAGAGCAAGCACCATTGTTCCATCTCGGATCCCACCCCCACATACAGCATCACAACTCAGTGATGATTGTGGGGTGCCCCACTCTGGTGAACACCTAAGGCTCCACCCCTCACTACATAATGGGCATGACCAGACCCCCCAAAAAAAGGCTCAAATGGAAGAACAAATCAAAACCCCACAGCCAATACATCTAAGTGATGAAGAGATAGCCAACCAATCAGATGCACAGCTCAAAGCACTGGTGATCAGAATTCTCAAAGAATTGGTTGATTTTGGTCGCAAATTAGATGAAAAAATGAAGGCTAAGTGAAATGAACGAAAATGCACAGGGAACCAATAGTAATGGGAAGATAACTGGGACTCAAATCAATGGAGTGGACCAGAAGGAAGAAAGAAACACTCAGTCAGAAAAGCATAAAGAAACAAAAATTCAAAACAATGAGGAGAGGCTTAGGAACCTCCAGGACATCTTTAAATGTTCCAACATCCGAATTATAGGGGTACCAGAAGGGGAAGAGAAAGAGCAACAAGTGGAAAACTTATTTGAACAAATAATAAAGGAGAACTTCCCCCATCTGGCAAAGGACATAGACTTCCAGGAAATCCAGGAAGCTGAGAGAGTCCCAAAGAAGGTGGACCCAAGGAGGAATACATCAAGGCACATCATAATTACATTAGCCAAGATTAAAATGAAAGAGAGAATTCTAGAAGCAGCAAGAGGTAAGGGGACAGTCACCTACAAAGGAGCTCCCATCACACTGTCAGCTGATTTCTCAAAAGAGACCTTGCAGGCAAGAAGGGGCTGGAAAAAGGTATTCCAAGTCATGAAATGCAAGGACCTACATCCAAGATTGCTCTATCCAGCAAAGCTATCATTTAGAATGGAAGGGCAGATAAAGTGCTTCTCAGATAAGATCAAGTTCAAGGAGTTCATCATCACCAAGCCCTTATTATATGAAATGTTAAAGGGACTTATCTAAGAAAAAGAAGATAAAAAATATGAACAGTGAATGTACAGCAAACTCATAGTTATTAACCATACTTAAAGACACATGGACATGAACCATACTTAAAACAAAAGCAGACTAAGCAAACAACTAGAACAGGAGCAGAACCACAGAAATGGAGATCATGTGGAGGTTAGCAACAGGGGAGTGGGAGAAGGAGAGAGGGGGGAAAGGTACAGAGAATAAGTAGCATAAATGGTAGGTAGAAAATAGACAGGGGGCAGGGCAAGAATAGTATGGGAAATGTAGAAGCTAAAGAACTTAAGACACATGGACATGAACTAAAGGGGGAATGTGGGTGGGAGGCGGTGTGCAGGGTCAAGTGGAATGAAGGAGGAAATGGGACAACTGTAATAGCATAATCAATAAAATATATTGATCTCACACAGCCCATATCCACAATTGCTCCCTTGTCCCCAAAATGGGTTTTATAAATGAGGTTTTTCTTCCCAAACCTAAATTTACAGGTCATATGAGAGTCTTTTAAATATCTCTTAATGGAGAATATTGTTCTCCAAAGAAACAATTCAGTAGCATATTTTCATTATAAACAACTTTAAAAATTGCAATCCAGATTATTGAAAAGATCTCCTCTAGCTATACTCCACACCTTGAGCATGTGCTCCTATGCTTTTAATTTAAATTGTTTGTTATGGAAATTTTCAAAGATATAAAAATTAAAGAGAACTATCATAAAACTGGTATATATATCACTAAGCTTCAACAGCCATTGAGTTTCTGCCATTCTTGTTTCATTTATGTACTATGCATCCTTTAAACTGATATAATTTAAAAAGGAAATTCAGGTTGCTTTCTGCATGACTAACCTGGGCAGATTAAATGATACTAATATGATGATCATGAAGTTGATTATTTGCTTGCCTGTTTATTTTCTATCCTAGAGTTTTATCACCGTGAGAAGAATCTTGCTTTCTGCTGCTTCCCTATCACATAAAATAGTTCCTGATTGCCACATTATAGATATTCAGTAACTTTTAAAAATAAACACAATAATAATGAAATATCTTTAGCACAGAAAGCTTACTTAGAGCAGGGCCTAACATTAATGCCAGCCCTCACCTAGATAGCTGTAAATAGATCCCATCATTTAACTACTCACTGTGATCACCGCTGTGGTAAAGAAACTTTGCAGCATTATACTTTCAAACCCTCAAATTACTTAATATATTCAGATGAAAATATGAGCATGTTCGTCTGAAATGGAAGAAAGTTTGGAGAACAATGAGATGGCTTCTTTCATCACCCATATTATTTTATTTAATCTGAGGTGGCGATGTTATCTAGTGTTGATTACACTCTGGGAAAAGGTTTCGCACAGAACAATTTGCACAGTTTTTTAGCATTTAAAATGCTATTTTACTTCTTCAGTAATCATCTTAGGATGACAAATCAGGACACACCAAGGCATGAATGATCACTAGAATATTGTTGGTGATTGTGAAACATGCAAAATAAAGGAATGGCTAAATCCAGGTGTGTCCAAGTATACTATGGAATATCTGGGAGCAGACATTTTTTCAGATCGGGAATACATTTAAGCACATTAATTTTAACAATTAGGCAAGCCTGTGTTTAATATCATGCAATGATCTCCAAGAGAGAGAAATTTATAAGAAAAAATCAAGATAGACTAAAAAGATATTAATTATTGTCCCATGTGTGTTGAGCAAAAAAAATTTCATGGTCAAACATGCCTAATCCTTAATTCTGAGAAAAGTATTTACGTTTTGAGAGAGATAATGAGGTGAAAGAACATTCTTAGACTGTATTTTATTTTTCTACTAGAAAAATATATAAAGTGTTAATTCTCTTGAATCAGAGACCAAAAACAGAAACACATCTGTGGTTTAAATATTAGGTTTATTGTCCACTAGAGTGAAGGAGAATAAGATGACAGAACCATGGAACATCTCAGTAAAAAGATGATAAAAAGTGATTTAATGGTATGGAGTTTGTTTGAGTGATTTCAGAAAGCACTCAGGAGAGCAGCATTTCCTCTGGATTGGATGCTGTCGGAAAACAGGAAAATTTCTGCGATTGGACATCTCGATAAATCTTAAATAAATAGAAAGAATAGTGGTATGAAGATAAAACTGTAATTAGTAAAGAAGCATCACTCATATTAGCAAGTGTAGAAGGATGTTTGATTATTTCTGTAGTATGAACATTTGCATTTTTGTCTATATTCAGACATGATTATTAAGTGATATTACTTTTGTTATGATCGATATGCTCACAGGCTAACCTTGTCTGCTATTCATGTTCTAAGAAATTATTCATTGAAAGAACACTAAGGCCTTGCTGTGAGTGCGAGGAAAGCTTCTAGCAACAACAGGGCTTATTTGATGTTACTAGACCAACTCCTGGATGTCAGGGCTACTTTGCTCTTTCTCAGTTCCACCTCCCTTTGGCAAACTACAGGCAACATCAACTTTAGAGAATTTGTCTATAATGTCCATATTTTTACTATTGTCAAGATTTTGCTCATCAAGAATTTCTTTAGACAATGTTGTCTATAGTTGCATGAGGATTAATCTTTCTTGCTTCTTCTGTTGTAGTATCACCTAATGTGACAATGGCTATGCAGTAGCATAAAACGGTCGGGACAGAATATGTCAACCAAATGTAATGCAAGCAATTATCCATAAGAAAAATTATTAGTAGTAATTAAATAAAATATTGAAGTTATACTGGTAAATTCAGTAAAGTAGCAGGATATAAAATTAGTATTCAGAAACCAATTACATTTTTACACCAATAATGACATTAGAAAGGGAAACAATCACATTTACAATTGCATCAAAAAATAAATAAAATATATAGAAATAAATTTAACCAAGGGGGAAAAGACATTTACTCAGGAATTATAAGGCACTAAAGAAAGAAACCAAAGTAGATACAAATAAATGGAAGCATATACCCTGTTCATGCATAGGAAGAATTAACATCATTAGAATGTCCACACTACCCAAAATAATCTATAGATCCAATGCAATTGCTACCAAAGTACCAATGGTGTATTTCACAGAACTAGAACAAATAATCCAAATTTACATATGGAACCACAAAAAAAATATCAGAATAGCATCAGCAATAGTGAGAAAGAAGAACGAAGTTGGAGGAATCATTCTATCTGATATCAAACTAAAATAACAAGGCCATAGTAATCAAAACAGCATGTTACTAGAATAAAAACAGACATATAGATCAATTGAACAGTATAGAGAGCCCAGAAAAAGATCTGCACCTATATCATCAATTAATATTTGACAGAGGAAGCAAGAACATACAGTGGGATAAAGACAGTCTCTTCAACAAATGGTGCTGGGAAAATTGGACAGATGCACATAAAAAATGAAACTAGGCCACCTTTTCTCACCCAAGAATAAACTCAAATGGGTTAAAAATTTAAATGTAAGGCTCAAGACCATAAATCTTCTAGAAGAAGACACAGGCAGTAAAATCTTGGACATTTCTCTTAGCAATATATAAGGCCTCTCTGGAAAAAGTCCAGCCATTATTAATATAATGAGAACAGTTTCCATGACATCAATGTAACCTAGTAGCCAAGGACAGTGGACTAGAGTGTGCATGTGTGAACAATGATATTTTCACTGTACTAGTCAGCGGGGGCAGTAGATGCCCTTGAATAAGCATGTGTACTGTGTGGCCATTGCATTCAAAATGACTGAGTGAGTAGAACAATTAATCTGCATCAAATTTTGCATTAAACTCGAACATGCCTCCACAGAAACTATTCATATGACTCAGAAGGATTTTTGGGACAATGCAGTGAGTGCAGTGCAAATAAAAGTGTGGCAAAAAACTTCAAAGATGGTCAAGAATCTGTTGAAAGTAATACACATTCTGGAACACCTGCAACAAGCAGAATACCTGAGAATGTTGAACGTGTACAGGATGCAATCAACAAAAACTAGTGTCTGACAGTGTAAGAACTAGAAGCTGATCTGAGAATTCCAAAAACTGCTGCTTCTGAGATTTTCATGCAGCATCTTAGCATGAAATGTGTTGGGGCAAAATTCATTCTATGGCTTCGGCTACCAGAGCAGAAAGAACATCATACTGCAGTTGCTAATGACGATTCAAATCACTAGCAATGAACCAGATTTCCTCAAGGTCAAAACCAGAGGTGAATTGTGTGTCTACACCTATGATCCAGAAATGAAGGCCCAGGTGTCTTAACGAAAGTTGCTGGTTCTCTACTCCTGAAGAAGGTGATGCAAAGTCTCAGCAAGTTCAAGACCATGTTAACTATGTTTTTTTAAGTAGGAAGGTATTGTCCTTCACCAGTACACTCCTACAAGCCAAACAGTTAATAAGGAGTACTATCTCAATGTTCTTCGTCGGTTGAGAGATGCAATATGACAAAAACAGCCTAAGCTGTGGGCAACTGGTGATTGGCTGTTTCACCATGAAAATGTGCCTGCTCATGCATCATACCTGGTGTAGAACTTTTTACAAAACATCAAATCACCCAGGTTACTCACTCCTGCTACAGCCCAGATTTGGCACCCTGCAATTTCTAGCTTTTCCCAGAATTAAAATCACCTTTGAAAGGAAAGAAATTTCAGGCTATTGATAAGATTCAAAAAAATATGATGGGGCAGCTGATGGCAATTCCAACAAAGGATATTACAGTGTTTTGAACAGTGAGAGACGCTGGGGGAACTGTGTGAGGTCCAAAGTTGCCTACTTTGGAGGGGACTGAGGTGTCTTTATCCTATGTACAATGTTTCCTGTATCTTGTATCTTCTTCAATAAATGCCTCTGTTTTTCAATTACGTGGCTGGATATTTTTTTTGACAAAACCTGTTGGCATATTTCTGCAGGCAAGGAAAAGAAACAAAATAAAAATAATAAATAGTCGCTGACTTGCAGCAAAGATGGAGGCATAGGTAGATACACTGTGCCTCCTCACACAATCAAAAGGACAACAACAAATTTAAAAACAAAAACAACCAGAACTGACATAAAATCAAACTGTATAGAAGTCTGACAACCAGAGTTAAAGAAGAAATATTCATCCATACTTGTAGGAGTGGTGGAGATGGGCAGCTGGGCAGAGAGAACTCACAGCAAGGTGGCAGCAAACGGACCAGGTGAGGTGGCAGCTGGTAGAGAGGTCAGTCCCACATTTGCATTCCTCCTCCTGGGAGGAACAATTGGGGAGTGAGAAAGACTACACCCCCCAGGGTTCCAGCATGGGGAAATAAAACCTCAAAACCTCTGACTGAAAAAGCTTGTGGGGACTGAGGCAGTGGGAGAAACTCCCAGCCTCACAGGAGACTTCATTGAAAAGACCCACTGGGCCCTAGAATATACACAAAACCACCCACCCAGGAATCAGTGCAAGAAGAGCCCAATTTGCTTGTGTGCCACGGTCCAGCCGTAGTGGGTCAAGGGGCCCCACAGGTGAGGATAGGCGTCGGCGCTGGGTAACAGACGACAACACACCTCAAAGGACAGTGAAGCTCTGTTCCGTTTATTGCAAGTACAAGCAGGTTTTCATATTTTCATTTTAGGTAGTGATTAACATTTGCAGTATAACATGATCATTTAAGCAGAAAAAATTAATACAAAGGTAATCGGTAAAAGTACGAAATTTCCCATAGATTTAGTTATAAAGAACAAAGATTATTTTAACCAGGAGAGCTATTAATCAGACAATTAGAAGTATCTTATTGTATGTTAAAGTTTCTCAGAATTTGTCATAGGGCAAAAGGATATGCTAGATTGAGTAGAGAAAATAGGAAATTTATTATAAGGCCCTTGTGATGTCTAACTTAGCTATCTACCCTTTTTGCCTAAAATGTTTTTCTGTGTACCATAAATTCTGACTCTTTAGTAACTGTTCAGTTTGTAATAACTAGCTAGCTTTTGTTATTTCTATGCCTGTCTAGTTGATATATATTCTTTTTTTAAATATTTATTTATTTTTTAGAGGGGAAGGAGAGAGGGAGAGAAACATCAATGTATGGTTGCCTCTAGTGCGTCCCCTGCTGGGAAATGGCCTGCAGGGAACTGGCTTGCAACCCAGGCATGTGCCCTGACTGGGAATTGAACCGCGATCCTATATTCTTATTCAAGGTAAAGGAGGGGCTATTCCTCTGTTGCAGGGGGCTTTCAAGGGTACTTCTTTTAAGTTTCTCTAGTTCTTTTATAGACATGTTTTGTACTTTGATTCCCTCTAAGAAAGCAGTGAGATCATCTCCTGATTTCCTAGAGTATTCTATCTTATCTTGGGTGTTTTTCCAATGATCTGTTATTGATTAAGCTTGAATTCTCAGATTGTTCTGGTTGTTTCTTTGTACCTATATCCCCTGATGTTTCTAGTATGATATCATTATTCTGTTCATTGAGCTGGGAAAGGTCTAGGCACACTATTTGAATCACTGAAAGGGTATTCATAATGATTAAAGCAGAAAAGGTCATGATCCCCAGAGCAAGCACAATCACAATAGGTATTGCAGGGCCTTCCATGCCACGTCCACCAAGTGGGAAACTGCTTCATTGAAGTCTTACACCCCCTCTCAGGACCTTGTCACGGAGAGAGGGATCCAACAGTGGACGCGGCAGTGGACGTGGCACTTGTGGGTTGGGAGGAAGTGACTGAAAGCCAAAAGAGAGCTGAACAAGTAACAATGTTCCCTCTAAGACTCCCTCCTCCACAGACAGTTCCACAAAGCAGCAAAGAGGGTTGCCTTGCCCTAGCCAATACCTAACGCTCCACCCCTTACACTTAACAGGTGCACCAAGACAAAGAAATATGGCCAAAATTAAGGAACAGATAAAAACTCCAGAAAAAGAGCTAAGCAATGAGGAGATAGACAATCTATGTGATGCAGAGTTCAAAACACTGGTAATCAGGATGCTCACAGAATTGGTTGAGCTCGGTCACAAAATGAAGGAAGAAATGAAAGCTAAACAAAGTGGAATAAAGCAAAATATACAGAGAACCAACAGTGCAAAGATGGACACCAGGACTCAAAGCAATGATTTGGAAAAAATGAAGAAATAAACATCCAAGTGGAACAGAATACAGAAACGATAAATCAAAAAAGAAAAAAAAAAAGGAGAGGCTTAGAAACCTCCAGGACAACTTTAGACATTTCACCATCTGAATCATTTGGGTGCCAGAAGAAGAGGAAGATCAGGAAATTGAGAATTTATTTGAAAAAACAATGAAGGAAAACTTCCCCAATCTGGCAAAGGAAATAGACTCCCAAGAAGTCTAAGAAGCCCACAGAGTCCCAAAGAAGTTGGACCAAAGGAGGAACACACCACAGCACATCATAATTGCATTTCCCAAGATTAAATATAAGAAGAGAATCTTTTATTTTTTAAAGATTTTATTTATTTATCTTTAGAGGGAAAGGGAAGGAGAGAGGGAGAGAAATATCAATGTATGGTTGACTTTCATGCATCCCCTGCTGGGAATTGGCCTGCAGGGAACTGGCCTGCAACCCAGGAATGTGCCCTGACTGGGAATTGAACCGCGATGGTCTGGTTCGCAGGCCCGTGCTCAATCCACTGAGCTACACCAGCCAGGAGAATCTTTTGTTTTTAAAGATATATTTTATTGATTATGCCATTACAGTTGTCCCATTTCCCCCCTTCATTCCCCTCCACCCTGCACACCCCTCCCCCACCATCCCCCCTTTACTTTATGTCCACGTATCTCAAGTTCTTCAGGTTCTATATTTCCCATACTATTCTTGCCCTCCCCTATCTGTTTTCTACCTACCGTCTATGCTACTTATTCTCTGTACCTTCTACCCCCTTCTCCTCCTCCCACTCCCCTGTTGCTAACCCTCAATTTGATCTCCAGTTCTATGGTTCTGCTCCTGATCTGGCTGTCCTCTTAGTTTGCTTTTGTTTTAGGTGTGGTTGTTAATAACTGTGAGTTTGCTGTCATTTTACTGTAAATGTTTTTTATCTTTTTCTTTAACATTTCATATAATAAGGGTTTGGTGATGATGAACTCCTTGCACTTGACCTTATCTAGGAAGCATTTTATCTGCCCTTCCATTCTAAATGATAGCTTTGCTGGATAGAACAATCTTGGATGGAGGTCTTTGGATTTCATGACTTGGAATACTTCTTTCCAGCCCCTTCTTGCCTGCAAGGTCTCTTTTGAGAAATCAGCTGACAGTCTGATGGGCACTCCTTTGTAGGTAACTGTTCCCTTAGCTCTTGCTGCTTCTAGGATTCTCTTCTTCATTTTAATCTTGGCTAATGTAATTATGATGTGCCTTGGTGTGTTCCTCCTTGGGTCCAGCTTCTTTGGGACTCTCTGAGCTTCCTGGATTTCCTGGAAGTCTATTGCCTTTGCCAGATTGGGGAAATTCTCCTTTATTAGTTCAAATAAGTTTTCCACTCGTGGCTGTTCCTCTTCCCCTTCTGGCACCCCTCTATTTCAGATGTTGGAACGTTTAAAGATGTCCTGGAAGTTCCTTAGCCTCTCCTCATTTTTTTGAATTCTTGTTTCTTCATATTTTTCTGTTTGGTCCTTTTTTTCTTCCTTCTTGTCCACTCCCTTGATTTGAGTCCCAGTTTCCTTTCCATCATTATTGGTTTCCTGTGCATTTCCCTTCATTTCAATTAGTTTAGCCTTCATATATTCCTCTAATTTGTGACTAAAATCAACCAGTTCTGTGAGCATCCTGATCACCAGTGTTTTGAACTGTGCATGTGATAGGTTGGCTATTTGGTGGTTGCTTAGAGTTATTGACTCTGGGGCTTTGAGCTGTTCTTCTTGAGCCATAATGCTTTGGTCCATTAGCAGCTGTTACATATGAGGGGTGGAGACTTAGGTGTTCACCAGAGTGGGGCGATCCAGTTGCTGAGTTGTGATGCTATATGTGTGGGTGGGGTCAGAGAGGGGCAATAGCAGTTTTCTGCTCTCTCTCGGATTTCAGTCCCCTCTGCTGCTTCCCACAAGCAAATTGGGCCCTTCTGGTGCTGGTTCCAGGGTGTGTGGGCTTGTGCACCCTCCAGGATCCTGTGTGTCTCTCGAAGGAACTCTCTGAGCCTGGGAGCTTCTCCCAGCACCTAGACCCCAAAGGTTTTTCCAATTGGTGCTTTTAGGCTTTATTTCCTGGCACTGGGGCCCTGGCTTGCATAGTCTGTCTCACTGTCCGTTTTTTCACTTGGTTTATCTGCAAGTGAATGTGTGACCGCAGTCAGTCAACCACCTTGTGCCCTCACAAGGTCTGCCCATTGACATCCCATACCTGGGATCTGCCAACTGCCACCTGCGTGCCTAATTCAGCCAGCCACCTTTTCCTGAGCGACCCTGCTCCGCCAGCTGCTGACTCCATCCCTCTTACCGGTCTGGCTGAATGGTTCCTTGTTGTCGGATTTCCCTACAGATTAATTTTCTGTGTTTTGGTTGCGTGTTTGTTACTAAAACTTTGTTGTCTTTAAACTTGGTTGTGCGAGGAGGCACAGTGTTTCCACCTATGCCTACATCTTGGCCGGAAGTCCTGTTTGTTGATTTATTGATGATAGTTATTCTGGCAGGTGTGAGACAATATCTTATTGTTGTTTTAATTTACATTGCTGTGAGGATTAGTGATGTTGAGCATCTTTTCATATGTCTGTTGGCCATCTGTAAGTCCAGTTTGAAGAAGTGTCTATTCAGGTCCTTTCCCTTTTTAATTGGGTTGTTTATTTTTTGGTGTTAAGTCTTTAAATTAATTTTGGACATTTACTTTTTAAAGTATATTTTATTGACTATGCTATTACAGTTGTCCCAATTTTGTTCCCCTTTATCACCCTCCACCCTCCAGCATCCCCCTCTTACGTCATGTCCATGGGTTTTACACATAACTTCCGCTTCTACATTTCCTATACTATTCTTAACTTGTCCTTGTCTATTTTGTCCCTACCAATTATGTTTCTTATTACCTGTACCATTTCCACACATTATCCCCCTCCTCCTCCCCACTGAAAACCATAGAAGTGATCTCCATTTTTGTGATTCTGTTCCTGTTCTATTGTTTGCTTAGGGTTTTTTTTTTTAGGTTCATTTGTTAATAGTTATGAGTTTGCTGTCATTTTACTGTTCATATTATTTGTCTTCTTTTTCTTAGATAAGTCCCTTTAACATTTCATATAATAAGGGCTTGATAATGATGAACTCCTTTAATGGGGGCATATCTGGGAAGCACTTTATCTGTCCTTCCATTCTAAATGAAAGCTTTGCTGCGTAGAGCATCCAGAAAGCTAGCTGGATGTAGTTCCTTGCCTTTCATGACTTGGAATACTTCTTTCCAGCCCCTTCTTGCCAGTAAGGTTTCTTTTGAGAAATCAGCTGATAGTCTTATGGAAACTACTTTGTAGGTAACTGTCATTTTTTCTTGCTGCTTTTGAGATACTCTTCTTATCTTTAATCTTAGGTAACTTAATTATGATGTATCTTGCTGTGTTTCTTCTCAGATCCAACTTCTTTGTGACTCTCTGAGCTTCCTGGACTTCCTGGAAGTGTATTTCCTTTGCCAGATTGGGGAAGTTTTCCTTTATTATTTTTTCAAATAAGTTCTCAATTTCTCACTCTTCCCCTTCTCCTTTGGCACCCCTATGATTCAGATGATAGAATGTTTAAAGAGGTTCCTAAGCCTGTTTTTTTAATTCTTATTTCTTCCTTCTGTCCCAGTTGAACGTTTATTTCTTCCTTTTGTTCCAAATCATTAATTTGAGTTGTGGTTTCCTTCTCTTCAGTATTGGTTCTCTGTATATTTTCCTTTATTTCACTGTGTATAACCTTCATTTCTTCCTTCATTTTATGACTGAACTCAATCAGTTCTCTGAGCATCCTGATTACCAGTGTTTTGAACTGTGCATGAGGTTGTCTATCTCCTGGTCACTTAGTTCTTTTTCTGGAGGTTTAATCTGTTCTTTCATTTGGGCTGTATTTCTTTGTCTCAGCCCACCTGTTATGTGGTAAGGAGTGGGCCTTTAGGTATTTGTCAGGATGGGGTGACCAGACTCACATCACTGCATTGTAGTGCTGTATGTGAGGGAGAGGTCTGAGAGGGAACAATGGCACTGGTTAGATTGCTTGGCTGTCACCCCACTTTCTGTCAGTTTCCTCTCTTCCCACAAACAGCTTGTACCCTTTCAGGTGCTGTTTCCCAGGTGGGTGGGTTTATGTATGTTCTAGGACCCTGTGGACCTCTCCAGCAGACTCTCTTGTGAGACTGGGAGTTTCTCCCGCCACTGTAAGCCCCATAGGTTTTTACAGCCAGAATGTTTGAGGCTTTATTTCCCCATGCTGGAACTCTAGGTTGCATGGTCTCTCTTGCTTTCCAGTCAATCCTCCTGGCTTATCTGCATGCGAATGTGGGACCACCCAGTCAGCCAGCCCCTGTCTCACCTGCACAGTCCACTGCCTGTCCTCTCCATCTTGCTGCTTGTTTCTGCCTCTCCTACCATTATGGATGAATGTTTCTTTTACTCTTTTGTTGTCAAACTTCCATGCAGTTTGATTCTCTGGCAGTTCTGGTGGTCTTTTTTTTTTAATTGGTTATCATCCTTCTTTTGGTTGTGCAAGGAAGCGAAGCATTTCTACCTACACCACCATTTGGCCAGAATTCTATTTTTTTAAATAAGTTTTCAATTTCTTACTCTTCTTTGTCTACTTCTGGCATCCCTATGATTCAGATGTTGGCACTTATGGAAATATCCCAGAGTCTTATTCTCTCCTTATAGTTTTGAAGTCTTGTTTCTTCATCCTGTGCTGGTTGACTGTTTATTTGTTCCTTATTTTCTAAATTGTTAACTTGAATGCTGGCTTCCTTTCCTCACTGTTGGTTCCTTGTGTGTTTTTCTTTATTTCACTTAGTGTAACCTTCATTTCTTCCCTTATGCATCTGCCATATTCCATGAGTTCTCTGAGTATCTTTATCACCAGTGTTTTGAACTCTGCATCTGATATGCTGGCTATCTCTGTTTCACTATGTTCCTTTTCTGGAGTTTTGTTCTGTTCTTTCATTTGGGCCATATTTCTTTGTCTCAGTGGGCCTATTACATTGTAAGAGGCAGAACTTTCGGTACTTGCTGGGGGTGGTGGGTAACCTGCTTCCCTACTTTGTGGAGCTGCAGGTGGGTGAGAGATCTGAGAGGGAACAATGCTTTTGCTAACACTCACCCCATTTCCAGTCACTTCAGCTACTTTCTGTATGCAACTGCTGCCCCACTAGCTGTTGTCCTGGTGGTGGTTCCCGGAGTGGGTAGGTTTGTATATATTCTAGGGGTTGTTTAAATGGACCCTCCCGAGAGACCAGCATTTCTTCTACTGCTCCAACCCCCACTGGTTTTTTATAGCCAGAAGTTATGAAGCTTTATTTTCCTAGTGCTTTAAGCCTGGGCTGCACAGTGTGGCCTGGGGTTGGGATTACTTGCTCCACAGGTGTCCCCGGCAGTTTTTCTCTACCACAAGTGAATGTGGGACCATTCTGTTCTGCTAGCCACTGCTACTGCTGCCTCACGGCCAGTGCCTCGCTGCTACCACATTGTGTCCTTTTTGCCCCAGCTCCCCATCTCTACACCTCCTACCTAACTGTATGAATATTTCTTCTTTAATTCTTGGTTGTCCGACTTCTACATAGTTTGATTTTCTGGCAGTTCTGGTTATTTTCTGTTTTGAGGGTAGTTGTGATTTTTCTTATGGTTGTGTGAGGAGGCAATGTGTGTCTACCTACACCTCCATCTTGACAAGCAGTTTCTTGTAACTACCAAATTATACTTTTTGTTACTGTTTGACAGTTATTTTAAAGTATATTATGTTGATTATGCTATTATAGTTGTCCCAAGTTTTTTCTCTTCTTTATTGCCCTCCTACCTGAACTGCCCCTCTCATCCTCCAGCACTCTCTTCTCCACAGATCCATGTCCATGGATCATACATATAAGTTCTCTGGGCTCTCCATTTGCTGTACTATTCTAAACCTCCCCCTGACTATTTTATGCCTACATATTCTGCTTCTTATTCCCTGTACCTTTTCCCCTCATTGCTCCCCTCTCCTTCCCCATTGATAACCTTCCATATGGTCTCCATTTTTGTGATTCTGTTCCTGTTCTAGTTGTTTGCTTAGTTTTTGTTTCTGCCTTTTAGGTTCAGTTGTTGATAGTTGTGGGTTTATTATCATTTTACTGTTCATAGTTTTTGATCTTCTCTTTCTTGGATAAGTCCTTTTCACATTTCACATAATAAGGGCTTGGTGGTGGTGAACTCCTTTAACTTGACCTTCTCTGGGAAGCACTTTATCTGCCCTTCCATTTAAAATGAGAGCTTTGTTGGATAGATTAATCTTGGATCAGGTCCTTGCCTTTCATTACTTCAAATACTTCTTTCTAGCCTCTTCTTGCCTATAAAGTTTCTTTTGAGAAATTAGCAGATAGCCTTATGGAAATTTCTTTATAGGCAGCTCTATCCTTTCCTGTTGCTGCTTTTAAGATTCTCTTCTACTTCCAGCCAAGATGGATGCATAGGCGCAAACACTGTGCCTTCTCCCACAACTAAGTTTAAAGACAACAAAGTTTTAGTAACAAAAACGCAACCAAAACACAAAAAATTGAACTATACCGAAGTCTGACAACCATGAACCATTCAGCCAGACCAGTAAGAGGGGTGAAGCCAGCGACTGGTGAAGCGGGGTTGCACAGGAATACTCAGCCAGACCGACCCAGGCACATGGTTGGCGGTTGGGGTATCCCAGGCATGGTGTTGCAACAGGCAGACCAGTGAGGGCACAAGGCAGCAGGCTGACCGCAGTCACACATTCATGCACAGATAAACTAGGCAAAGGAGCGAGCAATGACATGGAACATGCAGGCCCCAGTGACGAGAAGCAGCAGAGGGTACCGCTATTGCCCCGCTTTGACCCCTCCCCCACATACAGCATCACAAACTAGTGACTGATTTGCCCTGTCCTGGTGAACACCTAGGGCTCTGCCCCCCATACATAACAGGCACAACCAGACCAAAACATTATGTCTCAAGAAGAACTCAAAGCCCCAGAGCCAATAACTCTAAGCAACCACCAAATAGCCAACCTATCAGACGCACAGTTCAAAACACTGGTGATCAGGATGCTCACAGAACTCGCTGATTTTAGCCACAAATTAGAGGAACATGTGAAGGCTAAACTAATTGAAATGAAAGAAAATGCACAGGAAAGAAATGGTGATGGAAAGAAAACTGGGACTCAAATCGAGGGAGTGGACCAGAAGGAAGAAAAAAAGGACCAAACAGAAAAGGATGAAGAAACAAGAATTCAAAAGAATGAGGAGAGGCTAAGGAACCTCCAGGACATCTTTAAATGTTCCAACATCTGAAATAGAGGGGTACCAGAAGGGAAAGAGGAAAAGCAACAAGTGGAAAACTTATTTGAACTAATAATAAAGGAGAATTTCCCCAATCTGGCAAAGGCAATAGACTTCCAGGAAATCCAGGAAGCTCAGAGAGTCCCAAAAGAAGTTGGACCCAAGGAGGAACACACCAAGGCACATCATAATTACATTAGCCAAGATTAAAATGAAGGAGAGAATTCTGGAAGCAGCAAGAGATAAGTGGACAGTCACCTACAAAGGAGTGCCCATCAGACTGTCAGCTGATTTCTCAAAAGAGACCTTGCAGGCAAGAAGGGGTTGGAAAGAAATATTCCAATTCATGAAATTCAAAGATCTCCATCCAAGATTGCTCTATCCAGCAAAGCTTTCATTTAGAATCGAAGGGCAGATAAAATGCTTCTCAGATAAGGTCAAGTTCAAGGAGCTCATCATCACCAAGCCCTTATTAGATGAAATGTTAAAGGGACTTATCTAAGGAAAAGAAGATAAAAAATATGAACAGGGAAAGGACAGCAAACTCACAGATATTAACAACCACACCCAAAACAAAAGCAAACTAAGAGGTCAGCTAGATCAGGAGTGAACCATAGAAATGAAGATCACATGGAGGGTTAGCAACAAGGGAATGGAAGGAGGAGAAGCAGGAGAGAAGGTACAGAGAATAAGTAGCATAGATAGTAGGTAGAAAATAGATAGGGGGAGGGCAAGAATAGTATGGGAAATATAGAATCTAAAGAACTTGAGACACGTGAACATAACCTAAAGCAGGAATGGTGGGGGAGGGGTGTGCAGGGTAGAGGGGATTGAAGGGAGAGAATTGAACAACTGTACTGGCATAATCAATAAAATATATTTAAAAATAAATAATAAAGCAAAATTCATCAATGGCTGACAGAACAGGATATTTCCATAGTTTCCAAGTATCTTCCCACAAAATATTTAGGTTGGCAGAAAAAAACTATTCACTTTACATTGTAGTGGCTTAGTGAATACAATCTTAGCGAAGTAATAAATTTAACATCATGTGCCAACAGATACAATGCACTGAGAGGGATATGTATCACTTTTATGTCATTCCTAGAACACAAAAATGCATAAGTTGAATCTAACATGAGGATAGAAAATTAACCAAACCCAAATTGAGAGACAGTCTAGTAAATGACCCATACTTTTTTTTTGGACTTTATCTTATTTTATTTTTTATTGTTGTTCAGGTCACAATTTTCTGCCTTTTCCCCCTACCATAGTCTAACCCCCTAGCTCTCCCCACCTCCCTCCCATTTCCACCCTCTCCCCACCCCGGGTTTTGTCCATGTGTCCTTTATAACTGTTCCCACAAACCCTTCACCCTTTTCCCCTGAAATTCCCTCTCCTCTCCCCTCTGGTCACTTTTAGCCTGTTCTCAATTTCAGTATGTTTGGTTATTTTGCTTGTTTGTTTGTTTTGTTGATTAGGTTCCTATTAACGGTGAGATCATATGGTATTTGTCTTTCACTGCCTGGCTTACTTCACTTAGCATAATGCTTTCTAGTTCCATCCATGCTGTTGCGAAAGGTAGGAGCTCCTTTCATTCTGCTTCATAGAATTCCATTGTGTAAATGTACTAAAGATTTTTGATCCATTCATCTACTGATGGGCACTTAGGTTGCTTCCGACACTTGGCTGTTGTAAATTGTGCTGCTATGAACACTGGGGTGCATAGGTTCTTTTGGATTGCTGTTTCTGAGTTCTTAGGGTATAATCCTAGCAGTAAAATTGCTGAGTCAAAAAGCAGTTCCATTTTTAGTTTTCTGAGGAAATTCCATACTGTTTTCCACAGTGGCTGTACCAGTCTGCATTCCCACCAACAGTGCACTAGGGTTCCCTCTTCTTCACATCCTCTCCAACACTTGTTGCTTGCTAATTTGTTTATGATGGCCATTCTCACCAGTGTGAAGTGGTATCTCATTGTGGTTTTAATTTCCATCTCTCCGATGGCTAGTGATGCTAAGCATCTTTTCATAGGTCTCTCGGCCCTCTGTATGTCTTCCTTGGAGAAGTGTCTGCTCAGGGCCTTTGCTCATTTTTTAATTGGATTTATTGCTTTCCTGGAGTAAAGTCATGTGAGTTCTTTATATATTTTGGAGATCAAACTCTCAGTTGGCTCTCTCTTCATTTTAATGCTGCTTTCTTTAACCATGCAGAAGCTTTTTTATTTTGATGTACTCCCATTTGTTTTTTATTTCCTTTATGTCCCTTGCTCTAGGGAACACATCAGTGAAAATATTGCTGCATGGAATATCTGAGATTTTCCTCCCTATTTTCTCCTCTAGGACTTTTATGATGTCACAACTTATATTTAAGTATTTTATCCACCTTGAATTTATGTTTGTGTATGGTGTAAGTTGGTGATCAAGTTTCATTTTTTTTCATGTAGCTGTCCAGATCTCCCAATATGATTTGTTGAAGAGGGTGTTTTTACTACATTTTATACTTCTACCCCCTTTGTTGAGTATTAATTGACCATAGAGACTTGGGTTTATTTCTGAGCTCTTTATTCTATTCCATTGGTCTATATGCCTGTTCTTATGCCAGTACCAGCCTGTTTTGATTACGGTGGCCTTGTTAATACAGTTTGATATCAGATGTGGTGATCCCTCCTACTTTGTTCTTCTTTCTCAGAATTGCTGTGGCTATTTGGGGTTGTTCATGGTTCCATATAAATTTTTGAAATGTTTGTTCTATATCTGTGAGGTATCTTATTGATACTTTAATGGGGATTGTGTTGAATCTATAGGTTTCTTTGAATAGTATGGACATTTTGATGATGTTAATTCTTCTAGTCCATGAACATGGTACATGCTTCCATTTGTTTGTGTCTACCTTAATTTCTTTCTCCAGTATTGTGTAGCTTTCTGAGTACAGGTAAATGATTCATAGTTTTCAAAACTGTTATGATCATGCAACACAATAAGCTTGAAGAATTTTCCAGACTGAAGAAGACTTGAATGAAATAACAACTAAATACAGTATGTGATACTGGATTAGATAGCAGGACAGAAAACTATAAAATTTTCTATAAATGGCACTATTGAGATAATTGGCCACATTCGAATGAAGTCTGTAAATGAGATACACAATTGCACTTTATTGATGTTAATTTCCTGATTTTGATACTTATACTGTGTTTATTTGAGCAGGTGACCTTATTTCCAGGGAGTTACACTACAGTATTTAGGGGTAAAAAGACATGTCTATAGCTTACTTTCAAATAGTTTATCAAAAATTATATGTATATGGATCTGTGTGTGGTGTGTGTATGAAGAGGTAAAAAAGATAGGGAGAAAGGGAGGAAGAGAGGGAGAGGAGAAAGAGTGAAATATGTAAAATGATAATAATTGGGGTATTTGGATGAAGGATAAACAGAAGTTCCCTGCACTATTCTTGCAACTTTTATGTAAGTTTGAAATTATTGCAAAATGTAAAGCCTCTCCCTAACAAAAAGTAATGTGGTTTCTGGATACCAATTGGGGCAAATTCCTGGCTTGTTCATTTTTCAGCTGTGTCATCACAGAGAAGTAACTTAATCGCTGAATTCAAGGTTTTTGAACTGTAAGTAGAGATAATCATTGAGCATACCTAGGTCCTAGGGCCATAGTAAGGATTGAATGAGACCATCTTAGACACAGGGAACACAATAAAAGTTAAGGCTCTCTCATATTTTTGATTATTTTAAAATTCTTTAAAGTACGTCATTAACCTAGACACTTCTGGTTTATAGTACTCCTATCTAACCATGTCATTAAGGTGCCTGCCTGGAATGAGACTCTATATGCTTGTGGGGGCATACAGTGCTCAGTAAATATAGTACTTTCTCCTAATGATAATTAATCCCATTTCCAATATTTTTGTTACCTCTTTTTAAAAAAATTTTATTGATTATGCTATTACAGTTCTATTCCCCCTTCATTCCCCTCCACCCTGCACCCCTCTGCCCTCACCATTCCCCTCTTTAGTTTATGACCACGTGTCTCAAGTTATTTAGATTCTATATTTCCCCTACTATTCTTGCCTTCCCCATATCTATTTTCTACCTACCATCTATGCTTCTTATTTTCTTTACCTTCTCTCCCCTTCTCCTCCTCCTACTCCCCTGTTGCCAACTCTCCATGAGATCTTTATTTCTATGGTTATGCTCCTGATCTAGCTGACCTCTTAGTTTGCTTTTGTTTTGGGTGTGATTGTTAATAACTGTGAGTTTGCTGTCCTTTCACTGTTCATATTTTTTATCCTCTTTTCCTTAGATAAGTCCCTTTAACATTTCATCTAATAAGGGCTTGGTGATGATGAACTCCTTGAATTTGATCTTATCTGAGAAGCACTTCATCTGCCCTTTCATTCTAAATGAAAGCTTTGCCACAGAGAGCAATCTTGGACGTAGGTCCTTGCCTTTCATGACTTGGAATACTTCTTTCCAGCCCCTTCTTGCCTAGAAGGTCTCTTTTGAGAAATTCACTGACAGTCTGATGGGCACTCCTTGTAGGTGACTGTCCCCTTATCTCTTGCTGCTTCTAGAATTCTCTCCTTCATTTTAATCTTAGCTAATGTAATTATGATGTGCCTTGGTGTGTTCCTCCTTGAGTCCAACTTCTTTGGGACTCTCTGAGCTTCCTGGATTTCCTGGAAGTCTATATTGCCTTTGCCAGATTGGGGAAATTCTCCTTTATTATTTGTTCAAATAAGCTTTCCACTTATGGCTGTTCCTCTTCCCCTTGTGGTACCCCCTATAATTCAGATGTTGGAGCATTTAAAGATGTCCTGGAGGTTCCTAAGCCTCTCCTCATTCTTTTGAATTCTTGTTTCTTCATCCTTTTCTGTTTGGTCCTTTTTTTCTTCCTTCTGGTCCACTCCCTCGATTTGAGTCCCAGTTTTCTTTCCATCACCATTTCTTTCCTGTGCATTTTCTTTCATTTCAATTAGTTTAGCCTTCATATGTTCCTCTAATTTGTGGCTAAAATCAACGAGTTCTGTGAGCATCCTGATCACCAGTGTTTTGAACTGTGCATCTGAAAGTTTGGCTATTTCTTTGTTGCTTAGAGTTATGGGCTCTGGGACTTTGAGTTCTTCTTGAGCCATGATTAGTCTGTTTGCTCCCACTAAGTATAAGGAGTGGAGCCTTAGGTGTTCACCAGGGCGGGGCCACCCAGGTAGCTGGTTTGTGACGCTGTATGTGGGGGTGAGGTCAGAGCAGGTCAATAGCGGTTCCCTCTGCTGCTTCCCGCTGCTGGGGCCTTTGTGGTCTGTCTCACTACTTGCTCCTTCACCGTTTTATCTGCAAGCAAATGTGTGACTGCTGTCAGCCTGCTGCCTTGTGCTCTCACTGGGTCTGTCTGGCGCAGCCCCACACAACCACCGACCCTCTGCCTGGATTGGTCTGGCCGAGTTTTCCTGTGCAACCCTGCTCTGCCAGCTGCTGGCTCCGCCCCTCTTACCAGTGTAGCTGAAGGGTTCCTTGTTTTCGGACTTTAGTATAGTTCAATTTTCTGTGTTATGGCTGTGTTTTTGTTTTGCTAAAACTTTGTTGTCTTTAAACTTGGTTGTGCAAGAAGGTATAGTGTTTCCACCTACTTCTCCATCTTGGTGGAAGTCCTAAAAACTGTCGTTTTTTCAAAGCAAGGTAAAGAAGAATACTGTACAGGGTATGTAGAACATGATCCCATTTGAATACATTCTTGCCCATGGGTAACTGTGTGTTTACTGGAACACAGATGAAATTTTTTCTGGATCGCTATGCTCCATGCCCCCTACCAGCCCACTGCCTCTTCCTTGTGTCCTCAGTGCCACCCGCCGCACATCCCCTCTGGGACCGTGCCGCCGGTTCGCCCATTTCCAATCTTAATGTTAAACTTCTTACCATTCCACTTAACTGCCTATATGTATGCTCCTGGGGCTAAAGAAATCCTCATATTAACATCTAGAGTGTACTAAATTCACTAGATTTGTGTATACTCCATGTACATTGTTCAGGGAGAATTATTGTTCACCCTTCCTTCAGACTAGCAGAGTGTATTACTGTAGCAGAATCTACCACATATTGAGAGGCTTCAAAGTACCAAACATGACAACCCTGGGGAGTAGATTTTAAATTTATCTCTAGTTTAGAAGTAAATATACAGGCTCATAGAGATAGTGATGATGTGCTCCAAATCACAAAACCAGTAAGAGGTGGCATATAGACTATCTCATTACAAAACCCATGGCTTTCCTGTTAATCTGAGCTGTCTTCAGTTCTACCATTGTACACAACCAATAAGTACCATCTTTCCAGCTGGACTACATTCTCGTTGAAGTTGTAAAACACCATTTAGCCCTCACATATACTCTAGCATCTAGTTTATTCCTGAGCACTCTGTGGATACCCAAGTACCTACTTAGGAAGAGTTTTTGTCTCTTTAACCTGGGAAGAGAGATTGCCTTTAAATATTTCATGGAGGCTCTAGAAACAAGTTGAATAAGGAGGTTTTCTAAGTGTACACTAAATATTCAAAGCAGAGATGTGATGCCATAAAATTATTTTAAAAACTACACTAGATAGTGTTATTTACATAGTTGGTAAAGCTATAATGAATAGCACAGAAGAGATTATAAACAGTGTTCCCAATGGTCAATATCTCTATTGAGGAGACACACAGTTATGATTAGAGAGGGGCACATTGTTGGCTCTGGGATTTTAATATGTGATTTCATTGTTTGGGGTGGTGGTTTTCACTTTATAATTGTTCATATTAAGCTGTGTATACATATTTTATGTATGTATGTATTATTTCAAAAGTGAAACAAGCAAAAAGGTAATAGGAAGGTCCCAATTCACACAAACATCAATATTTGACTAAAGGTATTAGCATGGCTTAATGAAAATATATCAGTCATCCAGTCAAGATGAAAGCATAGGTAAACACAGCTCACCTTCTTGCACAACAGCAAAAATTATAACTAGATCACAAGACAAATATCACCCAGAATCATCAGAAAAGTCAGAAAATCAAGCTGTATAGAAGTCCAACAACCAAAGAATTAAAAAAAGCCACACCCATCCACACAGGTAGGAGGGGCAGAGAGGTACAGAGAAGCATGGAGAGGTGCAGAGAGGTGCAAAGATGCAGAGAAGTGCAGAGACACAGAACAGGTGGTCCCACACAAATGCGTGGTGGATAAAAATCAGGGAGGGATACCTCAGGAGTGCAGGATCACAGCCCCACACCAGGCTCCCCAGCCCAGGATTCCAGTACCAGAAGATTAAGTCCCAATAACTTTAGGCTGTAAAAAACAGTGGGGGTTGAGGCAGTGGAAGAAACTGCTGGATTCTCAGGAGTCTCCTCTTAGAAGGCCACAACAGACTTAGGACTAACATAGACTCACTCCGTCTGGGCTTCAGTACTAAGGTAACAGCTGGAAAAGTACCATTGGCATACAGAGAGAAATTGAAGTGATTAAAATTGTCAGTGCATTTCTCAGAAGAAACTTTGCAGGCTACAGGGGACTGGCAAGAAGTTTTTGAAGTGATGAAAAGCAAGGATCTGCAACCTAGATTACTCTAGGTAGCTTTACTGGTAAAGCTATCATTTAGAATGGAAGGGCAGCTAAAGTACTTCCCAGAGAAGGCAAAGCTAAAGGCCATTATTATATGAACATCAACAAGCCATTATTATATGAAATGTAAAGGGACTTATTTAAGAAAAAGAAAACCAAATAAGGGTGGGATGGAGGATAGGAGGTGAGGTGGCTGGGGTGGATGGAGTTGGTGGGGGGGGTGGTAAATGGAGATAACTGTACTTGAACAACCATAAAAAAGAAAGAAAAGACCAAAACCACAAACATTAAAATGGCAATAAATTCACAACTATCAACAATTGAATATAAAAAACAAACTAAGCAAACAACTAAAACAGGAACAGAATAACAGAAATGGAGATCACATGGAGGGTTATCAGTTGGGGGGGTAGAGGGAGAATGGGGAAAAGGTACAGAGATTAAGAAGCATAAATGGTAAGAACAAAATAGACAGGGGAATGTTAAGAATAGTATGGGAAATGGAGAAGCCAAATAACTTATATGCATGGCCCATGGGCATGAACTAAGGGACAGGACTGCTGGAGGGAAGAGGGGACTGGGTGGAAAGAGCAAAGGGGGAAAAATTGGGACACTTGTAATAGGATAATCAATAAAATATATTTTAAAAAGGAACATATCTAGAAAAGAGAATGTATCAGTCAGAAGTTGGTGGGTCAGCCATGAAAGAAAATACTTTTAGTACCTATCTAAAGCACTGTGTGGGTAAAAGATGTTTCTTCCAAATGACTATTTCTGGTGGCATTGTCAAACCATTACTTAGTATAATAACAAACATATTAGATGATACTAACTTCATGCAGTTAAGAGACAAAATGTTTTTATGCAAGATATCATCTCTTCTCCATCTTCTGGTTCCTGAATTACCATAATCTGTTTCTTTTCACTTTACCACAGTTGAGTATCAGAATTCATCCCTCTAGCAGGTATACACACATACACACATACATATTATATCACACCAGTGCACTGCTGTGATTCAGAGTACAATTTGGTTGACTTCTCAACATTCATTCCATCCCATATTCATCTCAGCCAGTCATTGCAAACCCAAATCCTTGACATTCACAGATTTTGGTTTGGTCATGTCACCAAATTAAATCCCATATATATATAGTTTTATGGGGTTGTTGGGATAGGTATCTTCTCAAAAGTATTACCTTTTGGTTTCCCATCTCTTTGAAAAAGTACAGTGGAAAATAT
The DNA here is from genome assembly GCF_021234435.1 of Artibeus jamaicensis. Taxonomy (NCBI): domain Eukaryota; kingdom Metazoa; phylum Chordata; class Mammalia; order Chiroptera; family Phyllostomidae; genus Artibeus; species Artibeus jamaicensis. The sequence continues at coordinate 12,702,436 of NW_026521900.1, forward strand.
TTTCCCTCTCAGTCTGAATATTACTATGTCTAGATCTGAGGGTTGGAACTACTACAGATATCACAATACCAATATGATGAGGACACTAAGAATTAGAAGCGAAACAGAAAGAATCTGAATCCTTGACATCTTGAGCTAGAGTTATCCATGTCTAGAACCCACCTTTTGTCTACCAGTCTATTTTGAATATGAACAAAATATATAATGAGTAATAACTGCCAGGCACTACAATTGACCCTGAAGATACTTCAGTAAAGAGACAACTGTCTCTGCCATCATAGAACTCAAATTTTGGGTAATTGTAAAAACAACAACTAATATAGATAATTAAAGTATATTGTATGTTAGAAGAATATATTGGTATGGAGAAAATTAGTTTAAAAACACCCAAAATAATGAGGAATAGGATTATTTTGAAAGTGGTCAGAATGGCCTCCCTTGGAAGGTAATATCTGAGCAAAGACTTGAAGAAGATGGTGGAGTCATTAAATCAGTGGCAGAAGAGTATTTCAAGCCTAGAAAACAGCCAGTGCAAAACCTGTATGAAAAAGTGTGACTATTATAGTTATGGAAGACGTGGAAGGAGCTAGTGAGATGTAGTTGGACTGTAGAGTAGTTGCATGATATTGAATCATGTAGAAATCTGTAGTCCTTAAACACTTTTTTCTCTCAGCAAGATAGCAATTGCAAGGAGGCATGTACTGACTTAGGCTTTCAAAGACACCCTTTGTTGCTATGATGAGACTAAACATCGAGATAAAGTTATATGAATATAAAGCAGTGAAGATGTTATGGAAATAATCCAGGTGAGAAATTGTAGTGGCTTAGAATCAAGTGTTAGAAGCAGATGTGTCAAAACTGTTCACATACTCAACATATTTAGAAAGTTCAAACAACAGAATTTCTGGATAGATTTAATGCAAAGATTGAACCCCATATTTTTTATTTTTTATATATATTTTATTAATTATGCCATTACAGTTGTCCCATTTCCCCCGTTCATTCCTCTCCACGCTGCACACCCCCTCCTCCCACATTCTCCCCCTTTAGTTCAGGCCCATATGTCATTTCCCACACTACTCTTGCCCTCCACCTGTCTGTTTTTGCCCATTGTCTATGCTACTTATTCTCTGTACCCTCTCCTCCCTTCTCCTCCCACTCCCCTGTTGCTAACCCTCCATGTGATCTTCATTTCTATGGTTCAGCTCCTGATCTAGCTGTCCTTTTAGTTTGCTTTTGTTTTAGGTGTGGTTGTTGATAACTGTGAGTTTGCTGTCCTTTCACTGTTCATATTTTTTATCTACTTTTTCTTAGATAAGTCCCTTTAACATTTCATCTAACCAGGGCTTGGTGATGATGAACTCCTTGAACTTGACCTTATCTGAGAAGCACTTTATCTGCCCTTCCATTCAAAATGATGCATTGCTGGATATTTTTAAGTGAGCTTCTACAAGCATAATGTTATTGTTAACTGACATGAGGAAGAACTAAATAGATTAAGTAAGGAATATGAAATGAGAAATTTTTTCATGATTAAAATCAAAATGTCTATTAGACAGACATCCATGTGGACTTGAAAAGCAGACAGTAGGCAATACCCTCTGGCATTTACACTGGATATATAAACTAGAAAGAGAAGATGGTATAGACAGCATTTAAGGCCGCAATATTGGAATAGGTCATCAAGGAGGTGAGTGTAGATAGAAAAAGGAAGGGAACCAAGGATTGTGTTCTGAAGCACATCAATTCCAAGAGGGCACAAGGAAAGGAGATCCTGCAAAGAACAATGAAACATTATAGCCAATGAGGTCAGAGAACAAGCAGGAAAGTTTTATCCTAGAGCCTAGGTGTCTATGTGTCAACTTGAGTGGATCACGAGGTTTCCAAATACTTGCCTAAATCTTATTTGTAAGAGTGACTGACTATGGAGGTGTTTCAGTATGAAATTAACATTTGAATTGGTGTACACAGTGAAGTATTTTGCCCACCCCCCGCTGGATATGCATTACCCAATCCCTTGAGGGCCTGAATAGAACAAAAAGGTGGAGGAAAAAAAGAATTTGGCTCTTCCTGTGTGATTGATTGAGCTGAAACATGGACTTTCTTCTATCCTTGGCACTAATGATTCTCAGGTCTTCAAACCCCAACCGGAATCTACATCATTGGCTTTCGTGATTCTCAACCTTTGTACTGGAACCTATACCATGGGCTTTCCTGGAACTCCTGCTTAGACATACCACAAGATTAGGGAACTTTTTGGCCTCGTTGATTGCATGAGACACTTCCTTAAATGAATGCATAAAAATAAATAAATATATATATTCTCCTATTAGTTTTGTTTCTCCAGAGAACCCTGAATAATACACTAGGGAAGAAAGTAGTTCCAGGTGGAGGGAGTGAGCGACTCTGTCCAAAATTATGACTGGGTCAATTAAGGAGAGGACTGTGAGAGAGCCATTTGATTTAAAATATTGATGTCATGGTTACCTTGACCAGGACAGCTTTCACTTAATACAAAGTGTGTGACCTTGATTGGAGTGTGAATCAGACAGACTGGGAGGAGAGGAATTGAAGACAGTGAGTGTAAACAACTCTCTACAGGGGGTTTCTTTGCTTTCAAGGGGAAGATAAATGGCTCTCAAGGTGGTAGAGGGAATGAATGAAAAAAAACCTTTTTTAAGTTGTTTCTGTTTGTTCGTAAGACAGAAAAAATAACACCAGTTTGTATGCTGACAGGACCCATCAAGTAGAAGAAGGGAACATAGTAATGACATTACAAATACTGTGAGATACGAATTTCTTTTCTGATTTAGCCAATCTAGGTAAGGATTTTCTCCTACTTGCAACGAAAACAAGTTTCGCCAAACAGTGACCAATGTCTTTGGTATATCTAAGGCTTTTCTGTTTTATGCCTATGGAGATATACCTTTTTTTAAATTAAATTTTTTTTATTTAATTATTTTTCAAGTACAGTTTTCTGTCCATTTATCCCATCCCAGCCCACCTTGCCCCGTGCTTCCCACCTCCCTCCCATTTCCACCCCCTTTAGTTATTGTCCCTGTGTACTTTATCCTTGTTCCTCTAAATCCCTCCCTTTTTCCCCCTTAAATTACCTCCCCTCTCCTCTCTGGTCACTGTCCCACTGTTTTCTATTTCAGTGTTCTTGTTTTTATCCCACTTGCTTGTTTGTTCTGTTGTTTAGCTTCCTGTTAAAGGTGAGATCATATGGTATTTGTCTTTCAACACTTGGCTTATTTCACTTAGCATAATGCTTTCCAGTTCCATCCATGCTGTTGCAAAGGGTAGTAGCTCCTTCTTTCTCTCTGCTGCATAGAATTCCATTGTGTATATGTATCATAATTTTTTCATCCATTCATTTACTGACAGGTACCTAGGTTGCTTCCAACTCTTGGCTATTGTAAATTGTGCTGCTAGGAAAATAAAATTTCTGGGAATAAACCGAACCAAGGAGGTAAAAGACCTGTATGCAGAAAACTACACAACCCTGAAGAAAGAAATTAAAGAAGACACAAACAAATGGAAACATATACCTTGTTCATGGATTGGAAGAATTAACATCATCAAAATGTCCATACTACCCAAAGCAATTTACAGATTCAATGCAATATCTATTAAGGTACCAATGGAATATTTCACAGACACAGAACAAACACTTCAAAAATTTATATGGAACCGTACACGACCCCAAATAGCAGCCACAATTTTGAGAAAGAACAAAGCAGGAGGGATCACAATACCTGATATCAAGCTGTATTACAAGGCCACTGTCATCAAAACAGCCTGGTACTGGCATAAAAACCGACACATAGACCAATGGAACAGAACAGAGAGCCCAGAAATTAACCCAACTCTCTACAGTCAATTAATATTCAACAAAGAGGACAGTAACATAAGATGGAGTAAAGATAGCCTCTTCAGCAAATGGTGTTGGGAGAACTGGACAGCTACATGCAAAAAAATGAAACTTGAGCACCGACTTACACCATACACCAAAATAAATTCAAGGTGGATAAAAGACTTAAATGTGAGCCGTGACACCATTAAATTCCTAGAGGAGAACATTGGCAGGAAACTCTCAGATATTCCACGCAGCAACATTTTTACCGATATGTCCCCTAGAGCAAGGAATATAAAGGAAAGAATAAACAAATGGGATCTCATCAAAATAAAAAGTTTCTGCATGGCTAAAGAAAACAGTATTAAATTAAAAAGACAAACAACTGTACGGGAAAACATATTTGCCAATGATACCTCAGACAAAGGTTTAATCTCCAAAATATACAAAGAACGTACACGACTCCACTCTAGGAAGACATTTAACCCAATTAAAAAATGGGAAAAGGACTTGAACAGACACTTCTCCAAAGAGGACATACAGAATATCCAGAGACACATGAAGAGATGCTTAATATCATTAGCTATCAGAGAGATGCAAATTAAAACCACAATGAGATACCACTTTACGCCAGTTAGGATGGCTATAATAAAGAAAGCAACAAACAACAAATGTTGGAGAGGTTGTGGGGAAAAGGGGACCTTAGTTCACTGTTGGTGGGCTTGCAGACTGGTACAACCATTATGGAAAACAGTATGGACTTTTCTCAGAAAAATAAAAATCGACCTGCCTTTTGACCCAGCAATTCCACTGCTAGGATTATACCCCAAGAATCCTAAAACATCCATTTCAAAGAACCTATGCACCACAGTGTTCATAGCAGCACAATTTACAATAGCCAAGAGTTGGAAGCAACCTAGGTGCCCGTCAGTAAATGAATGGATCCAAAAATGGTGGTACATATAAACAATGGAATTCTATGCAGCAGAGAGAAAGAAGGAGCTACTACCCTTTGCAACAACATGGATGGAACTGGAAAGCATTACGCTGAGTGAAATAGGCCAGGCATTGAAGGACAAATACCATATGATCTCACCTTTGACAGGAAGCTAAACAATAAAACAAACAAGCAAACAGAATAAAAACAAAGACACTGAAATAGAGAACAAGGGGACAGCGACCAGAGGGGAGAGAGAAGGGAATTTAAGGGGAAAAATGGGGATGAATTTTGAGGAACAAGTATGAAAGACACAGGGATGAGGACAGGGGGAAGGGAATGGGAGAGAGGGAGAGACAGGGTGGGGGGGCTGGGATGGGAGAAATAGACAAAAAATGTACTTAAAAAATAACTAAATAAAAATTTAAAAAAAAGAAATATAAAGGAAAGAATAAACAAATGGGATCTCATCAAAATTAAAAGCTTCTGTGTGGCTAAAGAAAACAGTATTAAATTAGCAAGACAACCAACTGTATGGGAAAACATATTTGCCAATGATACCTCAGACAAAGGTTTAATCTCCAAAATATACAAAGAACTCACACAACTGGAGATATAACTTTGAGTATTACTCTCTTTCATTCTGGTGTGGATGATAAATTGCTTGGTCACATGAATTAGTTCAGCACAATGGTTCTAAGGCCATAGACTCCAGTCCATGACTCCAGTCCAGTGGGCTTCTCACTTACAGGCTGTTGTCTTGGACAAATTACTTACTTTCTGCACTTGAGTTTCTTCACATGAAAATGGGGTATGCTTGGCACATATCTCATCATGTTTTGCTGACCTAATGAGGTAAGGTATTTAGATAACTTACAAAGGACTTGCTAAATGTGGTAACTATTTCATAAATAGTAGATATTCTCAAATCTGCATGCCGCATGGTGCAAAATTCCCCTTTGGTTCACAGGGAAGAACTGTTTGCTCATGTGTTTTGACCTTTCCCACATGTAACCTTAAAGGTATTAGTTAACATGCAACTACAACAGTGAGGTTATTCAGGCCTCCACATTATAGGGAAGAAAACAGGGGGGTAGATAATCTTACTAAATTAAATTTTAATTTTAAAATCAATGTCAATTTATGTTCAGGAACTGCTAAAAGGGACACATGGACAAAATCCAGGGGGAGCGTGGAAGCAAGGGAGGGAGGTGGGTTTGGCTGGGGTCAGGGGAAGGGGTGGGGGGAAATGCAGACAACTGCACTTGAACAACAATAAAATGACTTTTTAAATGGCAATTTATGGACTGTGTCAAGATGCTTGCTGTGTTGTATAATTTTCGAAAGATTTTATTTACTTTTAGAGAGGGGAAAGGAGGGAGAAAGACAGAGAGAGAAATATCAATGTGAGGTCCCCTCTCACACATCCCCTCCTGGGGACCTGGCCTGCAACCAGGAGTGTGCCCTGACTGGGAATCGAACCGGGGACCTTTTGTATCACAGGCTGACACTCAGTCCACTGAGCCACACCAGCCAGGGTTGTGCTGTGTAACTTTTGTGTTAACTTGACTGGGCTCCAGGGTGCCCAGACATTAGGACAAACATTGTTGTGAGTGTGTCTGTGAGGATGTTTGGGATGAGATTAATATTTGAATGGGTAGACTGAGGAAAGCAGATTACCCTCTCTCGTATGGGTGCCTCGTATCCAATCCCTTGAAAACCTGAATAGAGCATAAAACTCGACCTTCCCTCAAGCAAGCAGGAGGGAACCTCTACTGCCTGAGTGTATGAGGCAAGACATCGGTCTTTTGGACCCTTTGGACTTCAGCTGAAAAAACCCCCCCCTTCTTCACACTTGATCCCAGCAGCTGTTGAACTGGAAGCACACCATTGATTCTCCTGGGTCTGCACCTTGCTGACTATAGAAACTGGGACTTTTCAACCTCCATAATCATGTGATCCAATTCCCGTAAAACATCTCTCTCCCTCTTTCTCTGCCTTTAGATCTATCTGTATAGGAAGGTGTATGTGTATATGTGTGTGTGTGTGTGTGTGTGTGTGTACACTGTCTATATGTGTGTGTATACACACACTTTATATAGATATACATTTTGTTGGTTCCATTCCTCTGAGGAACCTTGACTAATAAGCTTGGAAAGGCACAGCATCTTGTTGAAGTAACACTACACGATGACATGATGTCACCCCGTAAAGAGTAGGCAGTATGTTCACAGGAATACAGACAATCAGGGTCACTAAACAGGGTTTTCATAAATAATTCACTGACACTTGTTAAAGGTTGTGGCAGGCAGGATTCTAAAATTGATTTCTGGAGATTTCCCACCACAATCCCAGGACTGTGAATAAGAAGAGTTGTCACGGGAATGTGTGTGTTGGGTTAGGTGGCTAAAGCAGTTTTGTAGTTGTAATTAAGGTTACTAAACTGTGGGCCTTAAAATAGGGCAATTATCCCGGGTGATCCAAAAGATCCCAGTCAATCACAGGAGCCATTTAACAGGAGACAGTTCTCTCTGGCTAGCAGCAGCAGCAGAAGCAAGAGGCTTGAAGCATAAGAACTCAACACGACGTTGCTTGCTTCATGATGGAGGGAACCACATGATGAGAAATACCAGCAGCCTCTAGAATCTGAGAGCAGTCCCCAGCGACCTGCACAGGATTTGAATTTGCTAACCACCGCAATGAGCTGGGAGGCACTTTCCCCTCAGAGCCTCCAGGTAAGACCTTAGCCCAGCCGATGCCCAGCCTGTGAGACGCTAAGCAGAGAACTCAGTGGATCCATGCCACACCCCTGACCCGCAGACACTGTGAAATAACAAGTATGTGTCCGTTTAAGCCAACAAATCTGTGACAATTTGTTATGCAGCAATAGAAGGCTAATATTTACCTTATTCGTGTACCGAATCTGTTGTGGTTAAGGTAATTCTCTGTACTTTTCAACAACCTACTGGAGAGAATGAGGAATGATTTCTGGCCCTGCAGCCATATAACCACATGTAGCTCTGAGGTGAAAATTAAAATAAGTACGAAGAAAGGCATGGTGCAGACAATTCTAAATTTTGTGCAGTGACAATTATTTGCAATGTGGGGGCAAGAGCAAAGCTTCAAGTGTGACAGCAACAAAATGGCCAATTTCTGGTAAGCTAGGTGCCTTACTCAGTGTGAACGTGAACAGCTTGGATACTGGAGTTGCCCATTTTGTCCCTGACCTTTAGATAATGGAGAACATTCAGTTCCAAGGTTACCTTTGGGGCAACAGCAGAAAAGCACAGACAGGGGGATTGCAAGTAGTGCCTCTGAATTAAGTGGAAATAAATCATTATGCAGAACGGTCTGATGTCATAGACATTCTTTGAGGCTTTACGGTCAGACAGTCTGGCTCCAACATTCTATGACCCTAGCTGAGTTCCAAAATTCTAATTTATTAATTGTGTGTGCGTGTGTGTGTAAACCAACCCCTTGATAAACAAACCTGACCAATCTTTCCAGAACACTGGGGTTAAGAGCGACCTGCCTAAGTTTCTTCACTTACACATTGGGGTCAGCTCGAATGATCCCTCTAACCCCAGAGCCTACCACAGTGCCTGGAACATAGAGCATTTCTGACTTATATCCCAGCTCCCTATATTCCACAGGTGGCAAACAAATGGCCCGCAGGCCGAATCCAGCCCTCTCTCTACCTTCTTTTATCCAGCCAGGCACCTTGTGTCTGTCTACCTGGTGGCGGGGCCGAGCTCTCACTTAACTGTGAAGGAGTAGTTACATGTATCCAGTCCTAAAATTACATTTGGCCCTTTGAAGGCAACCATGAGGCTGATGTGGCCCCCGGTGAAAATGAGTTTGAAACCCCTGCTGTATTCTGTAGCTTCTGGCATCCGTGTAATGCTCACTTCCTGGCTTTCTGGTCAGTGTGGGCTTTTGTAATTATTTCTCCGCTGTCTGAAATGTTCTCATAGTGGCAGAACTTTGGATCATCCCCTACTATTTGCAAATACAGAGTGATGATGCAAAAAACCATTTAAAAATTAATGAGAGAAATGAATGAACATAAGACTGGCAATTGCATTAATTGTTTTCATGAAAATCAGACATGTTCAGAATATGTAATCAAGTCTGCAAGCCCCCAAACAATGAAATTTTCAGGGACAGCCATGCATGTTCATAGTCACAAGAACTCGGTTCCCCTGATCTGACTTGTGTTCCTACTGCGTCTATTCTCTCTCTGTTCATGTTTTGTCTCCTCTCCCACTTTTCATCTCTTTCTCTTTCTTTAATCCTCGCAGTGGGACATGCTTCTTGATTTCGGGGGGAGGGAGGGAGAGAGAGGGGGGAGAGAAACACCCATGTGAGAGAGAAATATCAATAGGTTGACTCTTATACGAGCCCCGACTGGGACCAAACCCCAACTCGGACATGTGCCCTGACTGGGAATCAAACTCACAACCTTGTGGTTCACAGGACCACACTCCAACCAACTGAGCCATTCGGGGCCAGGGCCACTTTTCCCTGTCTTGCAAGACAAAGGTCCCCTTTGGAGACTTCTAATTCATAAATGACATTCCTTTCCTTTGTTTGTGCTCCTGTGAGATACTTAAAGACTGGAACTATGTTTTCTTCGCTGTTTGCACATCCTGTATGAAGTACACGGGAACATGGTAGGTATCGCTGAAGGTCTGCTGCACTCATTTATGGCACATTGGATCGTTCGCAGCCAAATACCCAGTTGCCCTCTGGAAGTAGTGCAGTAGATGTATTCGATGTAGGTACTCTCTGTGTGGCTTTTCAGAATCACGTGCCAGGCAAACCCTTGTAGAGCCAGATGCTGGGGGACTAGAAATCTGGTTCATTTGTGCACAGCCTTTGCCTCTCCATAGCATAATTTTCAGCATACACTATGGCTCAAAGCAACAACTCCCAGAACTGAGTCGTGTACGTGCCTTTCCGTATCTGCCACCCCCCAACTCTAATGTTATTATGAACTCAATACTTATGTACAGGAAAAGAATTGTTTGTTACCAGTAAAACTCTAAAAAAGGAATGATGATGTAGTAATAAAATGGAATTTAAAAAGTTACAGTGGTGACTTTCAAAAACACAATGTTTTCCTCTTTGTGGGGTATGTTGATTAATACAGGCAATTAATTGTGACAATCGTTCTGAATCCCAACTCTGCAACTTCTTAGCTGTGTGGTCAGGACAAGTTATATATCCTCATGAGTCTCAATTTCCTCACTTGCGGAATACTGGTATTTATGTCATAGGATTTTTATGAAAATTATCAATGAGTTATGTAAAGACCCTGAAACGTGGTCGACCCTCCTAGACTTTTTAAATCATCTCTTCTGATATTGTAGTCTAAGAAACAAACAAAACCAAACAAACGGGATTCCTGTATGTGCACATTGGGAACTGCACCATCAGAAAGTTCACCCGAAGCAACGGTCAAGGATACTTCCTCTGAGATGTAAGCTGGTAGTAAAAACGATTTGATCGAAGTTAAAGGAGCGTTTGGAAACTAAGGCTCTAATTGGTGTCTTCTCCTAGGAGAAATAATATGTATTTTGAGAAAACTGCTCAGAAAACCACTGACGTTCAATGACCTAAACAACTTGGGAAAAGATGGGGGGAAATAAAAGGAAAAGATATTTCACGCAAATCTCGAATTTCAAAAAAATGATGCCCAGCTCAAAACCCATTTCATAGCCACTCTACCATGGCACATCTTTCCAGAGCAGGCTGATTTGATTGAAATCTGGTTGTGAAAGAGGGAATGCAGCCATTTTCTGGACCCATTTTTGATACCAAACGTCATTTGTATGTGCCTTCTCGTCTTCCTCTGAGGGTCCTGTGAAATGTGTCGAACAGCGTGGTAACCCTGAGAAACCTTCTCTGCCTCTGAGGGAATGGGTCTCATGGTGCCTCAGCTTGTGGGTGCACAGTGTCCTGATCAGTAAACTATCTCCCCTCCTAGGCTGGTTTGATATCTTTGTGGAAGGGAGGGGCATCCTGCCAAGAACAGTGTTCTCACACAAGGAAATTAGCTCTGCAACAAAGGACCCCCCCCCCCGCCTTGGGATCCACAATCATCAAGAGTCACAAAGGAGTTGTAAATAACAATTATTTCAGTCCTTCACAAGGACTCTAATAGTCACCTTTCATCTGCCACAGCAGAAATCAGTGTTGAACACACCAACCTTTGTCCAGCGGAGCTGGGGAGAGATCTCTGGGTTGAAGAGCTTCTGAAATGCTAGGAGATGGGATGAAAATGTCAGACAGCTGTGTCAGTGAACCAAAGGAGGGGAATAAGGCAGGACTGCTGGGGGCAGGTGAAGTGGGCGTCTGGCTACACTGCAGTCCCTGTGGAGTGCTATCACCCAGGAGCCCCGAGTTTCCACCTCATGTAGCTACCTACTAGCTGTCAGGTCCGGGGCAACTGACATAATGCGCTGGATCTGAACATTCTTCCTTACAAAAAATGAAAGTGGAAAAATCCCCTTTGAGGGTTTCTATTCGGATTAAATGAAAGAAGACCGATCAAGTGCTAATGTAGGTGTGTTCTATTACTTAACATGAACCTCAACTTTTATTTCCATTATTTCATTACATTGTTTGGGTTTCCATTGTGTTTAACTATCTCAATGTGCTTTACTCTCAACGACAGTTTTACTCAAACAAAATACAATCATTTTTTATATGTAAATGCAGTGTCTGCCCTGAATAGAGAAAGCAAAAATCCTTTGGGTGAGGGATGAGTGAGATCTGGAACTACTAGCCTCAGGCATGTTGTGTAGGAAGAACTGTGAGGGATCCACAGAAGTGAGTCCGACTGGTGGCTCTCAAGTGCCTCCCAGCTGAGCTCCCATGCACACCGTGCATGGCAGCTGACACATGCATGGTGCTGACACAGATGGCACCTGCTGCAATAACTACTGCTTGGAAACAGAAACGTTTTCCATACTAGTGTCACTTTCACAAAGATTCGTTCATTCACTCATTCATTCATTCATTCATTCCACAAGTATTCACTGGCACCTTTCCAGTCGTATCAGAGTGTGTCCTGGATGTGGGTTGACAGACACCATTGAAACAAGGCCCTTGCCCTCAAGGGTGTCACAGTGCAGTGGGGGAGACAGACACCTTTCATCACCTCAGTGGACACTGTCTGGATAATATAATGTGTGCTCGGCAAAGTGTTGGGCTGCTTGAGATATACCAGAGAACAAGGGACAAAGATCCCTAAGATCAGGGAGTGTGTATTCAAGCAGGAGCTGTGGGGCAGGAGAGAGATAAGCAATGCACATAATAAAGAAGTAAATAACATAATCAGTCAGTCGGTAAGTGGTGTAACAAATAGAGAGAATTTACGCCAAGGTAAAGGGGATAAGGAACATGAGTCGGGGCGGAAAAGATGCCTGCACTTAGCGATACAACATATGACGGCCTTGGCAGGCCTCTTTCAGGAGGTGAGAACTGAGCAAGGCCCTGGTGGAAGGGAGGATGTCAGTCAGGCAGGTATGGGTGAGCAGCACTCCGGGCAAATGGATTAGGTGGACCAAAGGTCCTCAGGAGGGAGCCTGGTTGACATAATCCAAAAACTGCAAGAGTCCACATGATTTGGGGATGAGCAACTGAAGCGGAGAATCATAGTGATAAAGTCTAAGAGGAGCCCTGGCTGGTGTGGCTCAGTGGAGTGAGTGCCAGCCTGCAAACCACAGGGTCGCCAGTGCAATTCCCAGTCAGGGCACATGCCTGGGTTGTGGGCCAGGTCTCCAGTTGGGGGTGTGCGAGAGACAACCACACAGTCCTATTTCTCTCCCTCTCCTTCTCTCTCCTTTGCCCTCTCTCTAAAAATAAATAAATACATTTTTAAAAAACTCTAAGAGGAAACAGGGCCCAGATCTTGTAGGGCCTAAAAGGGCTGTGTGTGGATTCAGCACTGGACTCTGATGCAGGAATGGGGGTGGGGGACACTGGAAAGGAGCTGAATTAGAAGCCTACACAGGAAGCAGTATCAGTGAAAAGGAGTGCCCTGCAGCCAGGGAGCCTGAGGTAGTGACCAAAGAAGCCACAGGCATCAACAACTGCTGCCTCTTTGAGAGAGTGGAAACACTCGGCTGGACCAGATATTTCCCCATCGTTGTGTTCACACCCCTCACTGCACATCTGTGCCATTACTCACAACGTAGAAACTCTGTTCCCTTGGGCGCCTGGATATTCTAGGTAGAAAAAAATGGGAGAGGAGGAAGTCTGTAGCAACGCAATGACATGCACTCTGCATCTGAGCAACTCTCAACACAGGTGACATTTGTCATGATGAAGGGAAGGGGAGGACCTTTGGAGTCAGGCAGACCAAGGTGTTAATCTCAGCTCCATCGCTTACTGGCTTACATACTTAAACCCATCTCAGCCTGTTCTCCTACTCTGCTTAAGGGGGATCTTGATGCTCATTTATTCATTTCTCATGTTTCTTGGTAAATAAATATTGAATGTGGAGAATAAAGCAGACCATCAGTAAATCAAAATCAATGCTGGGAGTGCTGACAAAACACAGTATCTTCTTTTCCGTGTCACTTAATTCCATGTGACACTTGCAGGGGGAATTAAACATGGACTTAAGTAACGTGTTAAGGTGATGCACTTAATGAATGGGAGTGAGATAGGCACTCAGGTGTTCTTTTCACTCTATTGTGCAAGAACATCCAGATGAAAACATAAGTTTCTTTGAACTCAGAGACTCTGAACAAATAAACAGCTTACCTAAATAGTCAACTCTGAATGTCATCAACAAATGCCACACACACACACACACACACACACACACACAGTGTAGCTCTTGATGAAAAGAATCCTTTCTGGCAAGACATGATGATATTGTGAATGCACAAGCTAGAGAGATGCAAAGACTAGAATTCAAATGTAAACTCCACTCTGAGCCTTCTCTTCTACGAAATGGATTCAATGGTCTGTCAGTGAAAACGGATACAGGGCTCAACACACAGCCTGGCACATAGACTGTACACAGCAAGTATTGCCTATCTTAACCTCATCCCCCTCCTCACTCCAGCGAAAACTCAATGTCCACCTCTTCAAGCGGTGAGATTTCTACTGTGAAAAATATTTTCTCTCCTTATCTCTAGTTGGATATTGATGGATGGTAGTTAATGGTTGTGTCAGCTTGCTTTTGATGCATAACAAACCACCCTAACTTAGTAACTTTAAAGAACAACCAATTCTTGCCCTCACAACTTTGCAGCTCAACAATTTCAGCTGGGCTCAGCTGAGTGGTCCTTCTGCTGTTCTCAGAAGGCTTACTTAGGCTTCTGTGCTCAATGGCCTGTCTGCTAGGGGCTCTTCTGGGGGTGGCTCATGATCCAGGGTGGTCTCACCCACATTTCTGGCATTTGGTTCCCTGTCAGCTGGGGAGAAGGGCACGCATGAGCCATGGGTCTCTCATCATCCACCCAGGCCAGGCTTCTTCATATTGTTCTCATCTTGCTCGAAGAGCAGCAAGAGAGGTCAAACTTCAGTGCACAACCACTTTTCAATTCTTTGCTTCATGCTTGCTATCGTCCCTCTGGACAAAGGAAGTTCCATCTCCAAGGCCAAGGACAACGTGGGAGGAGATACCAGCAGGCATGTGCAAACTGAAGTTGTTACTGTAGCAGGCTACTATTACAATGTTTCATCAAATGACCTTGCTCATCACTGGACAAATACTTAACTGTGGACAAAACGGCTGGCTTTCCCTCCAGTAGCTTTTGCTAGTCTCCCCCCAAAATCTTGACCCTTCTTTAGAAATAGTCATAATTGTCCTGGCTGGTGTGGCCCAGTGGGTTGAGTGCTGGACTGCAAAGCAAAGGGTCGCTGGTTTAACGCACAGTCAGGGCACAGGCCTGGGTTGTGGGCCAGAGGCCTCATGGGGGGCACACGTGAGGCAACCACATATTGATGTTTCTCTCCTTCTCTTTCTCCCTCCCTTCCCCTCTCTCTAAAAATGAATAAGTAAAATCCTGTTTAAAAGATTTTAACTATCTTGCCCTATTACCCTACTAGGTGAATGAAAAATTATTGGGTGGCATTCTGGGGGTAGAAAACTAATTTCAAATTTTCCTTGACATTGTACTAAACCTGCAAGTCATGGATCCCTTCATCCAGTAACATGCTATGTATGTCTTTGCTAGTATGAACCCAGCCCACACCCCTTTCCAAGTCAGAATGTTGCTATTCCTCTCTCCTCCACTAAACATGGCTCCAGCAGAGGCATATTGCAGAGGCATAATCTGATGTAGAAGTGATGGAACAAACTAGACAATGGCCCCTCTGGTGAGAGACAGGGAGATAGTACCCTGTAATTGTGAAGTAGACTTGTGATGTGGCTGGGGCTTGGGTGGGACACTCCTCTGCCCAGACATCAGCCCCGTCTCCCACCTTAACTGGAGTTCCTTCTGCTTTATTCAATCATCGTTCTAAGCCGAGTACAAGTTTATCATTCTCTACTACAGTGTCCTAACCATATTTGTAGGCTCCCTTGGTACAATTTCTTTTGGGGTGGTCGATACTGCTACTGTGAATGCCATTGCCCCTTTCTAATATTACACATGACTATTGTTGGCACACATGAAAGCTCTTGGTATTTTAGATATTAGTATTTCATTTCACAATGTAAGGGAACTTTATGTTTACACCGTTTCTTACCTGTTCCCCAAGAACATATCCATACCATCTGCAAGTAATGACAATTTTGTTTTCTTTACCAAAACGATAGACTTTTTCCTCTTTACAATCTCATTACACTGGAAAGAACACCTAAAACAATATTTAATGATATTGGTGATAATAGGTATATTTGCCTAGACCCTGAGTGTAATTGCTTTTTTTCTAGTGGTTTAGCAGCACTTGTGTATTTGTTAGTATGGGCACACTGAGAAATGCAGCCTGCGAAAATCTATTTTCCTCAATGGTTTTTAATCATGGGGTGTTTTCTTCCTTCATATGCTCTTGATCACCCATCCATCACTAAAATAAGGTCAGTAGCAGTACTGTCTTTACTGGCCGAAGTCATTCTCTCTATGTCTCCATTTAATCATTGTCTTCAGATACCACACATACACTTTTATCATACTATGCTCTAGATATTGCAGATGCCTGTTGCTGTTGAGAGCTGGATCATTTTTATGAGCTATTCTGGATATAAATGAGGTGGAGCAGACCCTGGGAAGCTGAACCAACTTGTGATTAAAAAATTGGACTCTATGTTTCATAACTCCTTTCCACTTACATCTCAGTGGATTTCCACTTGAAGGAATCCTTTCATTGGAGGAGTGAGTTTTGGTGACCCTGCTTGCCTGGTGCCAGTGGAGTGTCTGTTGGTGAGAGAGGGACAAAGATACCTAAGTTTTGCGATACAGCAAAGGTTTAGGGACATCAAAAATCTTCTCCATAAGGCTACTAGTACTGTGAGAGCAGAAACATGAGACAAAACTTTAAAAAAGAGAGGGAAAGCTTTAGGTTGTTGAAGTTTGGGCTGTGGGCGGGGCGGGACTGCTTGACCTAAGGGACAGGATGACCAGAGAGGTGGGAAAGCACCAGGTGGCCTTGCTGCAGTCCCAGGCCAGGAAGCTTCTAAAAATCAACATGTAGAATTGGAAGGGATTTCCATAGGCATGTTTTCCAAACCCCAAAGAGACCTACCAATGACAGAGAGAGAAGCGTGGATTGTGTGCATTGCGTTGGAGGATGGAGATTCTTGGGAGTTTGTAAAACACTGCTTTAGGTAGTTCTCCACCTGTTGGGTGAATAAGACTGAAATGCAAGTAGGCAAAGGGCTTACCGATGAAGGAACTGAGAAACAAGGGGAGGTAAGATGTCAATAGGGGTTGAAGAAAAGTGTTAAGTTATGGGCTGTACCAAGATGCCTGGCAAGTTGAAGAATCTGTTGAAGAAATAAAATTTCCCGATATGACTCAGCGAAGATTAGGTAAGACTTTGACTCAATAACACCCAGGATCATTTTGACAAACGCGGCCTTGGAGTAAATAAGCGGGTCCCATTAATTATGGGCGCTGATGAAGATGCACTGGACCCTACTGTGTGGAGAATGCATGCCTGTGTGTTTCGTTAACCCGGTGGGCAGTGAGGGGAAACGTGCCGTGACGCCACATCCACGTTTAGCGCCAAGGCACACGTGGAAGCAGTGCTGGCTCAAGTCACAATGCGGTGAATTTAACTTCGCGTGAAGGAGATTCCCAGTCCGAGATGTGCGGGGCGCCTGCGCAGTGCGCCTAAGGCGCCCTGCGTGCGGGAGCTGAGAGACCCCCGCCCCTGCCCCTTGCCTTACGGGGGCACGCGCACGTGGAAAGGGACGCGCACGCGCATGGAAAGGAAGCTCAACCTCCCACTACACCTAGGGGGCGTCTGAGGAGGGGGCGACTCCCACAGGAGCTGCGTGCAGAGTGGTGCTACCGGGAGACGGCTGTGGCGTCCTCAGCCACAGCGCCACCGCCACCCAGACTTCTGTGCTCTGGACTCCGGCACGGGGGGCGGACTGACTGACATTCCCGCCCCCGCCCCGACCTCGCCCCCGCCTCATCTTGTCTTAAGCCTGTGGCTCGCGGACTGAGGCGTCTCTCTCTCTCCGCCCCTCGCAGCGGCCCTTTCTCTCCGCTGCAACTCGTCCAGCAGCGGCGACCCGAGCAGCAGCTAGCGCAGGAGCAGGCGGCCTGGAGGATGAAGTGCAAACCGAACCAGACGCGCACCTACGACCCGGACGGCTTCAAGAAGCGGGCGGCATGCCTGTGCTTCCGAAGCGAGCGCGAGGACGAGGTGCTGCTAGTGAGTAGCAGCCGCTACCCGGACCGCTGGATCGTGCCGGGCGGGGGCATGGAGCCCGAGGAAGAGCCGAGCGGCGCGGCGGTCCGTGAGGTGTATGAGGAGGCGGGAGTCAAGGGGAAGTTAGGCCGGCTCCTGGGCGTCTTCGAGCAGAACCAAGATCGCAAGCACAGGACCTACGTGTACGTCCTGACCGTCACTGAGATTCTGGAGGATTGGGAAGATTCGGTGAGCATTGGGAGGAAGCGAGAGTGGTTCAAAGTCGACGATGCCATCAAGGTCCTCCAGTGCCACAAGCCTGTGCATGCCGAATACCTGGAGAAACTAAAGCAGGGCGGTTCCCCCACCAATGGAAACTCCGTGGCCCCGTCCGTGCCCGGGAGCGACCCCTAGTATGTACCGCTCCTGCACAGACCCCTCTGCTTCCCGCCTGTCCTAGAACACCTAGCGTCCGCGCGCCTCCAGCGTCCTGTGCGGGCTTCCCGGGGGAGGGGGGCTCCTTTTGTTTCCTTGGCAGACCTCTGAATCACGCTTGCAAACTGTCTCAGTTGCCAGGCACTGTCTTCAGACAATTTGCACGTTTTTCAGATGCTTTGAGAATCGCTTCTTCGTAGCGCTGTTTAACATAGTTCAGAATGCCTAAACCACTTGGGTTTTCTTTAAGGGTGCCTTCGCTGCTCTCCCAGCCCTTGGGGTGTGTGTTTTGCTTGTGTGTGCTTGTGCGTGTGCGCATTCGCATTTTTGGTACCAGTCTTGTGGTTTTGTAGCGAAGGCATTTAAAATCCCATCACCTCGGTTGTCTGACACCTGCCCCTAATTTTCTTTCTCAAGTTGTTTCCTCAGTCACAGCATTGGCCCTTGTCAGCAAACCATGCTTGTGGTGCCAATTGATTGCAGTGATCAGGTTTGGGTTTCAAAAAATGATTTAAGAAATTTGACATGTTGGGCTCTTGCTGGGCTCGGCAATATTTTTATCTTTAGAAATGTGGTCTGACTTGCCCTTTGCAGAAATTTCTTTATTCATGTGTACATAATTTGATTTGCAAAAACGGTTCACACTGGTAAGTTTTGAGTGCTTGCTTGAAACGACCATTCCCCATGTAGCCCAAATGTAGTTTCACACGGTATTACTTTATGGAGCAGACATTTCTCAGGAAGGTGTTGTTAGACAAGCACACCCATAAATCTTATCAGGAAAACTATTCATAGAGTATGATGAAGCATGCTCAAATTCCAACACTCGTTGCCCCTTTCTCAGTACCCTTAGAAGAACCGTGGTTTTCTCAACAAAAACTAGTTTTTGAAAGAAAGTTATTTCATGTATTTGAATTTAGCAACGTTCCAGATAAATTTCCTGACAACCAGTAACCACAAGAATGGGATCTCTACAGTGATGACGACATCCCAATTGAGTGAGGTACCTTTCTTGATGTCCAGCTGTCACAGACTTTCAAAGTTTCAGGACACGTGAATATTCTCTCTTAAAGGTTTTTTCTCGCACGACAATCTTTTGTTTAATTTACCTTGGTCCTTGCTTGTCATCAGGACTCCCATCTAAAATACTTAAGTCTCTTCGGGAACTATGTTTATTCCCCGGGCACATCTCCCAATAAACTGTTAATACTGTAGTTACACATTTTAGATGTTCACAGGCAAACAGCACTCTGAGAAGTGGAAAAGTAAAGTAAAATGACTTTTTCATGAGATAGAGTTTGGTGTGATAGAAACTATATTGGGGCTTTGAAGTCAGACAAACTGGGATGAAAACTAGTTTCATTTCTACCTTACTGTCTTTCTTCAGCCAAGTTATCTAACTTATCTGATGCTCAGGTTTTTAAAATATGAAATTGGAGATAATAAAAATACATACTTCATAAACTTCTATGAGAAGCCTTTCCTGACCACCTGGGTTAAGATACTCTCTTCTGTGTGTGTCACGGTTCTCACAATGTGTTGTACTTACCTCTTTGCATGGCCTTGTGGCCATTAGACCTCTAAGTCTTTGATGGGTGGGAAGAAGCCTGAATTATTTCCAAAAGGCTAGAATTTACAACATGGAATTTGGATATTTTTTTCTCTGATGGCTCAGCCCCCCCACCCCTTTGCAAAACTGGTATCAGTTCTTTCCTAACTTTTTTGTTTCATAACCTGTAACTCCCTGGTAGAATTGAATTTTTAAAATTTGTTTTTAAAATAAGATTTTTGCCATATATAAACATCTAAATAAAGCATATATTATAGTTAACAATAAATGTTTTCAAAGGAGTGAGGAGTGTAAAAAATTGATACCTTTGGAAAGTCAATTATAAATTTCATATTCTAAATTATGCAGACTTATGAAATGTTTTTTAAAAATTATCTGTTCCTTTGTACAAAAAAATCTTATTTTTAAAAAACAAACTATCTAAGACTTGACCTTTCTTATTCCAACAATCCAAGTGAACTAGTAGGTATTCTCAGTAACCTCAGATTTTTCAAAGTACATATACACTAACTGCACAGAAAATGAATTATTGCTTTGTGACTGTTCCCTACATAAAACTTAATCTAAATGCTGCCACAAAATATTTTGGAGGTTTAATTTGTGCATGGCATTCTTAGAGATAGTAATGCACAATCCTGTGTTTTGACTTCTGTGCTATGTATCTGACAAATGTGAAAGTTAATGTCAATCAGTTCTTAAGAGTTGTTAGCCTGTAAGTATTTGTTGTATTTTATTCAGAAATATTTGGATTGCCCAAATATCTTCAAATACACAATTTGTAAAGCTTCCAAGGCTTTCATTTCTAAATTGCAACAGAATACTTTACAATTATTATATTGTAAGTTATATTTTCAAACTCATGGGCAGTTCTTAGTATATATGCTTCTAGAGTTCAGTCTAAAAATATTAAATGGAAAAAACTAGTCTTTTATTTTGAAATAGAAATAAAAAATCAGACTAAAACAGTTGACACAGAGGCTGACAAATGCAGTGGCATCTATAACCTCCACCCTGCAAGAGTTTAATATACAGTTGGAATTTTCTGTTCAAGAGTCATTACATAGCACCCATGCATTACTTATGTGGTGATTGTACTAAAAATGTACAGGTGAATATTTCAGCTTATACCCTTTCCAGAAAACAGTGCATTGATCTAAGGTAATTAACACTTTGAGTCATGAGTTAGAAATTTGTTTTCAGCATGTTTTTATAAAGGTATTTTCCCCAACTGTACAAGTGCCTCTTCTTATCTTTAAAATAAGTTTTAAGAAGACATGTTGGAATAAATTTTCATTTAATAAAATAGTAAACATTTCAACAATTTTATATTTAGAAACATCTAATAAATATTGGGGTGTGTGTGTGTGTGTGTGTGTGTGTGTGTAAGAGCAGGAACAGGCAGCTCATGAAGTATAATAACAGCAACGTTAGAAGGACCTTGTGGGAGATGGTTTAAAGGGCTCTGAAGCTGAAACTGCTCCCCTCATTTCCTGTACAGTGGAATCCAGTTGTAAGAAGGAGCAATTCCTTCATTAATAGTTGCTTAGTGGGAAAAGGGAGATGAAAGTGTGGCTTTAGAGACTACTGTACTAACATCTGGCCAGAGTTTTCTTTTCCAGGGTTCCTTTTGTGGAAGCACCAAGTAAAACAGGAAATATTTTCAGCATCATTCTAGTATTGTGACCATCTTTCTGAATGACTATTAGTCTGTTAGACTGTGAAGTTTTTGAGGACTAGGACCTAGCCTGATTCCTGCCCATATCCTCATAGGCTAAAACAGTGCTAAAATTTGGAGACATTTGTCTCTGATCCAGAGTTTAGAAATGTCTACTAGTGTAATCTTGATTTCTTAGCTTCATTTGTTAGCTGGACCAATCTATTACTCCCTCAGGCTCTCATCTGGCCTCACAGCAGAACTGCATTGGATAATTATCTAAAGGTTTTTCCAATAAAAAGTGACTAATAAACCATAGTAGACCCTACTTGCCGACTAGAGAAATGGATGAAACAATAAAACTATTAATGAGCCTTTTTTTTTCAGATTTACTTTGAAAGAATCAAGTATATGAACCCAATGATGAATGGAATTATGAAGCACGGTTGAGCTCTTTCATACTGTCAAGAACACAGCTCATCCTATGCTATTGGACACTTCTTCCCTGTTTATTGCAATGACAATTCTCCAAGTTGTTGCACTACCGCTCTATCTACAGACTTCTAATTTGGCACTTATGGCCTTTTTTGTGCTTTTATGATTATGTGGTTATATTTCCCACCAACTTATATGACCTTGAGTGAAAGGACCTTGTTTCCTTAGTCTTTTATATATCTAGTATTTAAGGCATCACTTGAAATATGGTAGATATCACTGAAGATTCATCTAAATAACTAATATTTTGTAGCGACACTGAATGGTAAAGTATTGACTTTCTAATCCAGTGTTAGTACAATAAATGCCTTTTATCTAACATCTAACATACATGTGGCTTTTGTATATCAGGTATCAAATGTTTCAAGGCATCTGTGAGATATTAGCAAAAATTCTTACTCATATGTCTGTGTCAGCTGGGACATTATGTGCCTCCTGATGGTAGTACACTATACCACCTATGAAATATTTTTGCCAAAATTTTGGTCTTAAATCTGACCATGCCTCTAGACATAATTCATAATCTATAGAAAATACAGGGAACAGAGAAACATACACCAGAGAGATGATATCAGCAGAATCCAGACTGCAGAAAACTTTACAGGACAGATGACCCAGTTTCTTCAGTAAATGAATGGCCTGGATGAAAGAAAGAAATGGGAGGATGAACCTATAGATTAAAAGAGACTTAAGAGACATATGAAACAGTTGTAACATGGATTTTTTTAGACACCGATTTGACCAAACTATAAAATACATTTATAAGACAACCCAGATAATTTGAAAGTTGGCTTGATATTTGATATTAGTTGGGATCATGGTATTATAGTTACATTAAAAACATTTATCATCTTTTACAGATACATTCTCAAACATTTACAGTTGAAATGATGTCTGGAATTTGCTTCACAATAATAAGTCTGGATGTTAAATGCATTGCAGATATTGATGAAACAAATTGGTCTCGATAATTGTTGAAACTGGGTGATGGTTAAATGATGGTTCATTATATATGTTTCTCTCTACTTTTGTATGTTTGACATTTTCCATAATAAAAAGTTAATTAAAAAGATATCAGCCCTCTTATTAAAGCTAATATATAAGGTATAGAGAAAAAAGAAGACAAACATTTTTAGATTTTTTAAGAAAATGTTGGTTCTGGGGTGCCACTTCTGGGCCAACGTCAAATGTATAAAAAGAGAGAGGAAGCATACCCTGGAATGGCTAGAGTTTCCCTTGCTACAGACCAATGAGAAGGTTTTCTTTCCTCTTAATTTGGCTCATTGAAATAGGAAGAGGTAAATTCTTACTTATATCTATTAAAAATGGGAATAGATTCTCATGTTCTGTTAAGCAGGATTTTTGGCACTTATAGTTCAGTTCATACAAATATGAAAAATTAAAGAAGTGGAGTCTCCAGGGAACAAGATATGGAATTTTATAAAAATCTACAAAATGCCATTTTTAATACTTTTTTAGGGGAATAGTAGCTGCAGACTTGTTAGTTGCACATTCATGTAATTTTGAAGTTATGTTTGAAGGTAGGTGAAACAGGAAAGTAAGTAGTCAACATTCTTGACTGTACTGAACCATTTTGTTTTTCAGACTGCAGATATTCCTCAAGTTTTGGACTTTACTTGGAATTCTGTAAAGGCCAAAACCTACTAGGTCAGAGTCAATGAAATTGTGCTGAAATCAACAGACATGGGGGCTTCCCTGACATTTTTCATGGGTCAAGAAGGAGCAGGCCCAAAGAATAACATTGGAAGACCCTTCCAGGGAAGATGAACATCTTCATAAGTATGAAAGGCTGTGAAACTGAAGCTGCCCATTCCACTGCTGCTTTCAAACTGTGTCCCAATCCCAAGAGCAAGCAGTTCCCCAGAAACAGTTGTTTCCTGGAAAAGGGAAGATGAAAGGTTAGCCTCAGAGCCCTTTACTCCCCACATATGGACAGAGATTTCACTTCCAAGGTTCCTGTATTACAATGAACAGAAAAAATCCAGAAAAAAATCATTAATCTTTTTCCTACAAGTTGTTTTTAACCTGACTTTATAATAAGTTTAGCAGATTTTTTTTAAATTTTGAAAGCAAACAAGGCCAGGTGAATAGAACTGTAGGTGGTGGCTGTAAGTTAAATAGTGGTTAGAGTCAAACAAGCCATGGCTCAAAACTGTGTTGACCATCTAATACCTGTGTGACCTCTGCCAAGTTACTTCTCTAATCTTCAATTTTCTTTTCTGTAAAATGGGGATAATTAGAGTCCCTACCTTTGTAAACAACACTGCTTCTGAGAAGCCTTTCTCCATCTTCTAGGGTGTGGTATACTATTGTGTTCCCAGGTGCCCCAGTGCTTTATTTTGTAGTCTTATGAAAATTACATTATACTTACTAGCCTGAGTGTCTCTACCATCTGGACTCTGAAGTCCCATGGCATGGGGACCCAGGCTAGCATGGAGCTTGGAACATGGTACCCCATAGGTACTCACATATAAATAATTGTCAACTCCTACTTGTCAAAAATACATTGCCATTATTTTACCAGGTATTCAAGTACTGGAAAGTGAGACACTGTAAGACTGTGGTCTGAACTCAAATTTCTCTCTATTGGGAAGAATATTTTGTGTATACTTCATGTTCACATTTTTTAGAATCTTTCCGTACCAATTATTCCTTACTTCTTAGCTTCATAAAGTACTATAAGGTATTTTCTCAGGTGCTGAACTAGTACCACAGCTTCAATTGAAAATTCACTGAAGGCTTCCCAAATACAAATGACTGAAAGATATGGTATTTATTCAGTTTAAGAACTGTTGAATAAATACAAGTATGCTAATTATATCATTTTATTTTATGGGTAAAAGAGATAGCAATCAGGATTATATGGTAATAAATTCACACATAGAAAACAAAGCAAGTGCCCTGGCTGGTGTAGCTCAGTGGATTGAGCATGGGCCTGCGAACCAGAGTATCGAGGTTCGATTCCCAGTCAGGGCACATGGGTTGCAGGCCAGTTCCCAGCAGGGGACACAGCAGAGGCAACCATACATTGATATTTCTCTCCCTATCTCCTTCCCTTCCCCTCTAAAGATAAATAAATAAAATATTTTAAAAAAAGAAAACAAAGCAAGGACAAGACCTGACTGATTCAACTCGTGAAGATACAATGAGCTACTTTTAGATTTAAACAGTTTATTACTTATATACACAGTACAAAGAACAATGAGCCAAAGGTACCAGCTCCCCAGGTCCTTTTCCCACACACCCTAAAAGACAACATAGAAACAAAAGGGTCCATATGACTGAAACACAAGTTTGGGGATACTCCATTACTGAGGAGCCAAATCTAGACTACAGTTGAGTGACTTTATATGCTACAGCTCTATTCTAGGGGATACAGGACAGAAAGCCCCATCAGAAACTGGTAGGTGATGAGAAACTGTCTCATGACAACATCTCAGGGGTGATATAGAGGTGTAGGGGAGATGGCCTTTGTAGCAACTCCTTACAGCCTGCCATATTCTTATGTCCTGGAATATCACAAGGCATTTAACCAAGACTCAGCTTAACTGTAGTTCCAGCTCATATGGACACCTGCAAGGGCCCCAGGCCATCATGAAGGAGCCATTTTCCTACAACTCCACTTTCCTGTTACATACCCAGCTAGAAATTATTTCTGTAAACACAGGCTACTGGTTGTGGCCACTCTGAAGATACGCAATAGACCTCATCCAAAATTTTGTTCAGATGTTAAGACTGATGCCATTTACACACCAAGAGGATAGTCAAAGATTTATTGCTCACATAACAAGGCTTTATGGGGAGAGCAGGACAGGCTTCCAAAGCTGTTTTAAAAATCCTGAGAGAGCAAGAAAAAGAAACTGGATTGGATTTTTATTGTGATTAAGGGTGGGGTTGCAATGCACAGTCAGAGGCTTGAATGGTTTGAAACTCCCTCTGGCACCAAAGGAGAGATCACTCAGGGTTTTTATTAGTTTGCCCGGATGTAGAGCCAAAGGGGAAGAGTTAGAGGAGAAGCTTAAAAACTGTCAGCAGTCAAACATCAAAAAGAAAGCTGGAGACAGACTATTACAATTCATCCCTGGTGTTTGATGGCTAAAATGTACAATATTTCTTTAATTGAATTTGAACAGGTTTAATAAGCCATTAAGGTACTCTGTGAGGTCTGTAGCCTGAAGTCTGTAAGGAAGGTGATAATTCTATCAAATGACTTGCCCAGCATTGTGTATTCTGAGAAGTGAAATTAATGCCTTAGTCACAATTAACAATGTCTGGAACTCTGAAGGGGATAAGAACTATCTTGATGAGGCCTGTATTGTAGCTTGAGTATATGTAGAGGCATATGTGATCATTTCTCTTTTCTTATCTGTGAGGCATGAGATTCCCAGTCTTTACCTGAAAAGGGACAATCTTGGATAAGGAATTTATGTTGCTGCCATTGGGCAAACAAGATAACCAGGCCATTGGCAATGATCTAGGTTCTAAAATTTGCAGAGGGGTGCAATCATTAGCCAGAGCATCCAGTGCTAAGATGACTGCCTGAAGTTTGGACGATTGTACCTTGGATTCAGTACTTTATCCAAGATATAATGGTTAAGGGGTGAAAAGCAGCAATAATTATGATTATGGCAATGTATTCATTGTGTATGCAAACTACCACTGCCCTCCACTCAGTTGACCCCAAGACATGTCCCTAGGGTACCTATCTCAGCCCCATAGCATCTGGTAAGGGGCCAAAGACAGGGAAGGCCATCCCCACCTACAAATGTAATATAACAGAGGACCCAGGTTTTGCTCTATATTATAGCAAAAAGGTTTTGATGACTGTGATGAGTTTATAGGGTGCCTCTTTCCAAGGCCCAAGGCATAATTAGCTTAATATGGAGGATCACAAGTTCAGGGCCTGAGAGAGCCTCTATTTCCAGGAGACCCCAGTGTATAGCCAGCAAATGCCACACTTATGCCATACAGGCATACCTCATTTTATTGTGCTTCACTTCATTGCACTTTACAGATGTGTTTTTTACAAATTGAAAACAAGACCCTTCACCAGCAAAAAAATTACAACTTGCTTTATTGCAATACTCAATTTATTTCAGTGGTCTGGAACCAAACCCACAATATCTTCATGATATGCCTGTATAGCATGGGGCCTAGTAAGGCAGTTTCTTGCATCAGAAGCCATTGAAAACTTATGGGTGGTCCTAAGACTCCAAGAGAAATGAGAGGAGGTTGCTAAGCCTCTACAGTGAAGGAATTTCTGGGGGACACTAATAGTATTACAATTTTAAAAAATTCCTAGAGCCTTTTTTGGGAGGATCCATTAAAGGCAGGCTTATTTACAGGTAACAATATAAATGGGCTAAAGTAATTTGTAACTGAGGAATATGTTGCCCCCAGAATTCAAAAGGGCCTAAAAGACGTTGGGCTTGTCTTAATGTAGGTGCTCAGAGGGTCAGTAGCAGTTTCCTGACAATGTCAAAGATTGGCATCTCTAATTGCTAATTGGTGGAGTCAATAACTTTCATAATATTAGTTGTGGGAATCTTAACCAGTGGGACCATAGCATTAAGGCTAAGGTAACCCATCATGAAGTCCCATTCATTCCCTCCAGGTTGAAGAGCAGACCAAATTGGGCTGTTAGATGAAGAAGCAGTGAGAATAACAATCACCCCTTCTCTAAATAGGTCTTGTATAATGGGTTTGAATCCTTAAAGCATCTGCTTTAATTTATATTGGGCTGTATTAACTAGATAAAGGTGTGGAGGATATCCACGAGGTCCTATTTCTTTAAGCCACTTTATATTGTACTTGCCAAAGATTTAATTTAATTTTGATCTATTATTTACTGGGTCATAGAGTCCATGCCCATTGTTGGTTATTTTAGGACACTGGATGCTATGACCATGGGGAACTTAAGGCAATAATTATGATGATTAAGGTAAGGCATATCTGTTTGTTCTATATGTCATATTCAATAACCACCCTGAAATCATAGAGGGGCTACCATGTTTCACTATATAGGTTTCTGCAGAGAAACAACCCATAGGGTGTTTATACATTTAGAAGGAAATTTAGAGTTGGCTCACACAGTATATAGACTATTGAATCCAAAATCTGCAGTGTGGCTGGCAGCCTGGAGATGAAAGACACCAATGGTGCAGTTCCAGACTGAAGGCTGGCAAAACAGAAGAACTGATGGTACATTATGAAATCCAGAAGTCTTCTTGAGACTTTTCTATTTTTGGAGGGTTGGGGAAGGGTAGGTCTTTTTGTTCTATTCAGACTTCAACTGGTGGATGTGGCCCACTCATATCATGGAGGGCATCTTCTTACACAAATTTTAGTAACTGAAATGTTTATCTCATCTCAAAAACACCCTCTAACTTGACATATAAAATTAACCATTATAAGTCTACTGCTTGTCAACTTGGCATCCATACACATCTTACTTACCCATACTTAATCTCCAAATAAAAATGATAATCAAGTTATCCTTCAACCTAACATGATTCAACTATCTTGAGTACAACCAAAAACACATTAACCCATTCCATTGAAGAGGATGCAAAGTCCTTAAATGTTTTCTCTTCTCCGCGATACCCCATAACAAATACTATGATGTAAAGTTAACAAAATTTAAACACTGTGATATAAAGTGAATACATCTCACCTTTCATGATAAGGAGTTAACAAATGGAAGAAAACAATGAAGATATAGGTATATACATAAACATATTCATTATAACTATAGTCCTCATTTCTATTACTGATCACATGGCCACAGTTGGTATTCATAAATACCTTCTTTCTCTGCCTATTTCACATTCTCTTTGCCTTTAATAAGCGCCTCAGCTGATTGTTGTTCTTTAACTGTTGAGGTGACCCAAATCTTCATTCCTGAAGGGTCTGGACCATTAGTGGTCCTGCCTGAATTAAGTTGTTGTAGTTTTCCATTGACTTCAATCAAGGGCATTATAATACTAAGAGTTGCCCTAAGGGATCACCTGTATTCCAGACATGCTCTTTCTTCTGTCCATTGTGGAGTAACCAGTCCAAATTCCCCTTGTTAGTCAGGATTAATCACCCCCACCAGTACAGTAACTCCCTTCTTTGCCTATTGAGTCAGAGGAAGAAGTCCAAAATGGACAGGTTGCAGCCTTAACTTCCAGTTCGATGGAATTATTGTTGTGTCTCTTGGAAGAAGAAGCAATCCCTTCCTTTGGAACTAAGAAGCAATCCTCCCTTTGGAACTAAGACCTGTAGGCAAGCAGAACATAAGACTGGGAACAAGAAGCAAAAATAGTGCTAGTGGATTTTAGGAGTAATATCATGCTGGTGCCATTTCCACCCCTTGACTTCTAAATCCATGAGTCCTGGTTATGGGAGAAACAGCATCATATAGTGGATTATGATATAGAACATATACAGCCTCTGGAGAATCTTTTTTTAAATATTTATTTATTTATTTAGAGGGGAAGGGAAGGAGAAAGAACAGGAAAGAAACATCAATGTGTGGTTGCCTCTCACATGTCCCCTACTGGAACCTTGCCTGCAACCCAGGCATGTGCCCTGACTGGGAATTGAACCAGTGACCCTTTGCTTCACAGGCCCATGCTCAATCCACTGAGCTACACCAGCCAGGGCCTCCTGGAGAATCTTGACCAGCCCTGAAAGTTATTGCCACCTCACTGGCACTGTAACTGAGTCTTCAAAAGGCCATTCCACAGTTCTATCAAGCCAACTGCTTTCAGATGGTGGGGACCATGATAAACCAGTGAATTCCACAATCATGGACCCATTGCTGTACTTGAGTTCCTTGATCAGAAGAAATATTATATGGAATGCCATGATGGTGATAAGTCATTGTGCAATTCCATGGATGGGGGTTTTGGAAGAAATGCTGCATGCAGAGAAAGCAAGTCTGTGTCCAGATTAAGTATCTATACCAATAAGAATTAAACTATAATGGAAGCTGTCCAATGGAATTAACCTCCTATGAAGTAGCTGAATGATCACCATGGGGAATGGTGTCATACCAGGAACACATTGTCAGTTTTTGTTGCTGCCAGATGGAACACTCAGCAGTGGCCATAGCCAGGTTAGCCTTGGTAAATGGAACTCCATGTTGTGGAGCCCATACATAACTTCCATTCCTGCCACTGTGGCTACCTTTGTTCATAAGCCCATTGGATGATGACAGGGTGACTGGGGGAAAGGCTAACTGGTATCCACAGAAAGGGTCATCCCATCCACTTGATTATTAAAATTCTCCTTTGTTAATGTCACCCTTTGGTAAGAAATCACCCAAGACATAAATATCCTCATGTTTTTGCCTATACCCTGTCCCAAAACTTCCTTGTCACCAATTTTCCAATCATGCTTCTTCCAAGTCCCTTAACCATTCAGCCAAACCATTAGCCACAGCCCATGAATTGGCATATAATCAGATATCTAGCTATTTTTTTCTTCCAAGAAAAGTGAACAACCAAGTACACTGTTCAAAGTTCTACCCACTGGAAAGATTTTCCTTTACAACTATCATTTAGGAGGTATAGTTATACAACTGTACAGTTTCAGGTGTGTCTGTATATCCTGCAGAAGCATCAGTAAAGAAGATCTGAGTCTTCTCTTAGTCAACTGATTAAAGAAACTTTCCCTTAGGGCACAGGTACAGGCTGGGAGAGAGAAGGCAGTATAGCAGGAGTAGGGACCATGGGCATTTGGGCCACTTTTTATAGAATTTACTTGTGCCTTCGGTGCCTGCTTATGCCTGATCATGTACATACCATTTTTACCGCATAATGGAATATTGCCCTGCATGCTGAACTTTATGTGTTGTGTAGCTCAGGTTGCATGGTGACTTGATGGCCCATGATTAAACATTTACTCTTTACTCAGGCTCAATAGCAGGCCAACAGCTATTTCTCAGTTCTAAGGACCTGTGCTATGATTCATCTAGAGGGTCCTGCCAAAAGCTCCAGACAACATCCCTATCTGTTACTGACACTTTAAGCACCACTGGATCAGCTAGATCATATGGTCCAAGTGTAGCAAAATAGCTTGCACAACAGCCTTCTTTCTGTTGAATAATCTATTGCAGAGCCTTCCTTTGTTCTTGGATCTACTGAAAAATAGCAGCTTTTGGGGTCCTTCAGAAAATGGGTCAGAGTTACACGTTCAAATGAGGAATATGCTGCCTCCAAAATCCAAAGAGGCCCATTAAGTGTGGTGTCTCTTCTTTGGTAATAGGTTGGGCCAGATGCAATATGTTATCCTTCACCTTAGAAGACATATTTCAACATGCTCTATACCACTAGAACCCTAGAAATTTCACTGATGTAGAAAGCCCTTTAATTTTTGTCAGATTTATTTCCTACTCCTTGGCACATAAATGTCTTACCACTAAGTCTATAGTAGTTGCAACATCTTGCTCACTAGGGCCAATAAACACAATGTCAGTATAATGGACCAATATAATACCTTGTGGAAGAGAAAGGTGAACAAGACCCAAAATAACTAAATTACAAATAGAGCTAGAGAGTTAATATAGTCCTGAAGTAGGACAGTGAAGGTATATTGCTGGCCTTTCCAGCTAAAGTGACCTGCTTCTGAAGAAGCTGATAGACATCTATGAACGAAAAGGCCAGATCAAGAGTAGCATACAAGTTACTTTGTTCAGACAATGAAACCACATCTGGTACACAGCTTCTGTTGGAGTCACCACCTGATTCAGCTTATGATAATCAACTGCCATTCTCCAAGAGTCATCTGTGTGTCTTCTGTACAGGTCAAATAGGGAAACTGAAGAGGGATGTTGTAGGAATCACAACCCCTGCATCCTTCAAGTCCTTGATGGTGGCACTAATCTCTGTAATCCCTCTGGAAATGCGGTATTGTTCTCGCCTTATTATTTTCCTGGGTAGAGGTAGTTCTAGTGGCTTCCACTTGGCCCATATCACAATAATAGCCTTCTCCACAGGTCAGGGAAACAATGTGGGGATTCGGCTAACTCCAAAGCATACCTATTTTAGTTATCCATTCCAGAACTGGGAAAAGAAACACAGGATGGGTTTGGGGGCCCATTGACCCCACTGTAAGACAGATCTGAGCTAAAACTCTATTGATCACTTGACATCCCTAAGTCCCTACTCTGGCAGGTGAGACACAGAGACATCTTGGAATTAGTGTCAGTACAGAACCAGTGTCCAGTAGTTACTGAAAACTCTGAATATTTTTTTTCTCTCCAATGCATAGCTACTCTAATAAAAGACTGTAGGTATGTGGGGAAGAGTGAGGGAAAGATTAACACAAATTTTCAGTAGTGTACCAAGGCACTTTCTCAAGGCCACTCAGTCTCCCCTTCATTCAAAAGGTTCTAAACATATAAACTAGGAATTGATTGAGGGGGAATGACCTTCTGTTTTTATGATACAGATTAGACTTTGGTTCACTTGGCTGGAACTTTTCTGTTTATACAAATCAAGTAAGAATTTAGTGGTCTCCTATCAATTTCACTAGCAGGAACACAATGCTCAACTAACCAATCCCATAGGTCTGCATGAGTGAGACTATTCTGACTGCTTTTCGATTCTGCTGTCAATTACAGTAACCACACCCACTATACCTTTCGTAGATGATTGTCACCACGTTGGCCCCTGGATCCAATTACTCTCACTGGATTTAGGTTTCCTAATTCAGTGACCGCAGTTCTTATTGTGAAGTCTGGCTTATAGAGAAGAGCAATCATAGAGCTCTTTCTTCCAAGATGCTTGGGCTCCCCTCACAAATGTGTTTCTCACAGTATTGGTAAAAGTGGCTTCAAGATCCTCTCATGTGGAAGAGTAGATCTTAAATGACTCTAACGTTCCAGGCTCCCTAAGCCTTTGAATGCTTTCCTCTACATTAAACCAAGGCAGATTCAGAATTTCTAGATCATTCACTGGGGGCCACCTTTTGGTCCATGTCTCAGCCAACAAACCAAATGAACTTTTAGAGTCCTTTCTAACTCCTTAAACAACTATTTTAAATGCAGAATCTCTGCTTAGTGAGCCCATAGCAATAAATTTGGCCAGACCCAACTTTGGGCTCCTTCCACCACTATCCCACATGCTTAGTATACATTTCCACATATGTTTCCCAGATTTCTGCTTATATAAATTAGAAAATTCAAGTAGTTCTTTTGGGGTGCAGCACATCTCTTCCTGGGTCATACTTTGTATCTCATCCTTAGGGGCCTGCTGGGACTTGAGTCTAGTTATAGGTCTAGAAGCAAAGAGGGGTGATGAGAGAAGGTCTTGAGGAGAATCAGCAATGTCTTATATTATAAACTGCCCCCAGAGGGGCCATTACTATTTCCTTAGGCAATGCAGAGTTAATCTCCTCAGACAGAGGTAGAGCAGCTACTTCTACTGGCAAAGAAAACTCATCAGAATTTAGGGTCTCAATGTTCCCAGCTTCATCAGAATCTACTGACATGTGCCCATTCCAACTTTCAGGATTCCATTCTTTCCCCATCAATGCCTTCATTTTAGCACTACACACCCTGTGAGGTTGGGAGTTCAACTTGTGTTGTCACACAGCCACTCACAGAATGATATTGTGGGTTTGGTTTTCAGTAATCTAAGCCCTGTGGCTGCATGAAATAAGGTCTCATTTAAGGCAGAAATGGAAGATTTCAGGTCATTCATGTGATGCTTGAGCTGGGAATTTTAAACTCATTCTTTTCCTTCCCTACTTTGTCCAGCAATACTAGAGAAGCCAACCAATATTATTATACTTGTTAGTTTGATTTAAAAAAATTTGACAGTGTCATGCATGTTCATCTAGTCCTTTGCTTCTTATTAGTGTTTTATTAGAAATATCCACTGTTGATATTTTGCTTATCTTTATTGTGAGATTACATCATGGATTATCAGTGCTCTCTTTGCTCCAGGAAATAGTCATTAATACTTTAAAATATAATCAGATTAAAAAGCCAATTTCAGAAACCTCAGAACTAATTCAGAAGATTCATGTTTGAGATTATGTTCTTCTAGAACCACTCAATGCCAAAATCTATATTAGTAATGGTTCTCCAGACAAACAGAACCATCTTTATTTATTTATTTATTTATTTAGATAGATAGATAGATAGACAGATATAGATATTTATTATAAAGAATATGATCACAAGATTATAGAGTTCAAACTTTGTAGTATGGGCCAGTAGGCTGGAGACCCAGGGAAGCTGATGGTGCAGATGAAGTCGAACAGCAGTCTGCTGGAGAATTACCTCTTGTTCATAGCAAGAGAGTCTCATTCCATTTAGGCCTTCAGTTGGTTGGATGAGGCCCACTTGCATTATGGGGGAAAGTCTGCTCACTCAAAGTTTACTGATTTATATGCTGATCTTATTCAAAAACAACTTGCAAATTGACACATAAAATTATCCAGGACACCATGTATAAATTTAGTGAGATCCCCAAGTATAACTGCAATTTGAGCCCCAGAATCAATTAAGGCCATGAACTATTGCCAATTTTGTGGTTCAACACTTGTTAAAGTCAATTTGTATCTATGCTACAGAAGCACGATAGCCAGTTAGTGCCCCTTTACCTTTTACTTGTGTGAATTCATTTAGTAAATGTTAGATTTCCAATTGGGTCAAATTCTGGACCTTAGTCTCCTTTTTTTTCTTCACCTATGTCAGATTCGTTCTCTCTCTCTCCCCCCCCCCTTCCTTCTCTCTCTTTTTCCATATCTTGGTGGCATTCTCCCTACCTTATTTATTTAGAATTTTTTTCCATAGAGCCTCATGTTGCTATCATTAGGGTTAAGGGTCTCCCATATAGCAATATTTGCTTTTTAAGGTTTAAGGACCCTGGGCTTAAGTTGGGTTTGAATTAATCTCTTGGTACGCTACAGGAGTGTCATTGACTTTTTTTTTAATCTTATCCCCAAGATCAGGATCTTTTTTGGTGATAGGCATATGCAGCAACAGGAACAAAAGCATTTTGTGAAGTCCTAGTAAGCCATCCATCTTTAGGGTTATGGACCTCAACAATTCAAATCTTCAGACAACAACTGATCTTCAAATAGTGACTGCTCTTCTTCCACATGAGTGACCCCTGACAGATCCATATATTGCATATTACACATGGTATAATTTTTTTCCCTGAGGGCTCTAGAAAATTGGAAACAAATGCCTGGTTGAATACACAGCCATTTAGGCAGAGATTAAAAGTTATTCCCTTGAGCCTAGTGTCAGTCACAACTTACTCTGTATTTGAGACACATTGTTCATTCTAAGACACATAGATGGATCTGGGCCAAGACAAATGATAGCCTACTTTAAGAAGGGTATCAATCTCATATTCCAGTCCCTAAATGCCAATTACTTATCAAAACTTCCAACTTAGTCTGATGAAATCTATAATAAAAACTAGCTGGAACTCAGCAAATGCAACACAAAGAACAACTCAAAAGGCAAGCCAGCCAGTAAATAACAGCTCATATTGCATACTTTCCATCAGACAGCAGGGCCAGTTAGCAAATCGAAGAAGAAGAAAAAACACCACTAGTAGTGTTGGCCATCGTCTAGAGTATCCTGCTCACATTGCCAATAGTTGTACCTACCCTGAAACACAGGATGAAGTCCCGACTAAAATTAGGTTTAAATGATGCTGCATACATGCCAAGAAAGTATTCAAAAGTTTATTACTCTCATAATGAGGATTTTGAGGGAGGGCAGGCAGGCTTCCCAATCAGGTCTGAAAATATCTTGAGAAGGCAATGAAAGGAGATTGGCTTGGGGTTTTTATTGTGGTTATGGGATGGGGCCTGGGTGAGAATCCCTATGTATGAACAGGAGTTTACATGATTTGAAATTGCCATCAGCTCCAATCGAGGTACACTCAGGTTTCTTAACAGCTTGCCTAAATGTGGGCAGATGAAGAGGAAGGGGTGAGGTTTAACATCTGTGAGCAGTTAACATAAATATAAAAATTGGGGCCAGATTCTTCATTATTCCACCCAATAAGATATTTCAATTAATTGTACTTATAGAGGTTTATACCAAATCTGCTCTGTTTGACTTAGACAATATTGAACAAGAGTGATCATGACAAAAACTCCTAGTGGGGTAATTGAACCCATCTGGAGAAGAGACCTCTGCCAGCAAAATATGTAAAATAATAAAAAAGACAACAATAACAGTATAGGATTAAAGGGAGTCGTATCAGTGTCCAGAATGTTCATCTTGTTCTTTATTTCAAGTGAAGGCTGTTCTTTCTGGAGTCAGTAGATGTTGGGATGGACGGCTTCTGAGAGTTCTTAGATTAAGATTCTTTCTTGGTTGGCAATTAAGTTATGAAGGATAGTGGTAGTCTGTATTAGCCAGATGTGTTGTGGACAAGAACTGAGAAGGAAAGAGAAATTAATGGTCTCTCCTTCCACACTTGACCACCCAGGGTCAAAGATCTTCCCTCCCCACAAGCCAGGGTTGTTATTATCTTTCACATTATTGGCATGACCTCTTCCTGCAGCAATTACTGCACCATTTTTTCTAACTGTTCCAATGTCTTACCTAAACCCTGATCTCATACCTATGTGGTTTGAAAATTTCTTCCTTATTTTTCTTGTACTATCTGAGATTATCTCCCATCCTCTGACATGTGGGCCATGTCCAGACCATCTGAGGCATTACCACCTCATATTTATGATTACTATTATCAATATCCAAAATTGCCTAAATCCAGCAAGCATAGACAAGCAAACAAAGAAGCATCAGGTTAGAGTCTACCACCCACTACATCTTCTTGCTTCTTGCAAGTTCTAGTAGCCTGATTTCCCAGGAGTAGGTGTAGGAGTGGAAACAGCAGAGCAAGAAGAGTGAACATGTGGTTTAGATTTTCTTACAGCCAGTATGGGCCTTCTCTCACCTCCCTGACCTCATAATTAGGCATTTTAATTTAAATGGGAGGCATCCTTCTGAGAAATGACCATATTTAGAGCCCAAACTGCCTGTCTTAGGTGTGTTTTACTGGGATATGAGCCTTGGTTTTCCAGTTATCATTTTTAAAAAATATTTTATTAATTTAATTTTAGAGAGGGGAAGGGAAAGAGAAAGAGAAGGAGAGAAACATCAATATGTGGTTGCATCTTGAGCACCCCCTACTGGGGACGCGGCACGCAAGCCAGGTATGTGCTCTGACTGGGAATCGAACTGGGGACCCTTTTGTTTGCAAGCTGGCACTCAATTCACTGAGACACACCACCCGGGTCCAGTTATTTTGTTTATTTTCTCCGTTGAGAATCCATTTTACCTTTCAATTCACTACTGCCAGGGGGTGATATGGGGCTTTAAAAATCCAGAGATTGTCTATATAATCTGCCTACTGTTTGTCATTTTTCAGTATAAAGACAGTAGCAATGTCTAATCACATGTTTAGAGAATCAAAATATGTAATATTTATCTAACATGCAATAAATAGTATGGTCCCCATTTGCTAAGTGGTTGGGGATGGCAATGCTATACCCTGAAAAGGTGTCTATGAAGTCAATGCCCAGAAATACTCTCAAGGGGAGGGGAGGAGAGCTATATAGTTTATTCACCAGGACTGGCTGTGTTCCCAAAGCTCCCTTTGCCACTCACCTGTGTAGCTGGCAGTCTGGGTACATTCGCCAGGCTTCTTGCCTTTGTGTTCTGGGATTACTAAGCCTTGATTTTGGGGTCCAGTCCTGAATTGTAGATAAATTATAGCACTCTGTGTGATAATATATCTGGATGGATGCTGTATCCAGGTGTTCCTTTATGGTACCACAAATTTGATCAGTGTGATAGTTAATTCTATGTGTCAACTTGACTGGATCACAGGGTACCCAAACAATTGGTTAAATATTATCTCTGGGTGTATCTGTGAGGATATTTCTGAGTGAAATTAACCTTTGAATTATTAGACTAAGTAGAACATACTACCTTCCCCAATGTGTGTGCACACCACCCAATCTGTTGAGAGCCTGAATAGATAAAAAAGCAGAAGGGAGAATTCATCCCCTCTGTGTCTTTCTGGTTGGACTGGGACATGCCCCCAGACTCAGACCTGCACCATCAGCTCCCTCTGGTATTCAGGCCTTCAGATATTTCCCGGGATTTTAGCATACACATGGTAGATTGTGGATCTCCTTAGCCTCCATTATCACTTGAGCCAATATTTCATAATAAATGAATGAATGAATAAATTATTTGATATCCTATTGATTCTGTTTCTCTGGAGAATCCTGACTAATGCAGATTTTGGTACTGAGAGTGGTTCTAGAGGAATAGGTGTTAAGAATGACTTTTCTGAATTGGTCCAGAGTTTATGGAGTTAGCTCTCTACAGTTACTGGATTTAAATATGCTAATTACCACTTCTAGTAGTAAAGAGTACACCAATAGATCATTGCATGATCTGGCAATACAGTTATGCAAAATATCTGTATTGTATATTACTAATCAACCACTTATAAGAAACGAGGAGCTGAGTGGCTGTTTATGTGATATTTTTAAGCATTTTTGGAAAACTCATGAATATAATAAAGTTGATTGATTGTTCCTAATGTCACTGGATAAAGTAGTGAAGCAAAAAAGTAGGCTAATGGATTTGAATTCACAGTTCGAGCAACATGTAAATTATCTGAAACCTTCTAGGCATGCTCCAAAGGAGAGCCTTATCTCCTGCAGCTGTAGGGCTGACATTGCTAAAAAACAAACACAAAATCTCATCCAATGATTAAAGTAAATCATAACACAAATAGAACTCTCAACCTACTGGGATGTTTACTGTTAAACTGGGGACATTGAATAGAAAAGAATGGGATCTTATACATCAGAATGGAAACATGGCGAGACCTTGATAAAATTGGGATGTAAAGCACTTAAATTTTGATAAGTCTGCTTTACCAGTGAAACAGCCTCCCCATCTACAACTGCGGTGGACTCTTCACCTTCAATGGTAACAGCTTTCCCACTCCCAGTGTTCCTGACCCTTCCACCCCAAACTGAGGATATTAGCCCTGCATGGCATAAAGAAACTATAATGGCTTCACCCAAGGGAGTTGCCATGAAAGACTCTGATTATCCTGAAGCCTCCCTCTTTGCTTCTAGACCTATAACTATAATTAAGTCTCAGCAAGCTCCTAACAGTGGGGTACAACATGTGACCCATGAACAGGTGCCACACTCCAGAAAAACTGAACTGCAATTGAAGTCACCACCTGGTTCAGCTTACAGCCATTGACTGTCATTCTCTAAGATCCATCTGTCCTCTGCATGGGCCAAATGGGGAAGTTATATGGTTACATAGTTACATGCATGTGGGGCATAGACAGGGGTTATGGGTCTTGTGCAACTTTCTGTCATATAATGTTTGTCCTTACTGTGGATGAGACTTGATCATCTAGTCATTCCACTGCCAAGTACCACCCTGCCTGCCCACTGGCTTTTGCACATGAGTCAATGAACAGGTAACAGGGTACATTTTGAAGATTGTTTTCCAGGGCAAACACCATGGAAATACACTATTGAACAAAGTTCTTCTTTCCATGTGCTGTTATACTACACAGTTTTCTTTGTGACTGCACAGCAGCAGTGGCCCAATAAACCAAATTGTCCTTGAACTTAGCCGGCCCATCTGTTAACCAGGTCAGGTATCCTCAGAAACCTTAAGTGTACTAGAGTGCCCAATAAGACCAAGGTGCCAGCACAGACCACATATGTGAGACAGCCTCATCTGGAAAGTGATCAGTTTTTCACACAACTGTGAGACTCCCTAATGCCTAGCTTATTTTTTCCCTGAATATATCACATTCACCTAATAATGAATACTTGTTGAGTAATATTCATTTTGTTGGTGTCCTCATATCTGATCCATCCCCTGGTAAGAGTATAAGGGTGTCACAACACTGCTGTTGCTTTATTAGTCTCTCAGACTCTATCGGCACCTGATAACAAGGCAGTAATAGTCACTCAAATGAGGTATACTAGGTACTTACCTGCTGCCTCGTGGCTAGATATTTTTGTCACAAGCTCTGATCTGCATAATTCTCAATTACTGACACTTGCAGCTGAAAGGGCTCCTTAGAGCTGAATGGCCCAACTGGAAGTTTGTATAGCTTGCTTGGCAGTTTCTAGGGCCTGTTGTCTGTCAGGGACACATTCAAAGATGGCTAAATTTTTTAGAATATTTTATTTACTTATTTATTTATTTTTAGAGAGAGGGGAAGGGTGGGAGAAAGAGAGAGAGAGAAACATCAATGTGTGTTTGCTTCTTGCATGCCCCTACTGGGGACCTGACCCACAACTCAGGCACGCGCCCTAACTGGGAATTGAACTGGTGACACTTTGGTTCACAGGCTGGCACTCAGTCCACTGAGCCACACCAACCAAGGCAAAATGGCT
The DNA here is from genome assembly GCF_021234435.1 of Artibeus jamaicensis. Classification (NCBI taxonomy): domain Eukaryota; kingdom Metazoa; phylum Chordata; class Mammalia; order Chiroptera; family Phyllostomidae; genus Artibeus; species Artibeus jamaicensis. The sequence continues at coordinate 12,742,649 of NW_026521900.1, forward strand.
ACTTTTGAATAATCTTATGTAATGGGCTGAGCAGGTCCTCATGTGAGGTATGATGTACCTCAAATACAGAGCAAGTCTATCAAATGTTGTACCCCCTTTTTGTTTGATGGATTTTTTAAGATCATCGGCTTTTCTTTATCAGGCTCAGGGGTTGTTTTCTGGGCATCAGCGCACATGGTTAACAAAAACAGTACTTGAGTTTTTGGCCACTGATTCTTGTTAGGGTTAATCCTCCAGCTCTGGTTACTCACATAAGGCAGTCTAGATTGCCTTGTGGCAGCACATTACACATCTATTTTAATTGGACCCACATATGAAGGCAAACTAGCTTTCATCACATAGGTTCAGGAGAATGCATCAGCAATGCTCAACACTGCACATCAGAACCCTTCAGTCTGACTTGACTTTGGGTGTAAACACACAATACAATATACAGATAATGCACTACAGAATTGTACACCATAAACCTATATAATTTTATTAACCAATGTCACCCCAATCAATTTAAATAAATGAATGAATAAATGAATAAATAAATATTCTTGTTTAATTTTTAAAAAAGAATCCCTCAGTCAGAGCAATGAACTCAGTTCATATTCATAGGTTCTAGGTGTTAGCATGTGAACCTCTTTGGGGAGGGCATCATTCAGCATATCATACTGGCCATATCCATGGGTGCTGCCCAGCACCACAGTGGCTTGTGTGCCAGTGTCCAAAAGAGTTGAAAAGGTTTGGCAACCTTGGTTTGCCAAAGGTTTGGTTGCCACTAAGTCCCCAACATACCTTGACCAGTGCACAAGGACTTCAATCCCCCTTAGGGAAGAAGGGACCCTTCTTAGTCCTACTCCTTTGTTTTCTTGGAGGGGGAAATGTCTGGATAGGGAAGTAATGTTGAAGGTGTTGTATTGTAATGGGGTAGAGCAGGGATCAGAAAAAAGTCCCCAAAACCTTCCCAACTGTTGCATGGAGGAGGGAGAAACAGAGCACAGCAATTGAGAGATTTTGCATATCTTTGGCAACTTGGCTAGTTTCATAGTTATGATAAATAGTTGAGCAAGTTACATCTGCAAGGGAGATGGGCATGACTTTAACCTATCAGGGAGCCAGGGAGTTTACAGTATATGCATTAAGCTGGGAAGCAGTTCCCCAGTTACAGTGCCAGCAGGAGAAGCCAGGAAGATCATTCACTCTGTGTCATGGGGTCATGCCTCCCCAGACTAACAATGGCAGCTGGAGAAAGGCAGAAGACAGGTAGATGTAATCCACTGTGGGAGGAGTTGGAAACGGGGTTACAGAGGAAGTTCCAGGACAGGATTTAAAACTTAAGTGCAGCAGCCATTCTCTCTCTCAGCCATGTGGCTTGGAAGAGAGTAGAGGAGCCATGAAGAAGGAGTGAAGTAGTAGCCATGAGGCTCACTCCCGCTCTCTTTCTCTCTCTGTGCTCTTGGCCATGCAGAGAGTAGTAGTGAGGGAAGAGACATGCTGTCTGTACTAAGGGATTTTTGCCATGTGGTTTGAAAGAGAGCCGTGAGAAGGGAGAAGTAAACAAGCAGCTATGTAGTGTATAGTGTGGAAGTAGGCCACACCTAGACTAATAAAGGAGATGCTGCTGTGACTGTGTCTGCTCCAGCAGAGTCTGGAGCTGCAAAGGACTTCCTTGCAAGATCCTGTTGTGCTATACCTGAATTTTACGCAGACTTTTAAGACCTGTGCTTTTCCTGAGTTTCACCATGATCCAGAGTAATGCAGCACATGCTTTCCTGGACTATTAAATGGAGACTGCTGGAAACATATACCAGATCCTGAAGAAGGATGCTCCACTCCTCAGAGCAGCTGTGAGAGGATGGTGACTTTGGTACCTTCCAGAGGGATTGGAGAACTGTTTGTGCAGCCAGATTAAGACCAGATAAGAACATTGGAAACTTTGGGGCATGTTTATGATTAATGGCCTGGTGGGGAGCATGGGAAGTGCTGGATCTTGTGGGAAAGGAGGGCTCTCTGGTGAGGTGCTCTGAACTCTCCCAAGGTTGGAATGTTGTTAAATAAAGACCTGCTCCTTCCAGCATTAATTGTTGGGTCTTACACCAAGGCAACAAAGGGATGGGCCTCAGTCTGCTTTGTTAACAGTTTCAATACTAATTTCAATAGCAAAAACTTTAGCAAGGTCCTCTTGATCATTCTACTTGTGCACAGTAGATGCCAAAGCTGGCAACCAATTCCCTCCCTGCTATAGTCAGGATCTTTAAATTTTGTAATTCTCTCATGGTCTGATAGAGTTTTCTTCATGAGTGCAATGACCTGAATAGTTATGTCCCCTAGAAATTCATATGTTGAAATCTTTACCCCCAAGTGTAATGGCATTTGGAGGTAGAGATTTGGGGATGTGATTAGGTCATAAGAATAGAGCCCTCATGAATGCAACTAAGTGCCCTTAGGAAAGAGACCCAATAGAGTTCCCTTGACACTTCCATGATAGGAAGACATAACAAGAAGACAGATGTCTATAAACCAGGAAACAAGCTCTTACCAGACTCTGAATATGCTAGCACTTTGATCTTGGACTTCCCAGCTTCCAGAATATAAGAAATAAATTTCTGTTGTTTAAGCCACCCAATCTATGGCATGTTGTTTTAGTAGCCTGAGCAGACTAAGACAAGGGGAAAATTATCAATCTCTTCTTTGTAACCCCTCCCCCTGGCATAATAGCGAGGACTACATGGTCCTATGGTTTAGAAATTGGATTGTGTTTTTTCCTCCTAATTAACCTAAAGGAAATTTTCCCAGTTTTCTGTCCAGACTTCCATTCTGACAGTTTGTTGGACAGGATCTGGAGGCAATCTCTGGAGAACCAGAGAAGATCTTATCCCTGGTAGGAAGGTAGTAATGATTTAGTAAACAAGTCAATCTGACCCTGTATGACTATCTCATCATCCGAGTGCTCATGTTCTCCATCACAAATCCAAGCTCAGGTTACAGTGGACCTAAAGGAAATTATACCTTTCCTTATTCTCATTCATGTGTTTATCAGATGACAGAAACTCATCTCAGATAAACCACTGTTTATTATGAATGCAAGGACCCACTACAACAAGCCATGACTGGTCTTTACATGTTATTCTTCCATGCTTGTAGTATCAGCCAAAATGCATATGAACATGTTTTCTGGGAGCATGGGGTTGGTCTTTAAGTAACACAGTGATTTCCATTCTTTCTCATCTGTGAAAACTAGCATGGATCCCTTATCTGCTACTTAGAATGGCCAAGCCTCTATACTCTCAGTGGTTTTTGCTAATTTCCCACATCTCTTGGTCATTGTAAGAGTGGAATTTAGCATATCTCTCAGTAAATGATTACTCTTGATTACTAGGGAGTGCTTCCCTGTGGTTATGGTCACTCATTAGAGGGTAATAATTTCATTTTCTCAATGGCACAGAAGGGTGAACAACAACCATGAAATATTTTTTTAGCTTTATGGTGTCCCCTGCTCTTATCTCTAACTGCAACTGCTGATGCAACTCATCAGAGTTCTCAAGAACAATGTAAAGGACTGGTTGTCCTTATTGTTACCAAACACTTCAGTAACTAGGTCTGCTTGCTCACCAAGGTCTTGGTCTATAACTGGCTAGTCAACCTGAGGATTCTCACCTATCTTTTCTCTAAAAGGGCATTGTGACCTTACAGAATTGAGTCAATCTGTCAAAAACATGTGCAACCAAGGTCTCCTGCAGTGCAACCTCTTTTACTGTAAGATAAATGGCCAACTTTTGTAGGAGTTACAAATTTTCTACCAGAAATATACTGGTTTTTTGTTTGTAAAAGATAGAAATTTGTCTTTGACTTCCACAGGGAGTCAATGAAGCTGACATTATTTCAAGAAACTTTTCTTGGCAAGCGGGCCTCAAATTTTGTTGGAGCTTATCAGTTACTCCTGCTAGTGAGCAGCCAAGGCCACTGAGAATGAAACCTTTAATTTGCCAACCAACAAAATATCATTATAGAGTGAAAACTTTAAATACCACAGGAATTTAAACACTTTATAAACATTGAAATTTCAAACACGTATCACATTTCAGACCAATTACACATTTTTATAGATGTATAAACAATCATTTTGAACCTCACTCACAAGTTACTTTAACTTTTTTTATCTCTCCATGGAAAGTTTTTCCATAGTATATTAGGTGCTTTTCCCTATATTTACAGAAAAACAGAACACCAAGTTTTAACATAGACACTTCTGGATTTACACTGTAACTGGAAGCTATAGGGGAAGAGGGTGGCATAGAGGAAACAACTTGCACTGTAAGTATACCTTTGCATTTAATTGTGGTTTTAAGTGGCCATTTACTGGACCTTTTGTTGTTTTTGTTGAAAAGCAACAAAACGTCAATTGAGCAACTAGTTTTGATCCTACTTCTAGCCACTTGACCTCCAAACATTTATCAACAGGTTATACTACTGATCCCTGGGAGTCCTGTCCCCTGACCTGGCTCACACAACCTTTGCGAGGATCCTTACTTCTCTCTTCTTACTCATTTATTAGGCAAGGCCGCACTACTAGACATGGGGATTGTTATCTTTCCTAAATGGCCCATGTAATCCTGGGAGGATCTACTTCCCCTTTTCCCCACCACATAAAGGACAGTGTGTGCTACCAGATGCCAGGAAATGTACCTTCTGCCCTAACCTGGCCTGTGAAGCCCCACATTTTCTAAGAGGACATCATAAACTTATCAGATTCACATTAGGTACAGAATTTGTCAAACTCACTAATAAAAAGAAAACAAGGACAAGGTTAAGGCCTGACAGATTTGACCAGAAAAGATTAAATGAACCACTTATAAATTCAAACAGTTTATTACTACATAGACAGTGAAAGGAAGATTAACCAAAGGTGTCATATACCTGTGATCTTTGTCCCACACATCAAAAAGGATAACGCAGAAAAAAAGGTGGGCCAAGATACTACAACACAATTTGTGAGGTACTGTGTTGCTAAGGAGCCAAATGTAGACAGAAGCTAAAAGATTTTATATTCCACAGCTGTACTCAGAGGAGTACAGAACAGGAAGCTTTCTATCTCCTTACAACCAAGAACTACATAAGAAACAGTCTCCTGATAGCCTCCTAGGAAAGATAGGGCTGTGAGTGGGAGATGTCCTTGTAACAGCTTTATATGGGCCTTCCAATATCTCATGAGAATCACAAGGTAGCCCTATAGGAATCAGATTAGCTGTAGTTCATGCCTTTGTCTAAAAGGATGCATGCAAGGGCACCAGGGCATCATGACAGGGTAATTCTCTATGGGCAACAATCAGATATAAACCCAATGATTCATAGAATTGCTGAGCATATTTAGAGTTTTCACATTCATAATGTGACATATATCCTCATTTTTCTCTTTCTTTTTGGACCACTCATTCAGTTTATTTCACTGTCTCCTCTTTCTCTTTTTCCTTCCCTGCTCACCACTCTATATAAACTTGAAATGCAGCACCTGCAGTGCTTTGTTGTGATTTTCTGTTAGTATTTGCCTTCTTACTACATAGATTGTAAGATCTTGGAGAACAAGAACCCCATTTTATTGACCTTTTCATATCCAGTACATATCACACTGCATGAAATGTGGTGGACATATTTGTTGAGTAAAAATTAATTTTGACATTGACACTGATAATAAAAATATCCCCTCAAATCTAATCTTTATAGCTTACTTTTAGGATGTTAGTGTATCAGGTACTAAGTACATTCTCTTAGGCAGCTCTGAGGTGTTTGAAAACTAGAAATTGGACTAATTTTTCTGTGTCTATCCAAACTGACCAGCTCAGTTCTCAACGCACCACTTTAGTAAGCCATGCCATCTCTATGGTAACACATGATCACTGCTTTATATTTTAATGAAATAAAAGTAACTCCAGCTCTGTCTGCTGTGGCTCATTGTATTGACCACTGGCCTGCAAACTTAGAGGTTGCCACTTTGAAACTCAGTTAGGGCACATTCCTGGGTTGTGAAGCAGGTCCTCAGTTGGGGGTATGTGAGAGGAAACCAACTGATTTTCTCTCCCTCTTTTCCCCCCTTCCTCTCCCTCTCACTAAAAGTAAATAAAATATTTTTTAAAAGTAACTCTAAAACAAATATTCTGGGAACTAAACAATATTATAAAATAAAAAAGTTAACATATCTAAGGTTCTAGTCAAGATGACGGAGTAGGTGAATGTTGTGCTCATCTCTTCCTATGACCACATCAAAATTACAACTAAATTACAGAATAATCAACCTGGAGAACCATCTGAAAACTAGTTGGATAGAAGTCCTATAACTAAGGATACAAAGAAGAAGCCACATCAAGACTGGTAGGAAGAATGGAGATGCAAAATGGGCTGGCTCCATACTCACATGTGGCAGTTGAGAATCAGGAGGGATATAGTTCAGCTGGAGAAGACCCCCTGATGAGTATGACATCTCAGCCCCACATCAGGCTCCCTGGCCTAGAGTACCAGTGCCAGGAAGAGGAAACCCTACAATACTGATTTTGGCTATAAAAATCAGTGGGGATTCTATCCTTCTAGGTGAGACAGAAGACTGCTAGAAAACTTAGGCAACCTCTAACAAAACCTGCACACAGATTCACTCACTCACAGGAACTCACCCTGGGCTTTGGCTGAATGACAAAGGCCCAGGGTGTGCCAGAAACATATGAGGAAAACTGAGTTATGTGCATTCAGAGCAAGGGATAGGGACAGCCATCATTGTTCCTGCATTGAGCCCTCCCCTCACACAGTCAAATCAGAATCTGCATTTACCATATGAGCAGCACTCACCCCACCCTGATGACTCCCTGAGACCCCACCTCAACAACTCACTTACATCCTGAGGCTCTTTCAATGGCTGAGCCTTATGGGAAGCCAATAGGTGAGAGCAGGTCTTGAGGTGCTGTGGCCTTTTGTTGAGTAGCTTCAGGCCTGGTACTGGTTGTAGCCAGCCTTGTTTCTTAGTGTGTCCTCTACCACATTCATGCAGGCCCACCACACATAACAAGCAACTGCAGATTACCTTGTAGCTCCTACCAAGTAGTGTCAGTCTAGTAACAGGCAGCAGCAGACCTTGGCTGGCACAAGAGCCCCTCCCAAGAGGCCCTAGAACCAACACACCCAGTGGCTGGCTTCAGACCACAACACAGCACCACCCAATTAGCTCTACAAGCAGCACACCCAAAGGGTGGTCTTGGAAGGCACCAGAGCCCAATGGACTAAATTCTGCTCCAGGGGGTCAGCTCCCCTCCAAGCATAGCAGCTTATACACTGTGGGCATGGCCAATACTCACAGCAAGTCAGTTTGAGAGTCAAACCCACTGAAGTGCCAACATCAGTCAAGAATCACCCAGAACAACAGGACACACACAACCCACACAAGGGGCAATATTGTAGTACCCAGCTCAGGTAATCAAAAAGATCACCACTGGGTCCCACAGGACATCCACTACATAAGGCCACCCCACCAAGACTTGGACACATAGGGGATATACCTAATACATACAACAAATACAGAAAATCAACCAAAATGATGAAACAAAGAAATATGTCCCAAAGAAAAGAACAGGAGAAAACTCAAGAAAGGAACTAAACAAAATGGAATCAAGCAATCTACCAGATACAGAACTTAAATATTGGTTATTAGGATGCTGAAGGAACTTAGTAAGAACTTCAATAAATAGATAGAAAACATTTAAAAAGTCATAGAAATCATAAAAAAGAACCAGTCAGAAATAAAAAACACAATAACTTGAATGAAGAATACACTAGAAGGGATCAACAGCAGATTACATGAAGCAAAGGATCAAATAAGTGATTTAAAAGACAAGGTAGCAGAAAATACCCAAACAAAATAGCAAAAACAAAAAAAAATTACTAACGATAGTTTAAGAGACCTCTGGGACAACACAAACCATAACAATATTTACATCTCAGGGGTACCACAAGGAGTAAAGAGAAAGCAAGGGATGGAGAACTTATTTGAAAAAATAAATACTGAAAACTTCCCTAACCTGGTGAAGGAAATAAACATACAACTCAAGGAAGTGCAGAGAATCCCAAAAAGATGAACCCAGAGAGGCCTACACCAAGACACATCATAGTTAAAATGTCAAATGTTAAAGATAAAGAAAGAATCTTAAAAGCAGCAAGACAAAGGTAGTTAGTAACCTCCAAGAGATGTCACATAACCCTGTCAGCTGATTTCTTTACAAAAACATTTCAGGCCAGAAAGGATTGGCATGAAATATTCAAAGTGATGAAAAGCAAGGACCTACAACCAAGACTACTCTACCATGTAAGTCTATCAATTAAAATTGAAGGAGAAATAAAGAGTTTCCCAGACAAGAAAAAGCTACAGGAGTTCATCACCACCAAACCAGTATTACAAAAATATTAAAGAGACTTCTTTAAGCAGAAGAAAGGGGAAAAACATAAATATGAATAATAAAATGGTGATAACTATGTACCCATCAATAATCACTTTAAATACAAATAGATTAAATAGCCAAATAAAAACATACAGAATATATGAATGAACAAGAAAACAAAACCCATACATGTGCTATCTACAGGAGACCCACTTCAAATCGAAAGACACACAGGTGGAAAGTAAAGGGATGGAAAAAGATATTTCAAGCAAATAAAACAAAAAAAGGTATGATAGCAATACTTATATTAGACAAAATAGACTTTAAAACCAAGGCTAGTAAGAGACAAAAAAAAAATCACATAATGTTAAAGGGGGCAATCCAAAAATATAATATAATTCTGGTAAACATTTATGCACCCAACAAAGGAGCACCTGAATATGTAACACACATTGATAGGCATAAAGGGAGAGATCTAATGTAATACAGTCATAGTCAGGGAATTTAACACTCCATTGTCGTTAGTTTCTTAGGAGAAACAAAGGAACAAAACAAGGTGAAAGCTAACTTGGCATGACTTTGTAAAACAAGAGAGATTTCCTAACAAATTTGTCTAATGAATACACCTGTTTTTGACACTTTCTTTGATATTTAATTCAGTGTTGTGTGAATCATTTCAACCATTAGGATTGTATTTGGCTGTGTTAACAGTGCTTTTCAAAATTTTTGTTTGTATTTGTTTTAGTATTTCATTAACTTTCTCTTTTTTTAAGATTTTATTTATTTTTATTTTATTTGTTTTAAAGATTTTATACATTTATTTATCTTTAGAGGGGAAGGGAAGGAGAGAGGGAGAGAAACATCAATGTATGGTTGCCTTTCATGCATCCCCTGCTGGGAACTGGCCTGCAGGGAACCGGCCTGCAACCCGGGTATGTGCCCTGACTGGGAATCGAACCGCGATTGTCTGGTTCGCAGGCCCGAGCTCAATCCACTGAGCTACACCAGCCAGGGCTAAGATTTTATTTATTTTTAGAGAGAGAGGAAGGGAGGTAGAGAGAGGGACAGAAACATCAATATGTGGTTACCTCGTGTGCCCCCTAATGGGGCCCTGGCCAGCAACCCAGGCATGTGCCCTGACTGGGAGTAAAACAACCAACCCTTTGGTTTGCAGGCTGGCACTCAATCCACTGAGCCATACCAGCCAGAACTAAATTTTTCTAACATGTGTTAACTCCATTGAATATATATTTCTTAAGAAAGTATCACCGTTGTCTTGGCTGGTGTGGCTGACTGAATTGGGTGTTGCTTCATGGATCAAAATGTCACCACTCTAATTCCTGGTCAGGGCACATACTTGAGTTGCTGGCCATGTCCCTGGGTGAGAGTGTACAAAAAGCAACCAATCAATATTTCGCTCTCACATTGAAGCTTCTCCCTCTCTTGCCCTCTCTCCAGACAATAAAATAAAATAAATAAAATATTTTAAAAAATAAAGTATCACCCTCTTGTGCCCTTAATGCATTTAACTAGAACACCAGAAAATGTTCAGTACAGCTGTTCATTAAATACCTAATTGAAGATGTGTATGAATGTGACAAAAAATAAAATTTATTGCTGTCAAAGAGAAGAACACAGGTACAAAAATGGCAATGAATAAGTACCTATCAATAATAACCTGAAGTGTAAATGGATTAAGACCTCCAATCTAAAGATATAGGGTAGTTGAATGGATAAGAAAATATAACCTGCACATATGCTGCCCACAAGAGACACACCTCAGGACAAAAGACCATCACGGACTAAACGTGAAGAACTAGAAACAAATTTTCCAAGCAAAAGGACAAAAAAAAAAGCCAGGGTAACAATACTCATATCAGACAAAATAGACTTCAAAAAAAGGGCCATAAAGAGAGACCCAGAAGGTCACTTCATAATACTCAAGGGAAGAATCCACCAAGAAGACATTAACATTGTAAATATATGAGCACCCAACATAGGAGAACCCAAATATATCAAGAAAATCTTAGAGGACTTCAAGAAAAATATTGAAAGCAACACAATTATAGTAGGGGATTTTAACACCCCAATGTCAAAAATGGACATATCTTCCAAACAAAATATCAACAAAGATATTGTGGCATTAAACAACACCCTAGATGAAATGGATTAACTGATATATACAGCGCATCATCCCAAAGAAGCTAAATAAACATTCTTTTCAAATGCACATGGAACATTTTCAAAGATAGACCACATGATAGGACACAAAACAAGCCTCAACAAATTCAACAAAACTGAAACCATACCAAGCATTTTCTCCAACCACAAGGGACTGAAACTATTAACTAACCCTAAGGGAAAAACCCAAGACACTCAAAAACATGGAGATTGAATGGCATGCTATTAAACAATGAATGCATCAAGAATGAAATTAGGGAAGAAATCAAAAAGTTTCTGGAAACAAATGAAAATGATCTCACAACAACCCAAAACTTATGGGACACAGCAAAGGCCATCCTGAGAGGGAAGTTTATAGCAATACAGGCCTACCTAAAAAAGACAGAAAATTTTAAAATAAACAACCTAACACTATACTACAAACGAAGCCCAGAGAAAGTAGAAGGAAGAAAATAACCAAGACCAGAGCAGAATTAAATGACATACAAACTAAAAGCACAATTGTAAGGATCAGTGAATCCAGGAGCTGGTTTTTTAAAAAGATAAACAAAATTGACAAGCCTTTAAGCAGGCTCATCAAGAAAAAATAGAGAGAAAACGAAATAAACACAATCAGAAATGAAAGAGGAGAGATTACAACTGACACCACAGAAATACAAAGGATTGTAAGAAATTTCTATGAAGAACTGCATGCCAAGAAATTTGAAAACCAAGGTGAAATGCACAAGTTTCTAGAAAAATATAATCTTCCAAAGCTGAGTAAGAAGAAACAGAAAATCTGAACAGACCAATAACAGAAGATGAAATTGAAGCAGTAATCAAAAAACTCCCATCACAAAAAATCCCTGTACCAGATGGTTTCACAGGAGAATTCTACAAAGCATTTAATGAAGAGCTAACCCCTATTCTTCACAGACTATTCCAAAAAATCCAAAATGATGGAAGACTTCCAAACTCTTTTTATGAAGCCAGCATCATCCTAATCCCCAAACCAGGTAAAGACACAACAAAGAAAGAAACTTCAGGCCAATATTACTCATGAACATAAATGCTAAAATACTCAACAAAATATTGGTGCATCCCATCAAACAATATATTAAAAAAGATCAGACTTCCGCCAAGATGGAAGCATAGGTGGAGACGCTGTGCTTCCTCACACAACCAAGTTTAGAGACAACTAAATATTAGCAACAGAAAACACAGCCAGAACACAGATAATTGAACTTTTCGGAAGTCTGATAATAACAAATTCTTCAGCCTGACCGGTAAGAGGGGCGAAACCAGCAGCTGGCAGAGCAGGGCAGCACAGGCAAACTCGGTCAGACGGACTCACACGCGCTGAATCCAGGCGCAGGGTTGGACCTGGTGGGCAACTCAGCAAGCAATCACGGGGAAACAGCGAGGGAGCAGGGCTGCGGGTTGACTGTGGTCACGCATTCGTGTGTGGATAAACAAGCGAGGGAGAGGGCAATTGGACGAGAGCCAGCAGCCCCAGCAGCAAGCCGTGGCAAAGGGCGCCACCATTTCCCCGCTCTAACCCCGCCTCCACATACAGCGTCATAATCCAGCGACCTAAGTGGCCCTGCCCCAGTGACCAACCTAAGGCTCGGCTAGTCACCCAGCTTGTGAGAAACAGCAGAGGGGGCTGCCATTTCCCCGCTCTGGCCCTGCCTCCACATACAGAGTCACAACCCAGCGACCTGGGAGTCCAAGGCTCCGCTCCTCAGACTTAACGGGTACAAATAGACCGAAAATGGCTCAAGAAGATCTCAAAGCCCCAGAGCCTATAAATCTAAGCGATGAAGAAATAGCAAAACTCTCAGACGCACAGTTTAAAACACTGGTGATCAGGATCCTCACAGAACTGGTTGATTATAGCCACAAATTAGACAAACATATGAAGGCAAAACTAATTGAAATGAATGGAATTGCACAGGAAACCAATAGCGATGAAAAGGAAACTGGGACTCAAATCAATGGAGTGGACCAGAAGAAAGCAAATAATGGCCAAACAGAAAAGAGTGAAGTACCAAGAATTCAAAAAAATGAGGAGAGTCTTAGGAACATCCAGGACATCTTTAAATGCTCCAACATCCGAATGATAGGGGTACCAGAAGGGGGAAAGGAACAGCCACCAGTGGAAAACTTATTTGAACAAATAATAAAGGAGAATTTCCCCAATCTGGCAAAGGAAATAGACTTCCAGGAAATCCAGGAAGCTCAGAGAGTCCCAAAGAAGTTGGACCCAAGAAGGAACACACCAAGGCACATCATAATTACATTAGCCAAGATTAAAATGAAAGAATCCTAGAAGCAGCAAGAGCTAAGGGGACAGTCACCTACAAAGGAGTCCCCATCAGACTGTCAGTGGATTTCTCAAAAGAGACCTTACAGGCAAGAAGGGGCTGGAAAGAGGTATTCCAAGTCATGAAATCCAAAGACCTACAACCAAGATTGCTCTATCCAGCAAAACTTTCATTTAGAATGGAAGGACAGATAAAGTGCTTCTCAGATAAGATCAAATTCAAGGAGTTCACCATCACCAAGCCCTTATTAGATGAAATGCTAAAGGGACTTATCTAAGAAAAAGAAGTTAAAAAAACATGAACAGTGAAAGGACAACAAACTCACAGTTATTAACAACCACACCTAAAACTAAAGCAAAGTAAAAGGACAGCTAGATCAGGAGTGGAAACATAGAAATGAAGATCTCAAGGAGGGTTAGCAACAGGGGAGTGGGAGGAGGAGAAGGGGGGAGAAGGTACAGAAAATGAGTAGCATAGACAGTAGATAGAAAAAAAGATCATACACCATGACCAAGTGGGATTCATCCCAGGGATGCAAGGATGTTTCGATATTTGCAAATCAGTAAATGTAATACATCACATAAAAAAAGCAAAGACAAAAATCGCATGATCATATCAATAGATGCAGAAAAATCTTTTGATAGGGTACAACACCCATTTATGATAAAAAAAAAAACTCAGCAAAGTGGGAATACAGGGAGCATTCCTCAATACAATAAAGGCCATATATGAGAGACCTACAGCCAACATCATACTCAATGGGCAAAAACTAAAAGCTTTTCCACTAAGATTAGGAACAAGACAAGGTTTGCCACTTTCACCACTTTTATTCAATACAGTATTGGAAGTTTTAGCCACAGTGATCAAGCAAGAAAAGGAAATAAAAGGCATCCAAATAGGAAAGGAGGAAGCAAAACTATCACTGTTTGCAGATGACATGATAGTGTACATGGAAAATCCTATAGACTCTACCCCAAAACTGCTCAATATAATAAATGAATTTGGCAATACAGCAGGATACAAGGTCAATATCCAGAAATCAAAGGCATTTTTGTATATTAACAATGAATCAGCAGAAGCAGAAATCAAGAAAAGAATCCTATTCTATATAGCAAAATAAAAAATAAAATACCTAGGAATAAACCTAACCAAGGAGGTAAAAGACCTGTATGCAGAAAACTACACAGCACTGAAGAAAGAAATTAAGGAAGACACAAACAAATGGAAACATATACTGTGTTCATGGATTGGAAGAATTAACATCATCAAAATGTCCATACCACCCAAAGTAATATACAGATTCAATGCAATACCTATTAAAGTACCAATGGCATATTTCACAGACATAGAACAAACATTTCAATAATTTATATGGAACCATAAACGAGCCCGAATAGCAACTGCAATTTTGAGAAAGAAGAACAAAGTAGGAGGGATCACAATACCTGATATCAAACTGTATTGCAAGGCCACTGTAATCAAAACAGCCTGGTAATGGCATAAAAACAGGCACATAGACCAATGGAACAGAACAGAGAGCCCAGAAATAAACCCAAGTCTCTACAGGCAACTAATATTCGACAAAGGGGGCAGTAACATAAAATGGACTAAAAATAGCCTCTTCAACAAATGGTGTTGGGAGAACTGGACAGCTACGTGCAAAAAAAAATGAAACTTGAGCATCAACTTACACCATACACCAAAATAAATTCAAGGTGGATAAAAGACTTAAATATAAGCCATGGCACAATTAAAATCCTAGAGGAGAACATCGGCAAGAAAATCTCAGATATTTCACGCAGCAACATTTTTACTGATATGTCCCCTAGAGCAAGGGACATAAAGGAAAGAATAAACAAATGGCATCTCATCAAAATTAAAAGCTTCTGCATGGCTGAAGAAAATAGTAGTAAGATAAAAAGAGAACCAACTGTTTGGGAAAACGTATTTGCTGATGATACCTCAGATAAAGGTTTAATCTCCAAAATATACAAAGAACTCACCCAACTTCACTCTAAGAAGACAAATAACCCAATTGAAAAATGGGAAAAGGACTTGAACAGACACTTCTCAAAGGAGAACATACAGAAGATCCAGAGACACATGAAAAGATGCTCAATATCACTATCAGAGAGATGCAAATTAAAACCACAGTGAGATACCACTTTACACCAGTCACAATGGCCATCATAAACAAAGCAGCAAACAACAAATGTTGGAGAGGTTGTGGGGAAAAGGGTACCCTAATCCACTGTTGGTGGGATTGCAGTCTAGTACAACCACTATGGAAAACAGTATTGAATTTTCTAAGAAAACTCAAAATGAAAGTGCCTTTTGACCCAGCAATTCCACTGCTAGGATTATATCCTAAGAACCCTGAAACACCAATCCTAAAGAACCTATGCACCCCAATTTTTTGAGCAGCACAATTTACAATATCCAAGAATTGGAAGCAACCTACATGTCCATCAGTAAATGAATGGACCAAAAAATATGGTACATTTACAGAATGGAGTTCCATCCAGCAGAAAGAAAAAAGGAGCTCCTAACCTTTGCGACAGCATGGATGGAACTGGAAAGCATTATGCTGAGCGAAATATAAGCCAGGCAGTGAAAGACAAATGCCATTTGATCTCACCTTTAACAGGAAGCTAAACAACAAAACAAACAAGCAAGCAAAATATAAACAAAGACACTGAAATAGAGAACAGGCTGACAGTGACCAGAGGGGAGAGGGGAGAGAATTTCAGGGGAAAAGGGGAAGGATTCACAGGAACAAGTATAAAGGACACATGGACAAAAACTAAGGCGGGGGGGGGGATGGGAAGGAGGTGGGGAGCACCGGGGGGTGGGCTGGGATGGGAGTAAAAGACATAAAACTGTATTTGAACAATAATTAAATTTTTAAGAAGTCAAAAAATGTATTACTGTCAAAAAGAGCAAAAGGCTGAAATAAACATTTCTCCAAAGATGATATATGAATGGCCAATAAGCAAATGAAAAGATGCTTAACATTATCAGTCCTTGGGTAAGCACAAATAAAAATTGCAATATGATAACACTTCATACCTTCTAGGATAGCTATAATTTTCAGAAAATTGATAAGTATTGGCAAGGATGTGGAGAAATTAGAAACATCATGCATTGTTGGTGGGAATATAAAATGGTGCAGCCACCATAAAAAACAGTATGGCATTTCCTCAAAAAGCTAAATATAGAAATACCATATGCTGTAGCAATTTCAATCCTAGTGAAATGCTAGGAGTGAAAGAAGGTATTCAAATAATAGTTGTATACACATGTTCATAGCCACATTATTTCCAATGGTCAACGGTGGAAATGATCCAGTGTCTGTTGACAGGTGAATGAATAAAGAAACAAACAAAAATGCATATCATGGAATATTATTCAGACATAAAAAGAAATGGAGCTGTGATGTATGCTACAACATGAATAAACCTTTGAGGACATTATTCTAAGGTAAATAAACAGACACAAAAGGACAACTATTGTATGATTCCACTTACATGAGGTGTCTAGAATAGGCAAATTCATAGGGACAGAAAGTAAAATAGAGGTTACCAAGGAGTGGCTGGTGGGGACAAAGTTTCTATTTGTGGATAATAAAAAAGGTTTGGAAATAGAAAGTGATGATTGCACAACATTGTGAATGTGCTTAATGCCACTGAATTGTTCACTTAAAAATGTCAAGTGTTATATATATTTTACCACAATTAAAATTTGTAAAATATACAGTTTATTATATATTGATTATACCTCAATGAAGTTTATAAAATCTCAAAAAGCCCAATAAAAAGTTAACATATCTACAAGTATATACAGCCCCATAACTCCCTCAAAAAAAAAATACAGTCCATAAACAACAAGTGTTGGAGAAGATGTAGAGAAAAGGGAACCCTACTGCACTGTTGGTGAGAATGCAGACTGGTGCAGCCACTGTGAAAGTATGGAATTTCCTCACAAAATTGAACATGAAACTACCTTTTGACTCAGTGATTCCATGGCTGGAAATATATCTAAAGATTACTGCAACACCAATTCAAAAGAATATATACACCCCTACATTCATAGCAGGGTTATTTACAATAGCCAAGTGCTAGATACAGCCTAAGTGCCCATCACTAGATGACTGGATAAAAAAGCTGTGGTACATTTACACAATGGAATACTAAGTATCAGTAAAAAAGAAGGAACTCTTATCTTTTTCAACAGCATGGGCGGAGCTGGAGACTATTACGCTAAGTGAAATAAGACAGTCAATGAAAGATAAATATCACATCATCTCACTTATTAAAAGAATCTAATGAACAAAATAAACAAAATAGTGAAACAGGATCAGAGCACAGAAATACAGAACAGACAACTTTAAGAGGGGAGGGGATGGGGGGATTGGTTGAAAGAAGGTGAAGGGATTAGTCAAAGAAAATATATGCATGACTATTGGACAGGGACAACAGGTGGGGGATTGACTATGGGAGTCGGGGACAGGCTGGGAGGAGGGGAGAAAAGTGGGGAGAAATTGGGACAACTGCAGTAGCAGAAACAAAAAAAGAATATACACTCCAACTTTATGGACTGTTTTTTTAATCCTCACCTAAGGATATGTTTATTGATTTTAGGAATAGGAAGGGAGAGGGAGGGATGAAGAGAGAGAGACAGACAGTCTGGTGTGAAAGAGAAACAACAATTGGTTGCTTCCCAAATATGCCCCAACCAGTGATTGAACCTGCAAACTAGGTATGTGCCCTGACTGGGTCTCAAACCCCCAACTTTTGGGTGTACCAGCCGACATTGCAACCAACTGGGCCACCTGGCCAGGGTTTTTTTTTTTTTTTTTGGACTTCTTAAGTGTTCACCTGCCAGTCCCAGAGCCCTCTTACAGGTTGATACTCCCTGCCTCAGGGCCTCTTTAGAGAATGCTCCTGATAGGGCCATCGGCAAGATCAGAAAGAACTGTTCCTGAAGCTGGAGAAAAAGAAAGTACCTACAGTTTAAACCCAGAAGAACTTTACACTTTCCCTACCTTAATCTCAGATTTTTTTGAGTCTGGAGAGGTAGGGCAGATGAAGAACCAGGAAGAGAACAAGGAGGTCATCTTGGTTTACTCTCCTTGAGGGTGAAGACATTCAGCTTCATGCCTCCAAGGTTCTAGGAAAGCTCAGCCTTATAACTCCTTCTAAAAGAGGAGAGAAAGAGAGACATCTGCATCTTAAAAGTCACAACTCTAAAGAGAACCTGCTAAATTCCAAGTTCCTCTCCTCCCACATAATTTTCCCAGAGAAACTACCCAACCAGACCCTCCAGGTTGGAGTGGTGCTGCAAAGAAGCTATATGCTAAAGAAAGATAGATCCAGGATTCCTTTTGGAGATCAGCCATTCATATGGAAAAGCAGTTTAGGTGGGCCCCTAAATTGGGTGGGGTGGAGTCTCTGGGGATTTCCAAGGCAAGTCAAACAGTGTCAGCCAGGTTGATGGAGTTTCAGATATGGCATCAGGTTGCTAGTTCTATGACTCTGTTGGGGAAGGGTTTAGCAAAAGGACAATGGCCTCTACTTGCCTTGATGCCAGACACTTCAGTTTCTCATTGTGTGGCACTGATGCCTTTCAAGTTGCTATGCCAGTGCTGGAGCTCAGGGGGAGTGAGTCTGAGTAGGTGAGTCCATGTGTGGGTTTTTTAAGAGGAACTGCTTGGATCTCCAGAAGTTTCTTCCAGACTCAAACCCCACTGGTTTTTGCAGCCAGAAGTTATAGGGACTTGTCTCCTGGAACTGTAACCCTGGGCTGGGGAGCCTGGTGGGGGGCTGGGATATCCCTCCCAAATTTTTATTCACCACATGTGGGTGTGGGACCAGCTGGTTCCATGTCTGCACCCTTCCTACCAGTCCAGATGGATGTGGTTTAATTCTGTAGTTGTCAGATTTCCATTCAACTCAATTTCTGATGGTTTTGAGTTATGGTTGTTCTATATTTTAGCTGTAATTTTGATGTGGTTGTGCAAAGATGCAAGCCATGCCTGCCTACATTGCCATCAGTATTTTTTAAATAGTCACAAGATTTGACACTTCACACACACACACGAAAGATACACTAATAAGTAACAAAAGTAGAAATATTTATCAAAGTTACAACAGACATAATGTTTAGCTGACAATCACTTCAATACAGTAAGGCTCTAAAGATAACAGACAAAACAGTACTTGTTCACAATGAAAGTGTGCAACTATGAGTTTTACAATTTTAGGCCTCACATGCACGTCTTTAATCCACTTTGAGATGACTTTTGTGCATGGTATAAGATAAAGGTCCTGTTTCATTCATTTGCATGTGGCTATACAGCTTTCCCAATACAATTTATTGGAGGGACTATCCTTTCCCCATTTTATATTCTGGGTTTCTCTGTTGTAAATTAGTGTGTGTGCGTGTGTATATTTCTGGGATCTCTAGTCTGTTCCACTGATCAATCCGTATGTGTCTGTTTTTATGCCAATATGATAGTGTTTTTTATTGTATTTTTCCCATTACAATTTATCCCTCTTATACACCCCTCCCACTGCAATCGCCACACTATTGTCCATGAATATCATAGTGCTTTGGTTACTATAGTTTTGTAATATAATTTGAATCATGATGCCTCCATCATTGTTCTTTATTCTCAAGATTGTGTGGGATATTCAGTCTTTTGTATTTCCACACAAATTTTAGGATTGTTTTTTTATTTCTATGAAAAAGTCATTAGAACTTTAATAGGAATTGCATTGAATCCGGAGATAGCTTTGTGTAATACGAATATTTTTTTATTTTAATTTTATTGATTATGCCATTACAGTTGTTCTATTCCCCCCTTCATTCCCCTCCACCCTGCACCCCCCACTCCTATCATTACCCCCCTTTAGTTTATAACCACGTGTCTCAAGTTCTTTGGATTCTATATTTCCCATACTATTCTTGCTCTCCCCCTATCTATTCTTTACCTACCGTCTATGCTACTTATTTTCTGTACCTTCTCCCCCCCCTCCTCCCACTCCCCTGTTGCTAACCCTCCATGAGATCTTCATTTCTATGGTTCTGCTCCTGATCTAGCTGTCCTTTTAGCTTGCTTTTGTTTTAGATGTGCTTGTTAATAACTGTGCGCTTGCTGTCCTTTCACTGTTCATATTTTTTACCTTCTTTTTCTTAGACAAGTCCCTTTAACATTTCATCTAATAAGGGCTTGGTGATGATGAACTCCTTGAATTTGGTCTTATCTGAGAAGCACTTTATCTGCCCTTCCATTCTAAATTAAAGTTTTGCTGGATAGAGCAATCTTGGTTGTAGGTCTTTGGATTTCATGACTTGGAATACTTCTTTCCAGCCCCTTCTTGCCTGTAAGGTCTCTTTTGAGAAATCCACTGACAGTCTGATGGGAACTTCTTTGTAGGTGACTGTCCCCTTAGCTCTTGCTGCTTCTAGGATTCTCTCTTTCATTTTAATCTTGGCTAATGTAATTATGATGTGCCTTGGTGTGTTCCTTCTTGGGTCCAACTTCTTTGGGACTCTCTGAGCTTCCTGGATTTCCTGGAAGTCTATTTCCTTTGCCAGATTGGGGAAATTCTCCTTTATTATTTGTTCAAATAAGTTTTCCACTGGTGGCTGTTCCTTTCCCCCTTCTGATACCCCTATAATTCGGATGTTGGAGCGTTTAAAGATGTCCTGGATGTTCCTAAGACTCTCCTCATTTTTTTGAATTCTTGTTTCTTCATTCTTTTCTGGTTGGTCATTTTTATCCTCCTTCTGGTCCACTCCTTTGATTTGAGTCCCAGTTTCCTTTCCATTACTATTGGTTTCCTGTGCATTTCCATTCATTTCAATTAGTTTAGTCTTCAGATGTTCCTCTAATTTCTGACTAAAATCAACCAGTTCTGTGAGCATCCTGAACACCAGTGTTTTGAACTGTGCATCTGAAAGTTTTGCTATTTCTTCATCACTTAGATTTATGGCCTCTGGGGCTTTAAGATCTTCTTGAGCCATTTTTGGTCTATTCGCGCCTGTTAAGTATGAGGTGTGGAGCCTTAGGGGTGGGGCGGGGCCTCCAGGGTGGGGTCGCTGGGTTGTGACGTGATATGTGGGGGTGGGGTCAGAGCCGGGAAATGGCAGCAGTCTCTGCTGCCTCCGGTAGCTGGGACCTATCTGTCTCTTTTTACTGCCTACTCCCTTGCAGGTCTATCTGCGCAGGAATGCGCCGGCACATTCAACCCTCCGTGTCCTTCACCCTTGCCTGATCCACTGGTCGCTCACTGGGTCACACTCACTAGGTCGCTCACTGGGTCAGCCCTTTGCAACCCCACACCTGGGATCCACGCGCCTCAGTCGGTCTGACCGAGTTTTCCCGTGCAACCCCACTCCGCCAGCTGCTGGTTTCGCCCCTTTTACCGGTCAGGCTGAAGAATTCGCTGTTATCAGACTTCCGAAAAGTTCAATTTTCTGTGTTCTGGCTATGTTTTCTATTGCTAATATTTTGTTGTCTCTAAACTTGGTTGTGTGAGAAAGCACGGCATCTTCACCTATACCTCCATCTTGGCGGAACTATTTAATTACTATTTAATAATAGTAATTCTTCCAAACTATAAGCATAAAATATCTCTTCATTTAATAGTATCTTTCTCAATTTCTTTCTTATAGATTTCAGTGTATAATACATTCACCTGTTTGGTTCATTTAATTCCTAAGCATTTTATTCTTTTTGATGAAATTATAAATGAGATTGTTTTCTTAATTTCTCTTTCCAATTGTTTGTTTTTAGTATAGGGAAATGCAAATGATTTTTGTATATTAATTTTGTATCCTGAGACTTTACTGAATTCATTGATTAGTTCTAACAGGTTTTTGGTGCAGTCTGTAAGGTTTTTACATACAAGGTAGTGCAATAGGAAGAATTAACAAAATTAAGAACAGGTTTTTTGAAAAGATAAATGAAACTGACAAAACTTTAGCTAGATTGTCTATGAAAAAAGAGAGAATAATCAAAATTAGAAATGAAAGAGGGGACAGTACACCTGATACTATTGAAATATATGGAATCAGTCCTGGCTGGTGTGGCTCAGTGGATTGAGTGCCAACCTGTGAACCAAAGGGTTACTAGTTCAATTCCCAGTCAGGGCGCATACCTGGGTTGTGGGCAAGGTCCCCAGTAGGGAGCGTACAAGAGGCAACCACACACTGATGTTTCTTCTCATTCTCATTCTCCCTCTCTTCCCCTCTCTCTAAAAATAAATAAATAAAATCTTTTTTAAGAAAGAAGAACTAAGGGGGTGGAAATGGGAGGGAGGTGGGGAGCACAGGGTGGGGGGGCTGGGATGGGAGAAATAGACAAAAAATTGTACTTTAAAAATAACTAAATAAAATTTTAAAAAGAAAGAAAAACATACATAAAAACATATACATAAACTTTAAAAATATGTGGAGTCATATTACTATGAGCAATTACATGCCAACAAATTAGATAATCTAGAAAAAACAGATGCACTTCTAGAAATGCACTTACCTAGACTGAATCCGGAAGAAACAGATCACCAGAACAGACCAATAACATGTAAAGAGATTGAATCCATAATTACAAATATCACAACATAGAAAACCTCCAGATGAGATGACTTCACTGGCAAATTCTACAAAACATTAAAAAAAATGCCAATTCTTTTCAAACTCTTCAAAAAAGAAACTGAAGAGGATGAAACACTTCCAAACCCATTCTTAAAGCCAACATTACCCTTATACCAAAGCCAGATAAAAACACTACAAGAAAAAAAAGTTTCCTGATCTTAGTGGAAAAGCTTTTAGTTTTTGCCCATTGAGTATGATATTGGCTGTAGGTCTCTCATAAATGGCCTTTATTATATTGAGGAATGTTCCCTCTATTCCCATTTTGCTGAGTGTTTTTATCATAAATGGGTGTTGTACCTTATCGAAAGCTTTTTCTGCGTCTATTGATATGATCATGTGGTTTTTGTCTTTGCTTTTGTTTATGTGATGAATTACATTTACTGTTTTGTGAATGTTGAACCATCCTTGCATCCCTGGGATGAATCCCACTTGGTCATGGTGTATAATCTTTTGGATATATTGTTGGATGTGATTTGCCAATATTTTGTTGAGGATTTTAGCGTCTATGTTCATCAGCGATATTGGCCTGAAGTTTTCTTTCTTTGTTGTATCTCTATCTGGTTTTGGAATTAGGATGATGCTGGCTTCATAAAAGGAGTTTGGGAGTTTTCCATCATTTTGGATTTTTTGGAATAGTCTGTGAAGAATGGGGGTTAGCTCTTCCTTAAACAAGACAAGGATGTCCACTTTCACCACTTCTATTCAATATAGTATTAGAAGTTTTGGCCACAGCGATCAGGCAGGAAAAGGAAATAAAGGCATCCAAATAGGAAAGGAGGAAACAAAATTGTCACTGTTTGCAGATGACATGATAGTGTACATGGAAAATCCTACAGACTCTACCCCAAAACTGCTCAAACTAATTAATGAATTTGGCAAAACAGCAGGATACAAAGTCAATATCCAGAAATCAAAGGCATTTTTGTATACAAACAATGAATCAGCAGAAGCAGAAATCAAGGAAAAAATCCCATTCGATATAGCAAAAAGAAAAATAAAATATCTGGGAATAAACCTAACCAAGGAGGTAAAAGACCTGTATGCAGAAAACTACACAGCACTGAAGAAAGAAATCAGGGAAGACACAAACAAATGGAAACATATACCGTGTTCATGGATTGGAAGAATTAACATCATCAAAATGTCCATACTACCCAGAGCAATATACAGATTCAATGCAATACCTATTAAAGTACCAATGGCATATTTCACAGACATAGAACAAACACTTTGAAAATTTATATGGAACCATAAACGAGCCCGAATAGCACCTGCTCTTTTGAGAAAGAAGAACAAAGTAGGGGGATCACAATACCTGATATCAAACTGTATTACAAGGCCACTGTAATCAAAACAGCCTGGTACTGGCATAAAAACAGGCACATAGACCAATGGAACAGAACAGAGAGCCCAGAAATTAACCCAACTCTCTACAGTCAATTAACATTCGACAAAGGGGGCAGTAACATAAAATGGAGTAAAGATAGCCTCTTCAGCAAATGGTGTTGGGAGAACTGGACAGCTACGTGCAAAAAAATGAAACTTGAGCACCAACTTACACCATACACCAAAATAAATTCAAGGTGGATAAAAGACTTAAATATAAGCCGTGACACCATTAAAGTCCTAGAGGAGAACATTGGCAAGAAAATCTCAGATATTCCACGCAGCAACATTTTTACCGATATGTCCCCTAGAGCAAGGAATATAAAGGAAAGAATAAACAAATGGGATCTCATCAAAAGAAAAAGCTTCTGCATGGCTAAAGAAAACAGTATTAAATTAAAAAGACAAACAACTGTACGGGAAAACATATTTGCCAATGATACCTCAGACAAAGGTTTAATCTCCAAAATATACAAAGAACTTACACGACTCCACTCTAGGAAGACATCGAACCCAATTAAAAAATGGGAAAAGGACTTGAACAGACACTTCTCTAAAGAGGACATACAGAATATCCAGAGACACATGAAGAGATGCTCAATATCGTTAGCTATCAGAGAGATGCAAATTAAAACCACAATGAGATACCACTTTACACCAGTCAGGATGGCTATAATAGACAAAGCAACAACAAATGTTGGAGAGGGTGTGGGGAAAAGGGAACCTTAGTTCACTGTTGGTGGGATTGCAGACTGGTACAACCATTATGGAAAACAGTATGGAATTTTCTCAGAAAAATAAAAATTGACCTGCCTTTTTGACCCAGCAATTCCACTGCTAGGATTATACCCCAAGAATCCTAAAACATCAATTTCAAAGAACCTATGCACCACAATGTTCATAGCAGCACAATTTACAATAGCCAAGAGTTGGAAGCAACCTAGGTGCCCATCAGTAAACGAATGGATCAAAAAATGGTGGTACATATACACAATGGAATTCTATGCAGCAGAGAGAAAGAAGGAGCTACTACCTTTTGCAACAACATGGATGGAACTGGAAAGCATTATGCTGAGTGAAATAGGCCAGGCATTGAAGGACAAATACCATATGATCTCACCTTTGACAGGAAGCTAAAGAATAAAACAAACAAGCAAACAGAACAAAAACAAAGACACTGAAATAGAGAACAAGTGGGCAGCGACCAGAGGGGAGAGGGAAGGGAACTTAAGGGGAAAAAGGGGGAGGGATTTTGAGGAACAAGTATGAGGGACGCAGAGATGAGGACTGGGGGGGGGATGAGGGGTGGGAGACCGGGCGGGGGGGGTGGGGTGGGATGGGAGAAATAGATAAAAAAAAATGTACTTGAAAAGTAACTAAATAAAATTTAATATTAAAAAAAAGAAAAAAGTTTATAGACCAATACCTTTGATCAATATCAATGCAAAAATTCTCAACAAAATGTTAGCAAATGGAATTCAAGTGCACATTAAAAACATTATGCACTATGACCAAGTTGGGTTTATCCCTGGGATGGAAGGATGGCTCAACACATACAAATTAATAAGTATAATACACCAAATGAATAGAATGAAAGATAAAAATCACATGATTATCTCAGTAAACACAGAAAAAGCATCTGATGAAACAAAACATCCTTTCCTGCTAAAAACCCACAAAAGATTGAGGATAGTAAGAACAGACCTCGACATAATAAAAGGCCATATACAACAAACCCACAACTAACATTGTGCTCAACACTGGATAAGAAAAGGATGCCCATTATCACCACTCTTCTTCAATATAGTAATGGAAGCCCTAGTTAGAGCAATTAGGCATGACAAAGAAATAAAAAGTATCCAAATTAAAAAGAAAGAAGTAAAACTGTCATTGTTTGCAAATGATATGATTTGATATGTACAAAATCCAAAACACACAATAAAAAAAACTGCTGAAACTAGTCAATGAATTCAGTATAGTTGCAGAATATAAAGTCAACATACAGAAGTCAGGTACATTTCTATACACTAATAACAAAATATCTGAAAAAAAAGTAAAAATATCCAATTTACTATAGCATCAGAAATAATAAAATACTTGGGAATAAATTTAATAAAGTGTAAGCTCTGTACAATGAAAACTACTAGACTTTGTTTAAACAAATAGAGACACAAACAAATGGTAAAATATATTATGTTTATGGATGAGAAGAATTAATATCGTTAAAATGTTTACTACTCCTGAGCCATGGAAAGTTTCAAAGCAATCCTCAAAAATGCCAATGGCATTCTTCAGAGAAATACAAAAAAAATCCTAACATTTGTAAAGAACCACAAAAGACCCTAAATACCCAAAGCAATCCTGAGAAAGAATAAAGCCAGAAGCATCACACTTCCTGATTTCAAACTATACTACAAAGGTATAAAAATTAAAACAGTATGGTCCTGGCATATAAATAGACACATAGACTAATGGAACAGAATATAGAGCCTAGCCCTGGCTGGTGTGGCTCAGTGGACTGAGTGCCAGCTTGTGAACCAAAGAGTCACTAGTTTGATTTCCAGTTTGGGCACATACCTGGGTTGTGGGCTAGGTCCCTGGTGTGGGGCATGTGAGAGGCAACCACACACTGGTGTTTCTCTCCTTCTCTTTCTCCCACCCTTCCCTCTGTCTAAAAATGAATAAATAAAATCTTTTTAAAAATAATATAGAACCGAGAATTAAACTCCCACATATATGGTCAACTAATATTCAACACAGGAGCAAAGAACACCTATAGGAAAAGAATAATCTCTTTAAAAAATGGCATTGGGAAAACTGTATAAACACATGCAGAAAAATTAAATTGGACCCCCTATCTTATATCACTAACAAAAATTAATTTCAAATGAATCAAATATTTAAACATACGACTTGATACCATAAAAATCCTAGGAGAAGATGTAGGGAAGAAGCTCCTTGACACTGTTCCTGGCAATTTTTTCTTGGATATGGTGACAAAAGCAAAAATCAGTAAGCAGAACTATATCAAACTAAAAAGCTTCTGAACAGCAAAAGAAACAATCAACAAAATGAAAAGACACCTAAAAATGTGAGAAAGTTTTACAAACCATATATTGGATAAAGAGTTAATATCCAAAATAAATAAAGGACACATAAGATTCAATAACAAAAACAAACAATTCAATTAACAAATAGATAGAGAAACTGAACAGACATTTTTCCAAAGAAGACATTCAAATGGCCACAAGGCAGATGAAAAGATGCTCAACATCACTAATCATCAGGGAAGGGCAATCAAGGGACCCCAAATAGCCAAAAAAAAAAATCTTGAAAAATTTGAGGATTCACAGATCTTGATTTCAAAAGGTATTGTAAAGCCACATTAATCAAAAGAGCATGATGTTGGCATGAAGACAAGCATGTAAACCAGTAGAATAGAATAGAGATCCAAGAAATATACACTTTCATATGTGGTCAAATGAGTTTTGACAAGGGTACCAATGACTGTCATTGCAGAAGAACAATCTCTTCAGCAATTGCCATTGAGACAACTGCATGTCCACATGCAAAAGAATGAAGTTGCAATATTACCTTTCACCACTTACAAAAATTAAGTCTAAATGAATAAAAGGCCTAACTGTAAGACCAAAAAGTAAAAAAAACTGTTAGAAGGAAATGGGAGAAGGCTTCATGACATTGAAATTGGCAATGATTTATTGGACACCAAAAATATGGGCAACCAAAGTAAAAATAGATAAATTGGGCCATTTAAAACTTCTGTGCACCAAAGGATATAATCAACAGAGTGAAAAATCAACCTAAAGAATAGAAGAAAATATCTCCAAATCATGTACCTGATAAGAGGTTAATATTCCAAACATACAAAGAACCTCTACAATTCAACAACATAATAACAAATAATTCAATTAAGATGAGCAAAAGACTTAAAGAGATATTTCTGCAAAGATTATATACTCATGGGCCACAGGCACATAGGGAAAGACAAATCAGAGCCACAATGATATCACCTCCCACCCATTAGGATAGCTAGTATTTAAAAAAAAACATAAAGTAACAAGTGTTGTTGAGGACATAGAGAAATTGTAAATTTTTTGCATTGTTGGTTTGAATGTAAAATGGTGAAGCCACTGTGGAAAACAGTAAGCTGGTGTGTAAAAACTTAAAATAGAGTTACCATATCATCTTGCAATTCCACTTCCAGGTATGTGCCAAGAAGAATTGAAAGAAGGGTCTTTTTCTTTTTTTTAATTTATCTTTAGAAGGGAAGGGAAGGAGAGAAATATCAATGTATGGTTGCTTCTGGTGCATCCCCTGCTGGGAACTGGCCCCTGCTGGGAACTGGTCTGCAACCCAGGCATGTGCCCTGACGGGGAATCGAACCACAATCTTTTGGTTCACAGGCCCCTGCTCAATTCACTAAGCTACACCAGCCAGGGCTTGAGAGCAGGGTCTTAAAGAGATATTCGTATACCCATGTTCATAGCAACATTATTCACAATAGCCAATAGGTGGAAGCAACCTGAGTGTCCATTGATAAATAAATGTATAAAGAAAATGTGGAATATTATTCAGCCTTAAAATGGATAAAATTCTGACTCATTCTACAACATGAATCTTGAAGACGTTATGCTAAATGAAATATGCCAGTCACAAAAAGACAAATACTACATGTTTCTACTTACATGAGATGTCTAGGGTAGACAAATTCATAAACAGAAACTAGAATGTTGTTTGTTAGGGGCCGGGAATGGGAAAAATGGAATGGTGCTGTTTAATGATGCTGTTCCATTTTGCAAGATGAAAAAGTAGTGGAGTTTTGTTGCATAACAGTATGTACTTAATACTGCTGACCTGTACACTTAAAATGTTTAATATGACAAATTTTTGTCGTATGTATTGTACCATGATTTTTAAAAAGCTACTACATTGAGTATCTATCATATATCAGCCACTATGCTCTGTTCTTTAACGACATATTTTTAAACAACTTTCATATGCAGGAAGTCCTATATTCCCATTTTATGGACATTCAAATCAAGGCTCTAAGAAGTATTGTGATTTTCGTGTTCTCACAACTAGTTGAGATTGGCTTCAGAGTCAGGCATCCTGGGTTTCAATTCTAGTTTTCTTATTGATTTGCTGTGTGTTTCTGGACCCAAGTCCAGAACCACAAGATCCTATGTTTCCTCATCTGTCAATTGAGCACAATAAGAGTGGATGCCTTCTAGATTTATGTAATGATTAAAATAGATGGTGTATGTTAAATGTTTCCAACAGTATATAGCACATAGTAAGTAACCAGTAAAGATGAATTTTGTATTATTAGGATTATAATCATGTACCCAGGTATTTCTGGCTCCAATAACTAAAGTTTTAACATTCACATGATGCCAGGATCTGTGTATTCCTTAGGGCTAGATCATCATATCCTCAAATGACAATAAAATCTGTATTAAGAACACTGGGACTCCATATATTTTGCCTGCAATGATATCATTTATCTTATGAATAGCAAAAGGTACATAAATAATTCCTTCCATTTATTGGCAGGTGCTATGTACCTGGACTGTGCTAATCCCTAATACTCAAATCATGTACAACAGAAGTAGTAGTTAAAAATTGCTAAAAGCTTACAGTCAAACAAGCTGGCAGATTTTTCCAGTAAGTAACAAGCCCAGATAGATTCAGTTTATTACTTACATAGCCAGGAAAAGCGATATCAACATCCACTTCTATCATTCCACCAAATGACAACAAAACAAAAGAAGGCAGATGACAGGAATTATCAGTGATGTAGAACTTTGTTGCTTAGAAGACATTTCTATACTGCTAGGCATTAGACCATTCTATATCCTTCAGCTGTACTCTAAGGTCGAGGGAGGAAGCAAGATTAAAAGTTGTGAAACCAGAGAAGTGATAAAACTGCCTATGGCAGGCCCTCCCTAAATATTGAGATGATGAGAAATGAACATGTAACAGTAGTTCCATATTCCTGGAAGATAACAAGGCATTCTACCTAACTCCAGGTCTAACTGTAGTTGAAACTTACCTGCATGGTCCATATACAAGCTCCTCAGTGTGCTGGCACGGAACAGTCCTCCTACATGTACTGTGTGCCAGAAGTAATCTGATGCTGATGACAGCCAACAGAGGAGGATCTTGCCTTGAGTCCCAGATTAATTCAAGGAAGGTGAAGATATATGTGACTCAAAGGCCTAATTTTTTTCACTGTACATCAAAATGCCTTTAGTTTTACCAGTGTACCAGGTAAGCACTGTCATTCTGACTGGACTATAGGATCTTTGAATAAGAGAGCAAGATTTAACCTACTTTTACATTGCCGATACCTAATTCAGGCCAAAACAAAGTAGGTACTCATGGAATAATTGTTGACTTATTTATTGGGAATTCACTTTGCACTTAACACATAGCCCACTTGATGGAGTTCGATTGCTTCTAATAACAATTTGTTAACACAGTCTCTGTAACATAGGGTTTTTTTCTTAAATGGGGCAAGAGAAGAGTAACTGTGTGACTTGATATTAATGTATTCCTTGTTTCGGGTGGGGGGAAGAAGAGGGTGGGGAGAGAGAGAATGAGAGAGAGAGGACTCTTTCCAGTGTGAGCAGAGTAACATGGTAATAAAACATTTCACTGTGGATTCAGAAATATTATATAGGTTTGATTCTGGTCTCTGTTATTTTTTGCTAAATAACCTTGGGGATAATTTGCTTGAACTTCTTTATCTCTATGATTCCTCACCTTTAAAATGTTAATAAGACAAGTACTTACCTCTTAGACATATTTTTGAGCATTAAGTTATGTATATATACATATATACACAAATATGTGTACATATATACACACATATTTACATGTATGCATATATGTATATGCATATAAACAGTGACTGGAATATAACAACAAATATTCAGTAAATTATTCCTGGGCCTTGGCTGATGTGGGTCAGTGGATTGAGTGCAGGCCTGCAAACCAAAGTGTCGCCAGTTCAATTCCCAGTCAGGGCACATGCTTGGGTTGCAGGCCCAGTCCCCAGTGTGAGGCCTGTGGGAGGTGACCACACATTGATGTTTCTCTCCCTCTCTTTCTCCTTCCCTTCCCCTCTCTCTAAAAATGAATAAATAAGATATTTTTTAAAATTGTTCCTGGGCCACAGGTTATTATGTCTCAAAACTGTCTGTTTTTCAGCCATGGCTGGTGTGGCTCAGTTGATTGAGTTCCAGCCTGTGAATTGAAAGGTTGTTGGTTTGACTCCCAGTCAAGGCACTGGGGGTCAGGGCACATGCCTGGGTTGTCATGGGGCACATGACTGGGAGTCAGGGCACATGCCTGGGTTGTGAGCCAGGTCTCCAGTTGGGGGTGAGTGAGAGAGGCAACCAATGTTTTTCCCCCTCTCTTTCTCCCTCCCTTCTGCTCCCTCTAAAAAGTAAATAAAGTTTTTTTTTAATTAGAAGGAAAAACAACTGTTTGTTTTTCAAATCATCCAAAATTGTAGCAGCATCTTCAGAATTCTGGAGATGTGGTTTCCTATGGCCTATTTGCTCATCTATCCTATTTGAGATATGAAGTCAACTCTACCTAAAGGGAAGGAGATTATTTTAAAACTCGATGTTACATCTGTTATGACTGAACCATGTCACCCCAAAATTCATATATTGAAGCTCCAGTACCTCACATTGTGACCGTATTTGGAGATAGGGCCTTTAAAAAGGGGATTAAGTAAAATTAAGGGCATTAAGGTGGGCCCTAATCCAATCTGACTGGTGTACTTATAAGAAGAGAGAATCTGAATACACAGTGAGACACTAGGGATGTGTATGTACACAGAGAAGGACAATGCATGGACACAGGGAAAAGACAGTCATGTGAAATTCAAGGAGAACTCACAAGAAACCAAACCTTCCAACACCTTGATCTTGGACTTCTAGCTTCCAGAACTGTGAAAAAACAATTTCTGTTGTCACCCAGTCTGTGGTATTTTGTTACAGCAACCCAAGCAAATAAATACAATACATGTTTGACACTTTTTCTAAACTGAATGCAGGAAATGTACCAGATTTATTTCTCTTACCCCAGTGCACACATTCTGGCACATAGTAGGTGCATAATAAGTACCTGCTCACTGTACAGTGAACTAGATTAGAAGAGGCTACCATTTACTGAGCATCTACTGTGGCAGAACAACAGGGGGGCAGGTTAAGAGTAGGGGGATTTGGTATCACATAGATCTGGACTTAAACTCTGCTGCCAACTTTGTACCTGAGCGGCCTGGCCATGCTTCTGTGTCCTCCTCCATGTAGTGAACTGACTCACAGGGCACACTATGGCATCAAGCTATCTGCTTAATGTCAGCTTTATTACTGACTTGCAGTGTCACTGTGGGCTATTCTGACCCTCTATGTGCCTCAGTTCCCTCATTTAAAAATAAGTTTAGTAAACACTTCCAAATGGTGCCCTCTGTGTTCCCAGAGCCTCCTTTGTTGTTGCTGCTAATTTTTTGGGTGAAAGGCATAGGTGTTATCCAGGGTTACCTTGACATAATAAAAATGTAAACCCACATATATTAGTGGAACTGTCTAATACACATCAGCTCCTTTACTCTCACAAGAAGACAATACTCTCAGGTAGCATATTTTTTTGGCCACTCATCCTCAGTCCATTCCAGTCTGCAGCTTCTTCTTTTGTGTCTCTCCTTTGTAGTCTCAAGATACTGCTAAAAGACTGCTAATTCTTCACATCAAGCCCTTTCATGTACTTTGTCTGTGTCTGCCTACTACATTAGACTTGAGGTACTTGAGGAAAAGAATCAGGTTATGTTGATTTTTACTCATCCAGCCCCCAGAACACTTCCTGAATCTTGCCATAGGAAGAAAACTAAAAATAAATCCCACAAAAATTTTAAGTTAGGAAATTATTGGAAAATGAATTTAGAAAGAATATAGATAGAATAAACCTGATTCTTTTTTGTTGCGTTAAATACTTCATGTATGTTCTTCAACATATGACCTACTACATTTGGAATATAGTATATTATTCCCCTTTTCTCATATGAAAGTACTGGGACTCAGAGAACTTCAAGTTAATTTCCACAGTTGCAGGGCTAGTAAGTAACAGAACGAGCATGAATCTAGGCAATCTCCATGTGTTCATTAGTGATGTCAAAAAACTGTCTTAGGAGAAGGTGCTAGGGCTCCATACGGTTGCCAGGTTATACCAGTGAAGTTAATTTAGGAACAGAGGAAGGGCCTCAGCCTCATTTTCAACAAGTGACCAATCTCGGTACTGCAGACAAAGGGGCAGTACAGTAAATTCTTAAACTTTTAGTTACCCCTCATCCATCGCCGTCCCTTTAACAAGACAGTCAGCACTGCATGGTTATTACTTTCTCAAATTTCAGTTTATGGTGGAGAATGAAATAGGTAGGGTAAGGCAGGGCTACTGCTCAACCGCAGAGACAAAACTGGCCCAGGTATCCTGCTCTTCTTGGTTCTTGTCCCCCACCTCCACCCTCACCCTCACTAGCCCCACCAGCTCAGCCACTTTGTTCACAGCACCAGGCGAACCCATCCGCCCATTTGTCCAAGATGAAGTCAGAAGCCTGATAGACACAGAGCACTACTGAAATAAAGCCGACTGGCCAGGGAACAAAGCTCCAAAGATCAATAGCCTGATACACTGCCTTGGCATGCACTGCGTCCCCCAGGGAGAGGGAGCTGGACGCCCAGCCAGAGCGCTGGGAGGCGTGCGGTGGCTCCGCCACCTTCCCCCTGGACACCTTCGGGTACCCAGGCCTGGCGCATTACCACCAGGGGAGACTGGACTTCAGCCCGGTATCGGCCAAGCCGCGAGTTCTGGATCGCAGCTGCAGGATGCGCAGTGGCAAGCAGCACCGCCTCCACCCTGGGCTCCGGGCTCCCGCTGTGCGCCTGAGTTTGGGACAGAGTCCACCGCACAGGAAGCCGGTGCGGCGCAGCTTCTGCAGCAGGGGAAGGGCTCTGTCTGCAGGCTCGCGTCTCTGTGCGGCATTGCTGAGGGCGGCCCTCTGCATCGCCTGGCCGCGAGGCTGGGCGGTGCCCACGAAGGAGCACCAGGCCCTCCAGAAGGCGTCCTCCGAGGGGTTTGCCCGCCTCTGCGCCCTCACGAGGGCAGTGACTAGGGCGGGCAGTGACACTCCCGAATCGCGCCGGAGTGAGTGCCCTCCAGGGAGCCTCCTGGGGGTTTGTTAGGGTGACTGTGTGAAGGAGGTCTGTTTCCGGACTGGGGAACCTGCCGCGTTGCTCCAAGCTGCTACCTATTCTCTGTCCGTGTGTTTCAAGGGAATTGCCTCTAGTCAGAAAACTGGGCACACCTCTGCCTGTGTGCAGCGATAACCTTCCATTCCCACAAGCAAGTGGCATCTACACTGTCCCAGTTCGTCTTCTGACTCACTGAGCTCGGTTCCTCTTCATACACTTGCCACAGACCATTCGCAGGTTCTGCAGAGGGACTGCGCGGTTGTGGTGCGGTAGTGAACCGGCTCGGGTTGAACAGGCGCACCTGCTACCTGCGACCACTATGTCCAAACAGTTTTCGAAACATTCATTGGTACGTTTCCCGCAGAGTTTGTGTGTGTGTGTGTGTGTGTGTGTGTGTGTGTGTGTGTGTGTGTGAAGATACATTCGTGTTGCATATCGTCTTGTGCTCATTTTACAAATGACGTCACTGTCCTTGGTTTTCTGTTAGAAACTGTCCCTGGGTACGAGGAGCAGGAGGCCCAGTAGTGGCCATGAGGGCCATAGATACACGGTGTGCCCTGTTTGATGGTTTCAAATCCGTAGCTTCCACGTGGGTTAAGTATGCAGAAGAGAGTGTTCTGAAATACATAGATATTTAACACATAGGAAAGTATGTGTTTCTCTGTTTTATATCATAAAACCACTGTTACTCAATATGTAGTTTCTTTCAAACATTTTTTAAAGATTTTATTTATTTGTCCTTAGAGGGGAAGGGAAGGAGAGAGGGAGAGAAGTATCAATGCACGGTTGCCTCTCGTGCATCCCCTGCTGGGAACTGGCCTGCAACCCAGGCATGTGCCCTGACCGGGAATCCAACCCCAATCCTCTGGTTCGCAGGCCCATGCTCAACCCACTGAGCTATGCCCTCCAGGACTCCATATGTAACTTCTCCATAGCTGAGATTTTTACCCAACAGTGGTTGCTGGGTGTGTTTTCGTGACAATTTAATGGCATCATAGAACTAAGAAATATAGGTCTCTTGGGACTTATTCAAGCTACCTCTTCGGAGGGGTGTTTAGCTGTTTCCTACCTTTCCGCTCCAAGCATGGGAACATCTCAAAGGAGTGAAGTATGCATCAATTTCTCCAGTGAAGGATCACTTTGGGTAAAAGTGCATGCAACTCTTTCCATCTGCTTTGGGTCTGGCTGTCAGTCTCCCTTCTGCACACATGTTTCACTGCGTGTGCATACGAGCCGCAGGGAACATTGAACTTGAGTTACCTATTCAACAAATTAGAACCCCACTAAGGAGCCATGTGTTCCCATGTATGCTGCAAATAACAGGACGGTGCCATCACACAGAGAAGCCATCCGGTTTCAACCCCTACCCCTCCTTTTCCACCCAACCACAGGCCAGAGGCGCGGCAGGGAGTTTAGGACCCAGTTTCTCTAACCGTCCTCCTTTGCTATTTGGAAGAGCTCATGCCGGACTTTCACCATCCTGAAGTGGACTTGAGGGGGGAAGGGGCAGAGGGCAGGAGAATGTGGACATGCACGTATGCCTAAGGGCACTCAGTCATCTGAGGGCCTGAACCTGCCAAGTGGCACCAAAGTCACATCTGTGTGACCTTCCATCGCATGGGTATGCACAGGGTCCAGAAAGATCTAGGAAGAAATGGCTCAAGACTATGATTCTACCATGTCAGTGTTTCTGTACAAAGCAACATGTATATATACAAGTATATAACACACACACACAATGGTTTATCTTTTTCTAAGAGTGACTTTCTTTCGAAGTGAATATTGACTTTTTTCTGCCTCTATGCCGTGTGCAAAGCATTCATAACTGTATTTGCTCTGAAACCTAAGTTCACAGCATTCAGACAACACTGTCCACCTCACCTAATGTGTATGGTTCCTAGCCTGGTTTGCACGTGTGAGGAGGCAGGTAGGAGACTGCTGCACCAGAGAAAAGGCATGGGAGAGAGTGCTGGGGCCCAGCGCTAGACGAGCTGCTGGGGCAAGGCGATGGCCTCCCAGCTGTGTGGGGACCCAGAGTTGGAGAGAAAGAGAAGGGAGGAGCAGCGTAGGCCCAGGGAGGGATGCTGGGGAAAGGGCAGAGGTGTTTCCAGGTGTCTTGAAGGGTTTGGCACAGGTTGGGCGATGTCTGTGTTGTCCCCCAACCTCCAACAAAAGGGCTCAACACTGCTTTATGTGGTAACTGATTTTATTGATCACAGAAAAAATGTACTGCACTCCCAAGCTGTATGTGAAATGTTGGCCCATGCACATCAAAGTCCTCATGGACACTGACAGTGGTTCGCAAGCCATGCTTTCAGCGTCTCTGACTTCCAGGAACGAACGAGGACTTGGCACGCGGGCGGGGGCTGAAATCCCAAATATTCCTCCTACTGCTGTCTGGCCCTGTGACGTCTGTAAGAATCCACACTCCCTTCACTGTGAGGATTCAGTGAGGTCGGGTGTGCCACCCCTTCACGGTGGGACAGTGACTGACGCCCAGCCAGCAGGCAGTAAGGCCTTGCTCTGATTAGTGCCCTAAGTAGATGAGGACTTGGAGAAACAGAACCGAGGGTTGTGACTGTGGACAGCTCTGGAACCGAGACGCTTTCCTGCCTAACCTCTCAGGGGCCGTTGCTAGGCCTCCCGAAGCGATCATGAGAGCCATGCAGTGATGGAGTAGAAGGAGTCACAGGCAGCAAGTCTGCAGGAGGCTAGATGCCCTTCCCCCTTTAACAGGCTGCTGTCTACCACTGTCCTGTCAGACCGTGCCTACCACTTCTCCTCTGCCCTCCCAGGCACACTCCTGTCCTCACTCACCCAGGCTGCTAACACGGGAATCACCCTGGATGGAACCCTGTTCAACCCCAACTCCTGCCCTGTATCCTCCCCTGCTCTACTCCGCGTTGTGCCTACAGGGCATCCGTCAGGGTTCTCCGTGCTACGATAGAGCAGTGAACAAGGTGCAGTCCCTAGAGCCCCTGCCCCTTGAGTCCCCTGGAGAAAAGAGACCAATAACCACCAGCTGACCATGCACCAGGCGAGGGAAAGCACAGCCTAGCGCTGTGGGAGCACAGAGCAGAGGCCCCTGTCCTGGGGCCCGCTCATAAACGTCTCTGGGCCTCAGGCCCAGCACGCTCATCTCTGAAGCAGTGGCAGTCACTGGACTCATCTCCTAATCTTGTCCTCTGTGCAGGGTGAGGTGCGGAGGAACCTAGAGACCGGCTGTGCTCCCGGAATAACATCTAACTCTGTATCCTGTGTGAGGCACACTCCCCTGTGGAGGGAAAACATTGCAGGACCCCTAGGAACCTAGTCTGCTCCGCAGCCCTGGCTAAGGAAATAGGGTGTGGGGGCGAGATCGGTGCCGTCTCCCGCGCTTCCTCTATATCTCCACATCTACCACAGGGGCTTCTTTATTTCTTAGGTGTTCTGTGCTCTGAGGGCTTCAAATCGCAGACTGTGAGGAACTGAAGCTCCTTTTGGGTCCCCCCGGGTCCTGCTGTAGGAGATGAAACCAGCCGCTTATCGCCCTCAGGTGGACACTGTGAGTAGTGTCCCACTGTTGGATGATTTGAGTGGAACACTTGAGAAATTCAAAGGGGATGGCTGATGATTGCTTCCTCAGAGTCTCTGCCTCCTGGGGTGCAAGAACCCCAGTCCTTGGAGCGCTTCCCTCCACAAAAAGGTGCCAGCACCTACAAGCACAAAGACGAGTGGCAAGCAGATCAAGACTGCGTGTCTCCTCTGTCTGCGTGAGTGCCTCTTTTCCCAACAAGGGACATCTTTGGTAAAATCGTGGCTCCCCGATCCATCTATTACCAGTGTTCCTTTTCTGAGCTGAACAAGATCTTGCACTACGTAGGACGCTAAGGGAAGAACCTCTATCATTGAATTTCCACTCTTTAGCTGCGTCTGCTCAGCCAGCTGCAACTGCGACAGATGAAGAGGACAGCGATGTGCGTGCATCCTTTCTACCTGCTTTGTATCCTTGTCCTATGAACTGAGCCTGCCAGCTGTCAGAGGGCCTTCCCGCACACTAGAATGCCAGGTCCTGAGGTGGGCCCTGGGTTCAGGCCTCGTGGATCTCACAGCACACTGGAGGGCACACACCACTGGAAACTACCACAAGTTGGGTAGGTGCCCAGGGTGACAGGGGAATTCAGGATGCCCTGATATCAAGCTTTCCTTGCCATAGGCGACATAACAAACCAATAGGAGTTGGTCGGGTGGACGGTGGGACTAGAACTTGCCAGAGAGAGGCCATAAGGTATGTAAGGTCTTGAAGGTCGGGGGAGTATGATGCATGTGACAAACAGACGTCTATTTTGGCCTCCGTGTCAGGCCATGCACTGCATTTGTTCGTTGTCCTCTGTACGTTTTTGAAGGTAAGGACTCTCACCAATTGTTTCTGAGCGTTGACTGACCAGGACAGCACCCGACATGCCAGTATTCAATACGTGTCTCTGTGTGGATACACAGGAGCACTCACTCTATGCCAGGCCCACAAGCAGAATGACTGCTGGCATGTTATACGACAAAAGGCAGACTTTTTCAAAAAGTATAGCAATGGCTTTTACTCTTTCAGATAGTAATTAGAATGGTCAAAAGTTGTGGGGGATCAGCTAAGCAGTGGTTTCGAAATTGTTCAATACTCACTGTGCCTGCTGCAATGTCCATGCCTTCACCTGTTTAAAATGGAATCAGTACAAGTCCTGACATGTATCCCATTTCTATGCCTGGATAGCTCTTTGTGTTTGTCCCTGCATGAGCTCCAATGTCCATAAAACGTGCACTGAACTTTACAAAGGGACACACGCAAAGGAAACGTCAGAGACATTTTCTCACACACGTGTTCTCATACAAGTGGCCTGACCCCTCCCCCTGAAATCCCCCGCCCTCTTCCTCCATTTGTCCCTCGCCCCCCCCCCTTACTGCAAGGCCTTATGACCCCCTCCTCTAGCCATCCGTTCAGATGTCCCCAGCACCAGTCTGGAGCAACTAGTCCGTGCTGGGAGGCCAGACTCGGGGGGTGCTTCTTGGCCATCTCAGTCTGTCAGTACTCCGTGTCCTGGTTGGACTGGACCTTGGTACAGACCTTCATGGAACCGAGACGATCCAGGTGTGTTACCTAGGAGATGAGGAAGTGCCAGAGCCCACCCGTGGCCACACAGAGATGAGAGACAGATGAGAGACAGATGGGGAGGCAGAGAGAGGCAGAGAGCTAGGCTAGCCACCTGCTTTAATAGGGATTGAGGGTGGGGCCGAGGATTCCACTGGCTCCCTCTTCACTGGTGGTGAATTGAAAGAGCAAGAAGACAGTAAACATTGATGAGCCCAAGGGATTTAAAGTTCAGAGACCAACCACCACCTCTGAACCATGGGAGTTTTCCGTGGAAGGGCCTGCCTGCCTCTTGGCCTCGTCCTGTGGCTGGCCCTCCGTTTCCTGGAGAGAGCCATGCTGGACATGGGTGCCCTCTGGACCCGGGCCAGGAAAGCTCCAGCCGGGCCCTTTGTTAGTTACAAAGCAGAGAAACAATGTCAAGCATTGCATTCCCTTTGGTGTCAGGTGCATCGATATATTCACCCGATGTATACTACTGAATACTTGCATGTCTCTCCCAAGACAGTTCCGATGTGATATTGCATTTTACATTGTTTTTGTTTATGAGTGAGGTAAAACTCAAACATCAGGGAAGATGTATTTCCTAGCTTCCCTTATTCATCCATGACTCCAGGGACTTCTTGCTGAATTAAACAGAGACTTTCAAGTGTGGAATGACTCTTTCCTTATTTTTTGTGCTATTCTATTCACAATTTAATGGCAACAGCACAAAAAACTTTTAAGTTTAATCTGCCTCAGTATAATTTTTAGCATCCCTTTCTTCATTCTAGACAGTCAACATGACAGTAAAAATCACACTCTGGCTTCCTGATCTCCAAGGTATAGTGTAAATAGCCCTGGCATGGCCTATTTCAAGCTGCCAATGTAAAGACCCTGAGTGTCACCTATGAAGGGATTTGTAAACCATTGCGTAACATTTCTACGATATAGAGACAAAAGACATGACTAAATAATTAACTTCAAGAACATAGACACTAGTAAAATGTAATAATTAAGAAGCAATGCATTTGGTATTTTGCCTTTATTTCTTTTTTTAAAATTTATTTATTAATTTTTTTAGAGAAAGGCGAAGGGAGGGAGAAATAACGGGAGAGAAATATGGAGGTGAGAGAGATACATTGATTGGCTGCCTCTCACATCCCCCCCAACTTGGGGCCTGGGTTCATAGGCCAGCACTCTATCCACTGAGCCACATCCACCAGGGCTCACCCATATTTCTAAATCCATTAATCTTATTGTGTGTTCATACAATTTAATTTTAATGATCAGCTCTAAATAATTGGTATGAGCTGCGTACTCCACACCACTGGTTTTGAACCCCTTCTCTCCACATCCTCATGTAACCTTCAGAGAGAACTTAACCAGTCAGTCCATCATAAAGAGAACCCCACCTTCTATATTCCTCCTCCAGTTGACTTCCAGGACTAACATTATGACCCAGTTTCCTAAAATTACCTTCCCTTTAAATCTCAAATCTCTTCCTGCAAATTTAAACTTCTATGTCTAGAAAAATCCCTGGCTCCAGGTAAGCACCACCATCTCTGGGTGTGTTAGAGCAATGCAAAAACTCTACTATGCTTGGTGCACTGTTCTCTATGGTCTCAATTCAACGCTTGTCTTTGCTGTGGCAGTCCTTTACTTCATGACAAAAGAACATTAAAGGAGCTGTCAGTAACATTCTATTGCCAGGTTTTGAATAGGGGATGAGTGCAGAAGCAGAAGAGGAGGTAGAGTCAGAGCTAGAGCCAGAGCCAGAGGCAGAGCTAGAGCCAGAGCCAGAGCCAGAGCCAGAGCCAGAGCCAGAGCTAGAGCTAGAGCTAGAGCTAGAGCTAGAGCTAGAGAGATCGATAGATAAGCTAAAAGTAAGCTGGATTTTTGTTACTCTTCTGGCAACAACAGTATTTCTGGATATGGAAAAATTTGGTATGCAAATCCTCTTTTCTTTGAGACTGATAACTGTACTTTGTGATAAAGAACTGCTTAACAGTGAGTATTAAGTCAGACAGTAAATGTGAAACAATTAGCAAATAGTTCCAGTAAATCTTTTTTTTTTCTATTACAGTAGTCCCAATTTTCCCCTGTCCCTCTCCCCTGCCCCACCCACTGCTGGTGCCACAGTCAATCCCCACCCCATAGTCCTTGTCCATGGGGCATTCATACGAGTTCCTTGTCTTGACCTTTCCCCTTCTTTCCTCTGTTATCCTCCTCCCCACCCCTGATCATTATCACTTTGTTCTTCATTTCCATGTCTCTGGTTCTATTTTGCTCCCTTGTTTGTTTTGTTCATTAGGTTCCACTTATAGGTGAGATCAGATGGTATTTGTCTTTCACTGCCTGGCTTATTTCACTTAACATAATGCTCTCCAGTTCCATCCATGCTGTCGTGAAAACTAGGAGCTCCTTCTTTCTTTCTGCTGTGTAGTATTACGTTGTGTAAATGTACCACATTTTTGATCCACTCATTTACTGATGGGCACATAGGCTGTTTCCAGAACTTGGCTATTATAAATAATGCTGCTATGAGAATAGAGGTGCATATGTTCTTTTGAATTCGAGATTCGGGTTTCTTATGGTATAATCCCAGCAAGTGAAATTGCTGGATCAAAAGGCAGTTCCATTTTTAGTTTTCTGAGGAGATTCCATACTGTTTTCCACAGTGGCTGCACCAGTCTGCACTCCTACGAACAGTGCACTAGGGTTCCCTTTTCTCCACATCCTCTTCAACACTTGTTGCTTGTTGATTTCTTTATGATGGCCATTCTCGCAGGTGTGAGGTGATATCTCATTGTCATTTTAATTTGCATCTGTCTAATGGCTAGTGATGTTGAGCATCTTTTCATATGCCTATGGGCCCTCTGTATGTCTTCCTTGAAGAAGTGTCTGTTCAGGGCCTTTGCCCATTGTTTAATTGGATTGTTTGTCTTCGTGGAGTGGAGTGGTGTGAGTTCTTTATATATTTTGGAGAGCGAACACTTGTCTGAAGCATCATTGTCAAACATGTTTTCCCATATGGTGGCTCCCTTTTTATTTTGATGTTTTCTTTAGCCATGGAGAAGCTTTTTACTTTGTCGTAGTCTCATTTGTTTATTTCTTCTTTTATTTTCCATGCCCTAGAGGATATATCGATGAATATATTGCTGCATGGGATATCTGAATTTTTACTGCCTATGTTTTCCTCTAGGACATTTATGGTGTCATAACTTATAGTTTTTTATTCATTTTGGGTTTGTTTTTGTGTATGATGGAAGTTGGTCGTCTAGTTTCATTTTTTTTTTTTTGCACGTAGCTGTCCAGACCTCCCAGCACCACTGTTGAAGAGGTATTTTTACTCCATTTTTTTTGCTTCTGTCCTCTTTGTCAAATATTAATTGACCACAGAGACATGGGTTTATTTCTGGGCTCTCTATTTTGTTCCATTTATCTATGTGTCTGTTCTTATGCTAGTGCCAGACTGTTTTGATTACAGTGGCTTTGTAATATAGTTTGATACCAGGAATTGTGATGCCTCCGACTTTGTTCTTCTTTTTCAAGTTTGTTCAGCCTATTCAGGGTCGTGTTTGGTTCCATATAATGTTTGAAATATTTGTTCTATGTCTGTGAAATATGCCATTGGTATTTTATTAGGGATTGTCTTGAATCTATAGGTTTCTTTGGATAATATGGACCTTTTAATTATGTTGACTCTTCCTACCCATGAACACGGTATATGCTTCCATTTGTTTGTATCTTCCTTAATTTCTTTCTTCAGTGTTCTGTAGGTTCTGAGTGCAGATCTTTTATCTCCTCGATTAAGTTTATTCCTAGGTACTTTATGTTTCTTGTCACTAGAGTAAATGGGATTTTTCCTCATTTCTGTCTCTGAGATTTCACTGTTGACATACCAAAATGCCTTCAATTTCTGAATATTGAGTCTGTATCCCATTGTCATTCCAAATTCACTTATTAGGTTAAGTAGTTTTTTTTAGTGGAGCCTAAAGGGTTTTCTATGTACACTATCATGTCATTTGCAAACAGTGACAGTTTTGCTTATACCTTTCTAATTTAGATGCCTTGTATTTTGTTTTGTTGTCTGATCAATGTGGCTAGACCTTCCAATACTATGATGAATGAAAGTGGAAGAAGTGTACATCCTCGTCTTATTCCTGATATTAGGGGGAAAGCTTTTAGCTGTTGCCTACTGAGTATGATGTTGGCT
This sequence comes from Artibeus jamaicensis, assembly GCF_021234435.1. Taxonomy (NCBI): domain Eukaryota; kingdom Metazoa; phylum Chordata; class Mammalia; order Chiroptera; family Phyllostomidae; genus Artibeus; species Artibeus jamaicensis. The sequence goes on from NW_026521900.1 coordinate 12,786,181, forward strand.
ATAGGTTTCTCATATGTGGTCTTTATTATGTTGAGGTATGCTCTTTCTAATCCTACTTTGCTGAGTGTTTTCCTCATAAATGGGTGCTGTGCCTTATCAAATGCTTTTTCCCCATCTATTGATAAGATCGTGTGATTTTTGTCTTTCATTTTGTTTATATGATGTATTACGTTTATTGATTTGTGACTATAGTACCATCCTTGCATCAGTGGGATAAATCCCACTTGATCATGGTATACGATCTTTTTAATGTATTCCTGGATCTAGTTTGCCAATGTTTTGTTGAGGGTTTTAGTATCTATGTTCATTAGTGATGTTGACCTGTAGTGTTCTTTGTTCATTGTGTCTTTAACTGGTTTTGGAATTAGGATAATACTGGCCTCATAAAAAGAGTTAGTAGTATTGCCTCTTTCTGAATTTTTTGGAACAGTTCAACAAGGATAGGGGTTAGCTCTTCCTTAAATGTTTGGTAAAATTCACCTGTGAAGCCATCCTGTCTAGGGTTTTTTGTGTGCCAGGAGTTTTTTGATTACTGCTTTAATTTAACTAACTGTTATTTTTACCACTCTATTCAGGCTTTCTGCTTCTTCTTGATTCAGTTTTGGAAGATAATATGTTTCTAGAAATTTGCCCATTTTGCCCAGGTTGTCAAATTTCTTGGGATATCATTGTTTCATAGTTGCTTCTTACAATCCTTTTTATTTCTGTGGTGTTGGCTATAATTTCTCCTCTCTCATTTCTGATTTTATTTATTTGGGTCCTCTCTGTTTTTTTCTGGATGAGTCTTGTCAATTTTGTTTGTTTTTTCAAAGAACAAACTCCTGGATTTATTGATCGTTTGAATTTTTCTTTTAGTCTTTATGTCATTTAATTCTGCTCTGATCTCGATGATTTCCTTCTTCAATAAACTTTCTCTGGACTTTGTTGTTGTTCCTCTAGTTCTTGTTGGAGTAGGGTTAGGTTTTTTATTTGAAGTGTTTCTATCTTTTTTAGGTAGGCCTCTATCACTATGAAATTCCCTCTTGGGACTGCCTTTGCTATGTCCCATAAGTTTTGCACTGATGTGTGTTCATTTTCATTTTTTCCCAGAAACTTTTTGATTTTTTTTCTTTGTTTCATCATTAACCCATTCATTATTTAATAGCATGCTTTTCAGTCTCCAGGAATTTGAATGCTTTTGAGTTTTCTTCTTTGAGATTGGTTTCTAGTTTCAAGCCATTGTGATATGAGAAGATGCTTGATATGACTTCATTTTTCTTGAATTTGTTCAGACTTCTTTTGTGACCTACTATGTGCTCTATCTTTGAAAATGTTCTATGTGCATTTGAAATTAGTGTATATTTTGCTTGTTTGGGGTGAAAGTTTTTGTATGTATTGATTAAGTCCATTTGATCTAGGGTGTTGTTCAATGCCACAATATCCTTGTTGATTCTTTGATTAGAAGATCTATCCATTGTTGAGAGTGGGGTGTTAAAATCCCTTATGATGAGTATACTGCTGTTACTATCTTACTGAAGTCCTCCAAGTTTTTCCTGACATATTTGGATGCTTCTGCATTATATCTTCCTGATAGATTGCTCCATTAAGTATAATATAGTGTAATCCTTTTTCTCTCTTTATGGCCTTTAGTTGCATGAATAAAAAAGAAAAAATCACGGACTATCATGCTATTTACTTTCATTTATTTTAAAAAGGTTTTATTTATTTATTTTTAGAGACTGGGTAAAAGAGGAAGAGACAGAGGGAAAGAAACATCGATGTGAGAAACACTGATCAGTTGCCACTCACACATCCCCATCCAGGGACATGGCCTACAATCCAGGTATGTGCCCTGACCAGGAATCAAACTGGCCACCCTTGAGTTTGTGGGACATTTCTTAACCCACTGAGCAACACCAATCAGGGCTACTTTCACTTAATTGATTCATCTCCTATGTACTAAGTCAGCAAGGTCCCAAGAGGGGAGTGCATCAGAATAAAAATATATGGTTAATACAACCTGTGGTTATTGTTATGACAATGTCATTTGTTTTAAGCCACAGACACCAGGTACATTCCTTGTTTTGCTTGTCCAGACATTTAAAAATTCTGTTAAGGACAGTATTAGGAGTGGCTACATGATTTACCTGGCCTAGTTCAAAATGAAAATGTGAGGCCCTGGCTGGTGTGGCTTAGTGCATTGAGTACTACTGGCCTGTGAACCAAAAGGTCACCAGTTGGATCCCCGGTCAGGGTCAGGGCACATGCTTGGGTTGTAGGCCAGGTCCCACCAGTAGGGGGCATGTGAGAGGCACAGATCTGTGCACCTCTGGCACATTGATGTTTCCCTCCCTCTCTTTCTCCCTCCCTTCCCACTCTCTCTAAAAATAAATAAAGTCGTAAAACGAAACAAAATTCATAGCAGTCGATCAACAGGCAACTTCTAGGGGAAGACTGCAGAGGATTTCCATATCCCCTGGCTCCTCACCACAGTGGCACCCTGGGGTAAAAGCTCTGCCCAAGTGTAAGCAATGCAGTATTGAGATTGGCCTTTCACCTCCCCTTTCCTAGTTCACAGCCATTTCTGGGGCTTAGACACCCACTGGACACAGAGTCACAAGGGGAAAGTCTGTCTTTTCCATCCTACTGGAAAGGGAGCAGAAATTCCCTCAAGAGAAGCCCTATAATGTTACTGTCACTTTCTAAATGCCATGCTCCTGATTCTATGGAGATTAATAAATATTCCCTGTACAATAAATCATAACCTCTTGCTATGATCATTCTCACGTGTGAATTTGAGTTAATGTGGCTGAGCTGGAATTTGTCACTTTCCATTCAAGGTTTGGGTGGGTACAGCAATTGCACACAATGCAGTAATAATACCATTTCTCATCACAAACAGCAGCAGATGAATGTGTTTAAACCATTGCTTGACACTTGGCAGAACAGTAGCACTCTGTGCAGAGGCACCTCGTGCAGCTTATTTCACAAAGGAGGTTCACAACTTTGCAAAGGGCTGCGGCTGAGTCCACAGCTCGTTGTGCCTTTTCTTCATATTTTATTTTAAGGAACCTCTGTTCCCGACTGTCCTCACCTGTAAAAGTGAGCTCAGTGTGAACACCTATTTCCTAAGGCCGTTCTGTGGATCACAAGGGTTAGTGTATGAATAAATATTAAAAGAGTACTTAACACACAAACTTACTATGTTTGTTACACGTTATATCTGCATTCCACGTAATGTATGTGGTCAACTTGCAGTCAATGACGTTGATCCCACGTGCATTCCATCCATCCATTAAAGTTAATTAAGGTGCAAATGATACCTGCAGGAAAGCCACTTTTCTCCAAAGTGTTTACAGAACCGCTTCAAGTTCAAATTTGTTAAATTCCTAGAGTTTGTACCTCGGAAGCTAAAACCTTTGCCTTTTATAGTTTTGAAAAGACCTGTGGGTCTGCTTATTGATTTGAGAGAGATAGAGACACACAAAGAGAGAGAGAGAAAAACACTGATGTGAGAAACATAAATTGGTTGCTTCTCGTACCTGCTCTGACCAGGGATTAAACCCATAATCTAAGTATGTGCCCCAACTGGGGATTATACCTGCAACTTTTGGTATACAGGGTGATGTTCCAAGCAACTGAGCTACCTGGCTAGGGCTGCTTTTTACATTTTCACGCAGTGGGTTCTGGTGCTGGCAAAACTCTTGCTCAACGGCCTATGGAAATGTGTTCATATTATAAGGTAAGCACAATAATAACTGTCCTTTCCATGTTCAAAATGACTAATTTGGTTTTAAAGTATTGCTGCTCGGGAAAATTCCGTACATACAATGTTAAAAGTCTAGCTGTTGGGATCATGAATATCTGGGTACATAATCATAATCCAAGTCTGCATACGAACCATCTTTACTTGGCACTCACTATGTGCCAGACGCCGTTAGAGGCACTTAACACGTACCATCCATTTTCATCCTTAACACAGTCTAGGAGGCATGCACTCTTATTGGGCCTGATGGACAAATGAGGAAACTTTAGGATCCCAGATTCACTGAGTTGTCCAGGAACACACAGTGAGTCAGTAGGAACACTGGGATTCAAACCCAGGAATTCTCACCCCAGAGCCAAGCACTACTATGAATGAGGTCTCAGAAGTAACAAAATTACCCCGAAGTTCAATGTCCACATCTGTAAAGTGGGAATAAAGGTAATCTCTTTGGCATTGGGAGATTTGAGACTTGCTGTATGAAATTTGTCTACTTCTTGTTCTCGTCTTTGGTCATGTGTAGAATTATTCCAGGACAAGCATGTTGGAGGAGGTAACTGAGAGGACATGACCACCCGCTGACCTGCCAGCTAGGCCCAGGCAATTGGAGATTACTCCTTCTCCCCTCTGTCCTTGGAATGTATGCTTTCCCCACGCATGGTTAACACAAGCCAAAACTGTTTTCAAAGATGCAGCCTGGAGAGAGCAACATATTGTTGAGACCCTCTGGACAGTATATGTGATTGAACCCTGTTAAGGCCTATGTATAAACTTCAGGATTCTGGCGGGTGAGTACAGAGATCCGCTCATCTTGTAGCCACCCAAGACAAGCTTCTGATGTACGTTTCCTTGCTTATTAAATCTGCCACTACAAATCTGGAGCAGTCTGGTCCTTTCTTCCATCTCTGCTTGCCCTCCGTGTACGGCAGCCAGTTTACAAAGCAACAACTGGCTAGCCTGCCAGGAGACAGAAGAAACAGGTGCTGAGACAGAGGCATCAGTGGGGGGAAATCCAAAACTGGCCATCAACCTCTGTGTGGAGAGGGATGGCTTATATGTTAGATGTCTGTTGACTGCTGTGTGAGTACGAAGATACCCCGAAAATGCCAGCTGCTTTAATGCACTTGTTTGAGAGAGTTCACATATGGCGGCACTGCAGCCAAGAAGAGAAGGGGGATGGCTGCTCTAGTGGGCTGGCCTCTCCTGTGGATAGTTCAGCTGGCCTCTGATGGCCAGCTAGAGGCTAAAGCTTAAGTTAGAAAGCTGGAAGAACTGCTGAGGTTAGAGAAGGAGGCGTGGTTGTCCACTACTCTGCTGGCCTTGGAGCTGGCAGACAAGGTGGGAGAGCAGATTCCCCAATAATAAATTGGAGAATTTAGCATGATTATTTACAAAGTGAAGAGGGCACAAACTGCTGCGGATTAAGATCTTAGCACTTGTGACAAAGACTGATTTGGACACTAAGGGGTAAAGTCCCCGGGAAAGTGAGGAAAGTGAATGGGAAGATGTTGTGGTGATTGACAATGAAAGGAATGAAGCGTCCCAGGCCGTTTTACCCCTAATACCAAGGGAAACAAATTAAGTAGTAATTACCCTAGACTTTGGAGAATAGGGAAATATACCCCCTAAACTCCTAGGGGAAAAAGGCCTGTCTTCTTAAAGGTGTAAATCTTATCGTGTCTTCGAATTATCAATGCCCCAGAGACAACTGAGACGCTGCCCACAATGACCTAAGACTGAAGAAAAAAGAGAGGAAAGAGGCTTTTTAAAGCTACTCACCAAGGGAAAACACGAATCTTAAAAGTCTTCTCCACAAACATTAGTAAAAAACTTCAGTCACTTGAAAGGGTAACCTTAATTTGTTCGATCTGCCAGGTAAGCAATTTGGATTCAACTGTTATTTATAAACTAGTCAATTTTGTATTGTTATATCTGATCTAGGGCCAAAGTTTTGGAATGAAAGCTATAGGGTCTTTGTGTCTGTCTGTTTCTGCATGTCCAGGATATGTGCTATGTACATGTGAGGTTTTTCTGCCTCCGAAAAGTATTGCCCAAATTAATTTGTTAAGCCACTGTATTTAATTGGCTTAAAGAAAGAAAAGGGTTTAATGTCAAAAGTGTGCTTGTGTAAAACTAAAACTTAATTTTCTTTCATTTGTTAGAGGGACAAAGAGTTCCAGGAGCACTGCTGTTATTGATAAGATTATAGAAGGTTTTTTCTTTACCTTTTAAGCAATCTGCCTAGAAAACAAAGATTTTATGTTTTGTCGATATAATTTCCTGTGGATATAGTTTCATATTGTCTTCATCGAGTCTTTGATGACCTAAAAACTGAGTCTTTTCTATTAAAAGAGCTGAGATTTGCCTTTGAAGTCTTTGTCGTTTTGGTTAAATACGTATTGTTTCACAGTGAGCTATGACCCTTTTTTTTTAATTTTTAAAATCTTTATTACATTTTTCATGACCATTCAGTCCCCTTATATCTCCCTAACCCCCATAATCACCACGGGGTCCATGAGTCCTTTCCCCTTTCTGCTCATCCCTCCACCCTCCAACCTCCTTACTGCCGCCCTTAGCTGTCATCCTTCTCTCCGTCTATGAGTCCGTCTCTATTTTGCTTGTTTCTTCAGTTTGTTCATGGGATTCCACATGTGAGTGAAATCATATGGTATTTGTCTTTCTCTGACTGGCTTATTTCACTTGGCATAATGTTTATTCAAGTGTTTTAAAACCTTTTGGTATTCTTGACCATTTCCCCCAAATCAAATTCTAAATGAAGTATTTTTTACCTCAAACTAACTTTGGGATTATCCAGATGGTTCCACAAACATCACAAAAGATTTCTTTTATCTCATAATAAAAGAGATATATTAAACTAATCAGTCTTATTTGATATGTAAAATGACATGAGAAACAAAGTCAGATAAAAAAAAGATGCTAAACTTTCCTTAGCTTATATTTATATTGAGTTGGCCAAAAAGTAGGTTTAGTTTCTTCCGTAAAATAAAAGGTACCTTCTTCTTCTTTTTTTTTAAAGATTTTATTTATTTATCTTTAGAGGGGAAGGGAAGGAGAGAGGGAGAGAAATATCAATGTATGGTTGCCCCTTGTGAGTCCCCTGATGGGAACTGGCCTGCAACCCAGGCATGTGCCCTGACTGGGAATCGAACCCTGGTTGCTTGGTTCCCAGGCCCGCGCTCAATCCACTGAGCTACACCAGCCAGGGCTACCTTTTTCTTTTTTAAAAAATATTTTTAATTTAATTATTGTTCGAGTGCAGTTTTCTGTCTTCGACTCCCATCCCAGCCCACCCCCCCAGTGCTCCCCTTTTTTTGATTGTTGTTCAAGTACAGTTGCCCCATTTCCCTCCACCACTCCCCTCCCACCCCACCCATCCACACTGCCCAACCTTGATCCATACCCCCTGAACTTTGTCCAGGTAAAAGACACATTTTTCATTTTAACCGATAACTTTATTGAATTGGATATTTTGAGTATGTAGGCTACATACTGCTGTTGGCTTCTAGTGGGTAAAGGCCAGGGTGCTGCTAAACATTTTCCAATGCATAAGACAGCCTCAAAGCAAAGATCATGTGGCCAAAATGTCAATAGTTCAAGACATTTTGCAAGCCAGTTTTTTAAAAGTATATTTTATTGATTACGCTATTACAATTGTCCCAATTTTTCCTACCCTTTATTCTTCTCCTCCCTGTACTGCCACCCCACCCCTGAGCACCCACCCCCCCCCCTTAGTTCATGTCCACGGCTTGTACATATAAGTTCTTTGACTTCTCTATTTCCTATGCTATTCTTGACACATTGGATCAGTCACAGCACCGTCTCCATACACTACACAAATCTTGTGTGTGTGTGTGTTTCAGTTGTGTTTTTTACCTTTCTTGAAATAATAAAGCATAACACATCACTCTGGCTGGTGTGGCTCAATGGACTGAGGGCCGGCCTGTGGACTGAAAGGTTGTCAGTTTGATTTTTAGTCAAGACACATGCCTCAATTGTCGGCCAGGTCCCCAGTTGGGAGCGAGTGGACGGAAATCGACGTTTCTCACACAGCCATGTTTCTCTGCCTCACTTTCTCCTTCCTTTCCCCCCCCTCTCTAAAAATAAATAAATAAAATACTTTAAAATAGTAAATCAAAGTACTGCAAATGTTGCACACTTTCTTACATCTTCAGAATAATAATGGCTGCAGAGAAATTCACCAGTTCTGATGTTTCTTTTAAATGCACGCTGATATGACAGCTGTCACAATACACTCTAACAAAATCAGTTTGAATAAAGTTAAAACAACAAAACACTACTGGAGCAATTGCAAAGAAAAACATAAAGAACATTTTTGGCAAACTCCTTGTAAAAGCATATTATTAACATAAGTGTTCCAGAAAGTGTATGAAATTCCTAAAAGTCTGATATGTCCTAGTGTGATTTTATCACTCATAATTCCACTTAAAATTTTTTAATGCGTGTCGCAAGAACTAACCAAATTACTTTGTTAATTGTGTCTTTATGAATTCCTATTAGATCTTTAATCATGTCCATTTTTTATGTCTTTTCTCACTTACATTTATTTTTTTTTTAACTCTGGTGCTTTTGCAAAAGTTTTCCTGCAAAAGTGCTTCATCTTCCAGGACATTTTGGAAAGACTCTGGCAAGTACAGATTTCTGATAACTAAGATCAATTTACCTTTACATGGGAGTGGCAATAAAGGACCTTACGAGTGCTTCCCAAGGACTGCCTACACAGCCGCAAAATATGTTGTGGCATGGTAGCCTGAGAACTATCCCTGCACTCTCTGTTCGCAGCAGTCAAGTTTGCCCATTCCTCTGAGGAGATAATGTTACTTTGCTTCCCCTGCAGGACGCCAGGCAGACCTTGCCGGGATGTCTGTGAGGGGGAGGATAGGCGGGGGACCTGCGGAGATGTCCAGGCCGGGGCCCTACAGGAAAGTCTTTGTGAGTCACTTGGCCAGGTGAGACGTGCTTTTCCCCAGCAGCTATAATTGGTAAGATGCGAGCCTATCCGACTCTACCTAGAACAAGAAAGAGACGCAAGCCCCTCTGGGAATGCGGGGGTTTGGGAGGATTCTCCTTCCCTCCGTGGCACAGTGCCTACATCCCTTGTACAGCCTGGTTGGGAAAAGGGCACGTGTGAGTCTTGAACTCAGAGCCCAAGCCACACTGCAGAAGGCGAAGACACTGGTGAAGGAGATTGAAGCTCTGGACGACGTCTCCTGGGCAGGGCTACCGTTTGAGTCGGAGGGTTTCTGGGACGCCAGAGGTTAGGGGTGGGCGCGCTGGCAGAGAGAACAGCAGGGGGCCATACCCCTAGGACCGTGGTCTCAGCTCTGAAGGGGACAGAGACTCGACCCAACCCCATAGAGCACCAGCTTCTAGCAGTGTACACAGCACTCCCTCAGGCAGAGCCTCCCGGGAAGGAACAGCACACTGTGGGGGGGGGGGGGAACAAAAAACGAAACTGCCCTTGCTAACAAACCATGGGCTGAGGAAATGTTCCGTGGATGCGCCCCTACACTTTCAAAAAATATTTTATCTATGTATGCTTAGACAGAGCGGGCGGGGGGAGAAAGAGACAGAGGGAAACATCCGTGTGTGCTTGCCCTCTTGCACGCTCCACACTGGGGAACCTGGCCCGCAACTCAGGGACCTGCCCTGACTGGGAACCAAGCCCCTGACCCTCTGCTTCACAGGCCAGCGCTCACCCCACGGAGCCACACCGGCCGGGGCACACCCCTCCACTTGGACCAAGGGGCATGCCTACTGGCAGCAGAGGAGCACCCTGCCCGCCAGCCCACTGAGTCTAAAAATGCAGGTGCCACTGGCCCTTGGAGGCCCTGAAGCCTCCAAACGGCCCCGCCCCTATTCTTGTGGCAGCCCCTGCAGCCCGTGGAGAGGAAGGGAAAAAATCCCCCCTGACGCACAGTGCCTTGCAGATTGCTCTGCTCAGGGCAACCTGTCCACAGGGAAGGCAGTCACTAATCTGCCCAACACTGACCCCGTCTGGAAGGAAACAGTCATGAGCGCCGCGCCTTTTGCCTGAGAGCACTCAGGAGCCCCAGCCATGACCCTCTGGCAGGGAAAACTGGCCTGCCTAAAGGAATGAACCCTAGGGCTTAGTCAGTGGGAAAGCAAGGGGTGGGTGGTCATGAATACGCCCTCGGGGGGTCAGGATGCCAGGGTAGACACTTGGGTCCGCCTGCAAGAGCTTCAGGCCGTCCTCGCTGTGTTCTATGTGCCGGCTCATAAGGCACTGACACACCCTGGCAGTCCGGGAGGCTAATGCCCCAGCTCAGGTCTGAGCCCCCCAAACTGGCCCTTCGGGAGACAGCAGGTTGGGAGCACAGGAAGGGTGGCCACTGTCGTGCCTGGGTGGGATGACACGTTGCCAAGAATGCTGGATTGCCCTTGAGAAGCATGGCTAAGGCGGTAGGTAACAACATGTCCTTTAGGTTCTGAACAGCAGCCAAGGCAACTGCCAAAGGAGCCCGGGGCCATCCGCCACAGTTGCCAGCATGGGAGGGATTGACCCAGGGATTCTATTGGCCCCCCTCTCTCCGAGGGAGGGTTCTCCAATATGCCTTGGTTTGTGCGGACACCCCCCATCTGGCCTGACCCCAGCTTTCTCTTGTCCCCGTGGAAACCAGACTGCCGCCATGAGGGGAGCAGAAAAGCTGGGCACCGGGTACCGCCGCTGCCCAGGTGAAACAGGGCTGGGGTCCCATTTCAAAGGTTATGATATCCAAGACCGAGCAAGAGAACAGGATATTGGTGGAAGGGTCCATCTCCCCCGTAACATGCCAGCAGCAGAACTGGCAAAAGGGAATAACGCAACATGGAAAACCAGCGGATTGAATTACTGACAGGTCAAACCTGGGCTAGGAGGACCAAAGTACTGTCCCCGGCTTGGATCCATTGGAATGGCCAACCGGTAGAGACTGCTGCCCCATATACCGACCGGGCTGGGGACCCCTCCCGGGGCACCTTCTACTGTGAAGGTGTGTAAATCTGGGGAAACAGCCACTGCCCCCCTCTCGCCGTGGACCAACACACTAAGCTGCCAAGAACACCAAGCCCCATCACGCCAGGAAGACGGGTCACGCATAGGACTGCGCGACGGGACATCCGCCTGTGTGGGTGAGTGACTTCACCGTCCTCGGAGGTGAGCAGGAACTGCTCAGTCTCCACCGGCACCCCTCGTCCTGCTGCAGGCCGGCCCCTACTAAAACACGCCAGGCCTGGAATGAAACACGCACAGCTGGAGGAGAGGGCAAGGTGGGGACCGCCCTGGCGTATCCTGCCCCCAGTCCATCTGCTCACGCCTGGCAGTGCTGCCTCCTCCGGCCAACAGGTACCGTACCTACCAGCGGGCGAAGTTCCTAAAGCTGCCCACCCGCCTCCCTTCAAGGTCCCATGGGCACGTGGCGTTCTCCACTGGTGCGATCATCTGCACTGCCTCTGTTCCTGCCATGGTCCCCGGAGGACCCGGTAGCACCCCTAGAAGCCCTTCCTAAATCCCTCAGCAAGCCTTACGTGACAGGGGCCCAACAAGAGAAACTGCTGGGGGTGGGTTCACAGCTCCAGGAGATGAACGAGCGGGACGAAGGGAAGCAGGTCTAAGGCTGTGCCGTACACACACGTCCACAGCTCTGGCTATTGATCACTTGCAATGTGGCTAGTCAGAACTGAGGTCGGCTGTAAGTCCGAGTTACACGCCACGTGTTAAAGACTTAGCGAGAAAACATGGAGAACATCTCATGAGTGGTTTTTACAGAGGTTCAGACTATTGGTGACAGACTATTTTGGCTCACATGGAATGAAATCAAGTATTACCGTGAGTGTCATGTGAATGCCTTTGAAAACCCGGCCACGAGAAAATGGTCAATTCCATGTGCGGAATTGCACATTCTATTTCTACCGGGCAGAGCTCCATATTACTGCAGCCCGAGATGCTTTTTAGACAAGTGGAGAGGTCAGCGAAGTAGCCGGATGTATGCATGACCGGAGTAAAAGGGGACGGGTGGCAGTGGTACACACGGTATTTGGACGCATCCGTTTCAACCCCGACGGGTTGCCCCACTGTTGGAATGCAGAGCATTCCCGGGAAACCTTTCCTAGGCTGAGATGGCCTAAGTGAAGAAGTAATTACCACTCATTGCAAACCAAAGATCCTCTTCCGACGTCTTTCAGTTCGCGACACCGGGTCCCGTGTAGGTCTTGCCTGAAAGCAAAGCGAAACAATGAAAAGCAAGTGGCGAAACACAAACTTTTGAAAAGCAGGGACTATCTGTCTTTTCAAACATGAGACAGATGGGACCTCCTAGGAAAGAAATGGGTGGAAGAAGAACCAACCGGGCCTGGCTGGTGTGGCTCAGTGAGTGGCGTGGGCTGTGAACCAAAGGGTCTCTGCCGATTCCCAGTCTGGGCACATGCCTGGGTTGCTGGCCAAGTCCCCAGTGTGGGGTGTGCAAGAGGCAGCCACACATGATGTCTCTCTCCCCTCATTCTCTTGCCCTTCCCCTCTCTCTAAAAATAAATAAATAAATAAATAAATAAATAAATAAATAAATAAATAAATAAATTCCCTCCTCCAAAAAAAACCCACCGAATTAAAACAAATACCACAGCACTTAGGGTGTGGAACAGGAGAATGGTCTATGAGAGTGGGGGGTGAGCACAAAGAGAGCAGTCTTTCAGCACGTAGGAAGACAAGTATCAAGGAAAGAGGGGGGAATGCTATGTCCAAGGCTGTCCAAAGGTCAGGAAAGATGAAATCTGAGAAGCGTTGTCGCATTCCATGGTACGGAGGTCTGTCGTGTGATGACATTTGGTACCTTCCTGGGGGGGGAGTTGGGAAGGACCAAAGGTCAGGGAAGGAAACAGCTGGTAGACTGTGTTGGGGGCTTGACTGAAGGGCATTGGATTAGTGCACCCCGAGCCCATTAAATACACAGGAGACAAACAAAAGCATTAGCGTGTGGTAAGTGGGTGGGGCATCTCTGATTCAGCCCACTGGTTGCCTGGCTCGCTGCAGGAGGTACCCAAGCTGGGGCCTAAACTCTTGCTCTCCTCTCCGCCTGCGCTTGGGCTTGTGTGGTGTGGTCAGAGCCACCCCTCCTCCAGGGACACGGTTGGCTTTCTCGCTTCCCTGGTGTGCCTGACTCTCTGGGGCTGGGCTACAGAGCTAATTATACAGACAGGCCAGTCGCTGACATTTGCAGCGAGCCTGGGGCAGAGGTACCAAGGCAGGCCCTTGGCCCTGTCCTGATCTCCCTCCCAGTGCCAGCTCGTCCTACCCCCCAAAGGGCCTCACACTTAACCCTGAGAGCACCTCAGCCTCCCACCTCCAAGCTTTGTCTACCCTTTGCTTCCACAAACAGTGGCCACTTGGCCGCCCTTTGGGCCAAAGACTATACATACCATAGGCCCAGACTACCCTTGGCTAGGAAGGAGAAGAGGGCCTTACTGGACCTGGAGGCAGCCTTGGGGAAAGAGGGAAGCTGAACCGTTTTCCACACAAGCTTTAGGGCGTTGGGGCCTGGTGGGCCCATTCCATTGGTCCCGTGGACACTTAGCTCTGTGGTCTGCATAGGCAGTTCTGTTGTACTCTTAGCTCTGTTTAGCTGACAAGGACCTGGCGGGAACCTCTAAAACAGGGGCCCAGGAATAGGGCCCTTCTTGCCGGGCCAATGCCACTCCCGGCCACACACCGCAAAAACAAAGGCAGGACAAATGGAGAAATATGAAAGTGGCCAAGGGAGTCCCTTTTGCTAATGTGGCATTCATAGGTATTACGCCCTTCCTTTCCGCGGTCTCCCGCTGTTTTTGTTTTTTGCTTGCCATTGCGTTGTCCCTTTCCCCCTTCTTCCCCTCCCCCCCCCCCTCCCCCCATTCTTTGTTCACGTCCATTGTCACAAGTTCTTTAGCTTATACATTGCCCACACTATTCTTGCCCTCCCCCTGTCTGTTTTTCTCTCTACCGTCTATGCTACTTATTCTCTGCACCTTTCCCCCCCCCCCACTCTCCTCCTCCCCTCCCCTCTTGCTACCCTCCTGTGGTCTCCATTTCTGTGGTTCTGTTCCTGTTCCCTTGTTTGTTTTGGTTTGCTTGTGTTTTGGTGTGGTTGTTTTAACTGTGATTTGCTGTCTTTCTGTTCCTTTTTTATCTTCCTTTTCTTAGATAAGCCCCTTTAACATTTCCTATAATAAGGGCTTGGTGATGATGAACTCCTTGATCTTGACCTTATCGGGAAGGGCTTTATCTGCCCTTCCATTCTAAAATGAAAGCTTTGCTGGATAGAGCAATCTTGGATGGAGGTCCTTGCCTTTCACGACTTGGATTCTCTTTCCAGCCCTTTCTTGCCTGTAAGGTCTCTTTTGAAATCGCTGACAGTCTGTGGGCGCTCCTTTGTCGCGACTGTCCCCTTAGCTCTTGGTGCTTCCAATTCTGTCCTTCATTTTCATCTTGGCTAATGTTTATGATGGGCCTTGGTGTGTTCCTCCTAGGGTCACCTTCTTTGGGACTCTCTGGCTTCCTGGACTTCCTGGAAGTCTATTGCCTTTGCCAGATGGGGGAAGTTCTCCTTTATTATTTGTTTAAATAAGTTTTCCACTTGTTGCGCTTCCTCTTCCCCTTCTGGTACCCCTATATTCGGATGTTGGGATGTTTAAAAGATGTCCCGGAGCCTCTCCTCATTCTTTTGAATTCTTGTTTCTTCATTCTTTTCTGTTTGGTTGTTTCTTGCTTCCTTCTGGTGCACTCCATTGATCTGAGTCCCCATTTTCTTTCCGTCACTATTGGTTCCCTGTGCCTTTTGCTTCATTTCACTTAGTTTGGCCTTCATTTGTTCCTCGAATTTGTGACTAAAATCAACCCGTTCTGAGTTCTGTGGCATCCTGATCTCCAGTGTTTTTGGACTGTGCATCTGATAGGTTGGCCATCGCTTGGTCTCTTAAAAGTATTGGCTCTGGGGCTTTGATTTGTTCTTGCGTTTGAGTCTTTTTTTTTTTTTTTTTTTGGTCTGGACACACCTGTTACATAGTGAGGTGCGGAGCCTCAGCTGCTCCCCTGGGCTGGCTGCGCTGCCCGGTGGCTGGGTTGTGTGCTGTCTGTGGGGGGCGGGATCAGAGAGGGTACAATGGTGCTTGCTCTGCTCTCCCTTGGGTTTCAGTGCCCTCTGCCTATTCCCACACAAACTGGGCCCTTCTGGTGCTGGTTCCCCGGTGGGTGGACTTGTCTACGTTCTGCCTTGTGGGCCTCCCCGGGGTCTGCTGGTTGCCTCCCCGCATCCGGGGGTCCACTAGTCACCGCCTGCATGCCCCGGGTCGGCCCACCCTCCCCCCCCCCCGCGCCCCTCTCTGCTGGCCCCGACTCCACCCCTCTTACTAGGCCGGATGAATGGTTGATGGACCTCCATACAGTTCAGTTTCCTGTCTTTTGGTTGTTTCTTTGTTTCTAAATTTTTGTTGTCCTTACGTTAGCTTGTGAGAGGAGGGCACATTGTGTTCACCTGCGCCTGTGTCTTGGCCGGAAGTCTCGTTCTGTTTCCACGCAATCTCAGAGAATTGGGTGAGTTGAGTCTCCCTTCCACAACTAGCGATAGGGTCATGGTGGAAAACGCAGCCACGGCTGGTGCGAGTGAGTGGATTGAGCTCGGGCTGCGGAGCAAAGTGTCTCTGGTGCGATTCCCGGTCAGGGAACATGCCTGGGTTGTGGGCCAGGTTCCCAGTAAGGGGGTGCATGAGAGGCCACACACATTGATGTTTCTCTCCCCCTCTTTCTCCCTCCCTTTCCCCTACAAAGAAAGAATGTGCAAAACATGAAGAAAAGACCCCATCACTAGTTACTGCAAACACTGCACACATACCTTGCTCAGAGGATGCTCTCTGTCCGTCCCGGATGGCCGGGATGCAGGGCTTCGGAGGGCAGGGCCTGCTGGTACAGATGCTCAGCCAGGGGAAGCAAGTCCTCCTCCCGAAGCAGAGCATCCGATTGCTGCCGGGACAGGAAGAGCAGCGGGGGCGGCTGTGGGGGCGGTGCCCGTGGTCAGCAGGACCTGCAGCCTGTGTGCCTGGGCGGTGGCGAAAATCAGAATATGGCTTAGGTGTACTCTGGCTACTGTTGGCTTGTCATACAATAAAATGCAGAGTTTTCCAAAAGTGTGGTAATTAACATGGTCAAAAGTCGTGGGGGATCAGCTAAGCAGTGGTTTCGAAATTGTTCAATACTCACTGTGCCTGCTGCAATGTCCATGCCTTCACCTGTTTAAAACGGAATCAGTACAAGTCCTGACATGTATCCCATTTCTATGCCTGGATAGCTCTTTGTGTTTGTCCCTGCATGAGCTCCAATGTCCATAAAACGTGTACTGAACTTTACAAAGGCACACACGCAAAGGAACGTCAGAGACATTTTCTCACACACGTGCTCTCATACAAGTGGCCTGACCCCTCCCCTGAAATCCCCCGCCCTCTTCCTCCATTTGTCCCTCACCCCCCCCTTACTGCAAGGCCTTATGACCCCCCTCCTCTAGCCATCCGTTCAGATGTCCCCAGCACCAGTCTGGAGCAACTAGTCCGTGCTGGGAGGCCAGACTCGGGGGGTGCTTCTTGGCCATCTCAGTCTGTCAGTACTCCGTGTCCTGGTTGGACTGGACCTTGGTACAGACCTTCATGGAACCGAGACGATCCAGGTGTATTACTTAGAAGATGAGGAAGTGCTAGAGCCCACCCGTGGCCACACAGAGATGAGAGACAGATGAGAGACAGATGGGGAGGCAGAGAGAGGCAGAGAGCTAGGCCAGCCACCTGCTTTAATAGGGATTGAGGGTGGGGCCGAGGATTCCACTGGCTCCCTCTTCACTGGTGGTGAATTGAAAGAGCAAGAAGACAGTAAACATTGATGAGCCCAAGGGATTTCAAGTTCAGAGACCAACCACCACCTCTGAACCATGGGAGGTTTCCGTGGAGGGGCCTGCCTGCCTCTTGGCCTCGTCCTGTGGCTGGCCCTCCGTTTCCTGGGAGAGCCATGCTGGGCATGGGTGCCCTCTGGACCCGGGCCGGGAAAGCTGCAGCCGGGCCCTAGTGTTACAGAGCAGCCAAACAGTGTCCTGGCCTGCACTCCCGTCTCCCCGTGGGTTTGCAGGAGCCGCTGTGTATTTGACAATTCCTCTGCTAGTTGAGCGGACATGCTTGACCCTGCCGGTCGGTAATCCTGACCCACACCTGTCCCTCTCAGGAGCAGGGGACGTTAGGAACAGAGACAAAGACCATTTATGCCACCACAGCTGGCCGGATCCGAGGCCAGGGTCAGGAAAGGCTCCCCCTCCGAGGAAGCGATCGTCCAGTAGACACTGTCTGTGCTCCCCGCTTCACAGCAGAGGACACGGAGGGTCGGAGAGGTTGTGTAGCTTGCTCAAGGTCGGACAGGCCGGCAGAGACGGGGCCAGTTTTCAAGCCCAGGTTTTTGCCTGACCCCAGTGCACATGCACTGTGCATTACCCCCAGCTCCCTCTCACGACAGTATCGCCTGCTTTTATCCACGCTTTTCTGGGGCACTGTTTCGTGTCATTTCCCTTAAAAAATTCTAATACGTGAAGTGTCAGGGTAAGCTACATACTTTGTGAGGCCCAGTGGGGAAAAAGGAAATGGTTAATGGGACAGCATGTTCCTCCATTCCCCTTTCAAAGATCCTGCTACTTTACCGGTTACCCTATTTTAATCCTTCAGGTGTAACACAGAACCAACACAGTTTATTTAGCTTAACACATGCCATCCGCTTTCATCCTTCGCACACTCTAGGAAACATCCACTCTCACGGCGCCTGATTGGCACACGAGGAAACCTAGGATGCCGGACGCACTAGCTCTTCCGGGAACACACGGTGAGTCAGTAGGAAAACCAGAATTCTGACTCCAGGGCCAAGGCCCAGAGGCAACAAGATCTCAAGTCACAAAGTCGCTCTGAGCCTCAATTGTGACGTCTGTAAACTGGGCAGAAATGTAGGCTCTCTGAACTGAGGTTGTGAGACTTGGTGCGGTTAGAAAGATCTACTTCTTATTCTAGTATTTGGACGTCCGTCGGGTTATTCAAGAATAAGTATGCACTGAGTTTTAAAATCAGTGTCCTGGGAAACAGTCCCTTTAGTTCCCACATTTCTAATGGCATGCCCAATATGTCCTCGGTCTCTTTCCCGAGCTTCATTTTTTTCTCCACCTCAGTCTGTTGGTGCATTTGGTGAATCCCTTCCTGTTCTTCTGGGAGCTACCGAGGGGAGGGGCTGACTATAGACACTCCCTGTCATCAGACATTGGGGAAACGCCCAGGTGGGGCAAGCACCATGTCCAGGAGTAAAGATACTAGGCGATGGGCATTCTGGGGAGGGCGGGGGCAGTGGTGGCTGCACAGTTTTTATACCTGACCAAACACCCACACAGAAAGCAAAGCATTAAATAGCAAACCACAAAACTGAGTGAATGTAGAGCATTTACAACAAATTGGGATTCGAACTCATCCCCCCACATCCCCAAATTAAGTGGGTAGGGACAAACCACAAGCCCTTTCCCCTCAGTGGAAAACCATAACGCATTAAGAGAATAAAGCCAACATTTTTATTTCATTTGTCAAAGATTCATTGTATGAGAGGCAACCTGGAAAAGGGGAGTCTCAACTCAGGGGCAAAGCAGGGCCCTTTGGAGGGAGAAGAGGGCCTGGAATCGAGGGCCAACAGCGGGTAAGTGCTAGGCGGTGGAGTCTCCGGGAGGAGGAGGCTTCAAAACTCATAGAAGCTTGGTGGCTGGCTAACAGAGCTCCACCAAACCTCACAGGTGACCTCAGAGCAGGCAGCCCATTCAGCGCAGTGGGTGGGGGCTGATTCCTCTTGGGTCTTATGAGGCTGCTCAGGGAGGGTCACAGCTCACCTGGGGGGAGGTGTGGGGGAGTCATGCATGCTGAAACAGATTTCAGCCTGCTCTCCTGGAGAGGCAGGGCTCAGAGGATCAAACTCCAGGAGCAAGGCTCTTCTCAGGCTAGCAGGGCTAAGGGCCAGGTCATGAAAATTAGGGGAAGAGGAGGAGGAGCTGTGGCCAGAAACGTTAGTGGGGGGAGATGAGGGGCCCTGGTCAGGAAACTCATTGGCCGAGGGTCGGGGGGCGCTGCGGGGGATGGGCAAGAAGCAGAGGAGGAGGGGATTCTCAACAAACCTGCCAGGGGAGGATAGAGGCGACCCGGAGGTGCTGGTGAGAGAGGCACGCAGCGGACTGCACGCCAGCGTGGCTGGGAAGGAAGGATTAGCGCCCCGAGAGCAGGAGAGGTTGGGCTGCTCTGGACCACAAGGCTTCCTGAGGGGAGCCCTGGGGAAGGAGGCCTCTGGCCAGCAGGCTCAGGAAGAGCGGATTGGCTGCTGGGGGTAGACCTGCTCTGGGTGGGGCGCCTCTGGGGGACAAAGCCCGCAGTCGTGCTGCTGCTGGGGACGGCAAGGCTTATTGGGATTATTGGGCTTATTGGGCTGGAGCGGATGCGGAGGGCAGGGCTTAGCCCGGATGCGGGGCTTCGGAGGGCAGGGCCTGGTTCAGACGGGCGACTACGGGAAGCTGGGCTCGGCGCAGAAGCAGAGCATCCTAGACCACCGCTGGGCCCGGGAGCGCAGCGGCTGTGGCCAGGGACCCTGGAGTGGATGCGCAGCGCTGGCGAGCAGGACCTGGTGCGGACCCGGCGGCGGCGAGCAGGACCTGGTGCGGACCCACGGCGGCGGCGAGCAGGACCTGGTGCGGACCCACGCGGCGGCGAGCAGGACCTGGTGCGGACCCACGGCGGCGGCGAGCAGGACCTGGTGCGGACCCAAGGCTGTGAAGAGCGGTACCTGACCTGGACGCGTGGTTCGGGGCAGCACAACGTGGCGGCGCGCGTGCAGGGCTACAGCTGGGTGCGGGGCCTCGCGCAGATGCACCTGCAGCTGCAGAGGCACTCCGCGGGCGGGAGGCAGGGCCTGGCACAGAGGCGCAGCGGCGGACAGCACGGCCTTGCCGGGGTGCGCAGAAGCAGCAGGCAGCAGGGCCGCGCAGGGTGGCGCGGCTTCGAAGGACAGGGCCTGGCGGCGGGGTGGTGCGGCTTTGGAGGTCCGGGACGCGCGGCGACGCGGGACTCGATGGAGAAGCCCCAGGTGAACGGCGGCTCCTGGGCTCTGCCCTTGGAGAGGATGGCGGCAAAGGCACGGAGCTCTGAGACGCAGGTGCCTCTGGAAACAGACAGCGCCACAAAAGCTTGTGAGCCTGGGCCACCCTCCTGCGGCTGTGCCGCTTCCGCCCACGGCCGTTCGCGGGGCCCGTGGTGTGGGTCGCTCGCCCGCTGGCCTGGACACCCCCACCCCTCACGGCTTGCCCCGCCGCGGCCTCTTTACCCGAGTGTGCGGTCTGGAGCCCTTGGGCCGTCTCGGGCGCCACACAGCTCACCTCTGTGTGGGGACTCGGACCACCCCGGAGCTCGGGACACCCGCTTTCCCGCACGCAGGGCATGGAGGGCGGCCCGGGTCCTCCCCAGCGGCTGAGCTTCGGCCACGACACAGGAGGAGGCACCTGCTGCGTCACCGAACAGAGCGCCCCCGCCAGATGGAAACCAGATGCTCCAGACCGTGGGCACCCAGGGCCGCGCCGCCGTGGCCGGTCCCGCGGGCATCGCCAGGGGCAGTGACGACTTTGTTCTTTGGCCCTGGGGGCCCCTCAGCCTGCTGTTGCTTCTGCTCCTTCTCCAAGTGAGACTGGGTGGCCATGGCTCCGAGTTTTCCGCAGAGACCGGAGAGCGAGGGTGCCGGGCGGGCGCTGCTTGTCCTACAGTGCGAGGTGGAGGAATGAGGGACTGGGCGGGCCCCGTGGAGTCCCCAGCCTCGGATTGGCCAGCTGTTGTCACACGACTCTCAGCTTCTCCGCGCGCGCGCAGCCCCGCTGCAACCGGCGCGGAACCCGAGGGTGCATTCCCCACGCCCCCCGAGTCCGCTCCGGTGTTCTGTGCAGCGCATTCCCCATCGTTCCCCGGCCCCCTAGTGGGTATGCTTTGGAGGGAGAGAGCAGAGGCTGGGAGGCTGTCCGTACAAACAATTCGAGGCGTCCCAAATCAGCTTAGCTTGTCCGGCACCAGGGTTGTGGTGACTCCAACCGCAAGCTGCGGCTTCAAAGAAATACCACACCAGATGACAGGAGATATCCCCGAGCCAGGCGTCCCTGCCCAGGAATCTGGTCAGGGCACTGGGCGCCTGCGTGGTGACCCAGAGGGGACGCTCCCAGGACTCCCCCGGGCATCTGAACAACCCGACACCAGGGTCTGTTTGCAGAGCAGCCTGAAGGCGAGAAAAAGGGTGGGGCCCACAGTCTTGGCTGCAGAGGTTCAGCGCTGCCACCAGGAACGGGCATGGGGCGGGGTGTGGGTGGTAGGATGGTTAAGTCTTACAGTAAGATGTACCCCCTGCATTATGTCTCCAACACCTGAGATTCCGGGTGATACTGTCCTTAAACATCTATCAGCATTTGCAAGGGGTGCATAGTAATCCGCTGGTGAATATATTGTATTATACATCCACTTATTTGGCCTACTCTTTTATTTCTGTTAATATAAACATGATGCGATGCACAGGCTTCACCTTCAATATGTGGAGACTGATTTTTAATCATTGATATGAAAGGGCTGCCTGTTCCATACCCCAAACAGAACAGCAAATGTAAGAGATCTGGCACCTAAATTCTCACTCACCTATGAGCAAGGACAGGGAGCCTTTACTTACATACTGGTAGAAAAGCCATTCACACATATCTCATAGTTTATTTTATTTTATGACATGGAGTCATTTATCCCTAGGTATTGTCTGATAACCTGATTTGGGGGCTCCAGAAAACACTCTTTCCATGTCAGTAAATAAATTTCCACAGGGCCATTCTTTTAAGAACAAAATACTCCGTTTACAGAAGGAGCTTACAAATCCAAACATTCCAACATTGACATCGTTCCAAATTTTCACTCTCTGTGACACATCACTGTGAGGCACACCCTTCTCACTAAACATTGTCCGTGTCCTCGATCGTGCCCTTGTTATGGACAAATTCCCAGAAAAGAAGATTCTTGGTACAGGCCACGTATGCTTGTCAGTCTTTGATTAGGTTCTCCTGAAAGCCACTATCCGAGCCATTGTGGCTGAATGGAATGGGATGCTTACTGGGCAGATGAGCATGTGGAAGTGAAACGCAAGGCAAGGCAGACTGCAATGGTATTGGGAGTATTAAATAATAAGGAATGGAAAGTGGATTTGAAGTTGGAATGCAGAAAGGGATGAAATGAGACCCTCTGCAGTGGACACTGGGATGAAACAGGAAATGGAATACGGACTTGAACAGGATGTAGAAAGGAATATTGAGCAGGGTGGAAACTGAATGGAAAAATGGGATGGGAAGGGGCAGTGCAAGCAAGTATCCAACGGCACATATGCCGTTGAGACGTGAGAAAACGTGCGAAATAAAAACATGTGCGATGAGACGTGAGAAAAGGAATGCGATGGAATATGCAGTGAAGTAGAGTATTGAAGAAGACCGGAGAAAATAAAAATTAAACGGGAAGGAATCATAGAAAGGAGCAGAACATGCACTGTCATGAACTGAAAGGACTGTGAAACCTGCACTACAGATAAAAGCACTGCTCCGTGAGAAATGGAGTGGAATGAAGTATAGAATACAAGGTTATGAGGGCGGAGTAGACCATGAATAAAGGCAAAATGGAACGGAACACGGAAAACAAAGTACTGATGACGCACCGGATGTACTCCGATGAAGAATGGATGAAGAGGCTAGAATGCGCTCCAGCCATCTACCACTCGGTAACAGAGCGTCACGGAACAATGACCATTTGGTCATGCTCGGGGCACTCTGTAGAGCTGGAATTCAGACAGGGCAGAGTGGGGATGGCTCGTGTCTGCTCCCCCGATGTCCTCCGTCTGAGGCCTCAGCTGGGAACACTTCACTGCACGTGAGGTCATGAGGGAAAGGGAAGCAATCAGTGATGACTCTCAGCTTTTTTGGCCATAGTACTCTGGGTGGACATGAGTGCCACTTCCTGGAATTGGCAAGACTTGCAGACTGGGGACACACCAGGGATTGGTGACCTCCGGGGAAACAAAAACTCCCGGAGGAGCATGTTTTGTTGGCCTCATCCCCGTCTATGCTGAGTGTTTTCGGCAAGCATAGATTACTCTTACGTGCAGAAAAATACAGCTATTTACATGTTAGAAAGCAACTAATTTTTAATGTTTACTTATGCTTTGAGCTGTGGTGAGAGATGAAGCACTCTCCACGCTACTGGAAGGGGTTAAACACGCACAGCGCCTGGCTAGGTGGAAACTTGTCTGAGACACATAAAAGTCATAACACACGAAATCCATTTGAGGCTGCAATTCCTCTTCTGGGCACTGAATCTCGAGAAAAGGCGTATACGTATGTACCTTCCCACAGTGTTACATGATCAACCGTGATGATGACTGTAGTGTCACTTATTTTTAAAAATGGGAAGCACCCTAAACTTCCAGCAAGACAGTGGATATTCATAAAATAAACTCACGCAGCTCTTGCAGG
Source organism: Artibeus jamaicensis (assembly GCF_021234435.1). Lineage (NCBI taxonomy): Eukaryota > Metazoa > Chordata > Mammalia > Chiroptera > Phyllostomidae > Artibeus > Artibeus jamaicensis. The sequence continues at coordinate 12,809,560 of NW_026521900.1, forward strand.
GTGTTTTCGAATACCTTTTGCTGCTGTTGGAAAGTGGCTGTGTTATGCAAATGAAAATCACATACTGATATGCATTTACATCTGTCTGTCCATTTTTCTATACACCTAGCATTCTTTGTATATGAAAATCTCATACACCGTACAAATATGGTGCTCACCAAGGGACATTCTGTGCTCCAAGGGGACACTTGGCAATGTTTTAAGACATTTTTGCTTATCACAACCGGGGGAAGGGGAAGGTGCTGCTGGCATGGGTGGATCAAAGCTAGGAATGTTGCTTACCTCCCTGAATGCACAAGGCAGCCTCTTACATCAGAAAGTCATCTGATCCTTTGAGCCAGTGCTGTCCAGATTGGCAGACCCCTGCCGTAAGGCATTTGAAATAATTTGGAAAAACTGTAAAACAAAGGTTAAATCGTAGGAGATCCTGCTAGCCACCACATTTATTGTTAAAAAGTTTGATATGTGTGTGTTTTAAACTTTCCATGATAATGTTGTATAATCATCAGAAGCCTATGTGTGGTTTTCAAGTATGGAACTTATGAGTCTATGTTTAAGAAAAGCTACACCCTTGAGAAATTGTGGAATGCAGCTCATTTTGGGGGAGGGGTATTCCACCAGTTATTCTCACCCATCATCGTCTATCTCCTGATTCCCACCCCTTTCTGACCAAAGGTTTCCTTTCCAAGTAGTCACATAGTTGGTGAAAATAGAGTCTTTGGGCAGAGTTTCTCTCCGGCTCCTGAAGAAATGAAAGAGACACAGCGGATTATTTACATTAAAGATATAAAAACATGTATCTAATCCAATGTTATAATTACTAAATGAATATAGTATGATTAGTGGATATATGGTCACTATGACAAAATTCAATTCAATTTCTATACTCCGTCAGTTAAAATTATAAAGAGAAAAACATTTAAACACCATTCCTTATGGCATCAGAAAACAGCAAACACCCAAGAACGAATCTAACAGGTGCAGAGGTCTGACAAAGACCTCTAGCACAAGTCACAGTAACATTGCTGATAGAAACTAAAGAAGACTCACGTAAATCAGAGATGTAGCATGCTTGTGTAGTAGAAAAAAATGAACACAAGGGGAATTGAAGAGAGCATTCTTGTGAAAATTTTCTAATTTGAGTCGGATGTCACCAAGCCTACTCCAGTTCCCAGCAGCTTGTTGTCGTTGTCGTTTTGACTTTACCGGAAACCCATAAGCTGCTTCTAAATTACATAAGTGGATGGCACAAGATCCAAGATCAGACAAATCCAAGCAAACAGGACTTTTACAGGCAGGATACCAAGGCTAACTGTGAGGCTATAATAATTCAGGTAGTACGGCTTGAGCACAGGAGCAGACAAACAGAAGGCCGACAGAGCAAAGAGAAGGGACCAGGAAGCTACCGCTACAGGCACAGTCCCCTCAATCACACGCCTTGTGCCACTGGCGCGCTCTGGGGGAAGGACAATGTTTTGGGCGCTTAAGCAGGACCAAATGGATTGACTTGTGGGCTCTGACTTGTGCCATCCATTTGTCCCAGAAGTTAAAGCAACAGGAGTAACGAGCGACGTATCTTTGCAACCCAAAGGCAAAGATATTGGAGACGGGACACAAAAAAAGCCACAACGATTGAGGAAAACATGGGTCCTTTTGTTGGGACTTTCCATCAAAATAAGGCTTCACTCCCTCAAAACACATTTCACAGTAAGGGAAAATTCCCTGCGAATGGGAGGAGCTGATACACTGCAATATGCATGTCCCACAAAATGTCATCGCTGTCCAGAATATAATCTCTCCTACAATCAAAAGAGGGAAACAGCAATGCAGGTAAGAAAAATTGGCAAACTATTTGAACAGGACCCTTCCACAAATAGGGCATCCAACGACCTGACCACACGGACAAGTAAGAAGCTGCTCAACCCTCACTCTTGAGGGACGTGCATGGTCAAATCCCCAGTGAGGAGATAATCACCGGACATGTGCCAGAATAGCCAGTAAGGCAACTCACAAAATCCAGGCTTGGCGAGGATAAGGAGGAACTCTCTAAAGCTTCTGGGAGTGTAATACTTGATAACGGCACTTTGGAAAACCCTCTGGCAGTATCTGTTACGGCTGAAGGGTGTGCGTTCTCTGTAACCCAGCAATGCTATCCGAGCTATTCTCTGTTCCTGCCTAACAACAAACTACCACACAACCCGCAACTAAGAACCAGTGGCTACTTTTAGCTCAGGGTTCTGTAGGCCAGAAGTCTATGTAGTGTGCAGCTTTCTTTGTTGTCTGCTCAGTGCTCTCTCAGAGTGGTGTTTCTTTAGTGGAGGCTCTGAGGCAGATTTCACTTCCAAGATCGTCTGGGTTTCAAGCACTGGACAAACTCCAGATTCCACTCTCGGCTCCTAGTGGCCGTCCACAGGTCTTCCACACGGACCTCTCGGTACATCCCCTCACGACTGAGCCTCTCGGGGGGCATCGACCATTTTAGGGTCCTCTGCTATGATTGGGGCCTGGCCCACCCCAAGTTTGGGTGTCCACTGATTTGGGACCATCATGCATCTGCAAATCTCATTTCCCATATAACATCATCAGGGACAAGGGATGTTCTGACCAGATTCACGGGCTCTGTCACAGTCCACAGGAGGGGATTAAACGAGGATGAGGGCCACGAGGGAGACACCCTCAGAATTCTGCTTGCACAGTCTGCCTTTGGTGGCAGTGACCCAGTCTGTCCCGCAGAGAAAATTCACCACCCAGTTTCACCATCTCCAAACCGTCAGGGCATTATAACATCAGCTCAATTCCAATGGCTCACCAGAGGTACTTCAGCACACAGCCCACAATGTCTCATCACCCTCAATCATTCTAAGCGCGGGCACTGGTGAGATTCCTGAGTGTAATCCACGCAATCTTGCACTCAGCTGGGGACCCATGAGCCACTAAAGTGACCAGCTCTCCCTCTCCCAACACACAATGCTGGGACGGGGGATTGGCTTGGCCCAGCTATAAACCCTCTGGTTTAATAGGGGGAGGAGATGGAAGGCGATGGGGACTTCTTAGGGTCCCAAAGCCGTTTGGAAACCAGCTGGGAAAACACCAGCCAAAATTCTTTGATCAAATTTTAGAAGCCTGGAAAAGTCTTCCCTGGCCCTCCGCTTCCTGACCTCCAGGCCCTCTGCTTCCCCTTCCGTGTCTGAGCCATCTTCCTTTTTCCTTGGAGGTAGCAGGTGTCTGCTCTGAGTGGTCTTTTGGCATCCAGCTCTCTGCCTGTAGAATAGTGGCAGTCCAGCAGCCTCCTTCATTTTGTGTTGGAACCGCCCTGCCTGGCTTCAGGGAGCTGTAAACCCCCCATGGCTAAGGCTGAGTGAGCGACCTACGGACCATAAGCCACTAGGAAACCAAGCTGTCTCCGTGGCAGGAGCACGGCTCCTGCTCTTTTTATAACTGGCCTCTAAGCGCTTGGTCGGTTAGCTGAATGACGTAAGATTCCCCAAGGGGGAGTTGACCTAAGACAGGCATGATCACGTGGAGGCCCCAGGGAAGGACTTGGGGGGGGGCTATGGAGAAAGGGGGCGATGGACCCTCGCCCTCGAGCTTTGATGAAGCCTGTCCTCAGTCTGCCTGCGAGAAGTCTCAGAATTCCTTGGCTCTCTGCCTCCTCTGCCGGACTAAGCCTGGAACAATGACAGAGCGGTGCAGCCCTGTGCTGAAAGGGTTGGTCTCCCAGGGTGATCAGGCCTGAGAAAGGAATATGTAAAAATCCTGTGTAGCCTGCTGTGCAAGAATGCTCTTAGTTAAAGGATACAAACCCGAGCAGGAAATGGGTTGGTTTCCCAAAGTTTTTAGCCTTTTTAGCTGATAGACCCTGACCAGAAGAAGCCCTAGTAGTTCTTTGTATGCTATCTACCGTTGATCCTTCCTGCCTGACAGTGATTAATGAGCTGTACCTGTATTCCTGTGCAAATTAAATCCAATGCCCGGCTTGGTGGTTCAGCACGCTCTCCCCTTGAGAGGGTGGCCAGGCCCCTCTGCTGTCCCCCCTTTGAGGGAGCTCGCCGCGCGGTCCCTTTTCCTCCACAGGACTCGGTGAGTCCTTGTGAATTTGTCTCACATCTCATCCCACGACGCCGCCCGGGCACCTTGCGAGCCGGCACACTGGGTCTGTTTGTACTCGCTCTTTCCCTTTTAGTCCAAGCTCACAGTGTTCCTGCCGATAAGTTTCTCACGAACCTTATGGGTCTCATGTGGATTTCATGGCGTTCACTCTAGCAACCCTCAAGCCTCACCCGTATATGTCTTCAAGGCGATACCTTCCTTTGGGGGCCCTGCTGATGGCTGAGGGACTGCAACTGAGCTTCCCAGGGGCCCTCCCGGTATAGTTCAGAAAATCCACGAGACACACTGCTTGGTCTCTGGGACAGGCTTTTTTGTGGGACTGGAAACCTCTGAACTTTTGTGCTTCCTGGGTGTCAATGTAAGAAACACTCAAAACCTGTTGAGAATTTTTTGGTGGGTTTACTTGAGCCAAACTGATGGCAATTGCTGGGAAGCAACTCTGGGATGGCGGTCTGCTGGGAAGACCATAACCCAGTGCATCTCCAATGCACTGAGAAATGCTCCAGAGAATGGCAGTTTAACACTCTTATTGTATGCGTTAGCATCAAAGGAGGAGCCATAAGGGCGTTACATGAAGTCCACTGGCGATAGGTTAGGGAGGTAGGAGAAAGCCAAGCAGGGAAACCTCTGGGACTGGAGAAAAACGTAGAGTGATAGGCACACACTACTTTTCACAGAGGTGGGGAAGGACAGCTCACCATCAACAATTAACATAACTTAACCGATGAAGTTGGTGGTCTCAACTTGTGCCCAAGGTGTTTGGGGGCGGGGGTGGGGGGGGGAAGTTACCTTGACATTCAAGGTATGTTATGGTAGATGCTGAGATGATAGACAGCCTTACTGAAGGTAAAGTGACCTTTGTTGGGAAAACTACTGGCCTAGGACGACTACCCACGACTGCTTTTAGTTCATAAGGTTTCCTTTTAGATCATCCTTTGCGGTTACTTTAGGTCTCTGAGTTTGTATGGCTGCCTCCTCCCAACTTGTCCGGTGCATTGCCCTTTTTCCCCTCTTGGTTCAATCCGGCACACTGACGTCAACCATCT